>NC_064626.1:1280511495-1281136495 GCF_023864275.1 Schistocerca cancellata | reverse complement strand
CTGCCTTCGGATCGCCACATTGTGTACGTGATTCATCACTCCACACAACGTTTTACACTTTTCAATCGTCCAATGTTTACACTTCTTACACCAAGCGAGGCGTCGTTTGGCATTTACTGGCGTGATGTGTGGCTTATGAGCAGCCACTCGACCATGAAATTTAAGTTTTCTCACCTCCCGCCTAATTCTCATAGTACTTGCAGTGGATCCTGATACAGTTTGGAATTCCTGTGTGGTGGTCAGGATAGATGTCTGTCTATTGCACATTACGACCCTCTTCAACTGTCGGCGGTCTCTGTCAGTCAATAGACGAGGTCGGCCAGTACGCTTTTGTGCTGTTCGTGTCCCACCACGTTTCCACTTCACTATCACATCGGAAACAGTAGAGCTAGGGATGTTTAGGAGTGTGGATGTCTCGCTTACAGACGTATGATACAAGTGACACCCAGTCACCTGACCACGTTCGAAGTCAGCGAGTTCCGCGGAGCGCCCCACGCTGCTCTCTCACGATGTCTGGTGACTACCGAGGTCGCTGATATGGAGTACCTGGCAGTAGGTGGCAGCACAATGCACCTAATACGAAAAACGTATGTTTTTGGGGGTCTTGATCACATAGTGTATGATGTCATCAGCATTAAGCTGCCTGAAATTGGAACTGCAGGACGAATTTCGCTAGAGATGCAGATGCAATATTTGTACAAATACATGTAAAATACGTTAAATATGTGTGAAATGTTTGTGACATTTGCGTCCTTTCCCGACTGTTGTCAGCTTTACACACCTTGATGTCGCTACTTCTCATTCAAGTAGCTCCTCAGTTGGACTCACGAAGCTTATTAGGTCCCACTGCTGTCCTACCACCAATGAAACATCCCTCGCAGTACCGGGAATTGAAGTCAGTTCCTCCATACGGCAATCATCCGCGCTGACCACTAACCTATAGAGGCGGACTTTCTCTGTGTGGGAGAACATACAATTTCTTCATTTCCCCCACCATGCCTTATTTAGTCGCTCCACAAGTGGCATCTAAAAAGATATCATTGTCAGTAACACACCAATATTACCTAGGAGAAACTAGTTTCAATAAAGTCACCAAACCAGCCAAAGGGTTAAACTTCTCTAAGAGGGTTTGTTGCGCTATTATGATTTTTCATGGTGCATATTAGAGAAGGCTGGCAAAACTACACAGCTTTGTAAATATCATGTAGTACCTAAAAGCGTCCTGTGCCTTGAACATATAAAAAATTCCGGTCACATTTCAGCTCACCTACCACTTACTTCTCAGGCATTATGTTTCACATGTAAACATTTGAAGAAAGGACACCTACAAGGAATCAATAAGTAAAAATATTTATGGATAGATATTTACACATGCGACGTTTTACTATCAGAACAGAAAGATGTTGTGAACTCGTAACAAAGGAATAGAAATTCAAAATTTTTATTCAAAATATATGGGGAATTTTGATTCCAAGCAAAGGAATACATTTTAGTTTCACTTATTTGTAAATGCACGTTTAGCTGGGGCTCCAGTTAGCAAAAAAGCTGTCGCAAAAGGTGGAGGACCTGCAAAACTGATTACCTGCCCCTCTGAGAGAAAAGCTTTGTCTTCAGCCAGCACCTCTGTGGTGGTGTAAGAGAGTCCCACATCAACATCTCTAGTATGGCCGTCGCCTACTCCATCCTCAGCTGCATCACAGCTACCTCCTGCTGCATCACCACTTCCATCACCACCGGTGCCTTCCAGATCATGCCCTCCATTGCAGGTGACACCTGCTGCATCATCTCCATCGTAGCTCCCACCTGCAGTATCACCACTTTCATAAGAGCCATTGGCTCCCAAATCGTGATCTCCATTGCGGCTGACACCTGATGCATCAATGTCTCCATCACAACTATCGCCTGCAAGATCACCACTTTTGTAACAGCCATTGACTTCCAAATCAAGCCCTCCATTTATTCTGGAACCTGCTGCATTATTGTCACCATCACAGCTGTCGCCTTCAGAATCACCGTGTACATAACAACCATTACCTTCAAAATCGTGCCCTCCATTGAGGCTGACATCTGTTGCATTATTGTCTCCATCACAGCTTTCAACTGCAGTATCGCCACTTTCATAACAGCCACTTCCTTCCAAGTCATACCTTCCGTTGCAGTGGACACTTTCTGCATCACTATCTCCATCACAGCTGTCTCCTGCAGCATCACCACTTTCATAACATTCATTGCCTTCAAAATCATGCTCTCCACTAAACTTGACACTTGCTGCATCACTGTCTCCAACACACCTCTCACCTGCAGTATCATTGGCTTCCAAATCATACAAACCACTGCACCTCACACTTATCGCAACTTTGTCTGCATCACAGCTGTCACCTGCAACATCATCACTTTCATAACATTCATTACCTTCATAATCGTGCCCTTTACTGAGGCTGATGTCTGCTGTACCTTTATCTCCATCATCTTCAGTATCACCACACGCATTGTAGCTATTGCAGTTTAACTCACCATCTTCAACGCGAGCGCCCTGTACCGCATCTTGAACACTATTGCAGCTGGCACCTGCTGTGTCATAATCATCATTGTTGTCATCACCCTTCGCATCTTCACCTCCATCACGGAGATCTCCTGCCACGAAATAAGCTCCACCACAGATGCTACCTGCAGCAGGAATACCCCCGGCATGGCTTTCACCTCCTGCATCATCAGCTCCACGTTGGTCACTGCGTGCCACAGTTATTTCAACCTTCATTTCATCCTGTCAAATTAAATAGCACATTACGTCAAAAAGGTATTATGCTACACACATGTGCAAACAAATGTAAAATTGTGAAGTGTTGGTGTTATCAGTAGAGTTTGGTTAGAGTTGAGAAGATATATCTGTAATTGGCAGGAATAATATTAATCTTAACTGTTTTTACTCAGACGAAACTTCATTTGCTACATAAATAGATTTTCCAACAACATGCACCCTAAAATTGGGTTGTGAACTCCGCATACAACAGCTGTTAACGGTGTAGCACGAACTGTGTTTGGGAAACAACTCCACCATACATTTCGTTTTACTATTAGTCATTGTCCCATCAGTGAGCAATATGGAGCTCCTCCATAATCGCCCCCGTGGTCTAGCCACTGCGTCTGACGAAGCCTGCAGTCTAAACGCCAGTAAAACGATGCAATTTTACATAGATCTAGGCTCGCCTCCACTTTAGACATTTCTGTATTATCCGCTGCCCTTGAAGATACCATTCAGTAGAAGGTGGGAATCCATCAGGATGAAGCGCTGTATCCTTTGTGAGATACAGAGGCGAACGAGTGTCCCAGGAATTACTCCACTTCACTGCTAGTGGTGCCACATCACCTTAATGCGTCTGTGGATAGCGAACAAGTATTGCACCGTAATTAAGTACAAAATTAAAATTCAAAATTTCTTATTCAAACTTTGTCAACATATACTTTAATGTAACAATCTTTTAAATGCCAAGTCTTAAAGTAATTAAATCAATAGTTTTCATAAAAATACCTTTCTAAAAAAAATAAGTGGTGCTAAATAATAAAGATAGAAAGCCAGAATTGGGTCATAATGTGTCAAGGCTTGTCAAAAAATGAAAGGTGCAAGTTTCAGCGGCATAGAATAAAAATTATAGTCAGAATCCATATTTTTAACAAAAATTTAAGACGCTAAATATTAGACTTAGAGATGTAAAAATTTGTATGATGCTTCAGTTCAACCTAAAAATAATAACTAAGAGGCCGCGTTAAGCTACCTCCAATAGTTTTCGAGTAATTTAATGAAAACCAAATTTGTAACTAAAACATACCCATTTGTAGTAGATTCAATATCTGTAATTTTAATGCTAGAAAATTTTGGTTACAGCACATGAGGAAACTTATTAAATAATAGAGCTACAACAAATTTTAGGACCTAAATATTAACAACAACCAATACAAGGTCTTTTAAAGTTATAGCTCAGCGGTAACGATCTACCGTCCGTTCCACTCTATAAATTCTAGAATGGAAAGTTTTTATTCAAGCAAGCTGAAACTTTTTCAGTGATTTGATCTAACTGGCCTGAATGCAGGTAAAAATCAAGATAATTTACATTAATTCATAACTTTGTTATTAAAGATTGTGTGACGGAGAAAGCCGTCGTTCAGGGACTGCTGCCGCGTGCGTAAGGCAGGTGACAGCTGGTGTTCCCTTGGCCGTCCGCTGCGGCACGTATACACTGTAAACACAGCCCGAGAGGCAGGAGAAGGTTCACAGTCACTGTAAGGTCCGCGTCTGTCAAACGCCGGATGCGCTCTGCCTCGGATGACGTCAGAGACAGACAGTGACAAAACACATATTTTAAGTAATAACTGTTAGTGAACTCGTGAAGACTGTACACTGCCCTGGATCGCTTAGATTTTTGCTAAAGTATCTATTAGTGTGCCGTCCGTGATAATTACAAATCCGCGTGGCAAATGGTGACTATTATTTCCACTTTTGTGGCGAGCATTTAATTCGAACATTTAATTGAGTTTTAGTAGTCAGAACGAATGAGAATTTGGCAGGAACGTATTGTAGACGTCGCCTCTGAACTGATAATAGTGTTGTTTAGGACAGACAGATTTACTGTCAATTGAACATAGTGACTTTCAAAATGTTGTGCGTGAGATACTATACTAAACATATTTATGAACTGGAACTCTATGCTTTTATATATAATCATAGTCCTGATCCCCCTAAGCAAAAATAGAAACATTTCTTTCAGTGGCCTGGACAAGAATGTGGACGCGCAGACTGGAAACTATAATCAGTGTCTTCTCCATCGCTTTCTGGCTGATCACTAAAATAGTTGCCAGGCTCGCGTGAGAAAGACGGCGTACAACAACAACAAAATTTTACCCGCCGCCCCACATGGAGCGAATCAAGGAACAGATATTTGCGTACAGTATCAGCCACACTGAACAATGGTGCACTTGAACCAACACCGAAGAATAGAGAGCAGATGAAGGCATACCTGTATAGCAGTAAATTCACCTCCTGTTCCAACATAAGACCCACATTCCTCTAACGCTGGAAATACATGGCAAGGTTCAAAATGGACATCTCATTCTACATCTCAGAGCTGTATAACAGTCTCTTCTCTACGTTGAATCTACAGCCTGTGCTGTCTGCGGCACACAAAACAGTCAATCAGTCAGCGAATGCGTATCATGGTGAGTGATACCTACTAAGCCGGAGGCAAAATAATTTTTCCTTCGTACCTTTGACAAAATTTGAACTGATGTTTACTGTGTGGATTTATGGTCGTAAACAGTTGTGACAGTGTTCAAACACCAAGGTAAGCCTTGTATTATTCAGGCGAGCGTAGCTATATATGTGTTGCTCTTATTTATACAGCTGATTACTGACGTCTGGTGTGAATTCACAAAATCGGAAGGTTTTACAGTCTGTGTTTTAGAGCTACCATTCCGTATTTGACAATGTTGTATAATTAGAAGGATTGATATAAACGTCTTTCCTTTGCATGTAACACTTTGTATATTCCTCAATCTGCAGACATCCAATGATATCATCCAGGGACAGCCACACATCTGTGGATATCGTACATACATACATACATTAATCCTTGTTCCATAGGTCATGAATACGATATTTCGTAATGATGTGGAATGTGTCACTTTAACATAAGTTTTATTTACACAAATTAATTAATTAATTTTTTTGCAGTTACTGCTTCATATCTAAAAATTCCTCTGTTGAGTAGAAGGAGTTGTCATTCAGAAATTCTTTTAATTTGCTTTTAAATGTTGATTGGCTATCTGTCAGACTTTTAATACTATTTGGCAAATGACCAAGGATTTTTGTGGCAGCATAATTCACCCCTTTTTGTGCCAAAGTGAGATTTAATCCAGTGTAGTGAAGATCATTCTTTCCTCTAGTGTTGTAGCTATGCACTTCGCTATTATTTTTGAATTCGGACGGGTTATTAATGACAAATTTCATTAGTGAATATATGTATTGCGAAGGTATTGTGAATATCCAGACTTCCTTAAATAAATCTTGGGTGAACTCCAGCTATGATTCTGATTACACGCTTTTTTGCAATGAATAATTCATATCTTAATGACGAATTGCCACAAATATGATGTCATATGAAAGCAGTGAATGAAAATAGGCATAGTAGGCTAATTTACTGGTATGTTTATCACCAAAATTTGCAATAACTCTAATAGCCTGAGGAGCTGAACCTAACCATTTCAGCAGATCATCGATATGTTTACTCCAATTCAATTTCTCATCAATGCACACGCACAGAAATTTTGAATATTCTACCTTAGCAACAAACTTCTGTTCATAGTCTATATATATTTATCAATGGCGTTATGCCATTTACTGTAGAGAATTGTATAAACTGTGTTTTCTCAAAATTTAGTGAGAGTCCATTTGCAGAGAACCACTTAATAATTTTGTGAAAGACATTATTTGCAATTTCCTCAAATCATTCTTGCTTGTTGAGTGTGATTACTATACTTGTATCACCAGAAAAAAAACTAACTTTGCATCTACATGAATAAGAGTGGCAAGTCGTTAATATATATTAAGAACAATAAGGGACCCAAAACAGAACCCTGTGGGACACCATTCTTGATACCTCCCTAATTAGAGAACGCTGCTGGTCTTTGCACACAATCTGTACCGTTAATTTCAACCTTCTGCATTCTTCCAGTTAAGAATGAATTAAACCATTTGTGCACTGTCCTACTCATACCACAATACTTACGCTTACCTAGAAGAATTTCATGATTTACGCAATTAAAAGCCTTTGAGAGCTCACAAAATATCTCAATGAGTGATGTTCGGTTATTCATCGCATTTAATATTTGATCAGTGAAAGCATATATGGCATTTTCTGTTGAAAAGTATTTTTGAAAACGAAATTGACACCTTGTCAGTACTTCATTTTTACAAATATGTGATGCTAATCTTGAAAACATTACTTTTTCAAGAATTTTGAATAAAGATGTCAGAAGTGAGATTGAGCAGTAGTTGTTAGTATCAGATCTATCCCCCTTTTATGCAGTGGTTTAACAATAGCATATTTTAGCCTATCTCGAAAAAATGCCCTGTTTCAGTGAGCCACTGAGAGTCCTATTTATCTGTTGGGAACAAGCTTTTAGTACTTTGTTGGAAATGCCATCAATTCCATGTGAGCTTTTACTTTTGAGTTAATTTATTATTTTCCTAATTTCAGTAGGAGAGGTGGGTTGAATTTCAATTTTATCAAATTGCTTAGGTACTGCCTCTTCCATATACTGCCTTACATTTTCTAATGACTAGCTGGATCCTATTTTCTCTACAACACTTAAAAAATGATTATTAAAAATGTTTTCTACTTCTGACTTCTTGTTAACAAACTTTTCATTGTGTTTGATAGAAATACAGTCTTCCCGTGCTCTTGGTTGCCCTGTTTCCCTTTTCACAATACTCCAAATTGTTTTAATTTTATTATCAGGTGTGCTAATCTCAGACATAGTGCACATACTTCTGGACTTTCTAATAACTTTTCTTAATACAGTGCAGTAGATTTTATAATGTTTCATTGTTTCAGGATCATTACTTCTCCTAGCTATAAGATACATTAAATACTTTCCATTTTGTTGTGTTCCTTTCTGTCTCAATGATACATCAAATTTCAAGATGTCTTCGACCACCTTTTCTAACACACTATTACTCCCCAGAGTAGCGTTCTCAGTATAACCCTCTTTATTATAGCCATAAATAATATTTCTGGCACATTAAGGATCGAAGTTCAGTGACCATTGTTTACGAAAACTTGTGTGAGTTCAACTCTTTATTCAGACTAAAAATGTTTGAGTTGAAGACATTATAGAACAAAAATTATTTTACTAATAATTTTAGTCTTTCATATTGTTCAGAGATGGTACATATGGCACAGGCAGTCACGTGGCTGTGATAACTTTCCTGACTCATGGCACAAATGTGCACTCTGTCGAGCTGCTCTTACATCATGGTCAGAAATGCCTTAATGGAGCTATCAGATGTACTGATGTGGTATTAGAAATGGTGGTAACGACAGCTGACTTTGAGCATGGTGTGCTTACACTATTCTGGACTGTCGATGGATGAGTTTCACTAGGCTTGGCCTTTGAGACTCAACAGTCTGTCATCAAAACACGCAAGTAATAAAAAATAAAATATATGAGAAATTGACCTTCAATTCTAGAAGTGCAGTGTATTGTGTGAATGCGAACTGATGTAGAGACAAACAGATAGAACATATATTACTATCATTGTGTGGAGGAACAGAACGTTTTCAAACGGTAGAGGAACATTCATCTATTACAGAAAGCAACCGAGATGGTAGAGAGACAGCTTGAAGTTGGTTTATTGAACCCACTGCCAGGCACTTTATTGTGAATAGCAGAGTAATCACGCAGATGTAGATGTAGACAATGACACTGAAATAGCAGATAGTAAAATAATGAGGCTCAAAAATTTAAAAAAATTAATAATTTACTTGCTGTATCTGATGATAAGAGAGTACTTTTTAAAATAATGTAATGGAATGTCTAGATAAAACGTAAACCACAAAAATAAACTCAATTTTGTGTAGAAATATAAACATTAACATCAAAGTCACAGATGAAATGAATGCATTCTCAAACATGCATCAGAGTTTTGGCATGTCGCTTTTGGTGAACAATGCAAACACAGCATCATCAATCATCAGTCTCGTGGCAACAAATATAAAATGGAAAAGTATGATGTAGCTGTAGAAAAACTTAAGATTCTCAGATAATTTCTGACTAATTTAACAGTAAAATGAAGTGCCAAATGTCGACACACTGTAGGCATATAAAAGATTTTTATTGGAACACAAAGAACTACGCATCTGAAACTAAGATAAGTGTGCAGATCAATGTGACCACAACATTATCTTGGCTCTCAGTATTATTTACACTGACCACTGAAAAAAACACTTCCAAAAGTACCCAAAGGTGGCACAAAAACAAATGGATGACAGTATTTATTAGATAGACCAAAGTTCCATGAAAAGAATCATAATGAAACAGAGTGCGTAAATTTTTATGACACGAATAAAGAAATTTGTAGCGTGTTCCTGAATGCTGCAAAAACTCATCTAACAAGGAAACAGTTTACAATGCAGAGAATAAAATCAGAGCAGTTTGGACTGTGATGAAAATAGGAAATGGAGGGAGACAAATAAGACTGTAATAACATACAGATAAGGGATAAACCAGTAACGATGCATAAAAGCTACAAATTGAAAATCGATTAGATGTAGTTAAAGTAATTAATCAATTTATTGAAACAATGTTCAAAATAAAAACGCACATAATAAATGTATTATACACAACAGTGAACTTTTCAGAACAAGCAAGAACCGTGCTGCTGCAGAAGAAGGTGAGGCGGGAACATAGAAAACATTTAATGTTTTCATCAGGTGGGAACCAACAGCCTTTCAGGACTTTACGAATAGTGCGTTAACCTTCAGCTGTTTCATTTAACCTACATGTCATTTATCAGTTTCGGTAAGAGATGATCGTCACTGGTTCTCTGTTAATACCGAATTTGAAAAATGAGAAAACGCAATGCACACGAAAATGACATAATTCACCAGAAACATGAGTGCAAAATTACATATATAAACTTACAAGGAAAAGAGATCACATGAAAACATATTCAGTTTTACTTTTGAGCTGATAAAAATCATGGTTGTCACAGTGAAACAACCCAAACAACGATCGTAATTCATCATTAAATACTAACGAACATATCTCACAATGCTTCAAGTCAAGGAGACACTGTATCACAGAAGAAGAAATCAGCATAAGACATCAAAGCTCCACATTTGCAGAGTGTAAAAAATTGCATCAATAGCAAAGCAAAGGACGGAATATCTTTAAACTTCTTCGATAGACCGAAACCTGAAGAACGTTGACTCTGAAAGTTACTTGGTACAAAATACGAAAATAAAAGTGCAGTCACAGAAAACTGATGGACCATTTTCTGGTGTCACAATAGTAAAAAATAATAGAACTTGTTACGAAAGACAGATTAATTAATTATTTGGATAAATACAACCTTGTAAGAGAATCACGTTTTGGTATCCGAAATGCTACAAACCCTGTATGAACCACAGGAGAATTTACAAAAGTGGTTCTTGGTGCAACTTCTAAGACTGAGTGCGTCACAGGAGTATCCTTAAATTTGTTCAAGGCTTTTGATACTGTTGTCCATACAGAGATACCTTAAGGCCCAAGCAACAAAAATGGCTGCTTGGGGTCGCAAGCTGAGGGCAGCACCTGAGGCATCAAAGTGTAAAATTTGTGCTCAGGATGCATCATAACTGGTGGCGAAATCTGACATGGGTGAATGTTTACAAAGGAGGGCTTGTTTGGTTCATTCCTAGCTGGTATGGTACAAAGGGTAGGCATAACATAAAAACTTCAAATAACACAAAATTTTTTGTGAAGCATTTATCACGACCAAAATACACTTATGTAGGTGTTTCTCTGGGTAGCATAGCACCTACACTTTTCCTTAAATTCGTCAGTGACCTCTCTAATAGCGTTAGTCATGAAGAAACATTTTTCTCTGATGATGACAGCAACATTACAGTCAAAGAAAAAAACAAGGGGTTCCTAACAGAGTAACAGTTTTTTACACATGTTGGTGGATACTAAGTACCCGCTGAGCTAAAATACAGATAGTTGGATACGTGATCCGGTCGACATTTTCTTCGCTTATTGTTAAAAAGTACATAGATAGGAAGATACACAGGGTAGATGGTAAAGGGGAAGTAGCAATTCGAAGACGCATTGTTTGTAAATACCACTCTTCAAGGAATGTTTACGAATTCCACTAGGTGTTGTGCTAAATTATAAGGTGATGAGACGCAATCTGGGCGCTCCTAGGCATTGCCGTTGTGTTTTACGCTCATGAGCAGTACGTCTAGGCATCGTTTACCTGTGGATGATGACTTTCTTCATCTTCATCTGCCTCGCGTCCTCTGCAAGGACACAATATCCTCTTCCAAGGAGGAACCATCTGTAAAGATAAGACTTCGCCTCAGGTGATGTTCCGAACATTTTACATATTATGGTGTTTTGGGGTCGTTAGCGTGTAACGGTCGTTTTCCGCCCTGTAATATCCACGCCTGGATTTCATTCAAAATAATATTCATGACAGCATTGTTTGTGGAATGTGACGGAATTTTTATCGTATTCTCGTGATACTCATAAAAGGATTTTCATGCTGATAAACTAATAAATAATTATTGTCAACGAAATAATTTAATATTTTGTAAAAAAAATATATCTCAGACAATACCCATGCAAAAAGATAATGAAAATCTCAATCTTTTGTTAGCTATGATTTTTGTGGAAAAATCATTCTTATTGGAACTGTTATACTGATAGGATGTGATTAACGTCTCGTAACACAGAGGTGTGTAAAAAACTGTACTAAAGTATTGTTATGTTTCTAACTGATATTTGAAAATAGTTTATGTATTACTGAAATGAATTTTATTTGTTTGGAGTTATATTTCATTGTCATTGTCGTCCTATATAAATGTTAAGTTTTCTGCTCAGCTACCAAAGAGCACAGCCATTGGCGCTATTGATCTACAGCGCAGTTTATTGGTAAATGGTGAATATTAATGTGTCATGAAACATTGAGAAATATTTTCGAATGTTAGTGCATATAATGAAGGTGAGAGGAGATTTAATATATATATTACTTATTACGAGTAAAATACAGGCTGAAGCAGAATCGATAAGTGATTGTCTTGTTAGCCGCCATCTTAGCGTCAGTTTTAAATTGATTTTTTTTACAGATTTAAATGTTGTTGGTTATAATTGAAATAATAGTTGTGTACTAGTGGCCGAGGATCCACTCTGAGCTAATAAACTCCAGTTAGACTGTGAACATATTGAACTTACATGATGAATCCAAATAGCATCAGACGTGATATAAATTCTTATCTGCTGATGTATGAAGCCTGGTAATTTAGTAACACGTTTCATGAAATATTTCGATAGAAAACTACATTAGTGTTTTGTACGTGTGGTATTGTGTGACAAATCTACAAATCTGTTCATTTTGCTTAAAGAAAAGTGTTGCCACCTCGAGATAACAGCACCGTTAATTCTGATAAACTATCTGCAACTAGCAAAGAGTCTTTCAAATTACAGAACTGAAATTACTAAAAATCATTACTATTCTTTAGATCAGATTATTTATCAGGCATTTAGCTTGTTTGTTGGTTGTAAATGATTACTATTGTGAATGAACGTAGTGATATTTACACTGACTGACAGACAGTATTGCTATACTTCCCCGGTGGTGATTTATTTAACAAAATAATTATCACTAGCCGGGAAAAACAGTGATTAAATAAAACCTCACGTTACGTTAATAATAAATAACTAGTTTTATTGTAATTTTGTTGAAATTGTACAACACACAAAACACGCAATTACACCACACGCCACACCTCTCACACTCACCAATGGAGTGCGGTAGAAATCTGTCATTAAGCCTCCAGAAGAAATCGAATTTCTCTGATTTTACTGTCATTGTGATTGCGTGTGACATTATGTGGTAGGAAGTGACACGTTACTTGACCTTTTTTGGGTGTGAGCTTATGTTATCTTTACAGTGGCGTACTCCGTGAAGCAGACAGCTTCCTTCGTAGCGCCTGCCGCTAAATCGTGATGAGCATAGTCATGAACCTCTCGTGCTCACTAAACGAAACCGTGACGAGGTGTGCTGCTCTTCTTTTCTTCAAAAAAATGTTCAAATATGTGTGAAATCTTATGGGACTTAACTGCTAAGGTCATCAGTCCGTAAGCTTACACACTACTTAACCTAAATTATCGTAAGGACAAACACACACACCCCATGCCCAAGGAAGGATTCGAACCTCCGCCGGGACCAGCCGCACAGTCCATGACTGCAGCACCCTAGACCGGTCGGCTAATCCCGCGCGGGGCTCTTCTTTTGATCTTGTCGATTGCCTTTAATATCTTACATAGTAAGGTCCCAGACTGACAAGGAGTACTCATAAACGGGCCCAACGGCGGTCGCCTAAGCTACCTCTTTCGTGGATAAATGACATCCCAACAGGAGACTTACAATAAACCCCAGTCTCTCACGCACTATTCCTACAAAAAATTTTATATCGTTTTCCACGTGAGGCTGCTACTCACGAGTGCTCCTAGCCACTTTACGGTTGTTGCTGTTCACAGTGAGTTATATCCAATAATAGTAATATGGTTATCGCGTTTATATGTGCACAACATCTAAACAGTGGTTTACGCTGAAGTTAAACTGGAAGTCTACGAGCTATCATCCCAAAGATGTTCGGGCTCACATGCGGTTCCTCTTCGTCGAAATGTCTTGGCTCTAACTCGTCTAGGGGCTGAACCGCAAGTGTCGCATTACACGCCCTATATTAGACACTTGTGGCCCTTTGGTTAAATTGTCTGACTAATGGCAAATTTGCGAAATATGAAGTTAGTGTAACATATAAAAACAGTAATAATAACATCGGGAACTAAATTAACGACCCATAAATGATGTAGGCCACACAGTTGTGAATTGGTTAGAATAATGTTTATTCAGAAAGCAATCTACTAGCGAAAGTGGTCGTATTTACTATTACACTCGGGAGAGCCAGTCATGACAAAACTCTACCATCTGGTGAGCACGATGTATGAGACAGGCGAAATACCCTCAGACTTCAAGAAGAATATAATAATTCCAATCCCAAAGAAAGCAGGTGTTGACAGATGTGAAAATTACCGAACTATCAGTTTAATAAGTCACAGCTGCAAAATACTAACGCGAATTCTTTACAGACGAATGGAAAAACTGGTAGAAGCCGACCTCGGGGAAGATCAGTTTGGATTCCGTAGAAATGTTGGAACACGTGAGGCAATACTGACCTTACGACTTATCTTAGAAGAAAGATTAAGAAAAGGCAAACCTACGTTTCTAGCATTTGTAGACTTAGAGAAAGCTTTTGACAATGTTAACTGGAATACTCTCTTTCAAATTCTGAAGGTGGCGGTGGTAAAATACAGGGAGCGAAAGGCTATTTACAGTTTGTACAGAAACCAGATGGCAGTTATAAGAGTCGAGGGGCATGAAAGGGAAGCAGTGGTTGGGAAAGGAGTAAGACAGGGTTGTAGCCTCTCCCCGATGTTATTCAATCTGTATATTGAGCAAGCAGTAAAGGAAACAAAAGAAAAATTCGGAGTAGGTATTAAAATTCCTGGAGAAGAAGTAAAAACTTTGAGGTTCGCCGATGACATTGTGATTCTGTCAGAGACAGCAAAGGACTTGGAAGAGCAGTTGAACGGAATGGACAGTGTCTTGAAAGGAGGATATAAGATGAACATCAACAAAAGCAAAACGAGGATAATGGAATGTAGTCAAATTAAGTCGGGTGATGCTGAGGTAATTAGATTAGGAAATGAGACACTTAAAGTAGTAAAGGAGTTTTGCTATTTAGGGAGTAAAATAACCGATGATGGTCGAAGTAGAGAGGATATAAAATGTAGACTGGCAATGGGAAGGAAAGCGTTTCTCAAGAAGAGGAATTTGTTAACATCGAGTATAGATTTAAGTGTCAGAAAGTCGTTTCTGAAAGTATTTGTATGGAGTGTAGCCATGTATGGAAGTGAAACATGGACGATAAATAGTTTGGACAAGAAGAGAATAGAAGCTTTCGAAATGTGGTGCTACAGAAGAATGCTGAAGATAAGGTGGGTAGATCACGTAACTAATGTGGAGGTATTGAATAGGATTGGGGAGAAGAGAAGTTTGTGGCACAACTTGACTAGAAGAAGGGATCGGTTGGTAGGACATGTTTTCAGGCATCAAGGGATCACAAATTTAGCATTGGAGGGCAGTGTGGAGGGTAAAAATCGTAGAGGGAGACCAAGAGTTGAATACACTAAGCAGATTCAGAAGGATGTAGGTTGCAGTAGATACTGGGAGATGAAGAAGCTTGCACATGATAGAGTAGCATGGAGAGCTGCATCAAAACAGTCTCAGGACTGAAGACCACAACAACAACAACATTACACTCGGGTGCATATCCATTTGCCACAGTTCGATCATTCACAATTTCATCGCGAATTACAACGTATCTACGCGATAAGTTCACACGAGGCGCAAGGGTGCTCACCGCTTAGAGAGTAAATCCCGCGATACCACAAAACGCGAAAGTCGTTTCACTTCCTAGCTGCGTAAAGACCGACTGTCCGCTTTTGCGTCACAATGCCCCTTTGGTGTCTGCACCAGCACTGTCCCTCTGCCCGTCCCCTGCCGCGTTTTCCACGCGCCGAGTATCGTCGCCCAACTGACTAGGGCACTTCCCTTTCCTGAAGCCGTCCTACTAATTGGCTACAGCCTGTTCTACATTATTTTACATTTTAACATGTTTAAATAATCAAAGTTTGATCACTTTCACCTTCTAAATAAAGTAACAATAATATCCATTATATAATAAATATTAAATTCTTTTACATAAAACCTAAACAATTTTATTCTTAACTTTCAATGTCACGGCCAATAGCCTTGCACCAATGTGCTTTCTGATAAATTATGCACTAAACTTTACAACAAATATTCTATTACATAATGATTGAATAAGGTGTCATGCTGTCATCGTTCAATGTGTTTTGTGTGGAGGAAATGATGATCTGATGCTTAACTGAAAATACTGATAACCTAAATTTACTATATCTCTGAAACAAATAAAGTTACAGAGTTGATATTTACAACATTTGCCATTTTAATGATGCGCTTCTATATGAAATGTCCATCGTTAAGATCGACCAAAGCGTTCGGATTTTAGCATTCAGATCTTTGTTTGAAAACTGGTTAATTTCACTTTCACAGTAAATCCTAAACTATTATAGATATGATCAATATTCAAGTTTTATTGGGATGACCACGAAAATTTATGATGGATGGTAGATTAAAATTAGTGTGGTTTCATTCCCCGAATTGCGACAGAATTAAATAGTTTTCATAAAAGTTTTTCTTTGTGGCCGATCATAGGTCCGCCATATTTAACATTGCTACGTCTCTGAAGCCACAAGCAGATTCTGCTGGGTTTCTCTACGAAGTAGGTTCTCGTCTGCCCCACACACGCACACTACAGCGCTGAGGCCTCACTCAGCTCAATAGACACCTGTGAATTCCGCCATATCGTGTCGAATCTGCGTTCTTTGTGGCACACGGTCCTGGACGACAGGGTTCGTTTCACAATTCCTGAAGGCTGACTTTTTCGGCCATGTATTTAAAAGGGAGAGAATTGCTCGTCATCTCACAAGTCCCTGTAGCAATTGTCGATCCGCAGCAGATCTTGCCGCATTTCTCTAAAACTTTCTGCAGAGCAGCACCTGCAAACAGCTCCAAGGAACCATTGACGCCGGCCGGGGTAGCCGAGCGGTTCTAGGCCCTCAGTCTGCAACCGCGCGACGGCTACAGTCGCAGGTTCGAATCCTGCCTCGGGGATGGATGTGTGTGATGTCCTTAGGTTGGTTAGGTTCAAGTAGTTCTAAGTTCTGGGGCACTGATTACCTCAGCAGTTAAGTCGTTTGGTGCTCAGAGCCCATTGAACCACTGACGATAATCATGAAATATCATTTATATGTCCAATAAAGTGAAACGGATGTAGCACTCTCATTTTATACGCCTAAAGCTGTTTCTACACCTAACCGTTACGCCTCATTAATAACGACCTGCTGAGTTCTGTGTACGAGGAGGTCCTCCGTCCAGTCGGAAGCCCAGCCAAATATACTGCTAAAAGATGACATCGCCGTCTGGGAGCCGGCCGCGGTGGTCTAGCGGTTCTGGCGCTGCAGTCCGGAACCGCGGGACTGTTACGGTCGCAGGTTCGAATCCTGCCTCGGGCATGGGTGTGTGTGATGTCCCTAGGTTAGTTAACCTAACCCGACAATGTGCTGGTTTACAAATCAGTTGTCAATGTGGACGGCACTCTAGGTGCTTCGACATCTTCCGGGAAGGGTAAAAAGAACGAAACGAGAGGTGTTTCTAAAACAGCTCAATTCGATCTAATTCATGGTCCTACTTTGTTTTGTGGGGCTGGGTTCAATTTTTCTTTAATGAAGGTAACCTCTTCCTCTAGTTTGGGTAACGGATGGCTGACTGTAGCTTTCGTTGCCTGTAACAATGCAGGTCGAGGAGGTTTGGAATCCTTTGAAAGCAGGTGGACCAGCTACCTTTTTCCTCACGGGAGTTTGTCTTTGTCTTGTCGTAGACGTTGTAAGATAAATTCCGACTGTAGCGTTCACTTACGGGTGAAGGCAAGTGGTCCCTCTTCTTTGGAAGATTGTCGCATTGCCGGTGATTGTACTTTATATAATCATTGAAAGTAGTGTTCTCAACAAACGGCCCTTTTCAGGGCCACAATAAGTTTTGATCGTCAAGTATATTTACTTAATCCGTGTTGCTCGAAAATCAAGTTTCTCTAATGTTATTCTTATGGTAATTTTCGCTTTTTGTTGGGAAAATCAAGAAAAATCAAGGCCCGTGTTGCCCGAGTTTGAATTCCCGCGGCGATTTGAATCGCGCGCTGGTGCACCACGATTTGAGCAACACACTACCTAGTATTACTAGGAGTGTGTTGCTCGAAAATCAAGATTGCGTAATAGCGGGAGCTGATAAGAGTCCACATCCGCTGCGTGCGCCAGGACTGATGCTATAAATAGCACACTGTTCTGTCTAGCGTATTCACTCGGTTTGAGTGAATGGACACTGAGGCACTACTTCTTACAATGATGCGTAAACGTTGTTATCGTCGTCGCCGGCGCCCATAGTGCTCAGAGCCATTTGAACCATTTGAAGCCGTCTGGGATGACGTCATGCATGAAGGAATGCTGGTGGTTCGAAGCTGTCAGAGTGTCTTCGATCACTACCGCATGTCCCATGAAAGCGCAGGAGAAGATCTCCCATGGGATAATACTACTCCCACTAGCATGCGTCCGTGGTGTGCTGCACATTTCGAGGCCCGCATCTCGTGGTCGTGCGGTAGCGTTCTCGCTTCCCACGCCCGGGTTCCCGGGTTCGATTCCCGGCGGGGTCAGGGATTTTCTCTGCCTCGTGATGGCTGGGTGTTGTGTGCTGTCCTTAGGTTAGTTAGGTGTAAGTAGTTCTAAGTTCTAGGGGACTGATGACCATAGATGTTAAGTCCCATAGTGCTCAGAGCCATTTGAACCATTTTTTTTTTTTTTGCACATTTCGAGCCACCTCGATGACGGTTTTTGTAGGGACGCCCATCGACCTAGTGTAGCAAAAATGTGATTCACCTGACGAGCCGACAAGTCTCCATTGATCGACGGTCGAATCCCGATGATCCCGTGCCCACCGAAATCGTAACTGACGTCGTCGTTGGGTCAGCAAAAGAACATGTACGGGTGGTTTTGCATGGAGCTCCATGTTCAACAATAATGAAAGGTGTGCTCCGAAACGATTGTGGGTGCAGCAGAATTGTGCTCTTTCGGTAGGGATGACACAGTTCGCCGTCTGTTCCACATTACAGAGCAGACAAGCCTCCCAAGCCCACGTTCTGTGAAGAGTCGTGACTGCCAAAGCATTTTGGGCGTAGTGGTAGCTTCACTGTCCTTCTCGCTCCTTCTGTAGTTGATCACGACTGTATCACGTGAACATTCGAATAGCTTTGTCGTTTCCAAGACATTCGTTCACAGACTCTGCGTAGTAACTCATCATCTGCCACTTGTCAAAGTCGCTTATCTCAATGGATTACCCCATTCGCAGCCCATATCTTCGCAAAGGGGGTATCCCATCAGTATCTGCTCAGCTTATGGACTTTTGCTACCGCGTCACGTGCCCGCAACTCCACCAGGCATCCAGCTTCGAGGTGGGTACTGATCATAATGTTTTGGCCGATCAGCGTAAACTACACTCCTGGAAATTGAAATAAGAACACCGTGAGTTCATAGTCCCAGGAAGGGGAAACTTTATTGACACATTCCTGGGGTCAGATACATCACATGATCACACTGACAGAACCACAGGCACATAGACACAGGCAACAGAGCATGCACAATGTCGGCACTAGTACAGTGTATATCCACCTTTCGCAGCAATGCAGGCTGCTATTCTCCCATGGAGACGATCGTAGAGATGCTGGATGTAGTCCTGTGGAACTGCTTGTCATGCCATTTCCACCTGGCGCCTCAGTTGGACCAGCGTTCGTGCTGGACGTGCAGACCGCGTGAGACGACGCTTCATCCAGTCCCAAACATGCTCAATGGGGGACAGATCCGGAGATCTTGCTGGCCAGGGTAGTTGACTTACACCTTCTAGAGCACGTTGGGTGGCACGGGATACATGAGGACGTGCATTGTCCTGTTGGAACGGCAAGTTCCCTTGCCGGTTTAGGAATGGTAGAACGATGGGTTCGATGACGGTTTGGATGTACCGTGCACTATTCAGTGTCCCCTCGACGATCACCAGTGGTGTACGGCCAGTGTAGGAGATCGCTCCCCACACCATGATGCCGGGTGTTGGCCCTGTGTGCCTCGGTCGTATGCATTCCTGATTGTGGCGCTCACCTGCACGGCGCCAAACACGCATACGACCATCATTGGCACCAAGGCAGAAGCGACTCTCATCGCTGAAGACGACACGTCTCCATTCGTCCCTCCATTCACGCCTGTCGCGACACCACTGGAGGCGGGCTGCACGATGTTGGGGCGTGAGCGGAAGACGGCCCAACGGTGTGCGGGACCGTAGCCCAGCTTCATGGAGACGGTTGCGAATGGTCCTCGCCGATACTCCAGGAGCAACAGTGTCCCTAATTTGCTGGGAAGTGGCGGTGCGGTCCCCTACGGCACTGCGTAGGATCCTACGGTCTTGGCGTGCATCCGTGCGTCGCTGCGGTCCGGTCCCAGGTCGACGGGCACGTGCACCTTCCGCCGACCACTGGCGACAACATCGATGTACTGTGGAGACCTCACGCCCCACGTGTTGAGCAATTCGGCGGTACGTCCACCCGGCCTCCCGCATGCCCACTATACGCCCTCGCTCAAAGTCCGTCAACTGCACATACGGTTCACGTCCACGCTGTCGCGGCATGCTACCAGTGTTAAAGACTGCGATGGAGCTCCGTATGCCACGGCAAACTGGCTGATACTGACGGCGGCGGTGCACAAATGCTGCGCAGCTAGCGCCATTCGACGGCCAACACCGCGGTTTCTGGTGTGTCCGCAGTGCCGTGCGTGTGATCATTGCTTGTACAGCCTTCTCGCAGTGTCCGGAGCAAGTATGGTGGGTCTGACACGCCGGTGTCAATGTGTTCTTTTTTCCATTTCCAGGAGTGTATTTCTGAATGGGGTGCAAGTTATTTCACGTAATGAATATGGAGCTAGAAAAGTACATTTTAAGGTAAATTTTATCTTACTTCCAATAAAAAATGTCGTGTGACGAGGGCCTCCCGTTGGGTAGACCGTTCGCCTGGTGCAAGTCTTTCGATTTGACGCCACTTCGGCGACTTGCGCGTCGGTGGCGATGAAATGATGATGATTAGAACAAAAAGACACCCAGTCCCTGAGCGGAGAAAATCTCCGACCCAGCCGGGAATCGAACCCGGGCCCTTTGAATTGACAGTTTGTCGCGCTGACCACTCAGCGACCGGGGGCGGACTTTCTTCCATTGTAGATCTGCTATGTCTGCGTTTGTTCTGTAGCTGAAAATGGGAACCAATGAAACAGTTTCAGTTCGTGAGTCAGAAATCAGTGTCATACACCCATTATGTGCCAGCATGACCATTGACAGACTGTGTAGTTGACTTTATCGGCTAACTGTTTTTAAAGAAAACCAGTTTTGTGTCCGTGGTCTAGCATAGCGTCTCTGATTACTAATCAAGGCGTTCTCGGTCCCGGGTTCGAACCCGCTACCGCTTGAATTTTGAATAACATTCATTAGCAATGACTTCTGGCAAAAGAAGTCGTCCTCATTGAACCAACGGCCTTGTCAAACAGGGCGGAGGAGCTGAGAGAAGTTCAGGACACTCTCTTTCACTTGGAGTGGGAAACTGTCCGTAAATTAGGTGGAAGAATCTGCAGTGATCAACGGCCTGAGGATGCAGAAGCCAACGGAAACCACTCCATCAAAGACAAACAATGTGTATCGACAGGACATGGGTCCTATAATTGAAAAGTGTCATGATGTTCTTTATATTGGCAAAAGATTCCAGACTAGTCCCCATTCGGATCTCTGTGAGGGGCTGCCATGGAGGAGATGACCTTGAGAAAAAGACTGAATAGTCGACGAAAGGGTAGCGGTCTAGGAGTCAGAGCACTGAATGTCAGAAGTTTGAACGTGGTAGGGAAGCTAGAAAATCTGAAAAGGAAAATGCTAAGGCCCAATCTAGATATAGTGGGGGTCAGTGAAGTGAAATGGAAAGAGGATAAATATATCCTGCTGTTAACAGCAGCAGAAAGTGGTATAATGACAGTAGGATTCGTTATGAATGGGAAGGTAGGGCAGAGAATGAGTTGCTGTGAACAGTCCAGTGGCGTGGTTATTCTCATCAGAATCGACAGCAAACCAACACAGAGAGCGATCGCTCCGGTAGACATGCCGATGTCGCAACCTGGAGATGAAGACATGGAGAAAGTGTGTGAGGATACTAATTCAGTACGTAAAGGAAGATGAAAATGTAATACTCAAGGGGGATCGGAATGCGGTAGTAGGAGAAGGAGTATATGAATGAGTTACTGGAGAGTAAGGGCTTGGTACTAGGAATGAGGGAGGAGAAAGATGCATTAAGTTCTACCATATATGTCAGCTAGAAATAGCAAACCCTCTTTTCAAGAATCACAAGAAGAGGAGATATATTTGGGAAAAGCCGGGAGACACGGGAAGATTTCAGTTCGATTATATCGTATTCAGGCAGAGATTGCGAAATCAGATACTAGATTATAAGTCGAAACCAGGAGAAGATATAGGCTCAGATTACTGTTTAATAATGATGAAGGTTAGTCTGAAGTTTTAGGAAGATCAGTGCACAAAGAAGTGGGATACGGAAGTTCTAAGGAATGAAGAGATAGATTTGATGTTCTCTAAGCCTATAAATACTTTGACAAGGAGCAGTTCTAAAATTCCGGTTGATAATGGAAGCAAGACTAAAAAAAAATCTAGACATTCTTAGAGGATTTGTCGACCTGGAGAATGCGTTCGTCAGTGTCAATGGTGCAAGATGTTCGAAATTCTGAGACAAATAGGGGAAAGCTATAGGGAAAGATGGGTGATCTACAACATGTGAAAGAACCAAGAGGGAACAGTAAAAGTGGGAGACCAAGAACGAAGTGTTCGGATCAAAAAGGATATAAGACAGGGATGTAGTCTTTCACCCCTAACGTTCAAGTTATACATCGAAGAGGCAATGACGGAAATAAAAGACAGGTTCAAGATTAGAAGGATTTGCTGGCGTCATTGCTAACCTCAGTGAAGGAGAAGACGACTTACAGGAGCTACTGAGTGAAATGAACAGCCGAATGAATACAGAATATGTATTGAGAGTAATAGATGAAAGACGGAAGTAATGAGAAGTAGTAGAAGTGAGAACCGCGAGAAACTTAACATCATGATTGGTGATCACGAAGTAGATGAAGTTAACGACTTTTGCACTTTGCTAGTAAAATAATTATAATTGACAAAGCGAGAGATACATAAAAAGCAGATTAGCGCAGGGAAAGAGGGTATTCCTGATCAAGAATAGTCTACTGGCCAACCACTGGTCGTAACTTGAGGAAAACGTTTCTGAGAAAGCATGTCTGAAGCACACCACTTTACGTCGTCAATCACGGATGGTGGGAAAATTGGAACAGAAAAAGAATCGAAGCGTTTGAGATGCGGTGCTATGGACGAACGATGAAAATTAGGTGGACTGATAAGATAAGGAAAGAGAAGGCTCTCTGAAACATGGGCAAAGAAAGAAACATATGGAAAACACTGACAAGAAGAAGGGACAGGATGGTAGGACATCTGTTAAGACATCACGGAATAGTTTCAGTGCTACTAGAGGGACCTACAGGGGGTAAAAACTGTAGAGAAAGATGGAGATGGAATACATCCAGCAAATAACCGAGGACGTAAGTTGCAAGTGTTACTCTGAGAAGAAGAAGTTGGCACAGGAGAAGAATTCGTGGCGGGCCGCATCAAACCAGTCAGAAGAACAATGACTCAGACACTCGACAGGTAGTAACGCTTATTTTGAGTCATTAGACATTTCTCGCTCTGTCGATCTTTCACACACTTTGCCTTCATTCATGTTTTGATTTCCTTAAGTGTGCTATCATAGCAACTTCTTGCTTCCCGTGTTGAATCAAGAAGCTGTTTCGAATTGCCCTTGATCTTCAACGGTATTTATGTACCTGCTGTGTATTGTATTCGACTGTTGACTCTTATCTCTTGGTACTCCACCTTATCAGGCATCGAGATGGACGTATTTTGTTTGCTGCACAAGTAATCCATTGTCTGTTTCTTGTCGCATTTGCTAAGTGCAAATACTTTCTCACTTTTCGTAACAGTTCTTACAACATCTGAAGTAAATGATGACAACATGGCACACAGATTTCCTGCTGTAACTGACTGAAAAGCTCGGGCTCGGACATGACACTGGTCAGTTGGTTTTCTAAACAAGAAACGTGGCCCACGTTTGGAGGTGGGCGGTTTGAATACCCGACTGGCCATCCAGATCTAAGTTCCCGTAGTTTCCGAAATAACTCGAGTGGAATTCCAGGATGGTACCTTTGTAAAGGGTACGATCGATTTACTTCCTCACCTTTCTCCAGTCTGATCCTGTGCTTCGTCTCTTAACGACTTGGTCGCCCCATTTTCTGCCCTCTTGATGCAATTTTCGATAAAGCTATCATTCCACATAAAACTCTATCGCTGGCACCAGTTTTGATCACGTGAATGTCTCAGTGAATAGCTATCAATTTGAAATTCCTCCGCTTTATCACATTATGATTGGAAAATTTATGAGCGGACTGTACAAGATTTAAAGCTTCTTCTACTGACTGCATGGTTTTTTAATGATAGAATGGGGGCTATTTTTCAGATCGTCTTCTTATTCCAAATGCCATTAGTGTCTGCAGATATGAAGAGGCGATGGAAAGTGAAGTGCGATTTGTCACTGCAATTGATAGCCATATTTATTACAGATAAAGAAATTCAGTTGTCTGCATAGGGAATCCATACTACCTGGTTGGAAAAACTGTCTGATGAACCCAGAATGCCTCATTCATGACTATACTTTTGTCGTCAACAGGGCGCATCCTCGTGAGGAGTTTACAAAGTAATACAGTGAAGATCTCATCTGTAGCTTCTGATATGTACTTGAGTGCTATGATGTCCTGAACCAGCTGAGATGCAAGTCACGGTCTCAGCAGCGTTGGATGTACCACGTCTTGTCTATTTTTGTTGCTTTAAATGGCTTCGGGCAATGGGCTATACAGCCGAACACGAAATTAGGTATAGAGGTTGTAGAACATATTGAAAAACCTTTAGCCTAATACTTGCACAATTTGATAGCACAGATATAAAGAAAACTGATGTATCGTTTAAAACGATTATTTTACCACAGACAAACCAAAATTACAGAACTTAAATTAATACTTAAATTAATATCGGCGATACTTTCTAAAAAAAGGCGAAAGAAATAACAAACGCGTTTTCAGGCTTGATTTTTTTACAAAAGTTCGAAGTAATCGGGTCAGCAGTCATCAGTAATGTTGACAACTGTGTGTAGTGTTTCGGGTATTTATTTATTACATTTTAGACACTCCAGTGGAATGATTGCCCCATGTACCCTTGAAATGCACAGTTGCCGCTATTCAGGCGTGGTACTGTGTTCAGCAGGTATTTCGTTTTGTTGCTAGCCTTGTGACTTGTTCTCAGTCTGCTAATAATGACAATATTCATCTGTTTAGGTTTAGAATTCAGGAATCATGGCTGATGTCGTATATGGTGTTGGATAATGCAGTACATAGTGCCCCTGCAGTTAATGTCCTCTTTACATGGCGTACAGCATTCTGCATTAACGCCACTGTTAAAAGTCCGAAAGGGATGTTAATGTAGATGAGAATTCATCATCATCCTTTCAGGGATTAGACTCTTCGAATAGTTCCTGACTCGGTATATCTTTGCATCGGTCTTCCTGGGTATTTTCGACCTACAGGTCTGTACGAAAGCGCCACTTTAGGAATTCTTGCAGTGTCCAGTCTTTCTAAATGTTCTTCCCACTTGCTTCTATATTCGGCCATTGTACTCCAATTGCACATATTTATAACTAATTACATATATCCTGGTTTCTTATTTTTTCAAGTCGTGTGTGTCTCGTCAGTGCCCTGAGGAACTTTATTTCTGGTGCTTGTATATAGCTGTGGTCCATCTGTCTTAATGTCCACTTTTCACTGCCATATAGAATAAACGGCTCTGTCATCAAGTCGTATAGCTTCAATTCCGTTTCTGTCCTTGCTGTTCTCAGTGTTCTTTGAGTAGTTGCGCATACTGCCTAGTATCTTCCCAATTTATTAATTATATCTCTATCGTAATTGTAGTGGACTGACAAGACAGCCAGTCCACAGTTACGGGTAACCGAAAGGCACGCGTACACACACGCCGACTGGCGTGAAGTCTGGAACAGGATACGTAATGAATGCTATAAAGAAAAGTACGTAGCTGCGGTTATACTTAACTTTTAATCCATCATTTGTATACAGCGTTCTTGATGATACAAGTGAAACTCTCTATAGATATGGTTAATGGCGCCTTGCTAGGTCGTAGCCATGGACTTAGCTGAAGGCTATTCTAACTGTCTCTCTGCAAATGAGAGAAAGGCTTCGTCAGTGTAGTCGCTAGCAAAGTCGTCGGACAACTGGGGCGAGTGCTAGTACGTCTCTCTAGACCTGCCGTGTGGTGGCGCTCGGTCTGCAATTACTGACAGTGGCGACACGCGGGTCCGACATGTACTAATGGACCGCGGCCGATTTAAAGCTACCACCTAGCAAGTGTGGTGTCTGGCGGTGACACCACAGTAATCACGCGAGATATCACAGCCTAAGTAATTAAAATGTTAAATCTGTTCTAAAATTTTATCATCCAAAATAATCTTAGCTCTTACTGGGTGCTTGCTCTGGAATGCCACTGATATTGATTTTGAGGTAGAAATTTTAAAATTATATTCTTTACAAGTGTTATGCATTAAGTAGGTAGCTCTTTGAAGTGCTTCAGCTTTTAGCATAATCACTAAGTCATCTACATATACTGGAATGTTTAAAGTGGTCCATCCTAACATAATTCCAGTTGGTGCCTGCTCTTTCCATTTGTGTAGCATATTGTTCATGTAAATGTTACAAAGCGTGGATGATAATGCACATCCTTGTGTTACTCCCTGATTAATAATTAATCCCCCCCCCCCCCCGTCCGCTGGTAAACGGGTAAATTGTGTCTGAAGCGGGTGCCATTACATAAACCTTTTGTGTACCTTCTAATCCGTTGAAGGTAGTCCCCTTTAGCAATTATGGTCCACAATTCGTCCCTGTCTACCTTTTCGAAGGTCATCTCTAGATCTACAAATGCCATGTAGGTGGTCAAATCGTATTGTCTTCGTTTCTCTATTAGCTGTTTCAAAATGAATCCACAGTCAACACGAGTTCTCCCTTTTCGAAAATCTTTGTGTTGTTCTCGCAAGAGTGACACTACTATTGGCTTTAATCGGTGTTTTATCATACCGGCGAACAGTCTGTGCGTGAATTTATTACACTTAAAACTCTGTAGTTTGTCGGTTTATTCCTTTCCCCTTCTTAAATATAGACGAGACATTGGCTGTTAATCATGTATCGGGGATCCTGATTGTCAGCCAATAGGTCTTTAATGTTTCAAGAAGACGGAGTTGGAGTAAAAATCCTCTATCCTTTATAAGATGTATATTTACACCCTCTTGTTCCGGTGAGTTTTTATTCTTTTTCTGTTTTTAGATTAGATTAGATTAGATTTACTTTCATTCCAATTGATCCGTAGTGAGGAGGTCCTCCAGGATGTGGAACATGTCAGAAGTTTCTGTCTCTAACTCTCTTAAAGTAAGCAAGTCAATATTTTTCACTAATTCTCCAGTCCTGACTTCAGGATTAGTGGCAATATATACCTTAGGGTTAAACTATGTAATTTTTAATCCATTCACATTGTGTTATCACATCTATTTTAGCGATGTCTCTTTCTGTTTTATTTCAATTCTTTAATCATTTATAGGTGACGCCTTGTCTCCCATATACAACGTGTTTCACATCGCCCATGAATTTTTTCCAAATGTCCCTCTGTGCTCTTTATGCTAGAGACTTTGTAGTATTTCTAGCAGCTATATAATGTTGTATAGCTTGATCCGTTTTACCTGTAGGTAAGTTTGATACGGTATTTGCTTATCCCTGAGGGCCTTTTGTATTTCGTTGTTTCATGTTTCCAAAACTTTCTTTCGCTTCCAGGTGGTTTGTTTGCCCAGTACTTCATCTGCTGCTCTTTTCATACAGATCTTTATCCCCTGATATTCTTCATTAATATCCTTCTTTGTTTCAATTTCTACCAAATATCTGTTTAATCTTTGCTGATAGAGATCTGTACTCTATAAAATCCTTCATTTTCCTGTCTAGTACTAATTTGTTTTTAGCTTTTGACAGTCTGATTCTTAGAAGTATTTTAGTCATCAGCAGATAATGATCGCGGTACATATCACACCCTCTTTATACTGTCACATCATTAACTAGAGTTTCTCCTATTTCTGTTAGCTACCACAAAGTCCATGACTGATCTAGAACCTCTATCAGACCGGGTGTACTTATGAATATCCCTTATCGTATAGAGTGTATTAGTTACCCTCGATACATTGTGTATGCGAAATTCTCGCATCTTCTCATCATTGATGTTAACTGTGGTGTGGCCGTGCGGTTAAAGACGCTTCAGTCTGGAACCGCGTGACCGCTACGGTCGCAGGTTCGAATCCTGCCTCGGGCATGGCTGTGTGTGATGTCCTTAGGTTAGTTAGGTTTAATTAGTTCTAAGTTCTAGGCGACTGATGACCTCAGAAGTTAAGTCGCATAGTGCTCAGAGCCATTTTTGTTAACTGTGGCTTTCCCTAACTTTCCTGCAATGTACTTGATATGAGTGTTCCCAACTCGCGCATTTCAGTCTGCTCAGAGGCATAGAATATCTGGTTTATTAATCTCTTTGATGACAGGTTGTAATTTCTGGTAGAATTTCTCCTTCCCCTCTTTTCTGCCTTCTTCTGGACTATAAACTCTTACTACCGTCATGTGTCTTGTAGGTATTTCATAACGGACTGACATACAATGTATGCTGTTATCCTTTTTTTCCCATTTCTGGTCCATCATTATTGCAAATTCCTGTTTGAGATCTTAACATTCTGTGACACTCCTCGCGGAGTGGATGAGGCTTGCTGCACAACTTCGACAGTTTCATGAGCGCGTCGTCGCACTTTATGCCGATGTTGCCCGGTATCCACTGGAGAAAGATCGATTTTGGGAGATATTCCCGTGCAGGAAAATAGCTTACGACGTACAGCGGCAGACAGTTTGTAGTTATTCCCAAAGTTGCCCTCCCAAGGGATAACAGAGCGCCCAAGGAATCTGTACGTATCAGGAATCTGTCGAATTGCAGCTCTGTCGCACGCAGTAACGCCTGTAAACGAGAAATAACTCAGCTGTTAGCACAGGCGTTCCTTTTGGTAGCGAGAAGTATCGCCTGTGCCCTACTGCCTCATCAAAGAATGCAGCTGCTTCATTGATGGCTAGTACTGTTTAGTCATTGATTGTCATTTTCAGGCTCTGGTGACTTTTCCGATAAGCAAATCAAATACTATGCAATGTTCTTTATCACATGCACAATATGTCATTAATCAAGAGGATTCTCTCAGCCGGATTAAAATACGCCACTGTCAGAGCTCTGCATAAGGAAGGTGAGCCCACAGATGTCAGTACCTACTGACAAATATCACCATTTGTATCATTTTCAAAAACCTGTTAACAAAGTAACGTACTAAATGGTCGTCACCCAACTATTCTCTAGTGCTATACTTACTAAACCGCACTTTGAAGTTCATATGGATTTTCTACTGTGGCAGGTATCTCTATACTTCATTAAACAGACAATAAAAATTTTAGATGATTAATCGGGACCGTCTGCGACTTCACAGAGGCATATGATTGTGTCAGTCATAATATTCTGTTAGAGGAATTCGGTTTCTCTTCGATAAATGCTTAGTTCACTTGGTATTTAGCAAAAAGGAAGCAGAATGTTGCACAAAGAACTTCGAGTAATATGAAGGCGGACGCCATGTCATCTGCATGGGCAGAAAACCACAATGGGCATTATTCACGGTTCGATCATCGGCCCATTAATTTCTAGGAGGTATGTACCGTCTATTTTTCCGCTGATAGCTAGAAATGAGTTGCAGAGACAATTACAATTGCAGAGACAATTACAAATTGTTGGATTGGTCGCGGAGGAGATGTGTCTTGGCCAGCTCGTTCGCCAGACTTGACGCCTCTGGAATTTTTCTTGTGGGGGTCCGTAGAAGACATTGTTTATAAAGACGTTCCAACTAAACCTGAAGATATACGAGAGAGAATTGTCAGATCATGTGCCGAAGTGATAAGGAGTACCACTCAGTCCATGATAAGAAGATTGCAGAACTGCATTGATACCAATGGTCATCACTTAGAACTCTTTCTGTAAATGGACGTTTATGCTACCTTTGTGACCTTCGTTGACCTTCAAAGACCTTACGGTTACACGTCATTGGATTCGTCTCGATAGCCACTGTCAGAAAATAAGTACCGAACTATAGCATCCCATGTAAAGAAACAACGTTGATCCTCATATCTCTGACGCGACATCATCTAGCAACAAAAAACCAACGTCATATTATGGCCCCCATTGTCCCATGCAACTTTTGTCCCACAAACTTTTCAGCTACTGTCATACTCTCGGAGTTATTCTTCGTGGCAATAATTAGTCACTCACGCTGTATACCTAGGAATAACAGTTACGAAAGACTTAAATGTGAATGACCATACGGATAATGATGTGGGGAAGGCTAATCAAAGACTTAAATTTCATTGGTGGAATGCACTGAAGCTGAAGTACATCCACAAAGAGACTGCATTGCTCTTGTCCGTCCTCTTCTAGGGTATTGCTGTGTTACATGGGACCCTTTTCAGTAGGACTGCCGAAGGACATCAAAAAAGGTCCGAGATGGGCAGCTCATTTTGTGTTATGGCGAAATAGGGGAGATGGCGTCAAGGATATGCGAGCTGGGACGGCAGTCTTTAAAATGAAGGCTTTTTCTTTGCGGCGATACCTTCTCAAGAAATTTCAATCACCAGCTTTCTCATCTGAATGTGAAGATATTTTATTATTGGCAACCTATATAGGGAGAAATGATCGTAGTAATAAAGTAAGAGAAATCAGAACGCGTACAGAAAGATTTAAGTGTTCATTTTTCCCGCGCACTGTTTGTCAGTGGAACGGTAGCGAAATGGAGTGATAGTGGTTCGATGAACCCTGCGCCAGGCACTTATGTGTGGATTGTAGAGTAGTTGTATAAATGCAGATGTTGAATTACAGCACAAATTTAAAAAAAATCTCAAAAGCAACGAAAATATGACATCAAATAGCGCGATGAAAGAAGCAGTTCAAAATGCGACCCACGAAGTGACGTCACAGTAGCCATTACCAGTACGTCACTACTCAAAGCCGGCGGATAGTATTACAAATTCCTCTGGATCCGACTTTGGAGCCAGCATAAACAACCTGCAGTCTGTGCCGAAAACGCTGGTCTTCTCTTCCTTCCAAGGATTCCTGTCTAAACTCACTTTCGTTCTTCGCATGCTACTTTCGGAAATACAACAGGAAACGTACTGAATAATAGTGATACAGACGTGCCCTCCGCAGTAGACCGTAAGGTGGCTTGTTTAGTATACAGGGTGATTTTTTCCACCGTGTGTAAACTCTAGGGATTGATCGATGAGAGGATAAAAAACAAAAAAGCTCTAATGAACTTATGTCCGGAGCCGCATGGTTTCCAAGCTAGAGGCCATTTATTTAACCGTGGTTTGCTACAGAGACTGCGATCTAATAATCGGTGTACCATGGAGCCATAGTTACAGTAAGGATGGCTTCCTCCTAGAGGGTGGTACTGTTCCTCATACTTCATGCCCTAGAGCCCTCTCCTGCCATAGTAATCGGTAACGTTGCGTCCGGTACACTTCTCTTGCTGACTGACCTTGTCGTGCATGTCATACGAAGTTGTACATAATGGCTATCTATTCGAATTCAGAGTTTGCTGCCGGCCGTGGTGGCCGAGCGGTTCTAGGCGCTTCAGTCCGGAACCGCGCGACTGCTACGGTCGCAGATTCGAATCCTGCCTCGGGCATGGATGTGTGTGATGTCCTTAGGTTGGTTAGGTTTAAGTAGTTCTAAGTTCTAGCGGGCTGATGACCTCAGATGTTAAGTCCCATAGTGCTCAGAGCCATTTGAACAATCAGAGTTTGCTGAGATGGTGTTTGTTTACTTACGGAAAGGCAAATGGCAAATGTATCAGGAGACTTATCACCGGCGACAACAACCGCAGCATTCAATGTTTGCAACAGTGTTTCGCCGTTTGCCTGAGACAGAGTCGTTTCAGGAAGTAGGAAACCATGAAGGACGTACCCCCAATGTTCGGACACTAGACTTGGAGGAAAACGTGATTAACACTGTGGAAGGCGAGCGCCGTGTCAGTACCAGGCAGTTGGCCAACCAGTACAGGGTAAGCCAGACGACCGTGTGGGACGTTCTCCATGACTATCGTTACTACCCTTATGAGTTACAGCGTGTGCAGGGCTTACAAGCGACAGATTCCCCACATCTGGAGCAGTTTCGTCACTGGTTTCTTCAACAGGAAACCACGATTTCGGGATTTATGTCTCCCATCCTATTCACAGATGAGGCTATCTTTACGCGGAGTGGTATTTCAACTTTCATAATAGTCATTTGTGGAATAGTATGCAGAAACCTCAGACTTCAAGAAGAATATAATAATTCCAATCCCAAAGAAAGCAGGTGTTGACAGATGTGAAAATTACCGAACAATCAGTTTAACAAGACACAGCTGCAAAATCCTAACACGTATTCTTTACAGACGAATGGGAAAACTAGTAGAAGCCGACCTCGGGGAAGATCAGTTTGGATTCCGTAGAAATACTGGAACACGTGAGGCAATACTGACCTTACGACTTATCTTAGAAGAAAGATTAAGGAAAGGTAAACCTACGTTTCTAGCATTTGTAGACTTAGAGAAAGCTTTTGACAATGTTGACTGGAATACTCTCTTTCAAATTCTAAAGGTGGGAGGGGTAAAATACAGGGAGCGAAAGGCTATTTACAATTTGTGCAGAAACCAGATGGCAGTTATAAGAGTCGAGGGACATGAAAGGGAAGCAGTGGTTAGGAAGGGAGTGAGACAGGGTTGTAGCCTCTCCCCGATGTTATTCAATCTGTATATTGAGCAAGCAGTAAAGGAAACAAAAGAAAAATTCGGAGTAGGTATTAAAATTCTTGGAGAAGAAATAAAAACTTTGAGATTCGCCGATGACATTGTAATTCTGTCAGAGACAGCAAAGGACCTGGAAGAGCAGTTGAACGGAATGGATAGGGTCTTGAAGAAGAGAAATTTGTTAACATCGAGTATAGATTTAAGTGTCAGGAAGTCTTTTCTGAAAGTATTTGTATGGAGTGTAGCCATGTATGGAAGTGAAACATGGACGGTAAATAGTTTGTACAAGAAGAGAATAGAAGCTTTCGAAATGTGGTGCTACAGAAGAATGCTGAAGATTAGATGGGTAGATCACATAACTAATGAGGAAGTATTGAATAGGATTGGGGAGAAGAGAAGTTTGTGGCACAACTTGACCAGAAGAAGGGATCGGTTGGTAGGACATGTTCTGAGGCATCAAGGGATCACCAATTTAATATTGGAGGGCAGCGTGGAGGGTAAAAATCGTAGGGGGAGACCAAGAGATGAATACACCAAGCAGATTCAGAAGGATGTAGGTTGCAGTAGGTACTGGGAGATGAAGAAGCTTGCACAGGATAGAGTAGCATGGAGAGCTGCATCAAACCAGTCTCAGGACTGAAGACCACAACAACAACAACAATGTCATGTTCCGTAGATCATTGTCCCGATTATTTTGTCGATATGATGTGGAACAGGTCAGATTGCAAGATATACGGGGTGGTCCATTGATAGTGACCGGGCCAAATATCTCACGAAATAAGCATGAAACGAAAAAACTACAAAGAACGAAACTCGTCTGGCTTGAAGGGGAAACCAGATGGCGCTGTGGTTGGCCCGCTAGATGGCGTTGCCATAGTTCAAACGGATATCAACTGCGTTTTTTTTAAGTAGGAACCCCCATTTTTTTTACTTGTTCGTGTAGTACGTAAGGAAATGTGAATGTTTTAGTTGGACCACTTTCTTCGCTTTGTGGTAGATGGCGCTGTAATAGTCACAAACGTATAAGTACGCGGTATCACATAACATTCCGCCAGTGCGGACGGTATTTGCTTCGTGATACATTACCCGTGTTAAAATGGACCGTTTACCAATTGCAGAAAAGGTCGATATCGTGTTGATGTATGGCTATTGTGATAAAAATGCCCAACGGGCGTGTGCTATGTATGCTGCTCGGTATCCTTGACGACATCATCCAAGTGTCCGAATCGTTCGCCAGATAGTTACGTTATTTGAGGGAACATGAAGTGTTCATCCACATGTGAAACGTCAACCACGACCTGCAACAAATGATGATGCCCAAGTACGTGTTTTAGCTGCTGTCGCTGCTAATCCGCACATCAGTAGCAGACAAATTGCGCGAGAATCGGGAATCTCAAAAACGTCGGTGTTGAGAATGCTACATCAACATCGATTGCACTCGCACCATATTTCTGTGCACCAGGAATTTCATGGCCACGACTTTGAACGTTGTGTACAGTTCTGCCACTGGGCACAAGAGAAATTACGGAACGATGACAGATTTTCTGCACGCGTTCTATTTAGCGACGAAGCGTCATTCACCAACAGCGGTAACGTAAACTGGCATAATATGCACTATTGGGCAACGGAAACTCCACGATGGCTGCGACAAGTAGAACATCAGCGACCTTGGCGGGTTAATGTATGGTGTGGCATTATGGGAGGAAGGATAATTGGCCCCCATTTTATCGATGCCAATCTAAATGGTGCAATGTATGCTGATTTCCTACGTAATGTTCTACCGATGTTACCAGATGATGTTTCACTGCATGACAGAATGGCGATGTGCTTCCAACATGATGGATGTCCGGCACATAGCTCGCGAGCGGTTGAAGCAGTACTGAATAGCATATTTCATGACAGGTGGATTGGTCGTCGAAGCACCATACCATGGCCCGCAAGTTCACCGGGTCTGACGTCCTGGGATTTCTTTCTGTGGGGAAAGGTGAAGGATATTTGCTGTCGTGATCCACCGACAACGCCTGACAAAATGCGTCAGCGCATTGTCAATGCATGTGCGAACATTACGGAAGGCGAACTACTCGCTGTTGAGAGGAATGTCGTAACACGTATTGCCAAATGTATTGAGGTTGACGGACATCATTTTCCGCATTTATTGCATTAATGTGGTATTTACAGGTAATCACGCTGTAACAGCATGCGTTCTCAGAAATGATAAGTTCACAAAGGTACATGTATCGCATTGGAATAACCGAAATAAAATGTTCAAACGTACCTACGTTCTGTATTTTAATTTAAAAAACCTACCTGTTACCAACTGTTCGTCTAAAGTTATGAGCCATATGTTTGTGACTGTTACAGCGCCATCTATCACAAAGCGAAAAAAGTGGTCCAATTAAAACATTCATATTTCTTTACGTACTACACGAATATGCAATAAAAAGTGGGCGTTTCTATTTAAAAAAAAAAAAACGCAGTTGATATCCGTTTGACCTATGGCAGCGCCATCTAGCGGGCCAACCATAGCGCCATCTGGTTTCCCCCTTCAAGCTAGACAAGTTTCGTTCTTTGTAGTTTTTTCGTTTGACGCTTATTTCATGAGATATTTGTCCTGGTCACGATCAATGGACCACCCTGTATATACACACATGACTAGTGCTAATATTAATATTAATGAAATTTTTAGTTCTACACATGCAACTACAATTACAGGTACATTTTTTTACCATTTCTGAGACAGAAACTCTTCCATGGAGTAGAAGGAGTTGTCCAAAAGAAATGATTTTAAGCTATCTTTAAAACTTGATCTGCTACCTGCCAGACACTTCATGTTTTTGGGCGAATGATCAAAGATTTTTGTTGCTGAATAATGTACTCCTGTTCCAGGAAAGGCTACCAAAATGCATAATCGACTGGGTACCAATTGGAAGAAGAAAAAGGGGACGACCACCTGATACATGGAAACAGGGAGTTCAGTCAGCAATGAGGAAGAACAACATTCCTGAAGAGTTATGGACAAATAGAGAAGAGTGGAGAACAATAATTAGTGACTTACTGTAATCTAGAATAGGTGCTGGAAAAATGTACTCACATTGTAAATCCAGAATAATAAATAATAATGTACTCCTTTTTGAGCAACTGACAGCTGCTCATTTTTCTCTCTAGTGTTGTACGTATGAACATCACTTGTCTTCGCCAAGTATATATATATATATACTCTGATGGTGCAGTTAAAATACCAAACTCCTTGAAAAGGTGCCTACATGACGTCCTTGGGTGAATCAATACTTCATGTCTAAGTGCTGAGTTACCCAAGAAAACTATTCCATAAGACATTATTGAGTGGAAATATGCAAAGTATATTAGGAGGCTGATCTGTTTATTACCAAGACTAGCGATTATACGAAGAGCGAAAGAAGCTGAACTTTGTTGTCAGAGAAACACAGTACTATGCTTCTTGCAGTTCAAGTTGTAATCAATGTGAACACCCAAAAATTTGGAGAAATCTACCCTGTTAACTGAGCCCTGTTCATATGCGACATCAATTGTCAGTATGACTCTATTTGGTGTACAGAACTGGATATAGTGCGTTTTTTTTTCAAAATTTTCTGAGAACCACTTAATAATTCTTTGAAAGACATCTTTAACAATATCTTCAGCTGCTTTTTCTGGAATGGGATTGATTATAACACTCGTGTCATCTGCAAAAAGTACTAGTTCCGCTTGCTGAACGTTGAGTGGGAGATCATTCACATGGATAAGGAACAGCAGAGGACCTAAAATTGAACCCTGTGCGACTCCCTTTGTGATAACTCCCCATTCACTAGAATTTACCACCCTCCCAACATTATTTGTGCTATTCAGCACAACTTTTTGCTTTCTGTTCATTAAATATGGTTCAAACCAGCTGTGTGTATAGCCTTCAATTCCATAAAACCTGAGTTTTTCTAAGAGTGTGACATGATACACACAGTCAAATGCCTTGGAGAGATCACAAGAAATACCAACTGGCGGTAATTTGTTATTTAGGGCTTGTACTATTTCATGGGTAAATGTGTAGATAGCATTCTCAGTCGAGTAACCCTTCCGGAATCTGAACTGTGACATGCTGAGTAAATTATTTTCACTTAAATGTGAGACTGCTCTTGAATACATAATTTTTTCGAATATTTTAGAAAATGAAGTCAGCAATGAGATTGACCTAAAATTATTTAAGTCACTTTGAGGTTTGACAATCGCATATTTCAATATGTCTGGAAAAATTCCCTGTGCCAGCGAAGCATTACATATATCGCTAAGGACTCCACTTATCACTTATTAAATTAGAACAACACTTCAAAATTCTATTAGAGGCTCCATCAACACCATATGAGCTCTTTTTTCCGTATGTTTATAATTCCCTTAATTTCAGGGGGGGAGGGAGTGTTGGTGCTAATTCTAAACGCTTAAAGTCCTTGGGAATGATATTTTTTTGCTTCTTCAACTAAACCCTTTAACCCTACAGTCAGAAAGTGATCGTTAAAAATACTTGCAACTTGTCAATTATCACTCACAACATCATCATTTAGCTTCATTGCTGAGTTATGCTGTGCACTGTCAGCTGCCCCATCTCCCATTTGACAATATTCCATATAGTTTTAATCTTACTATCCGCATTATTAATTTCTGTCAGAACACATAAGCTTCTCGACTTCTTAATGACTTTCCTTAAAATATTACAGTATCTTTTGTAGTAGGCAAGTAGCGTAGGATCCTGACTTATTCTGGTCTGTCCATATACTTCCCTCTTCTTCTTGCACGATATCTTAATTCCCTTAGTAATCCATGGCTTCATTGACTTTGCAATAGCTTTTTTGGATAACGTTTCAGGAAAGCAACTCTCATACATTGAGAGAAATTTACGGTGGAATAAACTGAATTTGGCATCAGCATCGTTTTCTGTGTATACTTCATCCCATTCTACCTCTTCTAGGCTGCACTTAAAGCTCTGTATCCTGTTCGCATTAATAAGCCTCCCTGCCTTGTACGAATTCGCCCTAATCCTGCAAGGTGCTGTATGTGTTACTTCCATTAACGGTGCATCATGATCAGATAGCCCATTGACAACGGGGTACACAGTAATTGTTTCTGCCTGAGCACTGTCTATGAAAATGTTATGGATAAGTGACCTACTATCCTGCTGCACACGAGTTGGAAAATTTACAACTGATACTAGATTGAAACAACCAAACAAACATTCTAGCTCATTTTTCCTATCCGTATCTTTTAAGAAATCTACATCAAAATCTCCACAAACCACTAACTGCTTCTTTTTGTCTGACAGGTAGCTCAATAATGCCTCAAGATTTTTCATGAATAACTGAAAGTTACCTTGAGGGGATCTGTAGATTGTTACAGTTACCACAGAAGTATATCGCAGTAGCAACTCACAAGCACATGCTTCAAGGATCTCATCTACACAAAAACTATTTGTTTCAATATCTTTGACCCTGTGTCCAGTTTTTATGTAAGTAGAAACTCCTTCTTTCTCCATGTTGACTCTACATGAATAAGATGATAATCTGAAATCTCTTAAATTTAACTTCTCCATCCGTGCAGTTACATGGTGTTCAGAGAGACACAAAACATCTATACCTTCAGAATTTACCCCATTTTATAGGCATACAAGAAGCTTATCTACCTTATTTTTCAGACCTCTAATGTTCTCGTAAAACACAAAAAATTTTACTTCTTTGGATACTTCTACAGACTTTATGGTACTGTTCTGTTTTAATCTCTTTCAGAACTCTCTGTCTGTAACCTGACTCTAACCTAAAAAATGTGTCCCTCTGACTACAGTAATCACAGATATTTTGTCTTATGTGCATGTGGCCACCCCTTACATTTTCTGCAAGAAGATCAACTAATCTATCCTTCCCCCTCCTATTCAGGTGCAGGCCATGACTAGTGTAACCCCACCTCCCAATTGCATCAACAGGCACAGCACTGCGATAAGCGTCCCTAGGTGAAGAATGAGGTCACTGACCTGTTCGGTATCACCAGTACCCTTCGTATACAGACAGAACTTCTCACAAATCTGTGCTATCGCTTCGAGAATGAGACACTGCAAGGAATCAAAGCAGCCAAGCGTCGCTGTGCAACGGCACTGATCGTGTCAATCGATTTTCCATCTTTGTATATATATATATATATATATATATATATATATATATATATATATATATATATATATATATATATATATGCACATAACATAAGGCACTGCTCACACACTAAGAAATTTCATAACCTGGAGGCGTGTGTACAAAGATGGCGACATTACAACCATAACAACGCCAAAGACTTCCACTCTCAGAGATATTACATTGTGTACGTGTATGTGACAGTACAAATTTACTAATTGCTAATATTACATTACTTACTATTTACACTGAAAGAGAACTGATTAAAATTCAGATAAACGAACAAAGCAGTCAGTTATAAAGTGTTCTTGCCGTGATATTACGTAAATATTGTGGTATACATTGGAACAGAAGTAAATGATAAGGACCAGATGTACACAAATAAATATTACAACTATGGACATATTATGGCATACATTGAAAGCACAGTAAATGAGTTGGGATGCATATGCATATATAAATATTGCAATAGTGGACATTTTTTAATTTAAATTGGAAGACAGGTGAATGAAATTTTGAAGAAAGGCTGCATTCACTATCTCAGTTTGTTCATTGAGGAGATTTTATGATGATTTGCTTTTATGTACATATATTTGCATTCTTCAAGCAAATTCATAAGGCTACCTTTCTCAGCATGGTGCAATACTCGTCCAAGGCCTTCAGTGCTCTTTTTCCGTGATTGTTAGTAGTTGTGTGCATGGCAGATGTGTATTTTGAAATGTTGTTCCAACGTATGGCATCTATATTCTCTATGAATCGTGCCTCAATCATTTTTCCAGTTTGTCATATGTAGTAAGAGAGGTAACTTTGGCAGCTGAGTTTGTATATGCCAGATTTTTTGTATGAGAGGTTGTTATTCTTTAAGTTGTGAACTGCTAACAGCTGGAGTTTGTTGTTTGTGTGGAAGCTTATTTTAATGTTTGTGTTTTTAAATAGGTTGCTTATTTTATAGGGTATACTCCCTAAGAAAGGTAGTGCAATATATTTTCTGCTGTTTTCTACTGTGTCTTGTGTACGTTGCGTGGTTGTCCGATCTCCAGCTTTGTTGGCTGATGGCTTTTGGAATTTTTTTGTAATAGTTTGTCTATCATGAGAGGGCTGTATCCATGGTTTGAGGTTGTGGTATTATTGATACTGATTTGTTTTTCTTTTTCAACTGGCTGAAGTGGAATTTTTTGTGGTGAGGATCTAAAATATGCCATCTTATGCTGGTCTGGATGACAAGATGAGCTGTTGATACACACATCAGTGGATGTTGGTTTTCTATAAATCTCAAAATGATGTTTATGGTTTTCGTTGGCAATTTTTACGTCTAGGAAATTGATGCTGTCGTTGGTCTCATGTTCGACGGTGAATTTAATGTTTTTGTCCAGGCTACTCAGATTCGTAGCTAATGTGTCTATTTCCTCATTGGTGCCATCGAAAAGTATAATTGTATCATCTACATTTCTTTTGTAGTATATGAGTTTGCTGTTGATGTGACTGTTAGCTTCAAAAAATGTCTGCTCTAAGTGATTTAAGAAAATATCTGCAAATATCCCAGCTGGGCTGCTACCCATTGCCAAACCTTCCTTCCGTTTGTATAGTTTGGTATTGAAACTGAAGTAATTGTTTGACAGTACCAAGGTGAGAAACTCAATGAGCTCACAGATGTCTTCCACGCTTAGTTTCTCATGTTTGATTAAATTGTTTTTGATTATGTTTATGGTGTCATCTATAAGGATGTTAGTATAAAGGTTTACTATGTCAAGTGATGCAAATCCAACTGTCGGTAGAGTGTAAGAATCTTTAATTTTGTCAATGAGTTTGTACATGTTGTTAATGAAGAATTTGTTTTCAAAGTATAGTAGGTATTAAGCGGGGCAAGCAGTTTGTTATTTAACCTATATGAAGGGCTGTTCCTAGAGTACACAACTACCTGATAAGACCGTTTTCCTTATAGGCCTTAGGCTGCAACCGGAGCCAACGTGCAGAAGGGTTCACTGAAATGCAATCACGCACTTCCCAATCAGTTGGAGGAAGTTACAATTCTTAAGTGTTTTCTTAATTTTGGCTTGAAATTTAGAAGTAGGATCGAAATCCAGTTCAGTTATGTTGTTACTATTGAAGAATTGCATCGCTTTGTCAACATAGTATTTTTAGTACATTATCACGGCACAATTACTTTTATCAGCTGTGACTATTATAACTTTATTCTTAGAAAGTTTGGAACAGATGCAAATTAGAACGTTTAGCTCACTGTTTCTGAGTGAACTGTTGTTTTTGAGGTGCCTTGTTATTATTTTATTGACTTTGAAGGCTACATCATTTGTTTCCCTGGATTTTAATGTAGTTTAGTAGATGCAATAAGGATCTCCAAATTACTGCCATTAATTTCGGGCTCTATGTTATGTTTTAGACCTTTGTTTATGAGAGTAAGTTCATTGTGTGTAAAACTCTCCCCGTCTTTGCCGATCTACCCCTCCCCCTTTCTTTGTCTGCCTCCTCCTCCTTTCCCCTCTCTCTGTCACCTCCTCCCCTCTCTCTGTCCATCTTCTCCCAGCCCTCTCTCTATCCATCTCCTGCTGCCCTCTCATTGTCATATCGCCTCCTTTCCACTTCCTATGTCCATCTTCTCCCCCCCCCCCCCTCTCATGTTGAGCCATGATTTTGTTATTACAAACTCAGAGTCCTTTGTGATATCACAATAATAGTCCGATAAGCCATAAATACAATTTTCCTGTACTTGAAGTGGCAAAAGTGTGGATGATTGACTAATCTTATAACATTAACCAAAACGGCCTTGCTGCCCAGTACTGCGAATGGCTGAAAGCAAGGGGAAACTGCAGCATGTAACTTTACTGCATCGTTTAATTATGATGGTGTCCTCTTGGGTAAAATATTCCGGAGGTAAAATAGCCCCCCATTTGGCTCTCCGGGCGGGGCTACTCAGGAGGACGTGGTTATCAGGAGAAACGAAACTCGCGTTCTACGGATCGGAGCATGGAATGTCAATCGGGTAGATTAGAAAATTTAAAAAGGGAAATGGATAGGTTGAAGTTAGTGGGAATTAGCAAAGTTCGGTGGCAGGAGAAACAAGTCCTCTAATCAGGTGAATACAGGGTTATAAATACAAAATCAAATAGGGGTAATGCCGGAGTAGGTTTAATAATACATTAAAAAAATAGGAGAGCGGGTAAGCTACTACGAACAGCATAGTGAACGCATTATTGTAGCCAAGATAGATACGAAACCCACGCCTACCACAGTAGTACAAGTTTATATGCCAACTAGCTCTGCAGATGACGAAGAAGTTGAAGAAATGTATGATGAAATAAAAGAAATTGCTCAGATAGAGAAGGGAGACGAACATTTAATAGTCATTGGGGACTGGAATTAGATAGTAGGAAAAGGAAGAGAAGTAAAAGCAGAAGGTTAATATGGAATGGGGGTAAGGAATGAAAGAGGAAGTCGCCTGGTAAAATATTGTACAGAGCATAAATTAATCATAGCTAACACTTGGTTTAATAATCATTAAAGAAGGTTGCATACCTGGAAGAGGCCTGGAGACACTGGAAGGTTTCATATCGATTATATAATGGTAAGACAGAGATTTAGGAATAGGATTTAAATTGGAAGACATTTCCAGGAGCAAATGCGGACTCTGACCACAATCTGTTGGTTATGAACTGTAGATTAAAAGTGAAGAAATTGCAAAAAGTTGGGAATATAAGGAGATGTGACCTGGACAAATTGAAGGGACCAGAGGTTGTAGAGAGTTTCAAGGGGAAAATTAAGGAGCGATTGACAAGAACGGGGGAAATAAATACAGTAGAAGAAGAATGGATTGCTTTGAGGGATGAAATAGTGAAGGCAACAAAGGATCAAGTAGGTAAAAAGACGAGAAGAGTAGAAAGCCTTGGGTAACAGAAGAGGTATTGAATTTAATTAATGAAAGCCGAAAATATAAAAATGCAGTAAATAAAGCAGGCAAAAAGGAATACAAACACGTCAAAAATGAGATCGACAGGAAGTGCAAAATGACCAAGCAGGGTTGGGTAGAGGACAAATGTAAGGATGTAGAGGCATATATCAAAAGGAGTAAGATAGATGCTACCTACAAGAAATTTAAAGAGACCTTTGGAGTGAAGAGAACCACATGCATGAATATCAAGAGCTTAGATGAAAAATCAGTTCTAAGATAAGAAGGGAAAGCAGAAAAGTGGAAGGAGAATATAGACGGTCTGTACAAGGGCGATGTACTTGAGGGCAATATTATGGAAATGGAAGAGGACATACATGAAAATGAAATGGAATATATGATACTGCGTGAAGAATTTGACAGAGCACTGAAAGATCTAAGTCGAAACAAGGCCCCGGGAGTAGACAACATTCCATTAGAACTACTGATAGCCTTGGAAGAACCATCCCTGACAAAACTCTACCATCTGGTGAGCGAGATGTATGAGACAGGCGAAATACCCTCAGACTTCAAGAAGAATATAATAATTCCAATCCCAAAGAAAGCAGGAGTTGACAGATGTGAAAAGTATCGAACTATCAGTTTAATAAGTCACGGCTGAAAAATACTAACGTGAATTCTTTACAGACGAATGGAAAAACTGGTAGAAGCCGACCTCGGGGAAGATCAGTTTGGATTTCGTAGAAATGTTGGAACACGAGAGGCAATACTGACCCTACGACTTATCTTAGAAGATAGATTAAGGAAAGGCAAACTTACGTTTCTAGAATTTGTAGACTTAAAGAAACCTTTTGACAATGTTGACTGGAATACTCTCTTTCCAATTCTGGAGGTGGCAGGGTCAAACCCAGGAAGCGAAAGGCTGTTTACAGTTTGCACAGAAACCAGAGGGCAGTTATAAGAATCGAGGGGCATGAAAGGGAAGCAGTGGCTGGGAAGGGAGTGAGACAGGGTTGTAGCCTTTCCCCGATGTTATTCAATCTGTATACTGAGCAAGCAGTAAAGGAAACAAAAGAAAAATTTGGAGTAGGAATTAAAATCCATGGAGAAGAAATAAAAACTTCAAGGTTCGCCGATGACATTGTAATTCTGTCAGAGACAGCAAAGGACCTGGAAGAGCAGCTGAACGGAATGGTGAGTGCCTTGAAAGGAGGATATAAGATGAACATCAACAAAAGCAAAATTAGGATAATGGTGCGTAGTCCAATCAGGTCATGCTGAAGGAATTATATTATAAAATGAGACACTGTAGTAATAGATAAGTTTTTATATTTGGGGAGCAAAATGACTGATGAGGGTCGAAGTAGAGAGGATATAAAATGTAGACTGCCAATGGAAAGGAAAGCGTTTCTGAAGAAGAGAAGTTTTTTAACATCGAGTATAGATTTAAGTGTAAGGAAGTCGTTTCGGAAAGTATTTGTATGGAGTGTAGCCATGTATGGAAGTGAAACATGGACGATAAATAGTTTGGACAAGAAGAGAATAGAAGCTTTCGAAATGTGCTGCTACAGAAAAATGCTGAAGATTAGATGGGTAGATCACATAACTAATGACGAGGTATTGAGTAGGATTGGGGAGTAGAGAAGTTTGTGGCAGAACTTGACTAGAAGAAGGGTTCGGTTGGTAGGACATGTTGTGAGGATTGAAGGGATCACCAGTTTAGTACTGGAGTTAGCGTGGAAGGTAAAAGTAGCAGAGGCAGACCAAGAGATCAATACACTAAGCAGATTCAGAAGGAGGTGGGTTGTAATAGTTACATGGAGGTGAAGAAACTTGCGCTGGATAGAGTAGCATGGAAAGGTGCATCAAAACGTTTTCTGGACTGAAGACCACAACAACAAACAACAACATGTATATATTGTATTATACGGCCTATATGCATCCAAACGGTTATTACAATAACGTGTAGAAGTATGTCGATCGAGTACTTCTTGAAATTTTTGGTAACGATTTCACCATTTATATGTTACACATATATTTATATATTTTACATATTAAAATACATAGACTATGTCCTTCCGACTGTTGATTAGCGTTTTTTTTAATTGTTGTAAATCGGTCAAGAACTTTTCGAGATCTTTGGTAATGGGGTTTCCCGTAAGGCCTAAATAAATATGTAATATAAAATTCGACACAGCGTTGCATACCAGTACGTGCGTCTTTTTATATACCTAATTTCAAAATATCAAAACTAGGTATTTAAAAGACGCCCGTATTGGTATGCAACGTTGTGTCGAATTTTCAGAGAAATAGGTGGGGAACTTGAGGAGATTAACTATCCTGAACAAGCAATAATTTAAATTTTTACTTGTATAGATTATATGATATCCAGAGTAGAGCTAGAGAAGAAAATAAACTTCCGCTTGCAACACAATAACGACGAGTACCACAAAAGTTTGGCTGCTGCGGAAGTCAATGTCAAATTTGGGTGGACCGCCTACCACATCCACTGCGCAGTCCTGGTTTAGCTCCTACAGATTTCACTCTCTTTTGGTCAACGAAAAATGGACTACATAGCCAATCTTTTACTGACACAAACGCTGTACCCAAAGCTTTGCGAGAGTGACTGGCCTCAGCTGGCTCAGGTTTTTAGGAGTGTGGCCTGCAGCCCCTTGTTCGTCGTTGGCGAAAGTACATAACGAGTGTGGTGGCTGTATAGTAAAATAACAGTACGTTGCAGCAACAGTACTCTGTGATCTTCGGCCAACGTTAGCTCAACCATCTTCCTAAATGGCTTCTCTAATTGAGGGTTAACATTTGACAGTTCCAGAGACGCGTGCTGTCGAAAAGTTAAGCAAATCATAAAACAAACGTCGTGAGCCATGCGCCTGCTCCTATCGATATCTAATGGGAGAGGTCGAAGGCCGTGTTGCAGCAGCGTGGTGTGACGTATATCGCCGCAGCCCGATATGAGTCGCGCAAAGAGGAAAAGTGAGATTTTCAACTCCACGCGGCGGGGGCGGGAAGGGGAGGGAGAGAGAGAGAGAGAGAGAGAGTGTTGCCCGTGGGTGTTGCGCTAGAGCTCTTGTCTGGCACGCCGCTTGGTGTGGAAAAGTGCAGAGGCGCCACGCATAGCTGTGGACGGGATGTACCGAATGTTGGTCGTGGTGTGGTGTACCGTGATGTGCGGCGTTAGTGAGCAGTGTCCTCAATGTCCTGCTCTGGCAGTGCTGTGCGTCGCTTGCCTTGAAAATTTATGCCAGGCAAGGTTTCAACTTGGCTGCAGGTTGCGAAGGCATATTCACTGGTGATTTTCGGACGTCTCATCTACACGGCAGGAGTGTGTCGAATATGGAGAGCCTTCACTTGTTGATCGTAGCCAGTAAGTATTTCATGTGGGAGAGCCGTTTTGATTGTACTGTTCCTGGTGGCGCTTTGGTGATACTAGAAGTATTTCTGTTGACTATTCCTTTAAGCGGGTTTTCTTGCGGTAAACCCAGTTTGTATTACGATTAGTTTCCAGAAGCCTGTTAACCCACTGGCTTATGCAGCCGCATCACAGCGGCTCGCATATTTCATTCCTATTATTACATTGCCTGCTGTGAGACGAGCAGCTATAGCTTCTTTTTCGTGTTTCTCCTTCTCTGTTCGTAGATAGCATGACATGTTACATACCATTGGAAAGCCGAGAAATCTATCTATTTAGTAGTGTATAACGCACTCGAATTCTTTCAATATTTTCCCGTTTATAAGCATTCGTTTTCAGGTTTTGTTAGGTTCGTCCTGTCCCCCGAAGTCCCATCAAGACAACCCCCACCAGAAATTGTTGTGCAGTGTGCAAAGTGAGGAAGAAGAAAAGCGGTACACGGTATGAGTGTGAGAAATATCTAGTGGCGCTGCGTATGCCTGTTTTTTTCCCGAGTACACCACACAAACAAAAGCTTCAAAAACAATATGATCTTCACTCCTCATCACTTCAACAAATTGTGAGGATGGGTTTATAAATATTCCTATTAAAAAGATTATTTAATTTTGAGAAAGGTATGTAAGACAAAATACGCTGACTTTCGTAAATTTGAATAGTAAGTGTAGAGTCGACTACGGGGGAAAATATTAGTAAGCCGGTAGGTTAATATAAAGTATGAGCCCACTATGCATCAACGTTACATAAAATGGCGATACTTACGCCTTCGGATTATTAAGTCTGCTGTACTGGGTAGCACAGCGCATCTAGCAGTTATTCGTGGCACGCATTTCAGATCTTAATGTCCATTGAGTGGTATTTCTTATGTGCTTAGGCGTATGGCATGTGTGTAACTTACCTTCCGGTATACTGTACGCAAACGGCTCTTCGGCGCTAGTGATTGTCGAAACCTGCAAGCCGTACACACAATCTGTGCGGAGCTGAGCTTGCTTGGTATGTTGATTGCGTTTCCTTGCTGATTGTGAAATGTTACTGCCCTTAATCTTATCTGTCTATCAATCCTGCTATCAACCAACTAGTTAAAGCTGTCATTGAAGTGTGTGACCGTATTCCTTTATTGACTTTAAAACTCCATTGAGAATTGTGATCGCTTAATTCAAGTTGTAACCTAAATGGTGAAGATTTTTAATATATTTTTTTATTTAACTGTGCTTGATGTTTGGTTCACAGTGCTTGGTTTAGATCGTATTAAATCAACTGGAAGATGTCTTTTAAATGATTGTGCCAGATTCCCTTCGTGCAGACCTATGGAAGGTAAAAGTTATTATTGTATTAAAACCTTTCTCTATTGGAGGCTAGTAGCTACCTCTCCCCTGCTCCATACACTTCCTACCATGGTAAGTAATTTTCACCCTATGACGTATGCTGAAGAACACGAGACGGCAGCAAATAATGCCTCAACAATGTTTTACTCTACTGAACTCTGTTATTGTGTTTTAAGTGTCTTTTGTAGTTTTTCAGTGACACTAGTATTATTTGGCTGTAGCGATTTATATTCCATGTTTTCTTTTCTTTTAGGTGACTTTAATGAACCTAGATGCTTAATCTCGGACCGCCCTCTCTCTCCTCTTTGTATGTACGGTCCCTCTCAGAAAAGACGTGGTCCTCGTCTACTAGCGTCGTCTGTAAGCCATTATGCCAGGACGGATGGTGGGGTGCTTGCAGAGATTTGTGGGGTCAACCTGCCTAGTGCACAAACACCCGTCATGAAGGGCTACGAGCGTCACAGAGAAACTACTGGTCATGCCGCTGTGTTACATACACTACTGTACACTACATTGGAGAGCGCTAAAGTGACGCTTAAAGTCGTGTAAACTATGTTGGTGTGGCCATAGTGCGTGCTTGTTACTGGGCTGTACTGTGTTAGTTCCAACATTACTATTTTCTGCATGCAGTCTTTCGAAAATGCTAAAGTTTATCTAGACATACATAGAATGAATAAAAAAATATTCTTACGGGAGATATACTGGGCAAAACTAGTTAAACACTCTAGAAAGCTATGACAGAACAACGAATATTTGTTGAGATATTGACCATTCCCCTACTGTCTAGAATAGTCGCTACTCAGTGGTGAAGGTCATCTTTTTGGTTGTATTTTTTAGTGTAGGTATTGGAAGTCGCCCGTTTATGCGTGTCTGGTTGAGCAGGCAGTTTATCCTGGCCTTGCGCTATGCTATGACGTTGCTACAAAATGTTGTCGGTTATTATGTCTAAATACTGCAGATCACTAGCCACATAGCCATGAAACAACACATAGCATACTTATCATGCTAGGGGATACCTACACAGCTCTCCCTTATAATCAAACAAGATGCACGAGTGTAATGGTCGTTACCATCACTGAATAATAAAGGAATGATCGTTTAGTTTCGGCACTGTGCACATCGATGACACCCTCATAGTGAGAACAAGGAAGCTTAGATGTACAACAGGTTACACTATTATTAGTACGTCGCCTAAGCATGAAAAAGTTGTAGGACAATGTAAAGGGCCTTGTAACTTAAATCAAATAGTTTTTTATTTGCTCTAATTATTAGACACAATCCACAAGTAGTTGTCTTCGGCAGGTAGGAATTTTAATATTTTCAATATTTCGCGGCCCTGTCAGCAACCGTATAAATATTAATTTTAATTAATAACAGCCTCAGTTGCAATGTTTACCTAGGTTTCAGTTGGGATAACCCAACCTCCTTCAGAATAAAAGGAACTACGATTTGTCCATAATGGACAACGTCAAAAACTAAAAACTATAATATGGTAATACATCGTCATATTGCAATAACTTATCTGGGAAACAGCCTCGGCCCAACTTCGCGAACGCAGTACGACCGCAACGGATGTTGTACTGGAACTGGCTATAGCCTCGGGAGCGCATGCGCGACAGTGTGTCATGCTTACTTACAAGGGAACCTCCCCATCGCACCCCCCTCAGATTTAATTACTAGTTGGCACAGTGGATAGGCCTTGAAAAACTGAACACAGATCAATCGAGAAAACAGGAAGAAGTTGTGTGGAACTATGAAAAAAATAAGCAAAATATACAAACTGAGTAGTCCATGTGCAAGATAGGCAGCATAAAGGGCACAGTCGCCTCTGAAGCGCCGTGGTCCCGTGGTTAGCGTGAGCAGCTGCGAAACGGAAGGTCTTTGGTTCAGACCTGTCTCGAGTAAAAAATTTTTTATTTTCAGAGTATTATCAAAGTTAAGGCACTCAAACGTAATCAACTTCGCTCTCCAAAATTCCAGGACATGTTCAGATTTGCTTGGACAGATGCAGGATTTGACGGTCTACACACGGAAAAATTTGAAAGCGTTAAAAACATATGTTTTGACAGAGCACAGGGAAAACTGTGCGACTGTGAAACTGTTGCAGCCATTTGTTGCAGTTCATGTGACAAACATGTTTTCATCACTTTCTTGGGAGTGATTATCACGTCCACAAGAAAACCTAAATCGGGCAAGGTGGAAGAATCTTTTTACCCATTCGCCAAGTGTACAAGATAGGTGGGTCGACAACATATTCCTGTCATGTGACGCACATGCCGTCACCATTGTCGTATTGAATATATCAGACGTGTTGTCCTGTGGAGTAATCGGTTGACCTATGACCTTGCGAGCAAATGTTTTCGGTTCCCATTGGAGAGGCACGTCCTTTCGTCTACTAATCGCACGGTTTTGCGGTGCGGTCGCAAAACACAGACACTAAACTTATTACAGTGAACAGAGACGTCAATGAATGAACGGACAGATCATAACTTTGCGAAAATAAAGAAAATAAATAAATTTTTCATTCGAAGGGAAGACTTGAACCAAGGACCTCTCACTCCGGAGCTGCTCACGCTTACCACGGGACCACGGCGCTCCTGAGCTCACAATATCCTTAATGTTGCTTATTTTGCGCATGGACTACTCAGTTCGTATATTTTGCTTATTTTTTCGTAGTTCCACACATCTTCTTCCTGTTTTCTCGATTGATCTGTGTCCAGTTTTTCAAGGCCTATCCACTGTGCCAACTTATAACAAAATCTGTGGGGGGTGCGATGGGGAGGTTCCCTTGTTAGTAACACTGGTACCAACCTGTTAATCCTAAACTTAAAATTTTATGAATAACGAGGCAAATTCAGAAATTATAGTCAAATGGGCAAGGAAGAAGGAAGTAGCAGGCTGCACAGGGTACGGATCGCACTACCGCTGACTGTGTAAATTAACGTTTCCGTAACATCAGCAAATCGTGCTCCCATCAGCACGAGATGGTGGCTGGGGCAGACAAGTGCCACGATACTTATCTTTCCATCTTCACCGCTTTACTTTCAGAAAACTATACATGGAGGGTACGACTCAATACTGTTGACAATGTGATGGATGAGGATACCACTCATTTCATGAAACAACATGGCAACGCTGCAGAAAGTTCTTATTCTTGGTACAGAAACACGAGGCTGGTACTGGCCTAGAGCAGTGTCTCCCCGTTTGGTCGGCGTCTTTGCGCCAAGTGCAGCGGTGGGGAAATTCAGTTAGAATGACTTACCATAATTAGGCAGCAAAAGGAACACAATTTTCTCACACTGGCTGGCGTCACTGCACTGTCGCGACACTTGATGTTGATGCAGAAAAGGCAAATATGTCAATTATTCTCTGGGCGTGCCAATTGAGGCGTAGCGTCCTCTGCCCTCAGCTGGGCCAGCCACCAGCCCTGACCACGAAAGCACGAAGCAGGCTGCGACCACGCCTTCTTGACAACTGGCCGTCTCCCTGGGGAGGTTCAAAATGGTTCAAATGACTCTGACCACTATGGGACTTAGCATCTGTGGTCATCAGTCCCCTAGAACTTAGAACTACTTAAACCTAACTAACCTAACGACACCACACACATCCATGCCAGAGGCAGGATTCGAACCTGCGACCGTAACAGTCGCGTGGTTCCAGACTGAGGCGCCTAGAACCGCTCGGCCACACCGGCCGTCTGCCTGGGGAGGTTCTAATCTGCCGCTGACGTTCACTGACTGCCTTCTGCCGACAGCAGGACCCTGTGACTGCACTGAGAGCGCAGCTCCCCAGAGCACAGAATGCAAGGCTGTCCTGCCAAACGCACATGTCAGTACTCTCAATAAAATAACCACGAAATAGTGGCAGAAAATTAAATCACATGAGTTAGCGATGAGTGAAAGTAATGTCACGTTACCCCTCCATCCCTCTTTCTAAAAGAATAAAAACTGTCACAATTCCAATACTTGTTTGTCATCTGGTTTACACATCCCAGAAACTAACTAACTCAAACAACCACCAGAACCCGAGAAGTCTTCTGAGAGTCTTCCATCAAGATAAAGGTGATGTCAATAAACCTTTCTTGCCTATTACAACAAAAAACGCGACGTGAGGCTGAATAATTGTACCGTAAGTGTGTTTGCACACACTGTATCATTGTAATATTAAAACATAATACCATGAATCTTCATTTCCCACAATTAATCACAAAATTAACATTTTACCCTAGGTTCAAGAGCACAGTCTGCGGCGGGGCGGGGCTGATGGGCTGCGTTGCGATTTGTTTAATGTCCACCTACCTCAGTATAGTGTCCATTCACCACCCGTTGCTCTTCATTCGTAGGTACTATGCAGACGATGAGAAAATCAGCGTTGCAGAAAACCACCGTCCATACTTACGATTGCAAAGTCCGCGTAACTCCAATAACAAGATGAACCTGTAAATCTCTATTAATAACGGGCAAACTGAGTGCTTCCTCCCTTCACTGAAAATGTTTGTTTGTAGATACTGATATTTTATTACGGTTCTTTTCATTTATTGTGTCGTCAAGTCCACATTTACGTTGGTAGTACATCTACTAAAAGTCCATAAGACAGCCAGAAATGTGGTAAGTCCAACCCGAAATACAGGGCTATTACAAATGATTGAAGCGATTTCATAAATTCACTGTAGCTCCATTCATTGACATATGGTCACGACACACTACAGATACGTAGAAAAACTCATAAAGTTTTGTTCGGCTGAAGCCGCACTTCAGGTTTCTGCCGCCAGAGCGCTCAGAGCACAGTGAGACAAAATGGCTACAGGAGCCGAGAAAGCGTATGTCGTGCTTGAAATGCACTCACATCAGTCAGTCATAACAGTGCAACGACACTTCAGGACGAAGTTCAACAAAGATCCACCAACTGCTAACTCCATTCGGCGATAGTATGAGCAGTTTAAAGCTTCTGGATGCCTCTGTAAGGGAAAATCAACGGGTCGGCCTGCAGTGAGCGAAGAAACGGTTGAACGCGTGCGGGCAAGTTTCACGCGTAGCCCGCGGAAGTTGACGAATAAAGCAAGCAGGGAGCTAAACGTACCACAGCCGACGGTTTGGAAAATCTTACGGAAAAGGCTAAAGTAGAAGCCTTACCGTTTGTAATTGCTACAAGCCCTGACACCCGATGACAAAGTCAAACGCTTTGAATTTTCGACGCGGTTGCAACAGCTCATGGACGTGATGCGTTCAGTGCGAAACTTGTTTTCAGTGATGAAGTGATGGGGTTATGTGAAAGATTCAGTTTTTAAACCTCCTCTACCAAGAAACGTGCCAGAACTGCGAGCTCGCATCAACGATGCTTTCGAACTCATTGATGGGGACATGCTGCGCTGAGTGTGGGAGGAACTTGATTATCGGCTTGATGTCTGCCGAATCACTAAAGGGGCACATATCGAACATTTGTGAATGCCTAAAAAAACTTTTTGAGTTTTTGTATGTGTGTGCAAAGCATTGTGAAAATATCTCAAATAATAAAGTTATTGTAGAGCTGTGAAATCGCTTCAATCATTTGTAATAACCCTGTATTATGAGATTCACACAGGCAACACACTGTTACAAAACGTGTTCACATTCGGTCCTTATCAGTGGATTCTTCGAAAGAAGAAGCTCGCCAAAATGTTCTGTACATGCATACGGAACACGCCACGCAGAATATTCACAAAGGCCGGTAGTTTCACACGCGGTTTATTCTGCAACCAACATTCCAAAACCACTCAAAACTTCACCGAAATGTTCGTAATTGTATCTGCTAGCAAGGCAATATAAACCGAGCGCGATTTAACCGTCATTTCTTCATCTTACAGATAATGTTTCCGGACACATTTAACATGACCTTCTCGTCCGACAGCGAGTCAACGACTGACAGAATGCCTTCTCTCACAGGGCATATAACTCATTCAATTACGCGGGAAAGACTTCTCTCTCATTGGTTGATCAAAACAATCTTCCAATCACATTAACCTATCATGATCAACTTCGTCCGCAAACCGCTTTACTCCAATCAGCATTCGCAGATGCATCTACGTCATTTCATACTGCAAAAATTCACAAAATGTTCCACAAAACCAAGCGAAACGAAAATTAAAAGAAAAGTATGCTTCAAACATACTTTAGAACTAAGTATCCTCTTACTATCTTTCTGGCTGCCTTATTACAAAAACAAACGCTCCTAGACACATGTCATCCACCAGTTAAGGGGATTCACCGTTTTCAGGACATCCTGGTTACGTAACACTTGCTAGTTGCGGATGGTGTAACACATTATAAAATAGAAATTTGACGTATGCCCCCACATACACACTCACATTCACTCTCATCTACTCCCACCCTAACATAAAATATAAATATAAACTTTTAAACTATTACTTTCCTTACGAAAGCAAAATTATTAAAAGTTTAGAATTAAAATTCTTTAAAAATAACTTGTGCGCACTGAGAGTGCTGTTAGTATTTTCAAATGACAAAGAAACTTAAATTGCCGTGACTCCTATCTGAATTTACTAATTTCGGTTAAGTACTTTTTTAATCGTTTTTTTATGTTGTCAAAACTATTAAAGTTATCCGCATGAAAATTTTACACACTGTTCTTCTAAATTACAAAAGTTCCTATACCAAATTTCAAAACAAACAGATCATATTTATTATAGTTATTTTGTTTCTCAGGTGATCTTAGTACGCTCCACACAGCGCAGTTGTCACGGTCCGCACACCGCGACAGATGGCGTTATGACGCCAGCAGCCGACTAGAGATGGGTCGAACTCGTTCATTCCCGTGAACTGCTTCATTCATTTCACTCTTTACCGTGAAGTGTTCAAATAAAGTAGTTCATTCATGAAGTACGGAAGCCTGGCGAAGTTGCCCAGTTCGCCGCTCAGCCGCGGCTACGCTCGCTTCGCCTCGCTCGTACAATAAAGCTTCGTAATACTTCATAATTTTACCAACAGATGGCCGAACTATGCAGTAACGTGCACGCAACGTTTTACGCTCTTACAACGTCTGAGCTAACTTAAATAGAGTATGGTATGGTCGAAGGGGACAAAGGAAAGATAAACAGAGAAGCCTGTCACATACAAAGAAGGTATTACATCTAATCTTGCTCGACATTTTCTCATGAAGCGCCCAAAAAAGTCTTTATCTGCCAAGTGAAACATTATTTGTTGTATTCATGGACTGAAAACTAGGGCTACCAACGAAATGCAGTCCAATTTTATGTTCCTTTTAAAATTTAATCCAAAATAGAATGTGTATGTTTACCACTGTCACAAAGTCTATATATCTACTTTAAGTAATAATTCAGACGTTTTCCTGTAGATTTATTTTTGTTGAGAATAATAACCCTCCAGATTCAAAACGTAAACTGTCACCTGTAGTCATTGGTACGATTTCAGTGTTATTAACATGTTGGCTGTGCGTGCTCACACAGCCAGCCTCATCGTTTGTATCTGTAATATTCATTTGTCCGCAAGCGCTGCCAGCTGTAGGCTACCGGTAGACGCGAAGTATAACGGAACTGCACAAATAGTCACGGGTAATGATGTCAGCACTGCAGGAAGCAGCTGACGCTGCCTTCCCCTCGCCCCTCACCAACAAAACCCCAAGCAAACCTATCGTTTCCCACAAACGCCGCGCGATTCCTCGACAGGCAGTAGAGGGGGAACTGAAGTGAAGGGAGAATAAGTGACGTAGCGCCGATGTAATGGGATGAGGGAGAGGGGAAGAGAGTGAGTGAACTAGAAAAAAGTGTGGAGTGTGTTATCTGTGAAGAGTTTGAAGTACCAGTTCATTGAAATTGAGTAGTTAGTTCACACTTCACTGGAGTGAAGCGTTCATTTATTCACGAGCTCCCCATCACTACAGGCGACCACACAACGGCCGGTGCTGGAGGCTTCATTCCCAGCCTCCAATACAGCTTGACCAAACGGAATAAAGCTTACTGCAAAACTCTGCAGCTGCGACGTTACAAGACTTGAACATATTTTCATTTCACATTATACAAAATGTGTATGTATTATTCAAACTGCAAGAGAAACTGAACTAAACTTTTGAAATGATCAGAATCCATAATATGAGTTCTGTCACAATGGGATGTCATAACTACTATAAAAAGTTCACTTACACTAGGAAAGGTTTATTAATTTGTTTTTTACAATTTACCAGTTATATAACATATTATTCTCATGAAAAGCACACAGTAAAAGGAGTAATGTTAAAATGAAGTCTAATGATCGTGATGTGCTGAGTAAAAACACATTTCATACCAAAAGGTGGCACCTGGCATGTGTGTACAATCATCATCATCATCATCATCATCATTTAAGACTGATTATGCCTTTCAGCGTTCAGTCTGGAGCATAGCCCCCTTATACAGTTCCTCCATGATCCCCTATTCAGTGCTAACATTGGTGCCTCTTCTGATGTTAAACCTATTACTTCAAAATCATTCTTAACCGAATCCAGGTACCTTCTCCTCGGTCTGCCCCGACTCCTCCTACCCTCTACTGCTGAATCCATGAGTCTCTTGGGTAACCTTGCTTCTCCCAAGCGTGTAACATGACCCCACCATCTAAGCCTGTTCGCCCTGACTGCTACATCTACAGAGTTCATTCCCAGTTTCTCTTTGATTTCCTCATTGTGGACACCCTCCTGCCATTGTTCCCATCTACTAGTACCTGCAAATCCTAGCTATTTTCATATCCGTAACCTCAGCCTTGTTGATAAGGTAACCTGAATCCACCCAGCTTTCGCTCCCATACAAAAAAGTTGGTCGAAAGATTGAACGGTGCACAGATAACTTAGTCTTGGTACTGACTTCCTTGTTGCAGAAGAGAGTAGATCGTAGCTGAGCGCCCACTGCATTAGCTTTGCTACACCTCGCTTCCAGTTCTTTCACTATGTTGCCATCCTGTGAGAATATGCATCCTAAGTACTTGAAACCGTCCACCTGTTCTAACTTTGTTTCTCCTATTTGGCACTCAATCCGTTTATATCTCCTTCCCACTGACATTACTTTCGTTTTGGAGATGCTAATCTTCATACCATAGTCCCTACATTTCTGATCTAGCTCTGAAATATTACTTTGCAAACTTTCAATGTGTGTACAATGCAAATATAAATGAGTGTCAAAATTATTTACAGTTCTTGTGGTTCGTAAGTTATCAGAGTTCTATTACACCTGTTTATACGGAAATTGTTCTTAAATGTTACAAAATGGTGCATAGGTGGGTAGAGCAGAGGACCAAAGTACAGAGGGCCGGAGTTTTACAACATTCCCTAGGCCGATGTACCTCTTTGTAACATCGCCTCTGCGGAATGACAAACTCTAGCTTATAACATACTGGACCCCTGGGACTGTCTGGTACGGTAAGCGGTAAGTTTACAGGAGTGCGTGGCAGGTCCTCCTTGTGACTTACCTGCGCTGTGGAAGCGTAGTCAGCGTCCGCACTTTCTCGACCTGTAGTCTTACCTGCCCTTACCTGTAGTTCAGCCGTTCGTACGTTATTCGGTACCCTGTGGATTCTGGACTTAGTACATACGTAGAACTAAAGGTTTCGATAGGAATTCCGGTGCTACTAAATAGTGTAACGCAACTCCGATGAAAGCAAATATATTCCAGAGACTCGTTGACCTCAAAATCCTTTGGTACAATTTATTACAAACAAGTTGTCAAATCGTAGTTTGCACGCCAGAATCCAGCCTGATAGCTGGCAGATGGATATGCCCCTGTCCCCTCTAAGTGGGTTTAAGAACACTGCCGGATACCGCTTACCTTTGGTTGCTGTCTCGATCAGGCTCATCCCAACTGCCATCGTTTTAATATCATACACTCAGCTTCCACGCGGGTCTTTTAGTGCAGAAGGCCAGCATCTTGTATTACCAGATGCCACGGAACTCAGTCTTTACTTACACTTGCCCACATAAAAATAAGAATTACCATAACCAATTGGCGATAATGGTCATTGGCAGAAAACAAAAACAGAATTGCAACAGCAGGAGCTAGCACTGCAGCTGACTTACCGTGTTCAATGACTGTTGTGTTGTTGCATGCACTAAACTTTGCTCAATTAACTACACTCCTGGAAATTGAAATAAGAACACCGTGAATTCATTGTCCCAGGAAGGGGAAACTTTATTGACACATTCCTGGGGTCAGATACATCACATGATCACACTGACAGAACCACAGGCACATAGACACAGGCAACAGAGCATGCACAATGTCGGCACTAGTACAGTGTATATTCACCTTTCGCAGCAATGCAGGCTGCTATTCTCCCATGGAGACGATCGTAGAGATGCTGGATGTAGTCCTGTGCAACGGCTTGCCATGCCATTTCCACCTGGCGCCTCAGTTGGACCAGCGTTCGTGCAGGACGTGCAGACCGCGTGAGACGACGCTTCATCCAGTCCCAAACTGGCTCAATGGGGGACAGATCCGGAGATCTTGCTGGCCAGGGTAGTTGACTTACACCTTCTAGAGCACGTTGGGTGGCACGGGATACATGCGGACGTGCATTGTCCTGTTGGAACAGCAAGTTCCCTTGCCGGTCTAGGAATGGTAGAACGATGGGTTCGATGACGGTTTGGATGTACCGTGCACTATTCAGTGTCCCCTCGACGATCACCAGTGGTGTACGGCCAGTGTAGGAGATCGCTCCCCACACCATGATGCCGGGTGTTGGCCCTGTGTGCCTCGGTCGTATGCAGTCCTGATTGTGGCGCTCACCTGCACGGCGCCAAACACGCATACGACCATCATTGGCACCAAGGCAGAAGCGACTCTCATCGCTGAAGACGACACGTCTCCATTCGTCCCTCCATTCACGCCTGTCGCGACACCACTGGAGGCGGGCTGCACGATGTTGGGGCGTGAGCGGAAGACGGCCTAACGGTGTGCGGGACCGTAGCCCAGCTTCATGGAGACGGTTGCGAATGGTCCTCGCCGATACCCCAGGAGCAACAGTGTCCCTAATTTGCTGGGAAGTAGCGGTGCGGTCCCCTACGGCACTGCGTAGGATCCTACGGTCTTGGCGTGCATCCGTGCGTCGCTGCGGTCCGGTCCCAGGTCGACGGGCACGTGCACCTTCCGCCGACCACTGGCGACAACATCGATGTACTGTGGAGACCTCACGCCCCACGTGTTGAGCAATTCGGCGGTACGTCCACCCGGCCTCCCGCATGCCCACTATACGCCCTCGCTCAAAGTCCGTCAACTGCACATACGGTTCACGTCCACGCTGTCGCGGCATGCTACCAGTGTTAAAGACTGCGATGGAGCTCCGTATGCCACGGCAAACTGGCTGACACTGACGGCGGCGGTGCACAAATGCTGCGCAGCTAGCGCCATTCGACGGCCAACACCACGGTTCCTGGTGTGTCCGCTGTGCCGTGCGTGTGATCATTGCTTGTACAGCCCTCTCGCAGTGTCCGGAGCAAGTATGGTGGGTTTGACACACCGGTGTCAATGTGTTCTTTTTTCCATTTCCAGGAGTGTATTTGCGCCTATACCTCAGTAATTGTCACATATTAAGACAAACATCCATTCACAGTCAAAATAACTTTACCAGCTACCCGAACGTTACTTTGTCACAGTCTTATGCAGATTGAGCCACAAAGCAAACCTGAGTTGGTTATATTGCGGGAACGCAAATCCCCGCCATCCGTACCGCTCCCCAGTCAAACCGCTAGTCCTGGATGTACGCTCCTTCTCCCCCACTAAACCATTTGTGACGTCAGCCACCATCTCTGCCCTTATACTTTGCCTGTTGCCTTCTGCGCAAATACAATTTTCATTTACACTCTTCTGAAAATTTTACTCTGTCCTTCTCCTCTAATTTAAAGTTTTTTTTCAAACGATCAACTTTTTTACCCTTCGGCGGCCTCTGGTCGGACCAGTCCACCTTCTCAGTTCCCCAGGGGGTGTCCGCCTGTGGATACTGCTTCGTACTTCTGAGCTAGCCCTGTCATTTCCGTGTCCCTCCGCCTTCACGTTCTTGCAAGTCACCGTGCTGGCCTACTGCCCCCGACTCGGCTCTTATCGTAACCCTTCGGCACGCTACCTCCGCTCTGGCAGACCGTCCATCCCGCTGCATTCTAATCGGAGCTCGCTTAATTAAAAAGGCTAGAACTTTAGTTTTGTTGCCCGTACAACAACCGGGTTTCTTTCAGAAGCCACCTCATATTCTTAGACATCACATGAAGTTCTTAAAACTATTACTTATCTGAAGCGTCGTCATTCCGGCACAGCACATTGCCACATTTCACGTTCCTCTTTCTCCCTTACCTAGTACTAGTATCACTACGATTTTTTCGGTTCTGTACAAGGAGTACTGAAGGCGAAAAGAACGACACACGTAAAATTTGTATCCCATTCTTTAGTTGACATATACGAGGGCAGTTCAATAAGTAATGCAACACATTTTTTTTCTGAAACAGGGGTTGTTTTATTCAGCATTGAAATACACCAGGTTATTCCCCAATCTTTTAGCTACACAACACTATTTTTCAACGTAATCTCCATTCAATGCTACGGCCTTACGCCACCTTGAAATGAGGGCCTGTATGCCTGCACGGTACCATTCCACTGGTCGATGTCGGAGCCAACGTCGTACTGCATCAATAACTTCTTCATCATCCGCGTAGTGCCTCCCACGGATTGCGTCCTTCATTGGGCCAAACATATGGAAATCCGACGGTGCGAGATCGGGGCTGTAGGGTGCATGAGCAAGAACAGTCCACTGAAGTTTTGTGAGCTCCTCTCGGGTGCGAAGACTTGTGTGAGGGCTTGCGTTGTCATGAAGAAGGAGAAGTTCGTTCAGATTTTTGTGCCTACGAACACGCTGAAGTCGTTTCTTCAATTTCTGAAGAGTAGCACAATACACTTCAGAGTTGATCGTTTGACCATGGGAAAGGACATCGAACAGAATAACCCCTTCAGCGTCCCAGAAGACTGTAACCATGACTTTACCGGCTGAGGGTATGGCTTTAAACTTTTTCTTGGTAGGGGAGAGGTGTGGCGCCACTCCACTGATTGCCGTTTTGTTTCAGGTTCGAAGTGATGAACCCATGTTTCATCGCCTGTAACAATCTTTGACAAGAAATTGTCACCCTCAGCCACATGACGAGCAAGCAATTCCGCACAGATGGTTCTCCTTTGCTCTTTATGGTGTTCGGTTAGACAACGAGGGACCCAGCGGGAACAAACCTTTCAATATCCCAACTGGTGAACAATTGTGACAGCACTACCAACAGAGATGTCAAGTTGAGCACTGAGTTGTTTGATGGTGATCCGTTGATCATCCCGAACGAGTGTGTTCGCACGCTCCGCCATTGCAGGAGTCACAGCTGTGCACGGCCGGCCCGCACGCGGGAGATCAGACAGTCTTGCTTGACCTTGCGGCGATGATGACACACGCTTTGCCCAACGACTCACCGTGCTTTTGTCCACTGCCAGATCACCGTAGACATTCGGCAAGCGCCTATGAATATCTGAAAGGGGCAGAAATCCATTCCAGTACGATTATGCCATAGGTGGTAAATCATTGGAAGCGGTAACGACCGTAAAATACTTAGGAGTTACTATCCGGAGCGATCTGAAGTGGAATGATCACATAAAACAAATAGTGGGAAAAGCAGGCGCCAGGTTGAGATTCATAGGAAGAATTCTAAGAAAATGTGACTCATCGACGAAAGAAGTAGCTTACAAAACGCTTGTTCGTCCGATTCTTGAGTATTGCTCATCAGTATGGGACCCTTACCAGGTTGTATTAATAGAAGAGATAGACATGATCCAGCGAAAAGCAGCGCGATTCGTCATGGGGACATTTAGTCAGCGCGAGAGCGTTACGGAGATGCTGAACAAGCTCCAGTGGCGGACACTTCAAGAAAGGCGTTACGCAATACGGAGAGGTTTATTATCGAAATTACGAGAGAGCACATTCCGGGAAGAGATGGGCAACATATTACTACCGCCCACATATATCTCGCGTAATGATCACAACGAAAAGATCCGAGAAATTAGAGCAACTACGGAGACTTACAAGCAGTCGTTCTTCCCACGCACAATTCGTGAATGGAACAGGGAAGGGGGGATCAGATAGTGGTACAATAAGTACTCTCCGCCACACACCGTAAGGTGGCTCGCGGAGTATAGATGTAGATGTAGATGTAGATGAGATGCCCTGGTTTTCCGCCAAAAGAAACTCGATCACTGCCAGTTGTTTGCAACGCACATCAGTTACAGACGCCATTTTAACAGTTCCGTACAGCGCTGCCACCTGTCGGAAGTCAATGAAACTATACGAGACGAAGCGGGAATGTTTGAAAATATTCCACAAGAAATTTCCGGTTTTTTCAACCAAAATTGGCCGAGAAAAAAATGTGTTGCATTACTTATTGAACTGCCCTCGTATAAGTCAACTGATGTACAGGATACTGGTGCTAGATAGACGAAAAAAGCGACATATGTAACGTTGATGTTATTTACCCACATAGGTCAATTGAAGAACAGTATACAAATGTTAGATATGTCGCCATTCTTCGCCTTCGCTAGCACTAGTATCCTATTCTTCAGTTGACATATTGTGGTGTGCGCACTGTAAGACCTTCGGTACACACACCATCAGATTATTTGACTTGTCGCTCTAACGAAGTAGGCGGGTGTCAGCAATATGTCTCGTGGTCTTATCGTGGCGTGTTTATCTTCTGCCGTTAGGTCAGACAATAGAAATGCCACTTGCACGCTTAGAGTAGCAGATTGACAGTGACCAACTTTAAACAGAACTTGATTAATTTTCACACACATTTATTAAAATAATAACAATAATAAACCTTACTTAACTTGATTCTGGATGCTATTTACAATTGACAATCTGAAGTTCCTTTGGTCTTGGTACGTTAATCTTATTCTCACATATCTCTGATACTTGACAAAAGTGTCTATACATTTATCTTCATGGCTATGTACAGGAATATGGTAATCTTATTAGGCGCAGACTGAAACTTGGCTATAGACTGGTACAGACAAATGCAGACTAATGCAGGCTAATGCAGACTGGTACAGACTAATGCAGACTGGTACAGACTGGTGCAGACAAATGCAGACTGACTAATCGAAGGTCTGTACAATCGTTATAATACCTCGAGCATTCAGATATCACTTGTGATTGTGATCCGCAAGGAGAAAAGGTTCTACGTTAGCAGCAATCTCATTGGCTGCGTTACATATTAATATGCGTTTCAGCGGAACCAGAATTTGGTCCGTCTCTAAGGCAGTGCCATCTCGTAGTGCGGAGATGGACAAGCGCTACGCCTGCACTGTTGTGCTTAGCGGGGTGCGCTCTATTGGGAAAGTTGTGTATGCACTGACTACACGGAACAATGTACACAAAACGTATATAGATCAAATGAGCTGAATCGCTTTCCGGCCAAATGTTCTTTTAACCTAGGGGACAGGTGATAGCCAGTGGGTGCCAAGTCAGGACTACAGCATGGCTGGGTGCTTATCTTTCTCTGAAACTGTTGCGGGAGAGCAACGGTTCGCTGAGCGATGTGCGGGCGAGCGTTGTCATGAAGAAGGTGTACGCCCTTGCTCAACATTCCTCTTCCCCGGTTCTGAATTGCCCGTATGAGTTTTTTCAGAGCCTCACAGTACCTGTCAGCGTTAATTGTGGTCCCAGCGATTCAGCTTCGACGACGAGGTGAAAGACGAGGTTCATAACTTTCTGAACAGAATGGCGGCGAGCTGGTATGACATGGGCATACAAAAACTGCCACAGCGTCTACAAAAATGTATCGACAGAAATGGTGATTATGTCGAACAATAGCTAAATGTTGAAGCTGATGTAAACCATTGTAGAAATAAACAGGTCTATGTCCTTATAAAAAATAGGAGACCTTACTTTTGAGGTTACCTTCGTATGTCGTTATTTCCTATTCGCTAGAACTAGTATCCTTTCTTCAGTTGACTTATATGGCTCAACTGTAGAATGGAATACAAATTTTAATGTTGCCGGTTTTTCTCGTCGCTAGCAAGACCTATCTAGGTCAACTGAAGTTTCTGTCTGCCTTTCTTTGGACCTTGTCCCGCATCAACGCCGGGTCGGCCGTGTTATTACGGACTTGGCAGTGTTAGTTGCAGAGGGAGGCCAAATGCCCTTCCTGCCGCCACCCCGAACCCCCTGGGATGTGAGGAGTGGACCCAAGCTGTCTGCGTCTAGTGTAAGCCATGAAATAGTGCGCGCATCTGCAAATGTCTGTGAGACAGAGTCGAGTAACTGAAGCGGAACGTGGGGACCAGCCCAGTATTCATCTAGAGGGAGGTGGAAAACCGCCTAAGAACCATATCCAGGCTGGCGACATACCGGACCTCGTCGTTAATCCGCCGGGCGGATTCGATCCGGGGCCGGCGCGCCTACCCGAGTCCAGGAAGCAGCGCGTTAGCGCTTTCGGCTACCCTGGCGGGTCGTAGGTCAACTGAACTATGGGGTACAAATTTTATATGTGCCGTTTCTTTTCGCCTTCACCGTAGTTGAACTGAGGTAGAGGTTGCCAATGTTACGTACGTCGATTTCTTCGTTTTCGTTAGCAATAGTATTCTAGTATTCAGTTGACCTAGGTCAACTGAAGTATGGGAAACAAATATTTTGTATGTAGGTCTTTTCGCCTTCGTTGGTAATACTATCTATGTAAGAACAGAATGCTGGTAGTAGCCGAGGCGAAAGAAACAACACCTGCAATATTTGTATCCCATACTTCAGTTGACCTATACAGGTCAACTGAAGAATAGGATGCTAACGAAAACGAAGAAGTCAACATACGTTAAATTTGTATCCCGTACTGCAGCTAAGCTATACAGATCGACAGAAGTTCGAGATACAACTCATATATATGTCAACTGAAATATTCCATGCTACCATTACTTATATCCCTTTTTCTTCACTTCTTACAGAAGTACTAGAACTCAAACAAGCGATATCCTTAACGTTGTATTCGAAATACTGGACGTGATATATGTCTACCATCTGTTTTCTCCCCTGCATTCCTTCAGTTATGAACACTCGTCTTTGCAGTTAAATCTGTCTAATAAATCATTTCTGGCCAATTCAGACGTCATTGGTCAAAGCCGACGGGTCGCATCTCGTTCTTCAGTAGTCCCAGGGAGGCAAACATACAGGTGTTATTATTTAAGACACCATATGCAAGTACGTATCGAAATAACTGACACGACGAGCTTGCCGTAAAAATCGATATTTAAAGTTTGAGTCATTTTAACAGCTGATGGTTGACTACGGAAAATTTTTCCGCATTCTGGAATTGATATTGTGGCTTAGTCAGTATTTCTTTGTTGTGAATCTGTATTTGTGTTAGTGTTGATTGGTGGTTCATATGGTTCAAATGGCTCTGAGCACTATGGGACTTAATTTCTGAGGTCATCAGTCCCCTAGAACTTAGAACTACTTAAACCTAATTAACCTAAGGACATCACACACATCAATGCCCGAGGCAGGATTCGAACCTGCGACCGTAGCGGTCGCGCGGTTCCAGACTGTAGCACCTAGAACCGCTCGGCCACCTCGGCCGGCTGATTGGTAGTAATTTGTAGTATTTGACCATGTCAAAGAAGTCCTACAGGTTGAGATGTAATGTAGAGGACATGAATGAAGATATGGCTAACGAGGAGGGAACGGAGATGGATGACAACAGGATAGAAAATGCATTCCCTGAACAGTTGAATAGGGCAGGAGGATTAGAATCATCGAATACGACCGGAATAGACGCGCTGACTGCGAAGGAAATGACTGAAAGTAACAACGACGCAATGTCGAAACCCAATAGTGATCCAACTCTACGACCTAGTGGAATGGGTAAACCCACAAACGAAGTGGAGGCGGATGTTCTGTAAATTCAAGGAAGAGCTAGTGCAGACCAATCAAGAATGGGATCGAAAGGATCGAGAATTTAAGGAGGAAATCAAACAGGCGATTACATCGTTAGAGGCTCAAAATAAGGAGACAGGCGACAGATTGGCTAATGAACTCGAGAAACTGAGACTGAATTTAGATTCAGCAAGTAGTAAACTTGATACCTTACAGGATCCGTAAATACTTTAAAGAAGGGTGTGAAAGAGATACGTAAAGAGCACTCTACCGTGGCGGACAGAATAGATGGTGTATCGATCAAAGTAAAATACTTACAATGAACAGGTCAAGAGTGGCTTATAGAGGCCAGCTGTTATGGAGTGGGACAAAACTAACTTTACTGTGTTGTTGTTGTTGTGGTCTTCAGTCCTCAGACTGTTTTGATGCAGCTCTCCAAGCTACTCTATCTTGTGCAAGCTTCTTCATCTCCCAATACGTACTGCAACCTACATCCTTCTGAATCTGCTTACTGTATTCATCTCTTGGTCTCCCCCTATGATTTTTCCCCCCCACGCTGCCCTCAAATACTAAATTGGTGATCCCTTGATGACTCTGAACATGTCCTACCAACCGATCCCTTCTTCTGGTCAAGTTGTGCCACAACCTACTCCCAATCCTATTCAATACCTCCTCATTAGTTATGTGATCTACCCATCTAATCTTCAGCATTCTTCTGTAGCACCACATTCTTCTATTCTCTTCTTGTCCAAACTACTTATCGTCCATGTTTCACTTCCATATATGGCTACACTCCATACAAATACTTTCAGAAACGACTTGCTGACACTTAAATCTATAGTCGATGTTAACAAATTTCTCTTCTTCAGAAACACTTTCCTTGCCATTGCCAGTCTACATTTTATATCCTCTCTATTTCGACCATCATCAGTTATTTTGCTCCCCAAATAGCAAAACTCCTTTACTACTTTAAGTGTCTCATTTCCTAATCTAATTCCCTCAGCATCATCCGACTTAATTCGACTACATTCCATTATCCTCGTTTTGCTTTCGTTGATGTTCATCTTATACCCTCCCTTCAAGACACTGTCCATTCCTCTCTTCCAAGTCCTTTGCTGTCTCTGACAGAATTACAGTGTCATCGGCGAGCCTCAAAGTTTTTATTTCTTCTCCATGGATTCTAATACCTACTCCGAATTTTTCTTTTGTTTCCTTTACTGCTTGCTCAATATACAGATTGAATAACATCGGGGAAGGCTACAACCCTGACTCACTCCCTTCCCAACCACTGCTTTCCTTTCATGTCCCTCGACTCTTATAACTGCCATCTGGTTTCTGTACAAATTGTAAATAGCCTTTCGCTCCCTGTATCTTACCCCTGCCACCTTCAGAATTTGAAAGAGAGTGTTCCAGTCAACATTGTCAAAAGCTTTCTCCAAGTCTACAAATGCTAGAAACGTAGGTTCGCCTTTTCTTAATCTAGCTTCTAAGATAAGTCGTAGGGTCAGTATTGCCTCACGTGTTCCCATATTTCTACGGAATCCAAACTGATCTTCCCCGAGGTCGTCTTCTACGAGTTTTGCCATTCGTCTGTAAAGAATTCGCGTTAGTATTTTTCAGCCGTGACTTATTAAACTGATAGTTCGGTAATTTTCACATCTGTCAACGCCTGTTTCCTTTGGGATCGGAATTATTATATTCTTCTTGAAGTCTGAGGGTATTTCGCCTGTCTGATACATTTTGCTCACCAGTTGGTAGAGTTTTGTCAGGACTGGCTCTCCCAAGGCTGTCAGTAGTTCTACTGGAATGTTGCTACTCCAGGGGCCTTGTTTCGACTCAGGTCTTTCAGTGCTCTGTCAAACTCTGCACGCAGTATCATATCTCCCATTTCATCTTCATCTACATCCTCTTCCATTTCCATAATATTGTCCTCAAGTACATCGCCCTTGTATAGACCCTCTATATACTCCTTCCACCTTTCTGCTTTCCCTTCTTTGCTTAGAACTGGGTATCCATCTGAGCTCTTGATGTTCATACAAGTGGTTCTCTTATCTCCAAAGGTCTCTTTAATTTTCCTGTAGGCAGTATCTATCTTACCCCTAGTGAGATAAGCCTCTAGATCCTTACATTTGTCTTCTAGCCATGACTGCTAAGCCATTTTGCACTTCCTGTCGATCTCATTTTGACACTTTTGTATTCCTTTTTGCCCGCTTCATTTACTGTATTTTTATATTTTCTCCTTTTATCAATTAAATTCAGTATTTCTTCTGTCACCCAAGGATTTCTACTAGCCCTCGTCTTTTTACTTACTTGATCCTCTGCTGCCTTCACTACTTCATCCCTCAAAGCTAACAATTCTTATTCTACTGTATTTCTTTCCCCCATTCTTGTCAATTGTTCCCTTATGCCCTTCCTGAAACTGTGTACAACCTCTGGTTTAGTCAGTTTATCCAGGTCCCATCTCCTTAAATTCCCACCTTTTTGCAGTTTCTTCAGTTTTAATCTACAGCTCATAACCAATAGATTGTGGTCAGAGTTCACATCTGCCCCTGGAAATGTCTTACAATTTAAAACGTGGTTCCTAAATCTCTGTCTTGCCATTATATAACCTGTCTGAAACCTGTCAGTATTTCCAGGCTCTGATGTTTGGAACGAATTGTTAATGCTATGTTGTTCAGACAATAAGAGACCATGGAAAGCAACTTTAGTCCTGCTTCAGCCAGTTCCATATTCACAGCGAAACAACGTACCCTGCCAGCCGTTAATTCTGACCTCCTCAGCCGTCTACAAAATTGCTAAATCCGTAAGCCTTGTTTCTGCAGTCTCCACAACTTCCACCTACGGCGACTGTGGGTAACTGAGATGAACAGGAGACAGCGAAAGAGGCGGACGGGAAGAAAGAGAAGAGGGAGAAGAAAGAGTGCGAAGGGATGAATCGGCTGTCGAACACCTACGAGGGCGAGAAGACTGGGGGTGCCCTACCGAGGGTCTGGGGCGGGCCACGGTATCTGGCAAGAGAAGATGGATGGCGACGGAGATGCCGCCTCCAGCATGGAACCTACTGGAGGGCGGGTTGGGAGGGGACGCTTACTGAGGGTAGGATGTAAAACAATATTGCTGTCTACAGTAACGTCTGAGTTCAGACTCGAAAATAATAGAATAAAATTAACACTTCGGGCACTGTTTTAAAGTAAAATATTAAGCGTGTTTCTACCTATCTGAATATTATTTAGGCTGACGTACTACTTCTGGACCCTTCAGTGGAAAACTGGGTGCTGTTATCATTCTCAAGCTGGCAGTATACAGGGTAATCAAAAAGTCAGTATCTACATCTACATCTACATCTACATCTACATCGATACTCCGCAAGCCACCTGACGGTGTGTGGCGGAGGGTACCTTGAGCACCTCTATCGGTTCTCCCTTCTATTCCAGTCTCGTATTGTTCGTGGAAAGAAGGATTGTCGGTATGCCTCTGCGTGGGCTCTAATCTCTCTGATTTTATCCTCATGGTCTCTTCGCGAGATATACGTAGGAGGGAGCAATATACTGCTTGACTCTTCGGTGAAGGTATGTTCTCGAAACTTTGACAAAAGCCCGTACCGAGCTACTGAGCGTCTCTCTTGCAGAGTCTTCCACTGGAGTTTATCTATCATCTCCGTAACGCTTTCGCGATTACTAAATGATCCTGTAACGAAGCGCGCTGCTCTCCGTTGGATCTTCTCTATATCTACTATCAACCCTATCTGGTACGGATCCCACACTGCTGAGCAGTATTCAAGCAGTGGGCGAACAAGCGTACTGTAACCTACTTCCTTTGTTTTCGGATTGCATTTCCTTAGGATTCTTCCAATGAATCTCAGTCTGGCATCTGCTTTACCGACGATCAACTTTATATGATCATTCCATTTTAAATCACTTCTAATGCGTACTCCCAGATAATTTATGGTATTAACTGCTTCCAGTTGCTGACGTGCTATTTTGTAGCTAAATGGTAAGGGATCTATCTTTCTATGTATTTGCAGCACATTAAACTTGTCTACATTGAGATTCAACTGCCATTCCCTGCACCATGCGCCAATTCGATGCAGATCCTCCTGCATTTCAGTACAATTTTCCATTGTTACAACCTCTCGATACACCACAGCGTCATCTGCAAAAAGCCACAGTGAACTTCCGATGTCATCTACCAGGTCATTTATGTATATTGTGAATAGCAACGGTCCTATGACACTCCCCTGCGGCACACCTGAAATCACTCTTACTTCGGAGGACTTCTCTCCATTGAGAATGACATGCTGCGTCCTGTTATCTAGGAACTCCTCAATCCAATCACACAATTGGTCTGATAGTCCATATGCTCTTACTTTGTTCATTTCTATAAATTTGAAAACTTAATAAACCACGGAATAATGTAGATAGAGTGGTAAAATTTGACACATATACTTGGAATGACATGGGGTTTTATTAGAACAAAAAAAAAGTTGACAAAATGTCCGACAGATGGCGCTGGACAGCAAAACTGCTACCGTGACGGGTGAGAGGTACGCCGATATGTTACAGAATCGCATCATTCCCAGCACGGCTGATAAACACCTGCTGGAATGTACGATGTTTATGCAGGATGGCGCTCCACCCCATATTGCTAGATGCGTGAAAGATCTCTTGCGCGCGTCGTTTGGTGATGATCGTGTGCTCAGCCGGCACTTTCGTCATGCTCGGCCTCCCAGGTCCCCAGACCTCAGTCCGCGTGATTATTGGCTGTGGTGTTACCTGAAGTCGCAAGGGTATCGTGATCGACCGACATCTCTAGGGATGCTGAAAGACAACATCCGACGCCAATGCCTCACCGTAACTCCGGATATGCTTTACAATGCTGTTCACAACATTATTCCTCGACTACAGCTATTGTTGAGGAATGATGGTGGACATATTGAGCATTTTCTGTAAAGAATATCATCTTTGCTTTGTCTTACTTTATGCTAATTATTGCTATTCTGATCAGATGAAGCGCCATCTGTCGGATATTTTTTGAACTTTTGTACTTTTTTGGCTCTAATAAAACCCCATGTCATTCCAAGCATGTGTGTCAATTTGTACCTCTCTATCTACATTATTCTCTGATTTATTCAGTTTTGAAATTTATACTGACTTTTTGATCACCCGGTATATAATTTCTTCATACCAGTAAGAGGGTGAGCGAAACATAAATCGAAAAAAAAAAAAAAAAACTGGAGGAATCTTTACTTCACAAGGCTTCAATCACACAAGGTAATAATATTTGTATGAAAAGACATATATGCAAATACTGATTGCTATTTTACCTGTACAGTGAACATAACTACGTAATTTCCAGAATGAGATTTTCACTCTGCAGCGGAGTGTGCGCTGATATGAAACTTCCTGGCAGATTAAAACTGTGTGCCCGACCGAGACTCGAACTCGGGACCTTTGCCTTTCGCGGGCAAGTGGTCTACCATCTGAGCTACCGAAGCACGACTCACGCCCGGTACTCACAGCTTTACTTCTGCCAGTACCTCGACTCCTACCTTCCAAACTTTACAGAAGCTCTCCTGCGAACCTTGCAGAACTAGCACTCCTGAAAGAAAGGATATTGCTGAGACATGGCTTAGCCACAGCCTGGGGGATGTTTCCAGAATGAGATTTTCACTCTGCAGCGGAGTGTGCGCTGATATGAAACTTCCTGGCAGATTAAAACTGTGTGCCCGACCGAGACTCGAACTCGGGAACTTTGCCTTTCGCGGGCAAGCGCTCTACCATCTGAGCTACCGAAGCACGACTCACGCCCGATACTCACAGCTTTACTTCTGCCAGTACCTCGACTCCTACCTTCCAAACTTTACAGAAGCTCTCCTGCGAACCTTGCAGAACTAGCACTCCTGAAAGAAAGGATATTGCGGAGACATGGCTTAGCCACCGCCTGGGGGATGTTTCCAAGGTTCGCAGGAGAGCTTCTGTAATGTTTGGAAGGTAGGAGTCGAGGTACTGGCAGAAGTAAAGCTGTGAGTACCGGGCCTGAGTCGTGCTTCGGTAGCTCAGATGGTAGAGCGCTTGCCCGCGAAAGGCAAAGGTCCCGAGTTCGAGTTTTGGTCGGGCACACAGTTTTAATCTGCCAGGAAGTTTCACAACTACGTAATAATTATGGGTAATAATTGTCTACCTGATAACTCATTGACTATACTTATCTAGCTATAAGATAAGGATAAATTTTCACTTACAACTGAGAGACTGTTTCCAGACATTCTCATAAATAATGTTAGAATAAACAGTTTTGATTATGCTTAGATTTGCGACGTGTATATGCGCAAAACGGTTGTAAGGCATAGACAATTGATGTAAGTATACAACCAGAGAATAGAACATTATCTGAATAAGAAATTTTTAATCACACTAAATATCAGCATCGTCACGTTAAAGGAGGAAGAGAAGTAAATGTGAAAGATACCCCTCTATGGTAGCTGAATTATGGGCCAACATCCAGATCAGACCCTCATGGGACTTGAAGAACCACAGCAGCAGAATACACATGCAGTAAATAAAAATATGATATGGCCACAATGAGTGAAATACAGAGGAGTAAACATAAAACACAGTATCTGAGCAAACTCAACAACCAGGAGTGGGCCAGTGGTAAAGCAGAAGTGAGTTAATTCAAAATACAGGAGGAAAGAGGAGAGAAGGGGTGTATAATGGTAAGTGGGAAGGTATGGATTAGGGTAGGTGTACCGAGGAAAAGAGGACGTATGCCTAAATGAAGAAAAGTGGAGATACATATTGGGTCACAACCCCTGTTAAAAATTTGATGATTGTAAGGAAGTAACTTTTTAAGGATCCTGTGTAACTGGTGGTTTCTAGTGGAGTAGAATACAGCTGATTTTGAGGCTTACTCAAAGCTGCAATTTTAGAGGAACCTATGCGAGTGTTTAGTTGTACAGTTAATATACTGGATTAATAAATGAATAATGAGGACATGAGTGTCTGACCTTTGTGAGCTGTAAGTAATAATGAATACAGAGGTATAGAATTCACTGCTATAAAAGAGTACTATTTGACCTAAATTTGCAACTACTTTTCCAGAATGGGAGTGATGCAGGAAATATAATTATCATAACTATGTGCATATCTTGCAAGTGTACCGTAGTATATTTTGTAAGAGTTTTGTGTATTTAGTTTATTGGTTGAAAATGTCTGGAGGAGTATTACATTCTTTTCTAGTGTGTAGTAGTTACAATGATTGTTGTGACTTTTGTAGAAAAAGGTTTGTACTATTCGTCAGCTAGCAAATTTTAGGTTAGCTTACCTTAGCATGAAAAGATCAGCTCTGTTCTCTACCCAGTCTTATTTGAAGGGAATTAAGTTGAAATAAGAGGTGTAACTTGCTTACTATCCCTCACTGTGGTTAGTCCCATTCATGCATAAAGGGGGACAATGCACAAATAAGTTATAACCAAAACTTTTTTTTACTGTGTCGCACATAAAGAACTGGGAGCAGAATTGCAAGAGTCATTGCCTTATAAAAATGCTAGGTTTGAGTAGGTTCTAGTGCATGTAGTTATCCTCATTCGAGTTTTATAACGATGAGCTGATTATAAAATTACAAATAGAAGTCTACGTATGTTCCATAGTTGTAGCGACATCATTCGTCTATGTGGGTGAATGTAAGATGTTATATGTCACTTTGGTAAAGAGGTTTGTTACAAAGGTCTACCCAGCCGATGAATGACGATCGCCACAGAGAAAGTAGTTTTACTAATTAATTAGCTAAGAACTGCAATTTGTTTGTGTATATGAGGTGATACAGAAGAACGACGTACATCTTCAAGGTGGGACGGGAACACAGCTTCGATGCATGTCACCTGCTGGATTAGCAGTCGCTCCGTGCAACTTCGTCCCGGCCTGGATTAGCAGTGCCTGCACTCGAATACAACAACGACGTGACAGTGCTGCTGATGTCACGGGGAATGTACGACCCTTTTTTATCTGTCAGATTTGTACGGAAGTGTCATTTGTGAATGTCGTAGAGAATTAATGTAGTGTCAAATCGATGGTACGTCCACGATTTCTATATGAAGTGTTGCTTCGTGTACAACATTTGTAACTGAGGATGGATTGCAATCGTGTTCAGCAGAAGGATGTTCTTTTACTTTGTAGAAAGTTGAAAGTTTATTAGATTAGATTAGATTTACTTTCATTCCAATTGATCCGTAGTGAGGAGGTCCTCCAGGATGTGGAACATGTCAGAAAAACAACAATACATGACAAATATTTACAACTAAAACAAATAAGCTAATGTACCATTCCACAGGTCCCAAGTGGAATGATCGTCATTTTTTAATGAACACTAAGAGTCATTTTACAAATACTAATGCACTGAATTTAAAATAAAAAAGTTTTTTATTTATTTATAAGGTAATAAACATGTAATACAACTACTGTAATACTTATTTACAATGAGCACATTACTGCACTGAAATGGTGCAGAAGTTAGATTATACTTACACACTTACACACACACACACACACACACACACACACACACACACACACACACACACACACACAAATTTTCAGTGAACACATTACTGCACTGAAACTGTGCAGAAGTTATGTTGTACTTATATACAAATCAGTTGGTTTTACTAAGAAATTCATCAATGGAGTAGGAGGAGTTGGCCACCAATAAATCCTTTAGGCTTCTCTTAAACTGAATTTCATTGGTTGTTAAGCTTTTTATGGCTGCTGGCAAGTTATTGAAAATGTGTGTTCCTGAATAATGCACACCTTTTTGTACAAGACTAAGTGACTTTAAATCCTTTTGAAGATTATTCTTATTTCTAGTATTGATTCCATGAATTGAGCTGTTGGTTTGAAAAAGTGATATATTTTTAATGACAAATTTCATTAAGGAATAAATATATTGGGAAGCAGTAGTTAGTATCCCTAGTTCCCTAAACAGGCTTCTGCAGGATGTTCTTGAGTTCACACCACATATAATTCTTACTGCACGTTTTTGTGCCCGGAAAACTTTAGCTTGGCTTGATGAATTACCCCAAAAAATAATCCCATATGACATTATGGAATGAAAGTAAGCATAGTATGCCAGCTTTTTCATTTTTATATCCCCTATGTCTGACAAAATTCGCATTGCAAACAGAGATTTGTTAAGACGCTTCAGCAGTTCTGTGGTGTGCTCCTCCCAGTTGAATTTATTATCAAGCTGTAATCCCAAGAATTTAACACTGAACTGAACTTCCAGATTCTCCCACGGGACCAGCTGCACTGTCTAACTGAATAGCTCTGCAAGATGCTGCAGTTCAGAAGTTAAGAGAACCTGTGCTTATAATCTCAACAGACACACATTTCTCAAACTAGGGAAAACTTCAAGTTCTGAAGGTGAGTTAGCATTGATTCCTGGTTCAGTGGTAAATACTGACACGATGTACTACTGGGGAACATTAATTATCAAAACGAGAGTTAAAGGTAAGACGTGAAGTGAAGTGTATACCTTGATACTACAAACGCCTAGTTTTTCAGTAAATGCTCCAAAAGAAGTATGATAGCTTAAATTATATTCAGATAGGTAGAACATGGTAAATATTTGTAAGATTTTTAATTTAGTTCCTTTATTTGTGAGTCCAAAGTTAGACGTTATGATAGACAGAAAGGTTGTACCAAGGTCACGAAGTTTAACAGGCGCAAACAGCCACTAGTACTAAAAAACGATAAGGCTGCACAATACTTACGAATACAGCAGAGAGTGCAGGGTGGCTTAATGTGGTTACTGTGACAAATCTGATATGTCCTAAGTCCGTTACAGACTAACCCAAATTTTGTATGTCCAACGGTACGAATGAGCAGAAACAAATAGCTTCCATTAGATGAAGTAAGATTTACTCACGGGGCCAACAACAAAGGGATTGTTACTGTTGTATGAATAATTAAGAAACGGTATACTACAACAGTTCGAAACAAAAATTGCTTCAAATGAAGTTGGAGAAAGAGTTTTGCTGGATGGACAACACCTTCTGGGGATGGGTAGCACTAAAACCGTGATCGCGTACATGACTGCAATATGGGGAATCAGTCGAAACGGAACGCATAACCATCAGCTATTCAGTCAATGTGACAGATGAGTTTAAATGCAGTTTTGAAACCCGCGCCAACGCTGTAAGACTCTTACAGTTTCCTTATGTTGTAACTGCCTTTTTTTAAAATCGTTCAATGGGTGCGGCGTGTTACGGTAGGTACAGTAACAACATGATTTACACCGAGCGATGTCTAGTTTTCTGCGAGAGGCAATAGCTCAGAGCTTGTTAATGTCAGTTTAGAATCTGACACAGACGTCGAAGTCATGCCGGAACAACAAAGTGTATGGCAGTGTACAAAGCAAATTGCAGCAGAAAAAAAAAGTGTTTCAAACAACGTCACATGGTCACAGGGAGCGTCTCTTGCGACTTACAGTATACTCGTAGTCTGTGGGATGCGGTCATCCTTCTACAGTATAGGTGATGAAACTTTAAACGGGTCTGTGCAGTGGGTCAATACCTATATATTTAATAGGATCGTCACTTGTGCTCAAAGGCGGCATGCATGTGGTATTTGTTTTAGATATATGGGAAGAGAGTGATGCTGTAAAAATGTTATCGAGTTCTCTATCGGATGAAGTTAGTGAAGCTTTTATAGTTCGTAACTTTTCTCTGGTGGATGAAACAGAACAACGATGATAGAAATGATATGATCGCACGGCACTGTTGGCCGGTATAGAATGTTGGAGTGATACATGTGAATGGGGCCTGAGAGATGTGGATCTGTAGTACCTGCTTGCAGTTTGGAGAAGCACCACAATGCATTAGCAAAATCTATGTCCTTTATCCAGTTCTCGTACTTTCTTTTATTCTACCTCATACTGCAGGAACAGGCTTCATTTCCGTCGAATTGTCAAAACACAGTTCTGTCGCTGTAACTCAGCTTCGCACGTTTCTACACAGGTTTTGAAGGTAGTAGATATAGCTTTCTCTGACTTCGGCTCAGTTCCGACTTACGTTGGAACTATCGCATACGCCAAGCTGTAGGGGCAGTAGTGCAGAGTCTGAGGGGTTGGTTACAAGATGCATAGGCGCTACCTAAAACCACGTTGGAAATTTACTGTAGCAGGCAGGTTCGAGAATGGTGGCTCGTTTTGAGATATGAGAGTGCCATAAATATGATTCACTAGTGACTGTAGTCATTAGAGGACTTCTCCATAGGATCCTACACAGGTAAGTGGTTGAATGGAAAGGCTTGATTCCAAATCATAGACATCACTTCTAGCAGATAGCATAACACTAGAAATCTGAAAAGCTAGTGCACATTTCTTGTGACCTCAATCAGAGTGTCATCTACTACTGTTTGTGATCCTTCTCAATCAGTCATCGCCTATAACTGATTGGATATATTGCACAACCTCTGACATGGTATCGACACAGAATACGTTACAAATTCTGGAGAAATATCTAGTGGCGGCGGCATGTGGGGGTTGCAAATAGCGGTGTCATACCACGTTCCTTAGCTGAATCACTTCCAAAATTCAGCGGTTTTATTACGAGGTTGCATCGCGGGTTACGTGTAACTGGACTGCTGGTGTGATAATATACACTCCTACCATCACCGTCTCGGTATTTGTCTGGAAAAACCACGTGATTCGTAGGTAATGCCACACATGGATTTATAAAGCCAGTATAGCTTTCAACATGGGTACTTGTGTGCACATGTAGAACCAAGACCGGTTGTGACAGTAACATAAAGTATTTGTTGGGAACGGGTTTTTTAACAACTGGCGGTTTGTAAGATGATTAAACATCTCTTTCTAAGACACGGCGGTGGCACTCGGAAGAAAAACTTATGAGACATGTCCACCCATAGTTGATTTTCGGTCAGTATTATTTCGTATCGCCAGCGATCATTTATTGACGAAGTATTATGCTTAGTAGTAGGGGGTGCATGATAGGTTCACCTTGAGCATCAGGCTTATAAAGTATGTGTTTGTGTTCTGACATATGCAAACGTAATGACTATGTCTGTTCGTAAGGAAGGTATGGATTTGACGTCGAGTACTGTGATACCAAAGGAAAGAGTATGTCACGTCATAAGAATGGTACTGACATTTCTATTTCCAGAGCCACAGCCATCAACAGGGTGTATTTTCGATACTTCGCTCATTGTCGAATGTTGTTCAACTGAGACCGCGATCGTCACATTTAGTTGTAAGTACAGGGATAAAATAAATATATGACTGATTTTCTATGATGATGACTCAACCTGTGTGTGCTTGGCATGCAGCGCCAGTAACCTGTGAAGGTATGATTCAAGTTTCCCATTAACTGTAGGAGCTGTCCAGACTGAGAGGGCTGTTGGAGTGTAGGTATGTAGATGACTTAACCGTATTGTCTTCTAGACTAACGAACAGCGAACTTATACTTAGTATGTCTTGGATAGCTTTCGTGATCGCATGGAAATTTGAGAAGATTGAATACGGAGGTGTGTTTGCGCTGGACTGTTATTCCCTCCCATGTAAATTGTTTGGTTGACTGCTTCTGCACATTTCGTGCCTTTATTTAGTCGAGAGAAAATCGATTGTGGTGTGTGCATCTAGCATGTGGAAGACACATTTGCCGGTTCTCTTGACATGAGAAACACTTTAGTTGACCTTGTAAATTATAGGGATGATTTGGAATCTGCTGCATCATGACATCGGTATTTGCTAGTGGAAATATCTGTTTTCTCAATTTTTTTCGAGTTTCCGCGTGATTGTCTTTGCAGGCATGACAAGTTTTTAGTTAGTCGGTAGTTTACAGTATGCCCCACCAAGCTATAGTTTTGGGTATGTAGAAAAATAATTTCCATTCTATGTCTTCAGAATTATGATGCGCAAGCGATCGATGGGATACTGCTGTGTGCAGTACCGCGAAAATGGTGTAATACTATGGCAAACCACGTGAAAATACATGTGTTCTTGTAATCCCAGAGTCTGGAGATGGGTGTAGAAAAGCAAGCCAGCAAGCAGGTCTGAACCACAAACAGTAACGCGTTTGTGCCATGGGGGAACGAGCCCGAATTTGTAGAACAGTTTGGAGAGTGACTTTGGTCCGCTGAGGGTGCTCTGGTCACCCATCGGGGGTGGATGACCGCCGACCTCGCAGGGAAATATCTAGTACTGCAAGGAGTGTATACAGTGCTGTCTGTCTTCGTGGTAAATGTACAAATGATGTAAAGGGGCTGATATTGTATGGCACAGGATACGAATTGTATGTTTACTGCATCAACACGGTACACGATGATATATTGCTGGGTTGGAGATCTGTTTCACGCTCTAATATTCAAACTCCTGTCCTCAGTGGGAGATCAGTGTGATTAAGCACTTGTCTTTCCGTATTTGATGATCTGTGGACCACTTTTCAGGGTTTAGTTGTTGGTGCAAATGGTTCAAATGGCTCTGAGCACTGTGGGACTTAACTTCTAAGGTCATCAGTCCCCTAGAACTTAGAACTACTTAAACCTAACGAACCTAAGGACATCACACACATCCATGCCCGAAGCAGGATTCGAACCTGTGACCGTAGCGGTCGCGCGGTTCCAGACTGTAGCGCCTTTAACCGCTTGGCCACAACGGCCGGCTGTTGGTGCAATATGGCGATCAGTGTAAAATAGTTTTTGCCGCTTAAAGTCTCATCTGCAGAAAGAAAAAAAGGCATACGGTGTTTCCACACTGGCAGCATCAGTAATTCAGCGGGTAAATTCGATAAGAACCAGTCATAATCCCCCAGTAATTCACAAGACATCCTTTGTCCTTGGATATAGGAGTCTTTACATAGCGAGAACGTTTGTGTATGTTGAAAGCAGGAAGGGTAACATGTGATGGACAGGGTGCCACGTTAGGACCACGAGGGAGAACGAATTCGAATTTTCCTTGTTGTTCTATTGACAGTGATGATGATTACAGTACACCAACCCACGTTGATGCTATCTTTCCAAGCATTACATCCGCAAGTGCGTTATTCATCACCATAGTGCTGGACGCCTGTCCTTCGTAACACTTGGTTGAGAGAATCTTGGTAGGATGCAGCACCTTCCAGAAGCGCTGATTGTCAGACTTCGTCGGATAATTTCCTAGGACTGAGGAGAATCGAGACATATAGCCGGTGTGAGTGCAGGCATGCCATACTTTTTGGGCACTGTAGAGAAATAAAAGGTAACTGCACTGTTTGTGTAAAATTTGTATATATTGCAGTGTTAAGTTACTGTGGCTTATGTTGTCGCATGACCAGAGAAGATGAGTGTGTGTCCTATAGTTAGGGATGTATAGATTCATCACATCGATAACCACGAGGGTATGAGAGAGATTTTTTACATGGAAAATTATGTGCATTATAGATACTGAGATTCGTTCCAGAACCACAGCCTTCAAGACGAGTCATTACCTGCACATTGATCGGTATCAGACTGTAGCAGTAATCACAATATTAAATTGTAGTTACGCAGTAAGTATGTTCCTGGCTTCTAATATTGTTGTGAGTCTTGTTTGTATTTGGTGATCTGTAGACAACTTTTGCGAGTTTAACTGTCAGTGCAATTTAGCAATCTGTGCAAAATAATTTGACCACTGAAAGTCTCGTCTGCAGAAAACAATGGTGAACAATGCTTCCATTGGACCCGCACTACAGCTATGGATCATCGCGTCAGCAATGGTAAACACATGCGTGCGCAGGGGATGACTTGGCGCTTATTTAGATAGACAAGTGATGTCAGTATAACACTCAAAGAACTTTCACATGCCGTCGGCAGTGGAGTGAGAGTGATGGCTTGCGTCCGGCCTGGCTCATGGCGGCGTCGGCACGTGCGCACCCTTGGAGCGTCTGCACTCTGCAACTACGTCGTCAGTCCCGTCTGGTCGCATCAGCAATGGTGCCTAGGTGAACACATATTTTGAGAGGAATTTCTCAGGTACCAAGTATGAAAGGGATGTCGCCGCCTCATGCTTGCAGGACCTGAACAGGCAGCTGTGCATCACTTTGTGGGGGTTGCTGGTGCATCCTGACTTCTAGGAGTGTGTGCGGTAGCCTCCTGTACGACCTTGTCGATAGGAGGGCGGCGGGCGGTACCTGCGTACGTTGTTTTCGTGTCTGTTGCATTATTTTGCGAGCATGTCCACAGGTTATGCTATGCATTATTTAGACAGTTTATGAGTTGATTTCGTGTCTGCACATCAGTGTACTTTATTATTTAGGAGGAGTTTGCATGTCTGTACTGAAATTATTTTGGTAATTTAGGAGTTGTTTGTGTGTCTGCAGAGCGTTATTTAGGGGTAGTTTACAGGTCTGTGGGCTGTGTGGCATGACCCAAAGCATGTCATGGCATGCATTTTGTATCAGTGTGATGAATATACTATCTCAAATCCATCCCTAAATAAATTGTTCCAAAGCAAATAAAGTACACTCCTTCCTCTCTCCAGCAGCTCGGTGGAGACTGAGCCATTTTCCCCTCCAGACAGTAATTTGGCTTATGTCATGGAATGGACGAAATTGCCCCCTGGTGACAGTACTGTGTACTAGGTCCATACCTTGTGGTGGCCACACTGTTTTCTACCATTTTCCCCCACCATCTTGGGTTACATTATGGAATGGATGACAGTGCTCTCTGGTGGCAGTACTGTGTACTTGGCCTGGACCTTGTGGTGAACACTCTGTTTCCTGCCATCTTGGATAGTGGTACTTGCATCATTGGCTGATGTCATGACCGTGACCTTGCATTACGTCTCTGATGAGAGCGCCCTCTGGTTGCAGCACTGTGTATTAGGTCTGTTGGAGTCCGGACCTCCTGGTGAACACAGTGGATAGCTGTACTGCATCAAATTGTTTAAATAAAGACTGGAGTATGCAAAATAAAGACTTATGTCTAGCACAGGTTGAGTCCTCTCCCAGCCATCTTAAAAGGTCTGGATCATGTTGCTAAATCATTAACTTCCGTCTTTTTTGTAAGAAATAGGTCGCTGGACCTGATTTGATACCAGTTCGATTTTACACAGAATATGTGAAGGAACTTGCCCCCCTTCTTGCAGCGGTATACCATAGGTCTCTAGAAGAGCGTAGCGTTCCAAAGGATTGGAAAAGGGCACAGGTCATCCCCGTTTTCAAGAAGGGATGTCGAACAGATGTGAAGAACTATAGACCTACATCTCTAACGTCAATCAGTTGTAGAATTTTGGAACATGTATTATGCTCGAGTATAATGACTTTTCTGGAGACTAGAAATCTACTCTGTAGGAATCAGCATGGGTTTCGAAAAAGACAATCGTGTGAAACCCAGCTCGCGCTATTCGTCCACGAGACTCAGAGGACCATAGACATGGGTTCACAGGTAGATGCCGTATTTCTTGACTTCCGCAAGGCATTCGATACAATTACCCACAGTCGTTTAATGAACAAAGTAAGAGCATATGGACTATCAGACCAATTGTGCGATGGGGTTGAAGAGTACCTAGGTAACAGAACGCAGCATGTCATTCTAAATGGAGAGAAGTCTTCCGAAGTAAGAGTGATTGCAGGTGTGCCACAGGGGAGTGTCATAGGACCGTTGCTATTCACAATCTACATAAATGACCTTGTGGATAACATCTGAAGTTCACTGAGGCTTTTTGCAGATGATGCTGTGGTGTATCATGAGGTTGTAACAATGGAAAATTGTACTGAAATGCAGGAGGATCTGCAGCAAATTGATGCATGGTGCAGGGAATGGCAATTGAATCTCAATGTAGACAAGTGTAATGTGCTGCAAATACATAGAAAGATAGATCCCTTACCATTTAGCTACAAAATAGCAGGTCAGCAACTGGAAGCAGTTAATTCCGTAAATTATCTGGGAGTACGCATTAGGAGTGATTTAAAATGGAATGACCATATAAAGTTGATCATCGATAAAGCAGATGCCAGACTGAGATTCATTGGAAGAATCCTAAGGAATTGCAATCCAAAAACAAAGGAAGTAGGTTACAGTATGCTTGTTCGCCCACTGCTTGAATACTGCTCAGTGGCGTGGGATCTGTGCCAGATGGGGTTGATAGAAGAGATAGAGAGGATCCAACGGAGAGCAGTGCGCTTCATTACAGGATCATTTAGTAAACACGAAAGCGTTATGGAGATGATAGATAAACTCCAGTGGAAGACTCTGTAGGAGAGACGCTCAGTAGCTCGGTACGGGCTTTTGTTAAAGTTTCAAGAACATACCTTCACCGAAGAGTCAAGCAGTATATTGCTCCCTCCTATGTATATCTCGCAAAGAGACCATGAGGATAAAATCAGAGAGATTAGAGCTCACACAGAAGCATACCGGCAATCCTTCTTTCCACGAACAATACGAGACTGGAATAGAAGGGAGAACTGATAGAGATACTCGGGGTACCCTCCGCCACACACCGTCAGGTAGATGTAGATGTAGAAGAAGAAAAACTAAAAACAGTTCTAGACTTGTTGTGCATAGGAGTTCTCGATCTCAAAATATGTTTCCTCATTATGACTCACAGCCTGTATGCAGGGTGTCATAATTGATGGTGAAAACTGACGTCACGGATGAAAATTTTTCACCCATGAACCATGGCTGGAGTATGTATATCTGGGCTCCAGACCTTTTTGCTGCTAATGTAAGGCAACATCAAACCCAACTTTGGCCCATGATGGGTAGGTCAAGCAAAGCCTGTACCTTGGTCTGCAAGATTACCTGACCTCCACCCTCATTTTTTCTCTCTTGGGTCATCTCAGATGTGAGTGTACAGCATTACATTTGATACTGGTGTAAAACTGGAGTAGCGAATTGTATAGTCTTGTCAAAATTCACAAGATAATCTTTGGGAGGTGGGCATTGCTGCTTGTTGAAAAAATTCATAACTCAGTGAATAGATGAATGTGGTATTGTGTCCAAAAGCGACATGTGAGACGTGGAACATTTTCGTTAACAGGTTCGAGTGCACAGTATATTGCGACATATTACATGGTGACACAGTATTCTGATTGCTCTTGTGGCAGGCCATGTGTGAAATTTGAGGCCAATTAGATGAGTGCTTAATCAAAAGGCTTACATTTCAAATACAGCTGTATTGACAAGGACAATAATTCCTAAACAGTCATGGCTCGTAACCGCACATTAGCCATTATCTCGCAAGCGGGTCATTTGGAAATCCATCTTTAGTGGAACATTTTTGATGCTGCTATTGTATACTTTCAACTCTGTCAATTTTTGATATTAATTATGATATACACTGTATATAAATATGACATAACAAAACTATGCTAACAAACTTCCAGAGTTTGTAGAGAGTGTTTTGAGGAACAAACACAGCATGGGAACTCATATTGATAAATCTCACCCTGCAACACTGCCAAAGATGTGATCTATTAGCGTTGTTGTTTTATGTTGCTGAAAGTAGTTTCTTATTAACTGCAGTAGCTTACAAGTAGGTTTGCAGAACATTTAAGATAAATAAAAAAATACCACTAAAAGAGAGAAACTCATGAAAATATTTAGACTAAATGATGGAGGACAGCACCTAATTTTACAAGTACAAAGGAAGAAAAGAAACTACTACGAGATGATGAAGTGAAGATCACTGACTACTCACTGTTTTAAGCTGACTGATCATATGACAGACAGAAATTCCAATAGATGATCACAAATCTTATTCCTCTCCAAAGTGTATAACTGAGAAAAAATGAAAATGTATAACTGAGGAAAAATCTACACAAACACACACACACACACACACACACACACACACACACACACACATGCTCAAACACAAAACTTACATCAATACACATACAGTTAAGCAAAAAGCGACTGAAAGAAAAACTGAGAAAGCTGCAACACTTATAAAACAACTAACGCTCTAGAGAGAAAATGACAGTTACAGTGTGACATTTCGAAAACAAGAGTCACAACAAAAAAAAAAAAACCTGCAAGCTTTCACCCAGTTTTGCACTTGAGAGAAAGCTGTTTGGCTTATAAAATAATAATGAATTAGATGCTGGTCTGTAAGTACCTCTCCATTTTATTATAAGGGGGGTGCACGGAGAATCAACAATATATATATATATATATATATATATATATATATATATATATATATATATAATAGAGGGAAACATTCCACGTGGGAAAAATATATTTAAAAAGAAAGATGATGAGACTTACCAAACAAAAGCGCTGGCAGGTCGATAGACACACACACAAACACAAACATACACACAAAATCTAGCTTTCGCAACCAATGGTTGCCTCGTCAGGAAAGAGGGAAGGAGAGGGAAAGACGAAAGGATGAGGGTTTTAAAGGAGAGGGTAAGGAGTCATTCCAATCCCGGGAGCAGAAAGAATTACCTTAGGGGGTAAAAAGGACAGGTATACACTCGCGCACACACACACACACACACACACACACACATATCCATCCGCACATACACAGACACAAGCAGACATTTGTAAAGGCAAAGAGTTTGGGCAGAGATGTCAGTCAAGGCGGAAGTAAAGAGGCAAAGATGTTGTTGAAAGTCAGATGAGGTATGAGTGGCGGCAACTTGAAATTAGCGGAGGTTGAGGCCTGGCGGATAACGAGAAGAGAGGATATACTGAAGGGCAAGTTCCCATCTCCGGAGTTCTGACAGGTTGGTGTTAGTGGGAAGTATCCAGACAACCCGGACGGTGTAACACTGTGCCAAGATGTGCTGGCCGTGCACCAAGGCATGTTTAGCCACAGAGTGATCCCCATTACCAACAAACACTGTCTGCCTGTGTCCATTCATGTGAATAGACAGTTTGTTGCTGGTCATTCCCACATAGAAAGGTTCACAGTGTAGGCAGGTCAGTTGGTAAATCATGTGGGTGCTTTCACACGTGGCTGTGCCTTTGATCGTGTACACCTTCCGGCTTACAGGACTGGAGTAAGTGGTGGTGGGAGGGTGCATGGGACAGTTTTTACACCGGGGGCGGTTACAAGGGTAGGAGCCGGAGGGTAGGGAAGGTGGTCTGGGGATTTCATAGGGATGAACTAAGAGGTTACGAAGGTTAGGTGGACGGCAGAAAGACACTCTTGGTGGAGTGGGGAGGATTTCATGAAGGATGGATCTCATTTCAGGGCAGGATTTGAGGAAGTTAAATCCCTGCTGCAGAGCCACATTCAGAGTCTGATCCAGTCTCAGAAAGTATCCTGTCACAAGTGGGGCACTTTTGGGGTTCTTCTGTGGGAGGTTCTGGGTCTCAAGGGATGAGGAAGTGGCTCTGGTTATTTGCTTCTGTACCAGGTCGGGAGGGTAGTTGCGGGATTCGAAAGCTGTTTCCAGGTTGTTGGTGTAATGGTTCAAGGATTCCGCACTGGAGCAGATTCGTATGCCTAGGCTGTAGGGAAGGGACCGTTTGATGTGGAATGGGTGGCAGCTGTCATAATGGAGGTACTGTTGCTTGTTGGTGGGTTTGATGTGGATGGACGTGTGAAGCTGGCCATTGGACAGATGGAGGTGAACATCAAGGAAAGTGACATGGGATTTAGAGTAGGACCAGGTGAATCTGATGGAACCAAAGGAGTTGAGGTTGGAGAGGAAATTCTGGAGTTCTTCTTCACTATGAGTTCAGATCATGAAGATGTCATCAATAAATCTGTACCAAACTTTGGGTTTGCAGGCCTGGGTAACCAAGGAGGCTTCCTCTAAGTGACCCATGAATAGGTTGGCGTACCAGGGGGCCATCCTGGTACCCATGGCTGTTCCCTTTAATTGTTGGTAGGTCTGGCCTTCAAAAGTGAAGAAGTTGTGGGTCAGGATGAAGCTGGCTAAGGTAATGAGGAAAGAGGTTTTAGGTAGGGTGGCAGGTGATCGGCGTGAAAGGAAGTGCTCCATCGCAGCGAGGCCCTGGATGTGTGGAATATTTGTGTATAAGGAAGTGGCATCAATGGTTACAAGGATGGTTTCCGGGGGTAACAGACTGGGTAAGGATTCCAGGCGTTCGAGAAAGTGGTTTTTGTCTTTGATGAAGGATGGGAGACTGCATGTGATGGGTTGAAGGTGTTGATCTACATAGGCAGAGATATGTTCTGTGGGGGCTTGGTAACCAGCTACAATGGGGCAGCCGGGATGACTGGGTTTGTGAATTTTAGGAAGAAGGTAGAAGGTAGGGGTGCAGGGTGTCAGTGAGGTCAGGAGGTTGATGGAGTCAGGTGAAAGGTTTTGTAGGAGGCCTAAGGTTCTGAGGATTCCTGGACATCAGGAATGGGATTACCTTGGCAAACTTTGTATGTGGTGTTGTCTGAAAGCTGGCGCAGTCCCTCAGCCACATACTCCCGATGATCAAGTACCACTGTCGTGGAACCCTTGTCCGCCGGAAGAATGATGATGGAACGGTCAACCTGCAGATCACGGATAGCTTGGGCTTCAGCAGTGGTGATGTTGGGAGTAGGATTAAGGTTTTTTATGAAGGATTCAGAGGCAAGGCTGGAAGTCAGAAATTCCTGGAAGGTTTGGAGGGGGTGATTTTGAGGAAGAGGAGGTGAGTCCCACTGTGACGGAGGACGGAACTGTTCCAGGCAGGGTTCAATTTGGATAGTGTCTTGTGGAGTTGGATCATTAGGAGTAGGATTAGGATCATTTTTCTTCTTGGCAAAGTGATATTTCCAGCAGAGAGTATGAATGTAGGACAGTATATCTTTGATGAGGGCTGTTTGGTTGAATCTGGGAGTGGGGCTGAAGGTGAGGCCTTGGATAGGACAGAGGTTTCGGATTGGGAGAGAGGTTTGGAGGAAAGGTTAACTACTGAATTAGGGTGTTGTGATTCCAGATTGTGTTGATTGGAATTTTGAGGTTTTGGAGGGAGTGGAGCTGGAAGTGGGAGATTGAGTAAATGGGAGAGACTGGGTTTGTGTGCAAAGAGAGGAGTTTGAGGTTTGCTGGAAAGGTTGTGAAGGGCGAGTGAGTTGTCTTTCCGGAGGTGGGAAACCAGGAGATTGGATAGTTTTTTAAGGTGGAGGGTGGCATGCTGTTCTAATTTGCCGTTGGCCTGTAAGAGGATGCTCTGAACAGCTGGTGTGGATGTGGGAGAGGAAAGATTGAGGACTTTTATTAAGGATAGGAGTTGACGGGTGTGTTCATTGGCTGAGTTGATGTGTAGGTGAAGGATTAGGTGGGTGAGGGCAATGGATTGTTCAGTTTGGAACTGGTATAGGGACTGATGGAAAGAAGGGTAGCAGCCAGAGATGGGAACTAAGTGTGAGGTCTTTGGGGGTAATGCCAAATGTCAGACAAGCGCCGGCTGAAGTGGCCGTGCGGTTAAAGGCGCTGCAGTCTGGAACCGCAAGACCGCTACGGTCGCAGGTTCGAATCCTGCCTCGGGCATGGATGTTTGTGATGTCCTTAGGTTAGTTAGGTTTAAGTAGTTCTAAGTTCTAGGGTACTAATGACCTCAGCAGTTGAGTCCCATAGTGCTCAGAGCCATTTGAACCATTTTTTTTTTGTCAGACAAGCCTGAGAAAATAAAATATGGGAGTGTAATCTTGCTAGGGCGAAGGCTTGTTTGCGGAGGGAATGTAAATAAAACTTAATGGGGTCGTTGTGGGGGTGTTGTGGGGGTGACATGGTATTAGAAGGTGGAAAGTGTAACATGAGGCTGAAATGAAAATGAAAATAAAAATATATGGGGAGAGATAAAGATGAACTAGAAAGCAACTGGAGATCTGGTGTGAAAAAAGGCGAAAAAGTGTTGGTTAGACTGGGCTATGTTGATCCTATGGTGAACATGTGTAGGTAGACAACGATGTGCATAAAGGTTAGGTGGTTGTGTTGCCGCCAAAACACGTTAATGGGTGGAGAAATTCGGGAAAATTTCGAAAAAACTACGTGTAAATGTATTAAAAGGAGTGGTTTTGTGGTGGCAGATTATGAAAATGAGGCTAACAATTGTCTGATGAAGAAATAATGACGTTAAAACCTGTGGGAAGCGGCTAAAACTGATCGGTGACGTGAGAAAAACGGAAATGGAAATAAAGCGAAAGTTATTAGAACTAGCCGAAATGGTTGTTTAGTAGGTGAAAGGGACTGTTTGTGAACTAGAAACGGTGGATTTTATAGCAGCGGTAGTATTGAATGCAGAATTTTTTTTTTTTTTTTTTTTTTTTGTTATGGTTTGGAAGTGGGTTACGTATTATTACGTATTACGTATTATTGAGTATATATCGGCGGGATAAAATTGTATAGTAGATTACGGTAAAAAGGAGAAGGTGAATGCAAAGTGAAACTACTGGCAAAAACAGAAGGAGAAAATAAGACGACAGAAAAGATTTCGAAATGCAACAGTGACAATAACAAACGTAATTGTTGGGTTCAAATTAATGATATGAATATAATAGAGGGAAACATTCCACGTGGGAAAAATATATCTAAAAACAAAGATGATGAGACTTACCAAACAAAAGCGCTGACAGGTTGATAGACACACAAACAAACACAAACATACACACAAAATTCAAGCTTTCGCAACAAACGGTTGCTGACCGTTCCATCGTCATTCTTAGGGCGGTGAACAAGGGTTCCATGACAGTGGTACTTGATCATAGGGAGTATGTGGCTGAGGGACTGCGTCAGCTTTCAAACAACACCACATACAAAGTTTGCCAAGGTAATCCCATTCCTGATGTCCAGGTGGAGCTTCAAGGAGTACTCAGAACCTTAGGCCCCCTACAAAACCTTTCACCTGACTCCATCAACCTCCTGACCCCACCGACAACCCACACCCCTACCTTCTACCTTCTTCCTAAAATTCACAAACCCAGTCATCCCGGCCACCCCATTGTAGCTGGTTACCAAGCCCCCACAGAACATATCTCTGCCTATGTAGATCAATACCTTCAACCCATCACATGCAGTCTCCCATCCTTCATCAAAGACACCAACCACTTTCTCGATCGACTGGAATCCTTACCCAGTCTGTTACCCCCAGAAACCATCCTTGTAAACATTGATGCCACTTCCTTATACACAAATATTCCGCACGTCCAGGGCCTCGCTGCGATGGAGCACTTCCTTTCACGCCGATCACCTGCCACCCTACCTAAAACCTCTTTCCTCATTACCTTAGCCAGCTTCATCCTGACCCACAACTTCTTCACTTTTGAAGGCCAGACCTACCAACAATTAAAGGGAACAGCCATGGGTACCAGGATGGCCCCCTGGTACGCCAACCTATTCATGGGTCACTTAGAGGAAGCCTCCTTGGTTACCCAGGCTTGCAAACCCAAAGTTTGGTACAGATTTATTGATGACATCTTCATGATCTGAACTCATAGTGAAGAAGAACTCCAGAATTTCCTCTCCAACCTCAACTCCTTTGGTTCCATCAGATTCACCTGGTCCTACTCTAAATCCCATGCCACTTTCCTTGACGTTCACCTCCATCTGTCCAATGGCCAGCTTCACACGTCCATCCACATCAAACCCACCAACAAGCAACAGTACCTCCATTATGACAGCTGCCACCCATTCCACATCAAACGGTCCCGTCCCTACAGCCTAGGTCTTCGTGGCAAACGAATCTGCTCAAGTCTGGAATCCCTGAACCATTACACCAACAACCTGAAAACAGCTTTCGCATCCCGCAACTACCCTCCCGACCTGGTACAGAAGCAAATAACCAGAGCCACTTCCTCATCCCTTCAGACCCAGAACCTCCCACAGAAGATCCCCAAAAGTGCCCCACTTGTGACAGGATACTTTCCAGGACTGGATCAGACTCTGAATGTGGCTCTGCAGCAGGGATTCGACTTCCTCAAATCCTGCCCTGAAATGAGATCCGTCCTTCATGAAATCCTCCCCACTCCACCAAGAGTGTCTTTCCGCCGTCCACCTAACTTTCGTAACCTCTTAGTTCATCCCTATGAAATCCCCAGACCACCTTCCCTACCCTCCGGCTCCTACCCTTGTAACCGCCCCCGGTGTAAAACCTGTCCCATGCACCCTCCCACCACCACTTACTCCAGTCCTGTAAGCCGGAAGGTGTACACGATCAAAAGCACAGCCACGTGTGAAAGCACCCACGTGATTTACCAACTGACCTGCCTACACTGTGAACCTTTCTATGTGGGAATGACCAGCAACAAACTGTCTATTCGCATTGAATGGACACAGGCAGACAGTGTTTGTTGGTAATGAGGATCACTCTGTGGCTAAACATGCCTCGGCGCACGGCCAGCACATCTTGGCACAGTGTTACACCGTCCAGGTTATCTGGATGCTTCCCACTAACACCAACCTGTCAGAACTCCGGAGATGGGAACTTGCCCTTTAGTATATCCTCTCTTCTCGTTATCCGCCAGGCCTCAACCCAATGCCATTCCCCAGAGAGCCTAAATAACAGGTAACATGACTGATCCTTACACTTGATATCTGGCATTTACTACCCAGGTCTACAAGTTGTATACCATTCCAGACATACCTCTCCCACGCAAAAGGTCAGAAGGACCATCTTAGGATTTTTAACGCTATCACTACTACTAACCTTACTTAACACTTTTTCTCATATTTTGTCAGTCTTCCTGATCCCTTTGAGTTGTTTACACACAGCTGTCCACAGCCCTTAGGGAAGTGAAGCTGTTAAAGATGTACAGACTAAAACTAGCAGAGTAGCAACTTCTATGGAACCTGTTGCCTGATTTGGTGCATTTGAACACACTCTAGTATTACCATACTTAGTACAGCAAAATTAAGTTCTCAATGGCTCTAATACTCTCACTTCTACTGCCTGAATACCTTTTTGTTTTAAGATAAACTGAACATTCTTGTTACCTCTGGAACAATTAGCATTTCTGACGCAGCAGTCAAAACCTAAACAAATCTGCATGCAACGTGGTTATTTTTGTGAATGTAGAAAACCGTAATAAATGTTATAACAGTTCATTCTGCCAGATATTTTACTTACCAGCTACAAATATAGATGTAAACTGTTCACTCTCTTGCTGATCCTGTTTTCCCAAATTTGTTTTTAATAAGAAGAATCCCCCTTCAAAAATACTGTTTCAACTGTATAGTAAACACCAGAAAATTCAATGGTCATGTTTTTGAGAGTACAAGACTAAGATATTTTGAGAGTCAGCCAAGCTTTCTTCAGAAAATGGAGCACACACACACTCATTCACACAAACAAGAACACCTCACGTACACATGATCACCATCTCTGGCAACTCAGACTGTCATCTCCGACATTCCAGTCCAAGCTGCCGGAGATGGCAGTCGTGTGTGTGTGTGTGTGTGTGTGTGAAGTGTTCTTGCTTGTGTGAATGAATGTGTGTATGCTTCCTTGTCTGAAGAACACTTGGCCAAAACAAAATGTGTAAGTGTCTTTTCATCATACCTGTTTGCAAAGCAGTGTGTTACCTTTACAGTGAGTAGCAGTCTACCTTTTTCTTATTTTGTTATTATTCTAAACTGCAGTTTCCATTGTTGGTTATTTTGAGATTCTAATGGGTAAGTGTAGAATAACAGCTCTGGGTAGACAACATAATTTAGAGAATATATTACATGAAATTACATTTCTTGGTAAATGAATTCAAGGTCTCAAATTTGAAATAAATATGGCCTATACAAAACTGCTTTCAGAAACCATATTTCACAACTGGTTCTGTCTGTTCATTGTGAATCATGTATGACTGTTTGATAAAGAATTGCTATAAAACAAAGTTCTATGTCAATCTCAAAGGAAATTATTGATCAATTGAATTAAAAAAGAAAACCAAATCTTTTGCCTTGCAAATAGGAAAATGTCAGTTTGAAAATATTTCATTTGATAAAAAAAGTATCCCCCCACGAACCATGGATCTTGCCATTGGTGAGGAGGCTTCCGTGTCTCAGCGATACAGATAGCCGTACTGTAGGTGCAACCACAACGGAGGGGTATCTGTTGAGAGGCCAGACAAACATGTGGTTCCTGAAGAGGGGCAGCAGCCTTTTCTGTAGTTGCAAGGGCAACAGTCTGGCTGATTGACTGATCTGGCCTTGTAACACTAACCAAAATGGGCTTTCTGTGCTGGTACTGCAAAGGGGTAAAGCAAGGGGAAACTACGGCTGTAATTTTTCCCGAGGGCATGCAGCTTTACTGTATGGTTAAATGATGATGGCATCCTCTTGGGTAAAATATTCCGGAGGCAAAATAGTCCCCCATTTGGATCTCCGAGACTAGTCAAGAGGATGTCGTTATCAGGAGAAAGAAAACTGGCGTTCTACGGATCGGAGCGTGGAATGTCATATCCCTTAATTGGGCAGGTAGGTTAGAAAATTTAAAAAGGGAAATGGATAGGTTAAAGTTAGATATAGTGGGAATTACTTAAGTCCGATGGCAGCAGGAACAAGACTTCTGGTCAGGTGACTACAGGGTTACAACACAAAATCAAATAGGGGTAATACAGGAGTAGGTTTAATAATGAATAAAAAAATAGGAATGCGGGTAAGCCACTACAAACAACATAGTGAATGCATTATTGTGGCCAAGATAGACACGAAGCCCATGCCTACTACAGTAGTACAAGTTTATATGCCAACTAGCTCTGCAGATGACGAAGAAATTGAAGAAATGTATGATGAAATAAAAGAAATTATTCAAATAGTGAAGGGTGACGAAAATTTAATACTCATGGGTGACTGGAATTCAGTAGTAGGAAAAGGGAGAGAAGGAAATGTAGTAGGTGAATATGGATTGGGGCTAAGAAATGAAAGAGGAAGCCACCTGGTAGAATTTTGCACAGAGTACAACTTAATCACAGCTAACATTTGGTTCAAGAATCATAAAAGAAGGTTGTTTACATGGAAGAATCCCGGAGATACTAAAAGGTATCAGATAGATTATATAATGGTAAGACAGAGATTTAGGAAACAGGTTTTAAATTGTATGACATTTCCAGGGACAGATGTGGACTCTGACCACAACCTATTGGTTATGACCTGTAGATTAAAACTGAAGAAACTGCAAAAAGGTGGGAATTTAAGGAGATGGGACCTGGATAAACAGACTAAACCAGAGGTTGTACAGCGTTTCAGGAAGAGCATAAGGGAACAATTGACAGGAATGGGGGAAAGAAATACAGTAGAAGAAGAATGGGTAGCTTTGAGGGATGAAGTAGTGAACGCAGCAGAGGATCAAGTAAATAAAAAAATGAGGGCTAGTAGAAATCTTTGGGTAACAGAAGAAATGTTGAATTTAATTGATGAAAGGAGAAAATATAAAAATGCAATAAATGAAGCAGGCAAAAAGGAATACACACATCTCAAATATGAGATTGACAGGAAGTGCAAAATGGCTAAGCTGGGATGGCTAGAGGACAAATGTAATGATGTAGAGGCTTATCTCACTAGGGGTAAGATAGATACTGCCTACAGGAAAATTAAAGAGACCTTCGGAGGAAAGAGAACCACTTGTATGAATATCAAGAGCACAGATGGAAACCAAGTTCCAAGCAAAGAAGGGAAAGCAGAAAGGTGGAAGGAGTATATAGAGGGTCTATACAAGGGTGATGTACTTGAGGACAATATTATGGAAATGGAAGAGGATGTAGATGAAGATGAAATGGGAGATACGATACTGCATGAAGAGTTTGACAGAGCACTGAAAGACCTAAGATGAACCTAGGCCCCAGGAGTAGACAACATTCCATTAGAACTACTGACGGCCTTGGGAGAGCCAGTCCTGACAAAACTCTACCATCTGGTGAGCAAGATGTATGAAACAGGCAAAATACCCTCAGACTTAAAGAAGAATATAATAATTCCAATCCCAAAGAAAGCAGGTGTTGACAGATGTGAAAATTACTGAACTATCAGTTTAATAAGTCACAGTTGCAAAATACTAATGTGAATTCTTTACAGACGAATGGAAAAACTTGTAGAAGCCGATCTCGGGGAAGATCAGTTTGGATTCGGTAGAAATGTTGGAACACGTGAGGCAATACTGACCCTACGACTTATCATAGAAGCTAGATTAAGGAAGGGCAAACCTACGTTTCTAGCATTTGTAGACTTAGAGAAACCTTTTGACAATGTTGACTGGAATACTCTCTTTCAATTTCTGAAGGTGGCAGGGGTAAAATACAGGGAGCGAAAGGCTATTTACAATTTGTACAGAAACCAGATGGCTGTTATAAGAGTTGAGGGACATGAAAGTGTAGCAGTGGTTGGGAAGGGAGTGAGACAGGGTTGTAGTCTCACCCCAATGTTTTTCAATCTGTATATTGAGCAAGCAGTAAAGGAAACAAATGAAAAATTCAGAGTAGGTATTAAAATCCATGGAGAAGAAATAAAAACTTTGAGGTTCGCCGATGACATTGTAATTCTGTCAGAGACAGCAAAGGACTTGGAAGAGCAGTTGAACGGAATGGATAGTGTCTTGAAAGGAGGATATAAGATGAACATCAACAAAAGCAAAATGAGGATAATGGAATGTAGTCGAATTAAGTCGAGTGATGCTGAGGGAATTAGATTAGGAAATGAGACACTTAAAGTAGTAAAGGAGTTTTGTTATTTGGGGAGCAAAATAACTGATGATGGTCAAAGTACAGAGGATATAAAATGTAGACTGGCAACGGCAAGGAAAGCATTTCTGAAGAAGAGAAATTTGTTAACATCGCGTATAGATGTAAGTGTCAGGAAGTCAGTTCTGAAAGTATTTGTATGGAGTGTAGCCATGTATGGAAGTGAAACATGGACGATAAATAGTTTGGACAAGAAGAGAATAGAAGCTTTTGAAATGTGGTGCTACAGAAGAATGCTGAAGATTAGATGGGTAGATCACATAACTAATGAGGAAGTATTGAATAGGATTGGGTCGAAGAGTAGTTTGTGGCACAACTTGACTAGAAGAAAGGATCGGTTGGTAGGACATGTTCTGAGGCATCAAGGGATCACCAATTTAGTATTGGAGGGCAGCGTGGAGTGTAAAAATCATAGAGGGAGACCAAGAGACGAATACACTAAGCAGATTCAGAAGGACGTACGTTGCGGTAGGTACTGGGAGATGAGGAAGCTTGCACAGAATAGAGTAGCATGGAGAGCTGCATCAAACCAGTCTCAGGACTGAAGACCACAACAACAACAACAACAACAACAACAACAACAACAGAAGTATAATGAAAAAACCCACATTATTAAGTCTTTGATTTTCTGCTTTTAGAGTCTGGTTCTCATCCAGTAAATTTTGATGCTCTTCTCCTGCTTATGTAGATTTCACTATGCCAACTTCTGTTCACAGAGACTACAGCAGCTAGAATTACATATATCATATAAGTAAGAAGCAGAACACAGAAGTGTGTTTAAATGTAATTGTATTCCTTCAGTGTCTAATTATTTTCAGGGTCCATGAAATTTTTATCTTGTTACTAAGCTATGAAACATTGTTTAGCAGAGCACTGGTTTGATAGTGAGGTGAATTGGAGTATTGCTTCCAGATGTGAATTTAGATGGGTACCATCACCTAAAAGTTTGTTTACTATGTAAGATTCATTACAATTTGAAAGCCCCGCTGACATAAATCCTTTACAACAAGCCCCTCCTACTATCTGCCGAATTTGCCAAGGACTATAATACTACTCATGATGAAGTATTGTCCTCTTTAGTCGAGCAAGTTCATTCCCATATTGTGCACACATGCATACTACAACCCTGGGCCCACACACACCCAGAAGTTTTTCTCCACAAAGACCTTGCAAGCTGTGACTTTATTATGTTATGAGATGACACTGTTCATTTAGTCTTAACTCTGCCATATCCTGGGTCTCATCAGGTTCTCAGGTGACCAGGCAATACAATGACGATCATAGTAAATGGCAAACCACAAATAATCTCTCTACAATGGGTTAAACTGGTGTGGGTCCTTGCCAGCCATGCCTTAGACATGATGACTCAGAGCTCACTGACTCAATTCCTGGCAAGTGTTCACTAGACCCTTCCATCTCACACTCCCTCTCTCCTTGTCAGTTCAGTGTTAGGGATAGTGTTCCTAGCAGTGAAAGTGTTGCGTGTGACAAATGGGTCTTAGCTTTCTTCTCACCGCCCACATCTTCCGCTGCCACGGCTACATTCGCTGTTGACATCTCTGCATACGCCATGAAGGATATCTCCTTGAAACATCATAAAGACTACTTGTTTGTTACTAAACAATGAAAAATCTAGGATGGAATGTAACAATATTATGAGAAGGAAAGGTGCTACTCACTACATAGCGGAGGTGCTGAGTCGCAGACAGGCACAACAAAAAAACTTTCACAATTAAAGCTTTCAGCCATTAAGGCCTCTGTCAACACTAGACACACATACTGCACACACAACCACTTATGGAAATGCAACTCACACACATGACTGCAGTGTCAGGCAACTGAAACCACACTGTCATGTGCATCAGCATGGTTTCAGTTGCCTGGAACTGCAGTTGTGCATGTGAGTTGCATTTGTGTAAGTGGGTATGTGTGCATATGTATGTCTGGTGTTGACGAAGGCCTTAATGGCTGAAAGCTTTAATTGTGAAAGTCTTTTTGTTGTGCCTATCTGCGACTCAGCATCTCTGCTATATTGTGAGTAGAAACTTGTTTGTTATTCATACACCACATCGCTCCCTCGCAGACACTGGTTGTAACCTAATGCTCATCTGAGCTTTCCATCTACCTACTGACTATATAGATCTCTCTCTTTGAGCTTTCATTGGTGGAGACAGTTGACTATATAGATCTCTCTCTTTGAGCTTTCATTGGTGGAGACAGTCTGCTTACAATTCACGTCCAATGCGATCAGCCACAGCCCTTGCAACCTGTGCCTACGCATGTCTCATTCTCCCATATGGGTTGGCCTTGCCACCTTTTGGCAAAGCTGCAAGATTATTTGTCTTTCCTCCACCTTGATCCATCTCCCTTTCTCTAACTGCTCTTACCCTGTGCTCTGAACTATGTGGGGGGTCTCTGTGGTGGATGTGTGCACCAAATAATGTAAAATATCTGTGCTAAAATCATTGGCCTGTACCAATGTCTCAGTTTGTCTTTTGTTTTCTGGTGAACTGATTGGTTGACTTGTGTAAATGTGTTACTTATAATAAATCATTATTCATTTAAAGTGGTATTCGGGACATTATTTCACTATGAAATCCACTCACACACACAAATGCATAGGTCACGTCCATCTACAACAGGGGTAGCATACGTGATCTACAGAACTACCTCCCCATATTCTTGACATCAACTTGTTGTAGAATCTTGTAACATTCTGAGCTAAAATATAATGTGCCATCTCGAACAGAATGACCTCTATGTCAGTTAGCATGAATTCTGGAAATGCTGATCATGTGAAACCTAACTCACACTTTTCTCACTCGATATCCTGAAAGATATGTATCAAGGGAGTCAAGGAGATGTAGTATTTATTGATTTCCAAAAAGCATTTGACTCAGTACCACATCTATGCTCATTATCAAAACTACAGTTGTGTGCAGCAGTAAGCAATGTTTTTGACTGAATGAGGATTCCTTGATAGGGAGGACTCAGAATGTTATCTTGGATAGACAGTCATTGACAGATGTGGAAATAACTTCAGGTGTGTCCCAGGTGTGATGGGACCTTGCTGTTCATGTTCTATATTAATGATGTTGCAGGCAATGTAAATAGCAACCTCAGACTTTTTGCAGATGATGCAGGTATCTATAATGAAGTACTGAATGAAAAAAAAGCCTCACAAGTATTTAGTTTGATTTGATAAGATTTCAAAGTGGTATAAAGATTAGCACTTTCCTTTAAATGTTCAGAAATGAAAAATCTTGGACTTCGCAAAATGAAAGGACATAATATCCTCTGATTACAGTTTCAATGAGTCAATTAATTGGTCAACTCATGCAACTACCTGGATGTAACTCTTTGTAGGGTTATGAAAGGGAACAATCATATAGGCTCAGTTGTAAGAAAATAAGGTGGTAGACTTTGTTTCATTAGTAGAATATCAAGAAAATGCAGTCAGTTTACAAAAGAGACTGCTTGAAAATCATTCATGCACCCCCTCCTAAAATAATGCTCAAGTTCATGGGACCTGCAGCAGATGGTACTAACAGGGGATTTTGAGCTTGCATAGAGAAGGGCAGCATGAATGATCAGAGATTTGTTTGATCCATGTGAAAGCACCACAGAGATGTTGAAGGAATTGAACTGATAGACGCTTGATGATATACACAAACTATCCCAAGAAAGCCTGCTTACAAAGTTTCAAGGACCAGCTTCAAATGATGAATGTAGGAATATACTGCAACTCCCTATGTGTCAGTTCTGTGTGGATTATGAGAAACAGATTAGATAAGTTACAGTGCCCACAAAGGCATTTAAACAATCATTCTTACAAATGTTCCTTTGAGAATGGAACAGGAAGGAGCTCTAATAACTGTTAAAATGGGAAGTACCCTCAGGCATGCTCCACACATTGGTTTGTAGAGAATGAATATAGATGTAGATATAGATATCCACAGTGAATGAATGGATTAAAACCATGTGACTATTAATTACTATGTGCTCCATATTTTTGTGGTTACATTTCAACCAAACTTGGTACTAATATGATTCACTACCTGGAAAAGATATACTGTGAAAGTAAAAATTTTCTGAACAACATCATTGAGGTATCTAAAGTAAAGTATGAGTTCCATATAGCATGCATTTCACATAGCACAATATAGCAGTGAATACAATGCACAGATGCAATACAGCCATTTAGGTAAAGCAAGTTGCAAACACACAGTTTAAAAATGCAAAAGCCTGGTCTCAAAAATACAGGGACTGAATTATACATTCAAAACATCTTTACCTTCATCAGAAAAAGACAGACATGCACCATTCATTCACATGACCAAGCACACATCATGCACACATGACCACCAGCTCCATTTTCCCCATCTCCCTGACCCACAACCTCAGGGCACTGCAACTGCTGGTTCTAGCTCTTCACATCCTGCCAAACAGTGCTCCTCCCCACTCCCCCCCCCCCCTCCCCATTGCCAGTACACTGTTATTGCTTATACTTTTGGAAACATCAAATATTGACATTATCTTTCAGAGCATTTGACTAAGGTAATAAATCTGATTGCCTGAAATACTTAACATTTCCAGAGTTCAAGTATGGAAAACATAGAGAAATACTGATATTTAATATATGAAATACTAATACATGTAGAATTTCAGTTGGTGGTTTTTCCCTTTATTGTCATGGCAGACACTGTGCTGCACCCATGATCAGTATAAACACTGACAAATATGAAATCCTAAGAAAGCTATAATCAATGCTTCACAGGAATTATCTTCTGGGGAAATTTAGCTTTGGCAAAGAAAATTTTTGTGGCCCAGAAAAGGGCTATTAGAATTATGTGCAGAGTACCCCCTAGGACATCATGCCATAACCTTTTCAAAAAGCTGCAAATAACGACCACTGTATCCTAGTACATATATTCGCTGATGTGTTTTGTAATTAAGAACCCTGCACAACTTCCATCAAATAAGAACTATCACAAAAGGGAAAGAAAATCCTCATTGTGAACTTAAGAACCTGACAGTTGTTCAGAGAGGTGTCAAATGTTATGTGTTATGTGGTTTATTCATCTCATTACATACAATTTTCAAATCATTTGATTTGATGTACAGGAGACATGTCAAGGTTTACAAAAGAAACTTTTTTCACTTTTTTTAAGAGAAATACAAAATTTTACATTATATTTTACATTTCTAAGTTACAGCTACACATGTACATAAAATAATAAATGTATTACAATCCCTGTGTTCAGATTGTGAAGCTGTCCTCAATGAATTCATCGACAGAATAATAACACTTTTCCACCAGGAGAGTAAAGAGCAATCTTTTCAGTGAACCAATCTCCATTTTAAATATATTACTGCCTTTTATTTTATTGAAAATTTTTAACCCCATATACTCTGGCGTTTGGGCATAAAGTTTTAAATAATGTGTTGGAAGTTTGAAGTTATCTCTGTGGCGAGTGCTGTAGTTGTGGTCAAAACAGAAATTGTCTAGTGTATGTTGATTTCTATATGGGAACACCACCATCTCATATATGTAAAGTGAGGGGATAGATAGTACTTTTAATTTTTTTAACAGTGGTTGACAGGATTCCTGTTTTTTTGCAACACACATGTTTCTAATTACTTTCTTTTGTAATACTAGGAGCCTAGTGACATTTGCTGAATTTCCCCAGAAGATTATGCCATAACGAATAACTGACTCAAAGTAGCAGTGATAAACTATCTTTCTGGTATCCATGTTTGTGGCACCTGACAAAATACACATTGCAAATGCTAAGTTGTTCAGTTTATTTGCTAAGTAATCTATGTGTACCTTCCAATTTAAATTTTTGTCAAGATTTAGGCCTAAGAACTTCACATGGTTTGCTTCTGTGATATCCTGATCATTGCAAGTTATCTTTATTTCACTCCTTTCTACTGATTTAGCTTCAAATTGCATCATTTTGGTTTTAGTTACATTTATTTTTAGTCCATTTTGATAGAACCAAGATTCAAGTTTTTCTAAAGTATTTTTGGCTTTTTCTGGAATATTTTCAGATACCTCATTTTCAATTAGAACTGATGTATCATCAGCAAATGAGACTGAATGAACATCAATAGCAAGTGGTAGGTCATTTACGTAAAAAAGAAACAGATAGGGACCCAATATCGAACCTTGTGGGACTCCTTGGGGAACTGTTTTCCAGTCTGATGAATAATTGGTTCCATTTGAAGTTAAAATTACTCTTTGTTTCCTACCTGACAGGTAAGAGCTAAACCATTTTAAAGCAGTGTCTCTGATTCCATACATCTGTAATTTGTGGAGGAGTAATGCATGGTTCACTGAATCAAAAGCTTTAGTCAGATCACAGAATATACCTGTGACCTTTCTACCTTTATCTAACGTGGAGCATATTTTTTGGATAAACTCATTTATAGCATTCGCAGTGATTTTACCCTGTTGGAATCCGAACTGGTTTTTAAAAATTATATCATTTACAGTAAGGAAGTTATTAATTTGTTTTGCTGCAATCTTTTCAAACACTTTAGAGAAGACCGGCAAGAGAGAGATAGGGCAGTTATTCCCCATATCTTCTGTCGATCCTTTCTTGAATAGAGGTTTGATCTCACCATATTTCAATACCTCTGGAAAGCATCCCGGTTCATAAGATTGATTTATAATAGTTGACAGTGGTTGGGAAATAATATCGTATGCATACTTGATTACATATGTTGTTATTTCATCCCACCCATGTGAGGTTTTATTTTTTAGAGACAATATTTCCTTTTCCACATCCCTTTGGGTTATTTTTTCAAATTGTTTAAAAGATGTATTCTGGCTGTTTTCCAAATTTGTGATGCCTGATAGAATGTCATATCTACATCCGATCTTACTACGTTTAGGAAGAATTCATTGAAACAACTTGACATCTGAACAGGGTTTACTATAATTTCATTTTCATGTCTAATTTTCAAAATCTCATGAATTTTTACTTTGGCTCCTAGTTCAGACTGAACAACTGACCACACTGCTTTTGTCTTATTTCTGTGTTCTCATATGAATTTATTATTTGCCATTTTTTTAGCTGGTCAGGAACAAAAATTTTTAACCATCTCCCTGACCAGATAAAATGTTTAAGAGAAAATGAATCTCTTTTTAAAGCAAAACTAAAGGAATATTTGTTAAATATGTCTGTTTGTACATTAGAAGAGTTTTATGATGCAAAAAGGGAAATAGCATTCAGATAGAATTATCCATCTTGTTAACAAAGAAATGTACCTGCAATTTTTCTCCAAATTAAAACATGAAATTTTGTATTAACACTCAAAGAAATTTGCTGTTATATGTACAATATCTGTTTTTCCTCTAAACTTTGTATTAACTATATGCAGTTATGTAGAACATTTTTTATATATTTAATGAAGACTGTTTTGTATCTTTTTGTATGTTTGTTGTTTTGTATGTTTGACTCATTCGAAATCTTATGTGTCTTGCTCACAATACAAGTTCTACAGAACATGAAATAAATAAATAAATAAACAAGTAACCACTATGATATCCAATCAAACATCCATAGTGCCATCTACCACAGGACAGAAATCACAAAAGCAAACCTTTATTTTACAAATGATGACCCCGATGTGATCAGGAGCAACAGTACTGCATCAGAATCTCTGTGAGTCACACATAAGTCAAAGAGCATACCATTTCTAGGTTAGCAGTCAGCCTCTCAAACACGTTCAATCAACTTCACATTGCCTAGCCTCCAACATCAAAGACGTGAATACTTCCTTCACTGACTCACAAAAGTTCATCCTCACTACCATAACTGTTAATGCCACTTCCTTATACACTACAACATTAACCATGGCCATGGCCTTGTGTTGCCCAACACTGTTGTTGTTGTTGTTGTCTTCAGTCCTGAGACTGGTTTGATGCAGCTCTCCATGCTACTCTATTCTGTGCAAGCTTCTTCATCTCCTATTACTTACTGCAACCAACATCCTTCTGAATCTGCTTAGTATATTCATCTCTTGGTCTCCCTCTACGATTTTTACCCTACACGCTGTCCTCCAATGCTAAATTTGTGATCCCTTGCTGCCTCAAAACATGTCCTTCCAACCGATCCTTTCTTCTTGTCAAGTTGTGCCACAAACTCCTCTTCTCCCCAATTCTATTCAATACCTCCTCATTAGTTATGTGATCTACCCATCTAATCTTCAGCATTCTTCTGTAGCACCACATTTCGAAAGCTTCTATTCTCTTCTTGTCCAAACTATTTATCGTCCATGTTTCACTTCCATACATGGCTACAATCCACAAATACTTTCAGAAACGACATCCTGACACTTACATCTATACTTGATGTTGACAAATTTCTCTTCTTCAGAAACGCTTTCCTTGCCATTGCCAGTCTACATTTTATATCCTCTGTACTTCGACCTTCATAAGTTATTTTGCTCCCCAAATAGCAAAACTCCTTTACTACTTTAAGTGTCTCATTTCCTAATCTAATTCCCTCAGCATCACCCGACTTAATTCGACTACATTCCATTGTCCTCGTTTTGCTTTTGTTGATGTTCATCTTACCCTACTTTCAAGACACTGTCCATTCTGTTCAACTGCTCTTCCAAGTCCTTTGCTGTCTCTGACAGAATTACAATGTCATTTGCGAACCACAATGTTTTTATTTCTTCTCCATGGACTTTAATACCTAATCCAAATTTTTCTTTTGTTTCCTTTACTGCTTGCTCAATATACAGATTGAATAACATCGGGGAGAGGCTACAACCCTGTCTCACTCCCTTCCCAACTGCTGCTTCCCTTTCATGACCCTCAACTCTTATAACTGCCATCTGGTTTCTGTACAAATTGTAACTAGCCTTTCGCTCCCTGTATTTTACCCCTGCCACCTTTAGAATTTGAAAGAGAGTATTCCAGTCAACATTGTCAAAAGCTTTCTCTAAGTCCACAAATGCTAGAAATGTAGGTTTGCCTTTCCTTAATCTATTTACTGAGATAAGTCGTAGGGTCAGTATTGTGTCACGTGTTCCAACATTTCTGTATAATCCAAACTGATGTTCGCCGAGGTCGTCTTCTACTAGTTTTTCCATTCGTCTGTAAAGAATTCGTGTTAGTATTTTGCAGCTGTGACTTATTAAACTGATAGTTCGGTAATTTTCACATCTGTCAACACCTGCTTTCTTTGGGATTGGAATTATTATATTCTTGTTGAAATCTGGAGGTATCTCACCTGTTTCATACATCTTGCTCACCAGATGGTAGAGTTTTGTCAGGACTGGCTCTCCCAAGACTGTCAGTAGTTCCAATGGAATGTTGTCTACTCCCAGGGCCTTATTTTGACTCAGGTCTTTCAGTGCTCTGTCAAACTCTTCACGCAGTATCGTATCTCCAATTTCATCTTCATCTACATCCTCTTCCATTTCCATAATATTGTCCTCAAGTACATCACCCTTGTATAGACCCTCTATATACTTCTTCCACCTTTCTGCTTTCCCTTCTTTGCTTAGAATTGGCTTTCCATCTGAGCTCTTGATGTTCATACAAGTGGCTCTCTTTTCTCGGAAAGTCTCTTTAATTTTCCTTTAGGCAGTATCTATCTTACCCCTAGTGAGATAAGCCTCTACATCCTTACATTTGTCCTCTAGCCATCCCTGCTTAGCCATTTTGCACATCTTGTCGATCTCCTTTTTGAGACGTTTGTATTCCCTTTTGCCTGCTTCATTTACTGCATTTTTATATTTTCTCCTTTCATCAATTAAATTCAATATTTCTTCTGTTACCCAAGGATTTCTACTAGCCCTCATCTTTTTACCTACTTGATCCTACGCTTGATCCAACACTACCTCACCCAATGCCCTTCCAACTACAATCACACCACCTCACTCTTCACACATCTGTTGGGACACAGCTCCGTGAAGTAACTTGCCAGATTCTGCAGGGAATTGCTGCCTGTCCCTTGCTTGATGGGTTTTATACTTAGGAGGAATAACTCATGAACAGAAGAACAGATATTGTAGATTCAAGTATGTAAGCCTACTCACCATGTTGTAACTCAAGGATAACTTAATTGAAACATTAGCCTCCTTACAGAATTACAATTTGAATCAGAAAGGGCACTAGAAAATATTGTAGCATAATGGCAGAGAGTAGCCAAATGGAACAATAACAGAGGTAAATTTTATATCTAAGAGTAACCACATGCTGGAGAGAAATTATAACAGAACGTAAAATCATGTATGTCAGTAATTTCTTTATGTTTAATGTTTTATGTAAATATAGCCTTTGACTGTGAGTCTAACAACTAAGAGACGGTTATCTTTGGTCATGCGGGAAGGAGGTCGATCTTTGGAAGAGGTGGTTGAGGGTCTTTGGATCGGGAGCGTGGGTTGGAGGAGGTGGTAATACAGATGTGGTGTAAAACAATGACTTATTTCATATTATTGTAGAAGTGTTAAATGTGAATTAATGAATTAAATAGTGATGTGCAAAACTAATGTAACGTTTGCTCTCTAAAAATCAAAATACCACATCGCCCTACAAACCAGTTAATCTCATCCAAACACAAAGAAAACCGCGGGAACATCGCAGTGGAATCACCTCTAGACTTCACGAAGACAACAACGCAGCTATCAATATGAGTTAAGTACCAAACTGTTCGTACTTGTTAACGACCTTGGACTATAAATTTGAATCTCCTGTAGTGCCTGAAGTCGCCATGTGGACACAGGAGTAGGCCTACTTATAGACTGTGGAAATCATACGAAGAGGTCTGTAAAACTTGGGGGCTCGTCCGGGATATTACAGTTAAATGCGATGAGACTAATTGTGCTTCATTTGCGGAACATTATAAACTTTATAATTTGTAAAACATGAATATCGTTATACATGTTTCCTTGACCAGAAAAAGTAGTGGTAGGACCAACAAAGTGCTGGCTTATCGGAGAGGTGGACCTGTGATTGACGTCGTTGTGTGAAAAGATAAGTATAATTCTGCTTTGTTTTAAACTTTCCATCAAAATTGTGTCCAAACATGTGGTATCATCATGACGCTATCAGAAGAAATTAAAAAGGAAGTGGGAGAAATGTTAGACTGGAACGTGTGTGGTGTAAGTGACGATCCAGATGACTCACAAACCAAAAGAAAACCGGATCAACAGGACTGGGTAAGTTTACTCTTTGCCAGAATGGGAAAAATGCAGTCCGAATTAACAATGGCAATGAATTCAAATAGTGAATTCCTAGAATCTAAAATAAATGCATCCAGTGAGTCGCTAGAAGCGAAATTAAACTTAACTAGTGAATCGCTGGAAGCAAAAATGAAAAGCAACGGTGATGTACTGAAAGAAGAGATCTCAAATTTAAAACTTCAATTAGGAGAAAGTTTGAAGGGTGTGAACTCCAAAATTGAAGCTATAGAAAATAAGTTTGTGACCTTATAAAATAAGTTGGCCACAGTTAGCTCAAGTCAAGGTAAAGAGATTGAAAGGTTAACTGCAGCTCAAAGAACTCTGGAGGAGAGGGTAGACAAATTAAGTCTAGATACAGAATCAAAAGTTAACTCCTTAGATGCTGAATTAAATAAGATACAAGAGTCTGTAACATGTAATTTAAGTGTAATAGACAAGAGATTCACTGAAATGCAAGATAATTTTGTGTCTAGAAATTTATGTATGAATGGTGGAAGTGTGTGGAGTAATTCACCTGTAAAAAGTTTTCCTTGTGATGATCTACACCCTGTAGACTTTTTACAACACTGCTCTGACAACCTTGTTCCTGGCATATCTGATAATCTAAAGATTAAATTTGTCAAAAAGTTTCTTGTGGGAGAAGCTTTGTCTTGGGCAAACCAACATCTTGATGAGTGGAAAACGTTTGATGATTTTAAGAAGAGTTTCTTAAATAAGTTTTGGTCTGAGACTGAACAGGGTAGGATAAAAAGTGAATTTTTAAATGGGCCTAGTTTCAGGGGCAGAAACCACTCAATGAAAGACTTTTGCAGGGATCAACTTAGGAAATTGGTGCATCTAGATAAACCCTTCGACGAAATGACACAAATTGGTGCCCTTAAAAGAAGGTTACCTGAAAGAATACAGTGGGAATTAGTGCATGGACCTGAGTTTAGACCAGTTTCTAAAATATATAGACAAATTAGACAGGGCAATGGAGAGAAACATGCATCAGTTTAGTAACGGAAACCATTACAGTGGGAGGTGGAATTCTGATTACCGTGGGGAGAACCCTAGAAGGGACGATAGAAATTTTCGGAATGAACACCAATATGATAGAACAAGAGAGTACAATGCTAACGGGAGAGGGAGTAACTGGGAAAACAATGGTATAACTAGGAACAACAGATGGGAAGGTAACAACAGAATGAATACGAATTGGAGGAGTGACAATAGAGGTAGACATCCGGAAAACTCCGGACCGCCTCAATGAGGGTCCACAGCTTTGGGGCGAACAGATTTAAACATAATAGGACCACTAACTTTCACACAAAACCCAATAGTGTAAATAACTGTACCATTAACAAACCAGTTAAAAACCAGGAATACCAAGTTAATTATATAAATTTTGATAAAACATTTTGGGATGCTATGTGGCACAGTAGACCACCACAAAATAAACATAGGAGAGATCAAAGTTTTGACTCAATTCTGGATGAGGAGATGTTAAATGATTTTTACAGCTGGGCAAAAAGGGGAGAGAAAGCTAATAATGAAGAGAGAAATAAATGTTTTAGTTCAGAATTGGGGGGTTTGTTCACACAAGAAGGTAATAGTGAATCAGCTGATGATAAACCTAAGCAACAGGAAAAAGAATCAACCATAGAAAGTGAGAAACAGAGAGAAATAGATGAAACTGGCAGTAAAGTATACCATAGTAGTGATGATGTTAGTATTTTTGATGTGGAAAGTATGGTAAGCAAACCAGAAAGTGAGTACAATGTTTTTATTGAAATAAATAATGAAGTGTTGGAACTTGATGATAGTTGTGGTGACGAAGCAAAGGAATATGATAAGAATAATGAAGTGACAGCTGAAAATCAATTGCTACATGTCTGTCCTGATGATTTCATGGTTAATCAAAGTGGTGATAACAAAAGTCAAAATATTGTGAAAGAATTAGATTTGCATGATATTATTGAAAGTAAAGGAAGCCAATTTTTAGAAATCCTGTGGAACCAGTACAATGAGAGCTGTAGTAGCAAAGTGTTTTGGTATCATCTAAGTATAATTAGTAGAGTTTTATGCCCACACTGGTGGGAGAGTAAAAGAAAGAGTCTGAGTGAAAGGTACATAAACAGTAGGGAGATATTTTGTGTGCAGCCAAAGTGTAAACTTGACACTAGTAACTTAGAATCTGAAAATCAGGTAAACCTGATGAAGACTGAAAGGGAGGAAGTAGATGGAAATTATAAAGAAATTGAAAAAGATTTATTATATGAAGTCCCCAAGGGGAGGCAGATGAAAAGGAATTAGGCTGTCCATACATTAAAATAAGAGTAAATCAGTGGGAAGGGCACTGCCTTATTGATACAGGAAGCCCCATATGTGCAATATCAGAAAAATTTAGAGATAAAATTAGAGATGGTAAGAACTTTGTAGAAATGCCGGTTGTAGGGGTAAAAATCAGAGGTGCCACTGGTAGGCAAAGTAAGGTAGTTAAGAGTCAAGTATTGTTAACGTTTGAAATTGAAAATGTGGAATTTGAGCAGGGTTGCCTTGTGGTCCCAAGGTTAGACGAAAATATCATTTTTGGCATGGATTGGGTCTTAAAAGTGGGTGTAAGCTTCTCTTGGGAAGATAAGTGTGTTATGATTACTGAACCTGAGAAAAATAGTATTCCAAAAACAGAAATTTTCATCCATAACTGTAGTAATTCTTGCAACCATATCAAAGCTGTTGTAAGCGAGGTAGATAATCAAGCCATAAGTGATAACACATCCTTTGACCTTATAAATGAACAAAATTTCGAAGAAGTAGTCGAAGTCAAATTGAAGGAAGCTGTAAATCTAAGTGAAAGTCAGAAAAATCAGTTAAGAGAAGTGTTTGGGAATTTCAGGATACATTCAGTGAGAGACCAGGGAAGGTAAAAGACTATCAGTGCAGACTTCAACTCAGAGATCATCATCCTTTCTTCCTAAAACCATATGGCATTCTTTTCTCCAGGAAAAAAGATGTAGAAAGGGAAATCCAAAAAATGGAAACTTGGGGGATTATAGAAAGAAGTAGAAGTGCTTACAACAACCCATTAGTAGTTGTGTCTAAGAGAAATGGTGGGGTTAGACTTGTACTTGACTCTAGGCACCTTAATAAGTTTTTGATTAGAGAAAATGACCATCCTGACAATATGGATGAACTCCTGCACAAATTTGATAATGTAAAATATATGAGTAGCCTAGACCTGACATCTGGTTTTCACCAAATACCACTTGAACTTGATTCTAGGAAGTATACTGCCTTTTTGTATGGTGGCAAAAGTTACCAATATTGTGTTGTCCCTTTTGGATTGAATGTATCTGTGGCTGAATTTATCAGAGCACTGGATTTTGTATTAGGTGATGAATTGTCTTCAAAATTAATAGTATAGTTATAATAGAAGGAAACATTCCACGAAGGAAAAATATACCTAAAAACAAAGATGATGTGACTTACCAAATGAAAGTACTGGCAGGTCGACAGACGCACAAACGAACACAAACATACACACAAACTGTTGCCTCATCAGGAAAGAGGGAAGGAGAGGGAAAGACGAAAGGATGTGGGTTTTAAGGGAGAGGGGAAGGAGTCATTCCAGTCCCGGGAGCGGAAAGACTTACCTTAGGGGGAAAAAAGGACGGGTATACACTCGCACACACACACATATCCATCCACACATATACAGACAGAAGCAGACATATTTAAAGACAAAGAGTTTGGGCAGAGATGTCAGTCGAGGCAGAAGTGCAGAGGCAAAGATGTTGTTGAATGACAGGTGAGGTATGAGTGGCGGCAACTTGAAATTAGCGGAGATTGAGGCCTGGTGGATAACGGGAAGAGAGGATATATTGAAGAGCAAGTTCCCATCTCCGGAGTTCGGATAGGTTGGTGTTCGTAGGAAGTATCCAGATAACCCGGATGGTGTAACACTGCGCCAAGATGTGCTGGTCGTGCACCAAGGCATGTTTAGCCACAGGGTGATCCTCATTACCAACAAACACTGTCTGCCTGTGTCCATTCATGCGAATGGACAGTTTGTTGCTGGTCATTCCCACATAGAATGCATCACAGTGTAGGCAGGTCAGTTGGTAGATCATGTGGGTGCTTTCACACGTGGCTCTGCCTTTGATTGTGTACACCTTCCGGGTTACAGGACTGGAGTAGGTGGTGGTGGAAGGGTGCATGGGACAGGTTTTACACCGGGGGCGGTTACAAGCCCCAAACCACCTTCCCTACCCTCTGGCTCCTACCCTTGTAACCGCCCCCGGTGTAAAACCTGTCCCATGCACCCTCCCACCACCACCTACTCCAGTCCTGTAACCCGGAAGGTGTACACAATCAAAGGCAGAGCCACGTGTGAAAGCACCCACATGATCTACCAACTGACCTGCCTACACTGTGATGCATTCTATGTGGGAATGACCAGCAACAAACTGTCCATTCGCATGAATGGACACAGGCAGACAGTGTTTGTTGGTAATGAGGATCACCCTGTGGCTAAACATGCCTTGGTGCACGACCAGCACATCTTGGCGCAGTGTTACACCGTCCGGGTTATCTGGATACTTCCTACGAACACCAACCTATCTGAACTCCGGAGATGGGAACTTGCTCTTCAATATATCCTCTCTTCCCGTTATCCACCAGGCCTCAATCTCCGCTAATTTCAAGTTGCCGCCACTCATACCTCACCTGTCATTCAACAACATCTTTGCCTCTGCACTTCTGCCTCGACTGACATCTCTGCCCAAACTCTTTGTCTTTAAATATGTCTGTTTGTGTCTGTATATGTGTGGATGGATATGTGTGTGTGTGCGAGTGTATACCCGTCCTTTTTTCCCCCTAAGGTAAGTCTTTCCGCTCCCGGGACTGGAATGACTCCTTACCCTCTCCCTTATAACCCACATCCTTTCGTCTTTCCCTCTCCTTCCCTCTTTCCTGATGAGGCAACAGTTTGTTGCGAAAGCTTGAATTTTGTGTGTATGTTTGTGTAAATTAATAGTATATGTAGATGACATTCTTGTAACTGGAAAAACCTGGGAAGATCATCTAAACCTTCTGAGACAAGTCTGTTCAAAATTGAGGGAAGGGGGAATGACTGTAAAATTGGAAAAATGTTGTTTTGGAGTTAATGAACTGAAATTTTTGGGGCATAATATTTCAGAAAAGGGAATCTTACCTGATAAGGATAAACTTGAGGCCATTGTAAACTTCCCTACTCCCAAGAACAAAAAACAACTCAAGTCCTTTTTTGGTCTCACTAGATTCTATAGAAAATTTCTTAGTACCTAAGCTTTAAATGCAAACTGCTTATGTAACTTACTAAAAAAGAATACTGTTTGGGATTGGACACAAGAATGTCAGGATGCATTCGTGGAAATAAAACAACTGTCCCAAAGTCAGATGTTGTATAGATCTGTTATGTCGTTACCAGTCTGTATAATGATAGATAGTAGTGAGACAGGTTTAGGGGCACACTTGTTTCAAAACATAGAAGTAGAAGGAAAATCAGAACACCATTCTATTGCTTTTGCTAGCCGGGTTTTACAAAAGTATGAAAAATCATATACAGTCACAGAGAAGGAACTACTTGCCATTCACTGGGCATTTAATAAATTTAAAAGTTATCTGTCAGGGCACAAGGTAATTGTTTTCTCTGACCATAAAGCTCTATCCTACATTCATGAGTGCAGACTCTATCATGACCTTATAACAAGGTGGGTTTTATTCCTTCAACAGTTTGACTATGAGATCAAATTTATTCAGGGTAAACATAATGTCATTGCAGATGCCCTTTCCAGACTACCAGTAGGTGCAGATGTTGAAAATACTTATGGAAAAGAGGAGAAAGAGTTCAAACTTATGTACTTAAAGGGTGTAAAAGGTGAAGCTGAAATACTGAAAATCTGTAATGATATTCGCAGAAACCAAAATCATGATGAAAATTGGAAGTTGGTTAAAAGTTATATAGGGAAAAAGGGAGGAGAAAAGGTAGATCAGTATTATAAAGTACAAAAAGGCATTTTGTTTAGGAGACCTAGACCTGACTTAGATAATTGGAAACTATGCTGGCCTGAGCAATGTATTGACACGTTAATCAGTTACATACATGAAAGCTTCGGACACTGCAGAGCAACAAAATGTATACAGAAGATACAGGAAAATGTATACTTCTACAATATCAGCAGGAGAGTGAAGAAAAACCTTGAAACCTGTGATCGTTGTCAGAGGGTAAAAGTGAGTAACCAGACTTCTAAAGGATTGATGCAAAACATTTTACCAAATAAAAACCTTGAATTGACAGCTATTGATCTAGATGGACCACTACCAAGATCAAGGGGAGGGTATAGTTACATCTTCATTATAGTTGACGTTTTCTCTAAATTTATAAAATTGTATACATTAAAGAGAGCACCCAGTAAACAAATTATCATCAAGCTGACGAAGCATTATTTCACAAATGTTGGTATATCCCAGGCCATCATGTCTGATAATGGGTCACAGTTTACATCTAAATTATGGAAAAATTTTATTGACGATACAGGAATAAAACATATTTTGATTTCGGTTTGTCACCCATCAAGTAACCCAGCAGAAAGGTACACGAGGGAAATTGGAAAGCTCTGCAGAACATACTGTAGTAAAAATCATGTTAATTGGATTGAAAATGTTACTGACTTCAAGGATGTAATGAACAGCCTACAGCATTCATCCACTGGTTTTTCACCTTATGAAGTAATGTTTAATAGACGACCTGCAAATTTGATTTCTGAGAATGTTGATTTCCCACCTTGTCAAACTATGACACCCCAGGAAAGAGAGACAGCTGTTAGGAACACTATGAAAAGACAAGGAGAGGTAAGAAAACGGAGACATGATGCAAGAAGTAAAGGAGTACAGTTCAGGACAGGAGATCTGGTTTTAGTAAAAACACAGGAAAAATCTAAATTGATGAGTTCTGAAATAAAGAAATTTTTTGACATCTATATAGGCCCCTTTGAAATCAAGGAAAACCCTCACCCTAATGCCTATAGGCTAATCTACCCAAAATCCAAGAAGTTATTTGGACTGCGCAATGTTACAGAGTTAAAACTCTACAAATATGACCCATAAAATATGCAAATATGATGAGGCAACAGTTTGTTGCAAAAGCTTGAATTTTGTGTGTATGTTTGTGTTCGTTTGTGTGTCTGTCGACCTGCCAGCACTTTCATTTGGTAAGTCACATCATCTTTGTTTTTAGGTACATTTTTCCTTCATGGAAGTTTCCTTCTATTATAACCATAAAATAGTCATTAATAAGTAAAATGCTGCTCGGAAAGAACTAGTTGACTGGCCCAACTATACCACTTTATTGTTTTATCATTCAAGGAAAACTTCATGTCAAAGTGTGGGACTATGTCAGCTAAAAGTATGAAGTAGATTTTGTGTTAATGTGAATTATGTCTGTACTAATTTCTCTTTGTTCTCTAATATACCCATTCTTTAAATTTGGTATGAGATCAATGTGTCAGACTACAAACCATTCTACAGTGTCATAGTAATGTCTCTTAACAGAAACCAAAGTTAATGATGTGGGCACTTTTAAAGTAATAAGATATGAATAGTGATTGTGTGTAAGAAGACAAGACCTTGTCATTTGTAAGCTATGTCAGATGGAACATTATTTAATGGATAAAGCAAACTGGAGGTACTTGTCAGATTACGAGAGTGTGCTTTGAAAGACCAGGTATGTTATAGTGTGTTAAAAATATAGTGAGTAGTCATGAAATTTAATTATGCAAATTAAGAATGTATTGAGGTTTAGAGCATTATGGAAACAGATGTTGGTGTGTTACTTTTGAAACCCTTGTGATGGATCGAAAGTTATGTGATACTAATTTTGAAGTTTATGTTGTGGGAGAATATTTTGTAATAGTTTAGATAATTTAATGTTAAAGTGAATGAAGAGCTGGTAGGAATTCATCCCATACCCTGTTACACAATTTGGAATAATTTCTATTCATGGTAATATGCTATTTGAGCACAGGAGAGCAAACAAAAATGAAACACTGCTTAATAATGATGTAAAGTTAAGGTATAAATACTAACAATCTTACACAATTTAAGTGTAGAGTTTGTCATAATTTGACCTATAAAGCTGACATAGATGTACAATGTGAGGATACTGCAATGATAGTCACAATCATATATGGAACGTCTCAGCTACCTCATTATAAAGGAAACATTCAATCATAAATATGTAAACCAATCTGACTCTGAAAATACAGTGCTGATCACACATAATTGAATTTGCACTGGATTCACCATGTGATTACATTCATCACGTATACATGAATTTTCCCTAAGAGACAACCATTTAACATTGTATATAAGTATTACAATATTTTGAACTATGTCTGTTTTATGTATGTGGTTAAAAGAACCTGATTATTTTAGAATAATGATTTCTTTAGATTTAATGGTGGTTTTGGGCACAAGCCATGCCATAAGGTATTTTATTGAATCACTTATATTAAAAGATTGTGAGAGATGCCTGTGTTCCACAGTTCACTTAATATATTCTAAAGAAACCACTGACAATGTTTCCTGCTATCAGAAAAGTGAGTTTAACTAAGATGCATTAAGTCAGTATTGAAGTAAACTTGAGTTTATACATATACTATATAATTTTGTACCCATCTTACACGGCTCTGCAGCTACCACGATCAATTAAATATAAGGTGCCATATTTTATTGTTAGTTATAAGCTCATTACACTTATTACTCAATACAGCCAATGTAACCTTCAAATTGTATATCATGAAAAGTATATATATATATATATATATATAAAAACGCTGGCAGGTCGATAGACACACAAATAAACACAAACATACACACAAAACTCTAGCTTTCGCAACCAATGGTTGCCTCGTCAGGAAAGAGGGAAGGAGAAGGAAAGACAAAAGGATTGGGTTTTAAGGGAGAGGGTAAGGAGTCATTCCAATCCCGGGAGCGGAAAGACTTACCTTAGGGGGAAAAAAGGACAGGTTTACACTCGCACACACACACATATCCATCCACACATACACAGACACAAGCAGCTTGTGTCTGTGTATGTGTGGATGGATATGTGTGTGTGTGCGAGTGTAAACCTGTCCTTTTTTCCCCCTAAGGTAAGTCTTTCCGCTCCCGGGATTGGAATGACTCCTTACCCTCTCCCTTAAAACCCAATCCTTTTGTCTTTCCTTCTCCTTCCCTCTTTCCTGACGAGGCAACCATTGGTTGCGAAAGCTAGAGTTTTGTGTGTATGTTTGTGTTTATTTGTGTGTCTATCGACCTGCCAGCGTTTTTGTTGGGTAAGTCTCATCATCTTTCTTTTTAAATATATTTTTCCCACGTGGAATGTTTCCCTCTATTATATATATATATATATATATATATATATATATATATATATATATATATATATATATATATATATATATATATATATATACCTAAAAACAAAGATGAAGTGACTTACCAAATGAAAGTGCTGGCAGGTCGACAGACACACAAACGAACACAAACATACACACAAAATTCAAGCTTTCGCAACAAACTGTTGCCTCATCAGGAAAGAGGGAAGGAGAGGAAAAGACGAAAGGATGTGGGTTTTAAGGCAGAGGGAAAGGAGTCATTCCAGTCCCGGGAGTGGAAAGACTTACCTTAGGGGGAAAAAGGGACGGGTATACACTCGCACACACACACATATCCATCCACACATATACACCCACAAGCAGAGCTTTCCCCCTAAGGTAAGTCTTTCCACTCCTGGGACTGGAATGACTCCTTTCCCTCTCACTTAAAACCCACATCCTTTCGTCTTTCCCTCTCCTTCCCTCTTTCCTGATGAGGCAACAGTTTGTTGCGAAAGCTTGAATTTTGTGTGTATGTTTGTGTTCATTTGTCTGTCTGTCGACCTGCCAGCACTTTCATTTGGTAAGTCACATCATCTTTGTTTTTAGGTATATTTTTCCTTCGTGGAACGTTTCCTTCTATTATAACTATATATGTAAAAAGGAAGATGATGAGACTTACCAAACAAAGGCGCTGGCAGGTCGATAGACACACAAACAAACACAAACATACACACAAAATTCTAGCTTTCGCAACCAACGGTTGCCTCGTCAGAAAAGAGGGAAGGAGAGGGAAAGACAAAAGGATATGGGTTTTAAGGGAGAGCGTAAGGAGTCATTCCAATCCCAGGATCGGAAAGACTTACCTTAGGAGGAAAAAAGGACAGGTATACACTCGCATACACACACATATCCATCCGCATATACACAGACACAAGCAGACATTTGTAAAGACAAAGAGTTTGGGCAGAGATGTCAGTCGGGGCAGAAGTACAAAGGCAAAGATGATGTTGAAAGACAGGCGAGGTATGAGCGGCGGCAAATTGAAATTAGAGAGACACCTAAAAACAAAGATGATGTGACTTACCAGATGAAAGTGCTGGCAGGTCGACAGACACACAGACGAACACAAACATACACACAAAATTAAAGCTTTCGCAACAAACTGTTGCCTCATCAGGAAAGAGGGAAGGAGAGGGAAAGACGAAAGGATGTGGGTTTTAAGGGAGAGGGTAAGGAGTCATTCCAGTTCCGGGAGCGGAAAGACTTACCTTAGGGGGAAAAAAGGACTGGTATACACTCACACACACACACATATGTGTGAGTGTATACCCGTCCTTTTTTCCCCCTAAGGTAAGTCTTTCCGCTCCCGGGATTGGAATGACTCCTTACCCTCTCCCTTAAAACCCAAATCCTTTCGTCTTTCCCTCTCCTTCCCTCTTTCCTGACGAGGCAACCATTGGTTGCGAAAGCTAGAATTTTGTGTGTATGTTTGTGTTTGTTAGTGTGTCTATCGACGTGCCAGCGCTTTCGTTTGGTAAGTCACATCATCTTTATATATATATAATAGAGGGAAAAATTCCAAGTGGGAAAAATATATCTAAAGAGAAAGATGATGAGACTTACCAAACAAAAGCGCTGGCAGGTCGATAGACACACAAACAAACACAAACATACACACAAAATTCAAGCTTTCGCAACCAAAGGTTGCCTCATCAGGAAAGAGGGAAGGAGAGGGAAAGACAAAGGATTTGCATTTTAAGGGAGAGGGTAAGGAGTCATTCCAATCCCGGGAGCGGAAAGACTTACCTTAGGGGGAAAAAAAGACAGTATACACTCGCACACACACACATATACATCCGCATATACACAGACACAAGCAGACATATATATATATATATATATATATATATATATATATATATATATATATATATATATATATATATATATATATATATATAAAATAGAAGGAAACATTCCACGTGGGAAAAATATATTTGAAAAGAAAGATGATGAGACTTACCAAACAAATGCGCTGGCAGGTCGATAGACACACAAACAAACACAAACATACACACAAAATTCTAGCTTTCGCAACCAACGGTTGCCTCGTCAGGAAAGAGGGAAGGAAAGGGAAAGACAAAAGGATATGGGTTTTAAGGGAGAGGGTAAGGAGTCATTCCAATCCCTGGAGCAGAAAGACTTACCTTAGGGGGAAAAAGGACAGGTATACACTCGCACACACACACATATCCATCCGCATATACACAGACACTTTTCCCCCTAAGGTAAGTCTTTCCACTCCCGGGATTGGAATGACTCCTTACCCTCTCCCTTAAAACGACCTGCCAGCGCTTTTGTTTGGTAAGTTTCATCATCTTTCTTTTTATATATATATATATATATATATATATATATATATATATATATATATATATATATATATATATGGTTATAATAGAAGGAAACATTCCACGAAGGAAAAATATATTTAAAATCAAAGATGTTTGTGTTTGTTTGTGTGTCTGTCGACCTGCCAGCACTTTCATTTGGTAAGTCACATCATCTTTGTTTTTAAATATATATATATATATATATATATATATATATATATATAAAGATCACTGGGGAAACCAATTTTATTACTAACTTTCGGAACTGGAAATTTTATAATGATGTGTGTATTAGATATATTTTATTCCATAGTGACACACAATCCCATGCATGGACTTGTGTGGGGGGTGGGTATTATAACAGAACGTAAAATCATGTATGACAGTAATTTCTTTACGTGTAATGTTTTATGTAAATATAGCCTTTGACTGTGAGTTTAACAACTAAGAGACGGTTATCTTTGGTCATGCGGGAAGGAGGTCGATCTTTGGAAGAGGTGGTTGAGGGTCTTTGGATCGGGAGCGTGGGTTGGAGGAGGTGGTAATACAGATGTGGTGTAAAACAATGTCTTATTTCATATTATTGTAGAAGTGTTAAATGTGAATAAATGAATTAAATAGTGATGTGCAAAACTAATGTAATGTTTGCTCTCTAAAAATCAAAATACCACATCGCCCTACAAACCAGCTAGTCTCATCCAAACACAAAGAAAACCGCGGGAAAATCGCAGTGGAATCACCTCTAGACTTCACGAAGACAACAACGCAGCCATCGATATGAGTTAAGTACCAAACTGTTTGTACTTGTTAACGACCTCGGACTATAAATTTGAATCTCCTGTAGTGCCTGAAGTCACCATGTGGACACAGGAGTAGGCCTACTTATAGACTGTGGAAATCATAGGAAAAGGTCTGTTAAAAAATTAATATTGCATATGCAATGCAGTGCTCTTGGTGTCCAGGTGTGGACCTATTTGATCACAAATTCACTTGTTATCCACATACGACATTGCAATGTCACTGTACAATATTGCTCTTTGAGCAAGAACATGGAGGTTGATGCATAGGACACAACAGTAAAGAGTTTAATACTTGATGGAAATATCAATCTATGATCACATTTATGTAGATGACAGTATTTCAGTAATAAATATATACTGTAAAATACAAAAGATCATTTTAACTACCAGCTCTGGCAGCTTGGGCCAGAATGCAACTATCATGTGGGATGGAAGCAGCAATCTGGAGGGACAGGGAAGGAGAAGGGACAGTGTAAAAGGAGAGGAGTGGTGAAAGAGGGACAGGTACTTTGCCAGAAGGCAGTAAACAAAGAGAGTGTGAGATAAGAATGGGAAGGAGGTGATACAACAGAGGGTTTGGGGACAATATGTTACCATAGGTCAAGGCCGGGATAATTATGGCAGAGGAGAATGTGTTGTAAGGATAACTCCCATCTGCACAGTTTAGAAAAGCTGTTGGTGGAGGGGAGAATCCAGATGGCTCAGATACTGAAGCAGCCATTGAAATCAAGCATGTTATGTTCAGCTGAACATTGTGCCACAAGGTAGCCCACTTTGCTCATGACCACAATTTGGCAGTGGCCATTCGTCCTGGCAGACAGCTGGTAGGTAGTAATGCCAATATAATATGCTGTTAACTCTGTCTTAGCTGGTTCCAAGCCCAGATGAGGAAGGAGAAGGAAGAGGAGTAACACCTTGTTAAGTAAAAGTTGGTTCATCTGGCCTGGGTGATAGTACCTTGTGTGGGATCCTTGTCAAGTTATGAAGAAGACCTCAACAGTAGCAACAGCAGAAGAGATGGATTCTGGTACAGTGAAGCTGGTGGAAGAGGCAAACTTACCCCATCCGGGAAGGAAGTTAAATCCAGAATCATCTGTAGCATATTGAGTGGTTCCTTGGTAAGTGTCTGTTCACCATGTGAGGTGCAACCATTTCCTATACACCTTACTTGAAAAGTAAGAGGTGAACCTGATTAGCACAAACTAATCACCAAAACAATAATCAATATGGATAAGAAAGCTGTAGCTAATCAAATACCACTGGAGGCCAATCTTCTGTCTTATGCACCTTGGTGAGGTGTAAAGTGGTCATTCATATTCTGGGAGACCACAGCATAAAATTTTGGGTGAACTGGAACACCCTGAAGATCACACACACAAAATTAAATCCAAGCAAACAAATTATATAGCAATATTAAACACACAATCTCTCATCAAACTTTGGAAACTGAAAACAATAAAAAATTTCTTAGATAAAAATAACATAATGATTACAGCTGTATAGGAAATTCATTACACAGATGATGAACTTTTTGAATCAAATGGATGCAGAATCTATAAGAGCAAGTCCAGCAGAAAACACTCAAAGGTGCACCCATTTTCAGCAGTGGTTTCATTATCTCTAATAAAGTAATTGACTCACTAGTAGGATTTGACCCATTAGATGAAAGAACATCCCCTCTAACATTTAAACCCATGAACAAAGTGTACATAATTATAAATGTCTATGCCCCAAAAATTGCTAAAAACCAGAAGAAAACCAGACATAATGTAGATGAATGTTGGGAGAAAACTGATAACTACATGAGTAAAATATCATTGAAATGCACTATTATTCTACTCGGCAATTTCAGTGCATAAATTGGAAAAGAGAAAAAAATATAGGAAAACTGTTGGTAAACATTCTGCTCAAAAGCATACTACCAGAAACGGAGAGAGATTGATAGAACTATGTGAAAACAACAACATAGTCATGAAGTCCACGACCTTTGAGAGAAAATCTGAGAAGCTAACGACATGAGTGTCACCAAACCTAATATGTGGGAAGACAGCTAGATCACATGGCAATAAATGGCAATTTATAAAATCTGCAAATATTGAATTGGATCACTTCATCTTTGTAGCTAAGTTTGGGATTAAGCCTGAAGTATGCATGAAACACAAGTGACAAACTAAGATCCAAAATATGACTATGATAAACTGCAACTGGGAAAATTAAAGGCAGAACTTCAAAACCAGGACTTTCAAGCATGGGATGATCTTAGAAATGGCATCACTGAAGCAACAATCAGAATGGCACCACCTACCAAACATAAAAAGCAGATATGGCTGAATGACCAATATGACAAGCCTCTACAAGAAAGACAGAAATCATGAGAAAAGTGGAATGCAAAAAAGGTCAGGAAAACACAGAAAACCTCCTACAAAAGAGAAGAGAAAACACTAGAATTATTAAGAGAGAGGTGAAGCAGTTCATCATGAATGAGCTACATCAAATCGATGAAGACTTCAAAAGACATAGGGACAAGAAATTATTACCTACTATTTAAGAAACAACTAACCAAATTTATATCACCAACAACACAAATAGTGAGCCCAAAAACTAACAAAATGGTCCATTCTAAGCAGGTAACTGTGACATAATGGCAAAATATTTTGAAGATTTACACAATTGTCATAAACCTGAAACCAAATTCAATTTTAGTGAAGATTATACTCAATTATAATTCAATGGCCCTGAATTTAAAACAACTTAAAGAAATCATTTGCACCCTAAAAAGCAATAAGGCAGCCAATGAGGATGAGATTAAGATGGAGCTGTGGAAGGCTCTAGATAATGATATTATTCTTAAACTTAAAAATATAATAGATAAAATCTCACAGAAAGAAGAAAGTCTGGAAGACTGGAAAACTGCCATTATACACCTCTGCACAAGAAAGGCTCTAAAATAGATCTCAGTAATTATAGGAAGATATCACTTCTGCCAGTAACATATAAAATCCTATCTGAAGAACTACTCAGTCAGGTGGACCTTCCAATAAACTCACAAATAGGAGAATACCAAGGTGTATTTCAGAAAAATAGCTCATGCATTGATCAAATTTGGAATCTAAAAACCATTCATGACATGAGAAAACTGAGAAACAAAGACACAATTGTTACAACTGTAGATTTTGTGAAAGCATATGATTCCATTGAAAAGAATCCCTTAGCATTATTATACAAGAATATGGTTTAGGTCCAAAACTTACAAACATTATCAAAGACACATTGACAAACACCTCATCTCAAGTCAGGTTCTGTGGAGGATGTTGGATAGGATGTCTCTCATTTCAGGATATTATGATAGCTAATCAAAGTCCTGGTCAAGAGTGTGATTCAGTTTTCCAGAGCATGGTAGTAATCCCTGTGGCACAATGTGCTCCTGAACATAACATGCTTTATTCCCATGGCTGCTTCATAGCCAGGACCATCTGGATCCCCCCCCCCCCCCCCCCCCCCCCCCCCCCCCCCCACCACCACCATCTTTTCTGAACTGTGCATGTGGGGGCTATACTAACAACACACTCTCTGCTTCTGAAATTATCCTGGCCTCAACCAATGGTAACTTACAATCCCCACACCCTCCCAACAGTTTTCTGCCATATCTGTCCTATCAACTCCTGCCTATTCAAGTCCCCTTACCCCCATTGTGAGCCATCCATCATCTGTCTTTCCCCTCCCTACTGCTCTCTTTTTTGACTCCCCACCCCCTACCTCCCTACCGGCAGCTGCCCGTTGTACCCGTTCTCTAAATGTCCTACCATGTTCTCAGTGGTATGTCGTGGGGAGTGGATCGAACCATCCTACTTCATCTCTATCGGTCGATCGTCCGCTCCAAGCTGGATTATGGGAGCTTCGTATACTCCTCTGCATGGCCATCCATCTTACGCCGCCTCAACTCCATACAGCATCGGGGTTTACGTCTTGCGATCGGAACGTTTTATACTAGTCCCGTCGAGAGTCTTCATGCTGACGCTGGTGAATTGCCCACTCACCTACCGGCACGATTATACTGCTTTGTCGGTATGCCTGTCGGCTACTATCAATGCCCGACCACCCGTCTTATCGTTCCTTTTTTGACGACTCGCTCGACCGTCAATACGGGTTGTATGTCTCTGCCCTGCTACCCCCTGAAGTTCGCTTTCGTCGCCTCCTTCAACACCTTAATTTTTCACTCCCTACAACCTTTCAAGTGGGCGAGAGCCACACGCCACCTTGGCTCCAGGCTCAGGTTCGCGTTCACCTTGACCTCAGCTTGCTCCCCAAAGGAGGCTACCCCCAGTTTGGTCTACCACTCCCGTTTTGTCGAACTTCGTTCGAAGTTCATTAATATGACCTTCATTTATACAGATGGCTCTAAGACCAATAACGGGGTCGGGTGTTCTTTTATTGTCGGGGCACAAAGTTTCAAATACCGGCTCCATGGCCATTGTTCAGTCTTCACAGCTGAGCTCTTTGCCCTCTACCAGGCTATTCTTTACATCTGCCGCCACCGACATTCTGCTTATGTCATCTGCTCGATTCTCTGAGCGCCATCAGAGCCTCAGTGATCCGTATCCAGTTCACCCTTTCGTGCACCGGATCCAACGCTCTCTTCAGCAGCTGGTGGACGTCGGTTCTCCGGTTAGCTTTATGTGGGTTCTTGGCCATGTCGGTATCCCTGGGAACGAAGCTGCAGATGCAGCGGCCAAGGCTGCGGTCCTCCAGCCTTGGACAGCTTCTTGTTGTGTCCCTTCGTCAGATTGTAGCAGGGTCATTTGTCGGCGCATTTTATCGCTGTGGCATGCCGATTGGGCTGCACTTACAGACAACAAGCTTCGGGCCTTGAAACCTCTTCCCGTGGCTTGGATGTCATCCTCCCGCCCTTCTCGGCGGGAGGAGGTCATTTTGGCCCAGTTACGAATTGGACACTGCCGGTTCAGCCATCGCCATCTGCTGACGGCTGCGCCGGCGCCGTTCTGCCCATGTGGGCAATTGCTGATGGTCCGCCACATTTTAACATCCTGCCTGGATTTTAACACACTGCGTCTTGATCTTGGCCTGCCCTGTAGTCTAGATGCCATTTTAGCAGATGACCCACGAGCAGCTGCTCGCGTTCTTCATTTCATCAACTTGACCAACCTCTCTAAGGACCTTTGATTATGCTGTTTTTTTTTTTTTTTTTTAATCCTATGCCTGTCAGTCTGTCTTTTATCATGTTTTCCCTTTTAGTTGCTGTTTTAAACTTGTGCCTGGCGGTCTGGCGGTGCATTCCTAACGTAGTCTGGGCGCTAATGACCATTGAAGTTTTGCGCCCTAAAAAAAAAAAAAAAAAAAAAAAAAAAAAAATCTTCTCATGCCTCCATCTAGTCCCTGCACAATCTGGAGACAGCACTCTTCCCCCCCCCCCCCCCCCCCAAACCCTCAACCTGCCATCCCTCCCATTCCATGCCTCATTCAAACAGCTGTTCAGTGTGAGGGTTGCCATAAATGGCAATCATGCGTGTGAGAGGTGTGCTTGAGTGCGTGTTTTTTTAATCATCTTGATGTTGAAGCTCCTTTGTTTGTTTTTGCTTTAACAATAACATATGTTTTTGAGTGGGGTCCGCCTTTAGCAAAACACTATTTTGTTTTTGTCCCATACATGTTTCACTGCAGTTGCAGCATCATCAGTGTTTTTTTATTGTTATGGCTGTTAAACATAAGAAAATGTTCTTTACTGTTTAAATACATACAAACAGCGGAGATGCTGAGTCTTGATAAGCACAACAAAAAGATTCACAAAATTAAAGCTTTCAGCCATTAAGGCCTTTGTCAGTAGTAGACACACACACACACACACACACACACACACACACACACACACACACACACACACTCACTCACTCACACACACTCACATAAAAGCAACTTGCACACATCTGCAGTCTCAGGGAGATGAAACCGCACTGCCAACAGCAGCACCAGTGCATGATGGGTGTGGCAGTGAAATGATGTTTCACCCGGTCTTTTAATTTCTTTTTATTTCTTTTATTTCTGTCCTTTTCACTACTTACACCCTCCCCCCTCCGCACCTTCCCTCCTGCCCTCCATCTAAATTGCAACACTTCACTGTCCGCCACTCCCACCATACTATCCCTCCCCCTCCCCGCCACAGCCTCCTCCTTACCCCCACCCAGTCATCACTCCTATCATGCACTGGTGCTGCTGTTTGCAGTGTGGTTTCAGCTCTCTGAGACTGCAGATGTGTGTGCAAGTTGCGTTTATGTGTGTGTGTGTGTGTGTGTGTGTGTGTGTGTGTCTACTGCTGACAAAGGCCTTAAAGGCCGAAAGCTTTAATTGTGTGAATCTTTTTGTTGTGCGTCTTGCGACTCAGCATCTCCGCTATATGGTGAGTAGCCACTTCTCTTCTCTGGTATTGTTACACTCCATCCTGGATTTTCCATTGTTCGATTAAATACATACAAATATTAGTTTCTAAATTGTAATTACAGGTTTTTGAGGAGCACATAAAATTATGTATTCACACCTTCTTACCACATTGTGTGCTTTTCCTGCTGTATTACATTTTTATAGTGTCTGTTTGTAAGGTAACAGGGGATAATATGGAACTCTTTCAAGTAATTTAAATTTTAAAGCACAGCAGCAGAGATAATATGCTGGGCAAAATAGACCGGAAAATACTTGTTATGTGTTTTGATGGACGTTGTAGTTCCATTGGATAGTGTTTTGGTTTTCTTTTAATTGCAACGAATTATATAAGTGTGGTGATAATTTGTAAATTATATAATGTATTTAGATTTAAGTATTTAAATATTATAAAATACTGTAAACGAATTGTGGCCATGTTTAGCAATTATTTTGACTACTGTGGTGTCATGTGACCCGACTCAGGACTGTGGATGTGAGCGGGAAAATCGAGGTCTTTGGTGGTTGGCCGTTGTGGTGGCGAGTTGGGAGCGGAAAAGTGCCGCGAGTGCAAGCATGGACGCCAGGGTATGCGAAGGAACAAAGTGAAAGTGTGTGGGTGTGAGACAAACAGTGTACGAATTGCACAGATTATTATTTGTGAACTTAAAAATGCATGGCCACAATGTTAAAGTGTTTCTTTTGAATAAATAAGTTTCAATCTGAACGTGTATAGTTCAATTCACTGCTCTTCAAAAGCCAGCCAATATCAGACTCAATAATAGGGGCGATAATGCAACCGTTTACTACCAACCCCCTTTACAGATGAGCCACGTGACAAAATAGGTAGTAAACGAGCCCGAGTTCTGTTGCAATTGGGGGCTCGTCCGGGATAGGACTTTCTTCCATATTCCATAGTATTTCGGAATCGAATTTCCGTCTGATGTTAGGCTTTTGAACAGTCAGTGTGGGGGCTCTGAGCTAAATCGGTGCATTAGCAGTACCGGAGTGTTTGTGCTGGACAAGATACGCGCTGCCCCGTGGTTACGCCGATATAAGGCCACCATGATTGTGAAGCAGTCAGTTACACAGTCTGATGAGTCGACCACGTGTTTGCCGTGGGTAAAACAATCATCCGTGCCGCGATACGTGCTGCCGCGAGAAGAAACCGTCGTCCGTGCCACGTCCATGTGTTGCTACGGGTAAAGCAGGCGAAGCTGTATCCACGTGCTGCCGACGATCAACGCCGTCGTCCGTGCCACCGACCAACACGACTACATGCTGCCAGGGGCCTACGCAACGTGTTCTCGCTCCTGGTTGAGTTTGCTGTGTGTCCACGCCGCCGATTATGATTCATTGCATAGCTGTGCTGCGGAGCTCACTGCAGACGTCGCTTCACACGAGGATATAAAAGATAAGTACAGCCAGCAGCTACATTGCAAAATTGTGTCCTTTCATTAGCCATGGCCGATGAGACGCGAGAATCTCAAAGTGAAGGCGAATCAGTGGATGTTAGGAGTACCTGTAGTAGCCCTAGCATGCCAAAAGAAATAGGCTGGATACCAGGAAGTGACCTCAGCACATTTTTTGTAAAACTTACTAGTAAATTAGGAGAAATAGACTCGAAAATAGGGAATATAAAAACTGCAATAGTTGGAGAAATGGATTCGAAAATAGGGGATATGGAATTAAGGCTTAGTGATAAAATAAAGACAGTGAGTGATAAAGTTGAAAACACAGTTAAAATTGTTGAGGGAATTATCGAGAGAGTTGATGAGGTTGAAAGAGGCCTAGTAGCCAAGGTGGACACTGTGCAAAGTAATCTTGTGGGGCAGATTCAGGTACAGGAACAGAAATGCACATTATTTCAAAGACAAACAGAGGCAGACATTGAATCCATTAAGATAGGAGTGCTGGATTGCCATAAGGGAATTACTGACAATAAGAAGGAATTAGAAGGGGAAATAAATGTCTTGAGGGAAACAGTTAATACTGTGGCAGCAGGGAATGGAAATTTATTGTTGGGATATCCTCTGGGGCATGGATTTCAGTCAAAACCTTTTAATGGGGAGAATAAATACCATGCAGTTGACTTTCTAGCTGCATGTAAGGATAACTTTGTGACAGGGATGAGTGAGGAGGCAAAAATTAAATATGTTAAGAGGCAGTTGGAAGGGGGAGCTCAAACATGGGCAAACCAAAATGATGATAAATTTTGTGATTTTAAAACCTTCGAAAACCTGTTCTTGAACAAATACTGGGGTCAAGCAAAACAATTGGGCATATTAACAAAAATATCTACACTAAAGAGAAGATTACCAGAGCATTTGCAATGGGATTTGATTCACAGTGCTACAGATTCAGTGGAAGAATTTCTTAATTTTGTGGGTAATATGGACAGGGCATTGTGTTACAGACCTAAATACATGGAACATAGGGAGGTACGAAGCTTGACATGCATGTCTGTAAAAAAAAAAAAAAAAAAAAAAAAAAAAAAAAAAAAAAAAAAAAAAAAAAAAAAAAAAAAAAAAAAAAAAAAAAGGGGGCTATGTATACGTGTATTTATAATTGGAGTATTATTTGTGTTACTGTGTAAGTTGTGTTGCGATGCCATTGTTGGTGGTCAACAAACTTCATTATACTGTATGTATTTGCAATAAGGGAATCTGTTGTCCAATGGATTTGCACAACTGGTGTGGGTGTGATAGAAGCCTTGTTGAAAGTCATATGGGAACTGAAACCTACTGTACATATAATCTATTTCTGTATAAATGTGTGGAGAATATAGGAGGGAGGAAATCTGCAAATAGTTTGTTTCAAAAAAAAAAAGTTGAGATTTTATTAAAATTTCTAATGTATCTGTGGCACCGGGAGTTGATACTGGTGCGTGGGGGTAGGATTGTTGCTGGGACAGTCATGTAGGGCAGTCACTAAATATGCAAATTGTAGAGGCATATGGGAAATAATTAACTTGCTTATTATAAGATGTTCATGAGGGAAGTGAGGGAAAGAACACTAATGGCTAAGTGGATGCTTGTAAAAGTTTATGACCTTGGTGAGTTTGTTTGCCATTTATGATTGAATCTAGATAGCCATGGAAATGTCATGAAAGAATGGGTTTCAAGATATTGCCAAATATTATGTGAAAATTTATATAGGAATTCATAAAAAAAATTGAGTGTATTTATGTACAGTGATATAGCTGTATGGATGCTTAAAAATAATAATAATAATAAGAATCTGCATCTGGGAATAAATTCTCTTGGTGCAGGGGTAGAAGTGTCGGAGCTCCTGATCTGGGAACATTTGAAGGGTGAAATAGAATATATTTAACTATGCCATGTTTTTGTTTGATTTATGTGCATGTTTGTCATTTGTACAAACCTCAATAAGAACTGATCAGTGAAAACAGGATGTTCCAGGGAGGATTTGGATAGCCTGATTCCTGGGAAATGTGGGTCTGCATGTTTAGGCAAGATTTATGAGGATTTGATTAAATTTTGATAGGATGGCTTGGCTAATGAGAGGAAGCACAGTGCTGTTGGCTGGCAAGTTTGGAAAGACTGTATTCCAATGCATAAACCTGTGAACAAAAGGATCTGGTTACAACAACTTTGTGCAACTTACAGAAACAACTGTGTAAAAAGTGGAAGTGTTAATGTGCAGTGAGTGTGCAACCTACATATAGACTAACATGGGCATTTATTTTGCCTGACCAATCACACTCAATAGGAGACTATCCAATTGTATATTTGAGTTGGATACATTGTTGGATTATGTATGTATGTTTTCTGATGACAGTACTTACACTGATTAACTCACCACTATAACACTGTTCTACATGTTTTGGTGCCATTATAGTTATAATTAAAATGTTTAATATATAAAGTAATATGGGTTCACTCAATTTGGTGCTACTTCATGTTGCCGTTACTAAGGTAATGTCTCCATGAAGTGGGGGTATGTAAGGTAACAGGGGATAATATGGAACTCTTTCAAGTAATTTAAATTTTAAAGCACAGCAGCAGAGATAATATGCTGGGCAAAATAGACCGGAAAATACTTGTTATGTGTTTTGATGGACGTTGTAGTTCCGTTGGATAGTGTTTTGGTTTTCTTTTAATTGCAACGAATTATATAAGTGTGGTGATAATTTGTAAATTATATAATGTATTTAGATTTAAGTATTTAAATATTATAAAATACTGTAAACGAATTGTGGCCATGTTTAGCAATTATTTTGACTACTGTGGTGTCATGTGACCCGACTCAGGACTGTGGATGTGAGCGGGAAAATCGAGGTCTTTGGTGGTTGGCCGTTGTGGTGGCGAGTTGGGAGCGGAAAAGTGCCGCGAGTGCAAGCATGGACGCCAGGGTATGCGAAGGAACAAAGTGAAAGTGTGTGGGTGTGAGACAAACAGTGTACGAATTGCACAGATTATTATTTGTGAACTTAAAAATGCATGGCCACAATGTTAAAGTGTTTCTTTTGAATAAATAAGTTTCAATCTGAACGTGTATAGTTCAATTCACTGCTCTTCAAAAGCCAGCCAATATCAGACTCAATAATAGGGGCGATAATGCAACCGTTTACTACCAACCCCCTTTACAGATGAGCCACGTGACAACTAGGTAGTAAACGAGCCCGAGTTCTGTTGCATGTTCATCTTTACAGTTTGTCACTTGCAACTATATATAGTTCTGCAAGGTTCACAGAAGGGCTTCTGTGAAGTTTGGAAAGTAGGAGACGAGGTGCTGGAGGAAGTAAAGCTGTGAGGATGAGGCGTAAGTCATGCTTGGGTAGCTCATATGGTAGAGCACTTGCCCGCGAAAGGCAAAGGTCCCGAGTTTGAGTCTCAGTCCGGCACACAGTTTTAATCTGCCAGGAAGTTTCAAACTATATTTTTTAAGCAATTACAAATGAGTGCTTGACCTGTTCTGTAATCTACATTACTGTAGTCCAGTCAATGTGTTCAGTGCTATACATAACCTATACTTCATTGTATCTTATGTGTTGCTCTATAAAGTAGTGTGTTCCATAAATCATGTCTGTTCTTTCTATAGCATTTTCCTTTACTGTTATTTACCAGTACTTTATTTACATAATTTACATAACTGCTTGGTCATCAGGTTTTATAATTTGTCTAACTATTCTGCATACCACGTGACTTATTTGGGTCAAAAGTTGACGGTGCACAACTGAATCCCTACTGAGTAATGAGTCAATGATTATCTAGGTTGCGTGCTTGCCTAGCTGGGGGATGACTTTAGGTTTCCTTTCAATTATAGCATGCCACATAAACCTAAAGTAACACAGTACAACAGGTACCATCATAAACCTATTTGAAGTTTGGAAGGTAGCAGATGGGGTACTAGTGGAAGTAAAACTGTGAGGCTGAGTTGTAAATCATGCTTGGTTAGCTCAGTCACTAGAGCACTTGCCGCAAAGTTGCAGGTTCATGTCCAGTTAGACACACAGTTTTAATCTGCAGGGAGTTTCAAATCAATGCAAACTGTTGCAGAGTGAAAATTCTTTCTTCAAACAACCTCTTGGCTATGGCTAAGCCATATCTACACAATACCCTCTCTTTCAGGAGTGTTATCCCACAAGATGTGCAGAAGAATGTCTGTGAAGTTTGGAAGATAAGAGATGAGGTACTGGTGGACATAAAGCTGTGAGAGAGGGTCATGAGTTGCATCTGGATAGCTCAGTCAGTAGAGCCCTTGCTCACAAAAAGCAAAAGTTATAGTTTTGAGTCTCAGTTTGGCACATTGTTATAATCTTCCAGGGAGTTTCCAGTCAGTGCACATTTCAGTGGAGAGTGAAAATTTATTCTGGAAACAGTAACATCACTAGTCCTTACACTTGATATCTTGTGTTTACTACCAAGGTCAGTGAGTTCTATAATGCTTCATACTTTCCTCACCCATGACATTGCCCAGCAATAGGATATTCTCAGTCTTTTTAACACTTTTACTATCACTCACTAAGTGACGAAGCAAGCTGGCATTATTCTATTCCCCTCTTGTTTTGCCATCTGCCTTCTTAAAATTCATTTTTTCAATTTAAACTGATAACCATTAACATATGTGAATATAATCTGCATGTTCATAAAAGAGAAAGGTTAGCCCTTAATCTTAAAGACTATAACACCAGATCTAATTCTGTGCTTAGTTTTATGTATGTAATTGATTTTCTAATTTCTACATCTATGTCTACATGATTACACTGCTATTCACAATAAAGTGCTTGGCAGAGGGTTCAATGAACCACCTTCAAACTGTCCCTCTACCGTTCCACTCTCTAACGGCACTCAGGAAAAACGAGCACTTAATTTTTCCTGTGCGAGCCCTGATTTCTCTTATTTTATCATGATGATCATTTCTTCCTATGAAGGTGGGTGCCAACAGAATGTTTTTGCAATTGGAGGAGAAAACAGGTGATTGAAATTTAATGAGAAGATCCCGTTGCAGTGAAAAACGCCTTTGTTTTAATGATAGCCACTCCAATTCACATATCATGTCTCAGACACTATCTCTCCTATTTCGCGATAATGCAAAACGAGCTGCCGTTCTTTGTACTTTTTTTATGTCATCCGTCAGTCCCACCTGATGCAGATCCCACACCACACAGCAATACTCCAGAATAGGGCAGACAAGTGTGGTGTAAACAGTCTCTTTAGTAGACCTGTTGCACCTTCTAAGTGTTCTGCCTATGAATTGCAGTCTTTGGTTTGCTCTACCCACAATATTATCTATGTGATCATTCTAATTTAGGTTATTTGTAATTGTAATCCGTAAGTATTTAGCTCAATTCACAGCCTTCAGATTTGTGTGACTTATCGGGCAATCAAAATTTAGCTGATTTCTTTTAGTACTCATGTGAATAACTTCACACTTTTGTTTATTCAGGGTCAATTGCCACTTTCTGCACCATACACATAAACTATCTAAATCATTTTGCAAGTCGTTTTGATCATCTGATCACTTTACAAGAGGTTAAATGACAGCATCATCTGCAAACAATGTAAGACAGCTACTCTAATTGTCTCCTAATATAGATCAGGACAAATAGAGGACCTATAACACCTCCCTGGGGAACGCTGGATATTAATTCTGTTATATTCGATGACTTTCTGTCTATTACTACGAACTGTGACATTTCTGACAGGAAATCATGAATCCAGTCGCACAACTGAGGCAATACTCCATAGGCATGCAGTTTGGTTAGAAGACGCTTGTGAGGAACAGTGTCAAAAGCCTTATGGAAATCTAAAAATATGGAATCAATTTGACATCCCCTTCACTTATTACTTCATGAGTATAAACAACCAGCTGTGTTTCACAAGAACGATATTTTCTGAAACTGTGCTGACTATGTGTCAATAAATCATTTTCTTCAAGGTACTTCATAATCTTCGAATATAGTATATATTCCAAAACCCTTCTGCAAATTGACGTTAGTGATGTAGGCCCGTAATTCAGCTGATTACTTCTCTTTTTGGGTATTGATGTGTCTTGAGCAATTTTCCAGCCTTTAGGTTTGGATCTTTCTTTGAGCGAGTGGTTGTATATAATTGCTAAATATGGAGCTATTTTATCACCATACTGTGAGAGGAACCTGACTGGTATACAATCTGGACAGGAGGCTTTGCATTTATTAAGTGATTTAAGCTGCTTTGTTACACCAAGGATATCTACTTCTATGTTTCTCATCTTGGCAGTTGTTCTTGATTGGAATTCAGGAATATTTACTTCATCTTCTTTGGTGAAGGAGTTTTGGAAAACCATGTTTAATAACTCTGCTTTAGTGGCACTGTCATCAGTGACTTCACCGTTGTTATTGCGCAGTGAAGGTATTGATTGCATCTTGCCACTGGTGTGCTTTATGTATGACCAGAATCTCTTTGGGTTTCCTGCCAGATTTTGAGACAGAATTTCATTGTGTAAATTATTAAAAGCATCTCACATTGAAGTACGTGCTATATTTCGAACGTCTGTAAAACATTGCTAATCTTGGGGATTTTGTGTTCTTTTAAATGGCATGCTTTTTTCATTGCTTCTGCAACAACGATATGACCCATTTTGTGTACCATGGGGGATCAGTACCATCACTTATTAATTTATGTGGTATATATCTCTCAATTGCTGTCGATATCATCTCTTTGAAAACATTCCACACTTTTTCTACACTCACATGATCAGATCCAAAGAAGTGAAGACTGTCTCTCAAAAAGGCATTAAGAGCATTTTTATCAGCTTTTTTAAACAGATATAATTTGCATTTCTTTTTCATGGTTGTAGGTGTTATGGTATTCAGCCAGAAGCAACTGCCTTGTGGTTACTAATCCCTGTATTCATCACAATACTATTTGTTCAGGATTATTTGTTGCTAAAAGGCCAAGTATGCTTTCACAACCATTTACGTTTTGAGTGGGCTCATGAACTAATTGTTCAAAATAATTTTCTGAGAAAGCATTCAGTACAATTTTGGATGACGTTTTATGCCTGCTACCAGCTTTAAATGTATGATTTTTCCAGGATATTGAGGGTAGATTGAAGTCACTACCAAATATAGCTATATGAGTGGGGTACTTATTTGAAATGAGCCTCTCAAGTTTTCTTTGAACTGTTCAGCAACTATATCTTCTGAGTCGGGGGGGTCGGTAAAATGATCCAATTAATAGTTTAGTCTGATTGTCAGGTATAACCTCTACCCATACCATTTCACTCGAGCTATCTACTTCAATTTTGCTACAAGGCAAACTACCTCTGACAGCAATAAATACTCCACCACCAACTGTATTTAATCTATCCTTTCTGAAAATGTTATATCGTTTGAAAAAATTTCAGCTGAACTTATTTCCAGCTTTAGCCAGCTGTCTGTACCTACAACTATTTGAGCTTCAGTGCTTTCTGTTAGGGCTTGGAGCTCTGGTTCTTTCCCAACACAGCTACGGCAATTTACAACTACAATACCAATCATTTCTACAACTACCTTACTGTATTTTACCTGCCCACTTTTAGACGGACGCCCCTTCTGTGGTTCCCTGAGACCCTCTAACGTAAAAAACCACCCAGTCCCTTCCACAAAGCCCCCACTACCCATGTAGCTACCTCCTGTGTGTAGTGGACTCCTGACCTATTAAGCGGAACCTTGAAACCCACCACCCGATGGCGCAAGTCGAGGGATCTGCAGCCTACATGGTCACAGAACCGTCTGAGCCTCTGATTCAGACCCTCCACTCAGATCTGCACGAAAGGAACACAGTCGGTTCTATCGACGATTCTGCGGATGGTGAACTCCACCTTAATCTTGGAAGCAAGACTGACAGTCTTTACCATTTCTGCTAGCCGCCCGAAACCAGACAGAATCTGCTCAAATCCAAAGTGACACTTGTCAATGGTACCGACATGAGCTACCATGTGCAGTTGGCTGCACCTTGTACTCTTCATGGCATCCAGAAAGACCCTTTCCACATCTGGAATGACTCCCCCCGAAATGCACACGGAGTGCACACTGGCTTCCTTCCCCTCCTTGGCAGCCATGTTCCTAAGGGACCCCATCACACGCCTAACGTTGGAGCTCTTAACTACCAGAAAACCCACCCTCTGTGAATGCCCAGACCTTGCAGGCCAAGAAGCTTCCTCTGGAACAGGGTGGATGATTGCATCCAGCTCAGAGACCTCGTCAGCCACAGATAACGCACGAAACCTGTTTGTGAAATGAACTGGGGAGGCCCAACGATTGGCCCCTCGGAAAGTTTTTCGCTGCCTGCCAGACTTTGGAATGATTTCCCATTCGACCACAGGTGAGGGGTCAACCTCAGTGCAGGCAGTACCCGGGTCGGTCACAGCAGTGGACCAATCGGAGGACATGTGGGACGTGCTCGATGCTCTCGCATCACCGCGTTTGATCCCCCACAGTGACGTCCCTAGGTGACAGCCTCAGGCTGTGTGATGGAAGCCAATGCTGCCTGGAGCTGTGAGCGAAGGGTTGCCAATTCAGCTCACATCTGCAGACAACAATGACAGTACCTATCCATTACTGCAGTCGCTCCTGTTCGAAGCTTGTAAAAATATGTAACAAGTGAACGGTGTACTCGGTTTATTAGTAGCAGGGACTAGTGGTGCACTCTCACTGACGGTCTAACTGAAACTTTTATTTTGACTTTTATTGTAGGGTAAAATCAGTAATTGTTTTGTAATTTAAATTCTATTGCTGACATATAAACAAATATAAATTCTGTACTAATTATAAACATTTGGAAGATGAAATATTAGTAACCTTAAAGTATCTATTTAGCTCTATTTGAAAACATGTTAGAAAAGATAGCCCTTAATTAATTCCCAAGTACTTTTCAGTTTTGACAAAAATATTGTTTGTGCATTGATATTTGTTAATTTCGTGATTTAAAAAAGTAATTTGGCTTAACCCTTAAAATGACACAATTGTTTGATATATTCGGTTAATTTAATGAGTTAAGTTTTAATTGTAATATCTGAAAATCCAACTTCGAACAATATGTAGTTTATTGTGATGGTATATAAGGGCCTGGTTTTTGGTCACTAGACCGAGCGAGGTGGCGCAGTGGTTAGACACTGGACTCGCATTCGGGAGGACGACGGTTCAATCCCGCGTCCGGCCATCCTGATTTAGGTTTCCCGTGATTTCCCTAAATCACTCCAGGCAAATGCCGGGATGGTTCCTCTGAAAGGGCATGGCCGACTTCCTTCCCCATCCTTCCTTAATCCGATGAGACCGATGACCACGCTGTCTGGTCTCCTTCCCCAAACAACCAACCAACCTTTGGTCACTAGACAGTCAGTCCATGGCCGAGTTGGTTAGAACAACGACCTGTGTTGGTTAGAACAACAACACATAAACTTAACAGTGAAATGAGTGTTACATCAATAGGCTGTGTGTTAAAGCAATGACAGTGTATGTGCAATTTATTCGAAAGACTGTGAACTGTGTGGTTAGGCTTTTACTGCTCATTGATGTTGAACAGGAAGCTATTGTAGCAGTATGTGGATGTTCGCCTGCAAACTATTAATGAGGCTTATGGGAAATTAAACAACAGAGCACTGGCCATATTAAATTTGTATATGGGGGGAGATTGTAAAAAGTGAAAGTAAACATCTGTGAAATGCAACTGTGCACCGTCAGCTACATTATTTACCATAGTCAGTATCCAAATTACAAACGCCATTTTTCAGCCAGTGTAGCAATGCAGTACATCAACATCGAGGACAACAAATGAAAAAATAAAAGTAGTCAAACCGCTACAATACTACATCTACTAACCTTACCTCACAATTTTTTCCCATATTTTGTCAGTGTTCCTGAACTCCTTGGTTTATCTGCACACTTCTGTCCACATTCTCTAGAGCCATGTTGCTGTTGAAGGTGGAGGCAAAAACTAGCAGACTAGCAGCTTCTATTGACCATTTGTGTGAGTTGATGGATTTGAAAACAGTCTATTATTTACCCTATTTTTAAAATTACTGAAGAAAATGAAGTTCTCAACTGCTCTAATTCTCCCTGTTCTATTGTCTGAACAGCTTTGAGTTTTAAAATAAACTGGTGCATCTTAATATTCCTAGAGCAATAAGTATTGCACCACAAGACCAAAAGTTAAACACATCTCCATCCAAACTCATTATTTTCAAGAATGAAGAAAACTGTAATAAATGTTACAACAGTTCATTCTGCCAGACATTTTATTTACCAGCTGCAAGTATAGGTACACATGGTTCACTTTATTGCCAATCTTTTTCTCCAGAATTATTCTTAATAAGAAGGATCTTATTTCAAAAGTGCTGTACCAACTACACAGGAAACAAAAAAATACAATGGTTATGCTGTTGAGACTATAAGACTCAGATATTTTGGGATTATTGTCGTTAAGAGTAGAGAGAAACTGCTGTGGATACACAAGGTATTTTGTAGAATATACTATACGAAATTACAGTTTCCAGTAACTTATATTAAGTGTTCAAATTTGAAACATACCATTTGTGATACACAAAACTGCCATCAGAATGTTTATATCACAACTGGTTCTTTCTAATCATTGTGACTTGCTTATCATTGTTTGGTGAAGAACATATGTAAAATAAAGTAGAAGCGTTGGCAGCCCTGCAGCCAGTCGACTAGCGCGAGTTTTGGTGTTCTCGTAAAGATAAGTTATTTTAGATTATAAAACATTTAGATTAGTATTGATTACGTGGTAAATAAGTGTATTAGTGTGCCGTTTAAGTGTACCATTAAAGGTTTCATTTCTCTTTATGTAATATAGCAGAAAACGCGAAAAGACCGTACAGTCGTATTTTCTGTTTACGTTCTGCTGCAGCAAATCTATAGAATTTCGTTTAGTTGTTCCTTGCTCTCTCCAGCAATTTAACTTAGCGTACCTCTTCATTATTTAACTAGCATTTCTGGAAAGTAGCGTAAAGTTTAACTTGTTGTTTCAGAAACTTTGCACTTTTGTTTTTGTTTACACACAGTTGCGTATACGCCAAATTTGTGTAACCATAATTTCGTGTTTATCTGTAATTTAACTGACTTATTCTTAATAAACTATTACGTTTATCATGAGTGAAAAGTGCTTGACTTGCCGTAGAATTGTTAGGTCAGGGCTTTGGTGTGATGGGTGCTGTAGTTTTTTCCATGTGGGTGACTGTAGTGGCGTGGGAATAGGGGAAGTAAATGAGACTCATCAGTGGTTTTGTAGGATTTGTAGTAGAGATAGGAAGATACTGGAACAGGAGGGGAAAATTGCTGCCCTTCAGGCTGAGTTAGACAAGGCCAGGGGAGATCTTGACAGGTTAAGGAGGGAGAAGGGTAAAGAGAGGTGGGAAGTGGCAACAGGCAACAGGAGGAACAGGCCTAGAACTTTGTCTGACAGCTTTTTGGTGAATGTGGAAAATAGATCTGACCTGTTGCTTCAGTTAGAAGCTGGTGAGCCTCAAGCAGTTGCAGGTGTAGACAGGGCACAACAAACTTTCAGCAGCAAATTGAAAAGTAAGAATGTAGGGAAATCAGAAAAGAGAAAGAAAGTGTTGTTGTTAGGTAGTTCCCATGGAAGAGGTGTTGGCCAACTCTTGCAGGATGAACTAGGATCAGAATACCAGGTCACCAATTTTTTTAAACCTAGTGCTGGTCTGGAGCAGGTGACAGAGGATTTAGGATCACTTTGCAAAGATTTCACTAAGGAAGACACCGTGGTTATAGTGGGTGGGGCAGGTAAGAGTATTGACAGAGATCCTGGGTACAGTATAGAGTGTGACCTGGCGAAGATTGCATCAGCATCGAAGCATACTAGTGTTGAGTTTGTATCTGTTCTTGGGCGCCATGACCGACCTCATTTGAACTCTTCTGTCAAGAGAGTTAATTTGGAGCTGGAACGGCTGCTCATGTTGGGTGCGGGGTCACACATTGGTGTGGTTCATGTTGATTCTCTCAGTAGGTGGGATTATACTAGGCATGGCCTTCACCTCAACAGGAAGGGGAAGGGTAAATTGGCTGGGGAAATAGCAGGAAAGTTAAAGGGGGGAGGCACTGTCATGAGTGGTAAAATACCAGTGGTTATAGGATTCAGAAAAGACCATTTTTAGGGTAGGGAGGACAGAAAGAAAGCAAATTTTAAGAGAGGTTAGAACTGAGACAAACCTTCAGTTTGAGAAAGAAATAAAAAAACATAATTCCAGCTTATTACATCAGCATAAACAGCCATTGGTTAAGAATTTTCAACTGTCAGCAGATATTTTAACTCCACCCAATTTTAACTCAGTCAATATGAAATGTCAGCTATCTTTATTGCATCAAAATATTCGAGGACTGAGAAATAAAATTAATGAATTAACTACCTGCATAGATGAATTAGAGTCTTCAAACCCAGCTGACATAATCTGCCTCTCTGAACATCATGTGACCACTTGTATAGAACTTTTAAGTGTTACAGGGTTTAGGTTAGCATCTCACTTTTGTAGATCAGAAATGGAGAAAGGAGGAGTTGCCACATTCATCAGGAACTGTCATAAATTTAAGAACATAGACATTCATAAATTTTGCCTAGAACAGCATATGGAAGCATGTGCAACAGAATTAGATTTTCACAAAAAATCTTTCATAATATTAAGTGTATATCGAGCACCTGCAGGTAACTTTAATCTATTTGTAAACCACCTTGAAGCTGTACTGGCCCATTTAACAACCAAAAACAAAGAAATAGTGGTTGCTGGTGATTTCAATGTAGATTTCCTTAAAGACTCTCCCAATAAGAACTTATTTGAGTTAGTAACACTATCATTCAACTTCATTCCCACAGTAAAGTTCCCCACTAGGATAGCCACTTGCTCACAAACAGCCATTGATAATATCTTTATAGAAAAGTCCAATGAACAAAATTATATTACAAAACCAATAGTCAATGGTCTCTCAGACCATGACATGCAGTTCCCTCTGTTAAATGTTAATACTGAACAGGATATAAAATCTGTTAAATCTGAGCTCAAGAGGGTAATCAGTAAGCCAAAAATTGATTATTTTAGGACACTCCTCAGAGACATTCACTGGACTGATGTTTACAGTGCTCATGGCATGAATGAAAAATATAACATTTTTGCTAATAAAGTGCTTACCTTATTTGAACACTGCTTTCCCCCAAAACTTACCAAGGTTAGAGCAAAGTCTACAAAGAAGCCATGGATTACTCAAGGAATAGGGGTATCTTGTAAAACAAAAAGAAAACTGTATCTGTCAATCTGAAACATTTCCAATGTTGATGCTATAGTACATTATAAGAAATACTGCAAAATATTAAAGACTGTAATACAGATGTCAAAGCAAATACACTCCTGGAAATTGAAATAAGAACACCGTGAATTCATTGTCCCAGGAAGGGGAAACTTTATTGACACATTCCTGGGGTCAGATACATCACATGATCACACTGACAGAACCACAGGCACATAGACACAGGCAACAGAGCATGCACAATGTCGGCACTAGTACAGTGTAAACCACCTTTCGCAGCAATGCAGGCTGCTATTCTCCCATGGAGACGATCGTAAAGATGCTGGATGTAGTCCTGTGGAACGGCTTGCCATGCCATTTCCACCTGGCGCCTCAGTTGGACCAGCGTTCGTGCTGGACGTGCAGACCGCGTGAGACGACGCTTCATCCAGTCCCAAGCATGCTCAATGGGGGACAGATCCGGAGATCTTGCTGGTCAGGGTTGTTGACTTACACCTTCTAGAGCACGTTGGGTGGCACGGGATACATGCGGACGTGCATTGTCCTGTTGGAACAGCAAGTTCCCTTGCCGGTCTAGGAATGGTAGAACGATGGGTTCGATGACGGTTTGGATGTACCGTGCACTATTCAGTGTCCCCTCGACGATCACCAGTGGTGTACGGCCAGTGTAGGAGATCGCTCCCCACACCATGATGCCGGGTGTTGGCCGTGTGTGCCTCGGTCGAATGCAGTCCTGATTGTGGCGCTCACCTGCACGGCGCCAAACACACATACGACCATCATTGGCACCAAGGCAGAAGCGACTCTCATCGCTGAAGACGACACGTCTCCATTCGTCCCTCCATTCACGCCTGTCGCGACACCACTGGAGGCGGGCTGCACGATGTTGGGGCGTGAGCGGAAGACGGTCTAACGGTGTGCGGGACCATAGCCCAGCTTCATGGAGACGGTTGTGAATGGTCCTCGCCGATACCCCAGGAGCAACAGTGTCCCTAATTTGCTGGGAAGTGGCGGTGCGGTCCCCTACGGCACTGCATAGGTTCCTACGGTCTTGGCGTGCATCCGTGCGTCGCTGCGGTCCGGTCCCAGGTCGACGGGCACGTGCACTTTCCGCCGACCACTGGCGACAACATCGATGTACTGTGGAGACCTCACGCCCCACGTGTTGAGCAATTCGGCGGTACGTCCACCCGGCCTCCCGCATGCCCACTATACGCCCTCGCTCAAAGTCCGTCAACTGCACATATGGTTCACGTCCACGCTGTCGCGGCATGCTACCAGTGTTAAAGACTGCGATGGAGCTCCGTATGCCACGGCAAACTGGCTGACACTGACGGCGGCGGTGCACAAATGCTGCGCAGCTAGCGCCATTCGACGGCCAACACCGCGGTTCCTGGTGTGTCCGCTGTGCCGTGCGTGTGATCATTGCTTGTACAGCCCTCTCGCAGTGTCCGGAGCAAGTATGGTGGGTCTGACACACCGGTGTCAATGTGTTCTTTTTTCCACTTCCAGGAGTGTATATTACAAGGAAAAGATAGTCATATCAGATAGCAAAATAAAGACAATATGGGATATAGTGAAGGAGGAGACCGGTAGAACCAGACATGAAGAGGAACAAATAGCATTAAGAGTAAATGATACATTGGTGACAGATGTGTATAGTGTTGCAGAACTTTTTAACAAACATTTTATAACTGTTACTGAAAAGATGGGGTTGTCAGGTTCGGTAGATGCTGCTATGGATTACCTTAGACCAGACATTTCAAGTAACTTCCATAATATGAATTTGACCCTCACTACCCCAACAGAAATAATGTCCATCATAAAATCTTTAAAATCAAAAACATCTAATGGGTATGATGAAATTCAACAAAGTTAATTAAAGAATGTGATTCTGAGCTAAGTAACATATTAAGCTATCTGTGTAACCAGTCATTTATCAGTGGAATATTTCCTGAATGGCTGAAATATGCTGAAGTTAAGCCACTGATTAAGAAGGGAGATAAAGAAATAGCATCAAATTTCCGTCCAATTTCACTGTTACCAGCATTCTCAAAAATTTTCGAAAAAGTGATGTACAGTCGTCTTTATAACCATCTTATCTCAAATAACATACTGTCAAAGTCACAGTTTGGATTTCTAAAACGTTCTGATATTGAGAAGGCTATCTTCTCTTACAGTGAAAATGTGCTTAATTCATTAGACAAAAAATTGCAGGCAACTGGTATATTTTGTGATCTGTCAAAGACTGTGTAAATCACAATATCCTTTTAAGTAAACTAGAATATTATAGTGTAACAGGAAATGCTGCAAAATGGTTCAAATCTTATATCTCTGGCAGGAAACAAAGGATGTTATTAGGAAAGAGACATGTATCAAGCTATCAGGCATCATCCAACTGGGAACTAATTACATGTGGGGTCCCACAAGGTTCCATTTTGGGGCCCTTACTTTTTCTTGTGTATATCAATGACCTTTCATCAGTAACATTACCAGGTGCCAAGTTTGTTTTGTTTGCCGATGATACAAACATTGCAATAAATAGCAAATCAAGTGTAGTCTTAGAAAGATCAGCCAATAAAATATTTGTGGACATTAATCACTGGTTCTTAGCCAATTCTTTGTCACTAAACTTTGAAAAAACACACTACATGCAGTTCAGAACTTGTAAGGGGTGTCCCAAGAGTATATGTCTAACATACGATGACAAGAAGATAGAAGAAGTGGACAGTGTTAAATTCTTGGGATTACAGCTTGATAATAAATTCAACTGGGAGGAGCACACCACAGAACTGCTGAAGCGTCTTAACAAATCTCTGTTTGCAATGCGAATTTTGTCAGACATAGGGGATATAAAAATGAACAAGCTGGCATACTATGCTTACTTTCATTCCATAATGTCATATGGGATTATTTTTTGGGGTAATTCTTCAAGCCAAGCTAAAGTTTTCCGGGCACAAAAACGTGCAGTAAGAATTATATGTGGTGTGAACTCAAGGGAACATCCTGCAGAAGCCTGTTTAGGGAACTAGGGATACTAACTAAAGCTTCCAAATATATTTATTCCTTAATGAAATTTGTCATTAAAAATATATCACTTTTTCAAACCAACAGCTCAATTCATGGAATCAATACTAGAAATAAGAATAATCTTCACAAGAATTTAAAGTCAATTAGTCTTGTACAAAAAGGTGTGCATTATTCAGGAACACACATTTTCAATAACTTGCCAGCAGCCATAAAAAGCTTAACAATCAATGAAATTCAGTTTAAGAGAAGCCTAAAGGATTTATTGGTGGCCAACTCCTTCTACTCCATTGATGAATTTCTTAGTAAAACCAACTGATTTGTATATAAGTACAACATAACTTCTGCACCATTTCAGTGCAGTAATGTGTTCATTGTAAATAAGTATTACAGTAGTTGTATTACATGTTTATTACCTTATAAATAAATAAAAAAACTTTTTTATTTTAAATTCAGTGCATTAGTATTTGTAAAATGACTCTTAGTGTTCATTAAAAAATGACGATCATTCCACTTGGGACCTGTGGAATGGTACATTAGCTTATTTGTTTTAGTTGTAAATATTTGTCATGTATTGTTGTTTTTCTGACATGTTTCGCATTCTGGAGGACCTCCTCATTACGGATCAATTGGAATGAAAGTAAATCTAATCTAATCTAAAACAGAAAGGAATTGCAGACATTGGCTGCAAGTGTATATTGATTGAAATCAATGGGGAAAGTTGAAAATTTATGCTAGACCCCACCAATTTCAATCAGTGCCCACTTTCAACCAATGTCTGTATTTCCAGCCATTCATAATGGCTGTTAAATCAAAATGGTGTCTGTTCCCCTGGATGCATCCAAAAGACACTCCAAAAGACACTTTCCACTGTGAACACAAGTTAATAGTAAGCTGAATTAAAAAAGGAAACCAATATTTTGTTTTACTAATAAGCTAATAAGGAAACTTCAATTTTAAAATCTCTTACTTCCAAAAAAAGTAATGAAAAAACTCCCTTTCAGAAGTCTTTGATTTTGCCCTTTCAGAATCTAGACATCATACAGTGAATTTGGTTGCTCTGCTCCTGATTATGTAGATCTCACTGTATCAAGTTCTGAAGTTCTGATGGTAGAGACTGCAGCTTCTAGAACCACAAATATCACAGAACCAAGTGACAGAACACACAAATGAATTTAAAGATAACTGCATTCCTTCATAATGTGTAATCATTTTTAGTTACAGTACATGAAATTCAGAGACTGTTATAAGTTATGAAACACTTTTTAACAATGCACTGGCTTGACAATGAGAATATATTCAGATATTGCTTCCAAATGTGAATTGGATCGATATCTTTACCTAAAAGTTTATTAACTATGTAAGATCCATTGAGTCATTAATTCATTCATAATGTTATGGTACGTAGTAAGGAGAACCTTTATAGATGTCATGATTCACTTTCATGATGTCATCTGGATGGAATCCCCATCGAATTTCATATTGAATTTGTGGTTGAATTAGCCTCCCTTTTGAATCATAATTTACTTACTGTATATCCCCTGAACAGAAGATCATGCCCAGTAGTTGGGTGAAAACACAAGTGACACCCATCTACAAGAGGGGTTGCAAAGATGATCTATAAAAGTATCTTCCAATATCCTTGACATTAATTTGTTGTGGAATCTTAAAACATTCTGAGCTCAGACATAATGAGATACTTTTAACAGAATGACCTTCTCTGTGCCAGTCACCATGGATTCCAAAAACGCAGATCATGTAAACACAGCTCAGAATTTTCTCACATGACATTCTGAAAGCCATGAATCAATGCAGTCAGGAAGATGCAGTAGTTCTTAATTTCTAAACAACTTTTGACTCAGTATCTCATCTATGTTTATTATCAAAACTGCAGCTGTATGGGGCATCAAACAAAATTTGTAATTGGACTGAAGGATTTCTTGATAGGGAGGTTGCGCATGTCACCTTGGATGGAAGTCCTTGACTTATGTAGAAGTGACTTCAGGTTTCTCACTGGGAAGTGGTTTGAAATACTTGCTGTTCATGCTATATATTAATGATGTAGACAATATAAGTAATAACCTCAAACTTTTCACAGATGATGCAGTTATTTATAATGAAGCACTGCCTCAATGAGTCACAACTGGAATTGGTCAGCTCATACAAATACGTGGATGTAGCTGAACAGTCACATAGGCTCAGTTGTAGGTAAAGCTGGAGGCAGGCATTGGTTCATTGGTTGAATACTACAGATATGAAGTCAGTCAACAAAAGAGATTGCTTAAAAATCATGCAAGCCACCCTACAATTTTGCTCAAGTGTGTGGGCCCTTCACCAAGTTGAATTAACAGAGTTTTTGAGCTTATACAGAGAAGGGCAGCATCAATGTTCACAGATTTATCTGGCCCCTAAGAGAGTGTCACAGAGATGCTGAAGAAACTGAAGTGGAATATGCTTGAAGATAGAGGCAAACTATCCCAAGAAAACCTGCTTATATAGTTTCAAGGACCAGTGTTAAATGATTGATGTGGAACACAGTACAACTCACTACATATCATTCCCATAGGGATAATCAAGAACAGATTAGATTAGTTCCAGCACACATGGAGGCATTTAAGCATTCATTCTTACCATACTCTTTATATAAATGGAAGAGGAAGAAGCTCTAATAACTGGTGCAATGGAACATACCCTCAGGCAAGTACTTCACAGTGGTTTGTACAGTATGGATGTAGGTGCAGATGTAGAAATCCACAGAGAATGAAAGGATTAAAATCACATGAATGACTATTACTATATTCTCAATATTTTTTGTGGTTACATTTCAATCAAACTTGATACCCATATGATTTATTGACATGAAAAAAATTACTATGAAAGTAAAAGTGTTCTAAAAAAACAAAGTATAACTTTCCACACAGTATGCATTTCACACAACAGCATATGGCAATGAACACTAGGCACAGATAAAAGACACACACTTAGAAAATGCAGGTAACAAATGTACAGTTTAAAAATTAATTGTATATTTTCAGCAATAAAGGCACTGAATTATGAATTCAAAGAAATTTTTGCCCCATGTTGTCATGGCAGACACTGTTCTGGAAACACGGTCAATCTAAACATAGAAAAGTATGAGAGCCACTATGCATGACAAAAAGAAGAAAAAGAGGAATGTGGCACTATCATTCAGAAGACCAATGGAGTGTATACAGCAATCAGTGTGGAGAAGGAAATCACCACTATGAGAGCAGCACTTTTTAGTGGACCTGAGCACCTACAATGAACATAAAATATTTGTAATATTGAAGGCATTAATGAGGTGTACATGAACACTGGCAAGCAATAAATGATATTTTGGTTCCTCCTGGTTATGTTACAGAAGACATTAAGTTTATAACCTCTAGCATCCTCACATATCAAATGTGATACAGTCAAGTAATATTTTTTCTCACTATCATAAGCCATTTATTGAGGTGGCAGCCATATGTATCACATACTACACAGTCTGTACTTCATGCTTGTCATTTTTTCAAGTTTGTCACAGTCACAAGAAGGTGGCAGCACTTATGAAAACCACAGTGTTTGTATGCAAATGAAATTGCCATATGAAAGAAAAGGTAAGAAACAGAAATAATATTATTTCCAAGAAATGATCATGAAAACTACAAGCAAATAAGTCTAAATGCTTCTGTTATGTCATGTTCTAAATTTTTCTACGTATTTACATGTCTCAGGACACGTTGTAAATGTACTGTATGAAATCTGATACACGTTTTAACGTGTTGCAGAGTGGCTGGCTCATCCTTTTATTTTTGTGATCAGCCAGCCACGGTCCTCTGCTGTACAGTTTTAATTCTTTCTGCCTTTCTTCTATGTGTTGTTTTTGTTGCTGTGCTCCATTTTCCATGTTGCCTTACCATTGACCTTTGGCCTTTTCTTCCCACGGAATTTTTATTTTAGTGCTTAGCCTGACTGGTGGATGGTTTCAATATGCTCTGTGTGTTTATGAAACCAGGGACCGATGACCTTTGCAGTTTGGTCCCTTTAATCTTTAAACCAACCAACAACTGGACTGTGTGATTGCATTTTCCACATTATCAGACCAGTTATGTTTACATATGAATGAATGATGTATGCTGGCTGGTTATTGGTTCTAGGTGCTTCTGTCTGGAAGTGCATTACCACTACAGTCACAGGTTCGAATCCTGCCTCAGGCATGGATGTGTGTGATGTCCTTAGGTTAGTTAGGTTTAAATAGTTCTGAATTCTAGGGGACTGATGACCTCAGATGTTAAGTCCCATAGTGCTCAGAGCCATTTGAACCATTTGAATTATGTACAACAAATGTAGCTTGTCTACTACATCTTAAATGCTGTAAATGAGAAAACGAGTAGTTCCGTAGGCTATAGATCAAGTATTTAAGAATTCAGGCGTTTGTATTGTAAGTGTGCATGGTTTTTAGGTTTGATGATAGTTAATTAATGTTTCCTAACCCAGAATTCCTAAAAATACCAATTAACAGCAATAAATAAGCATATTTTACTATTTTACCATCATAGAGACCTGATGTGTCACATTTGATACACGGGCTATGGTTACTTTTGTTTGATAGAGACCTGCTATATTACATATGATACATAACATGTAGGTCGCATATGGAATGATGAATTTTTTATGAATTATTGGCTTTTAGTAATACTAAGAAGTGAAATATTACCAATTTTCCAGTCCTTCCTTTAAAAGTTTGTTTTCAGGCCTCAAGAGGATAAAACAGTTATTGAATGTTGATACAGGAAGTTTTGTTAAGAGAGAAAGTGGGGTTTTCAAAATTTGTATCAGCATACTGTTGAGAATAAGATAGAAAATTTACTTGTGAAAAACTCATTGACAAAAACTAACTGTTCTTCAGTTCCATAGCAAACCAGATGGTGACAGAAATATATTTATTGAAAAATTTGTATAAATTTAAAATTTTAAAATGTGCGTTCCTGCTTTTGTTGATTTCAGTCTAAAAATTGCAAATGTGAATGAGCAGTTTCAAGAACTTTTTGACTATTTGAAAGTAATTGAATGTGTATTGCCCAAATAAGATAGCTACTTACAGGAAGCCTGTTTACACAATCTTATCATGAGTTTCTGTAAAGATGAGTTTACACTCAGATTATCTAACATGGATTTAGTGTAAGGACAGGAATAGTACATCACATGGCTGTAGATACTTGAAAAGAATGATAACTGGGACATTATTGATAATTTAAGTAATGAAAGTGGGAACTGGAGGGGAAAACATCTCACATATGCATGGTATTCTTGCTCACTGATAAAATGAATTAAATGTTAGCTGGTACATCTTTGGCAAGATGGCGCCAAGTATAGATACATTTTATGTTAACTCCAGAAATAAATATCAGAACACAGTAGGAAAGTGCTTAATGTGCAACAAATACAACATTTATTGTGACAATGCATGTGTTTTGTGTTACATTATTACAAAAGTCGGTGAAAAACGTAATGGGACACCAAAGAAACATCAAAGTGAGATAGTGTGTACACCATCATCATCATACTATGAAGAACCAAGCAGTGAGTCGATTAATGATTACTGCTGCTGCAAAAGCGCGTAGGAAAAGGTATGATGTGCATAAAATGTAAAAATGTGTATTGTTTTAATTGTGCAAAAGCGAATCCAAAGCAAAAAATTTGGTTATGCTAACATTGTGATAAAGACAGTCTCAGTAAAAAACTTACCAACAAGGACTGTACAGGTGAAATTATTAAATTTCTAATTGAAGAAATACGTGATTTAAATCACAAATGGGTCGAGTGCAAACTAAAAAAATGAACAGGAAGTAGGCACGAAAGCGGCATTAAATACCACTTCTCATAATCCTTGCAGAAAGTCTAAGAAAACGGTAAGAATTGATATTCTGTCCACTGAGTGTGATGCCTTATTTCACTTTCGATGTGGTAAGGTGGATCCCTCATTAATAGAGGACAGGAAATGCACAAAAGAATGGAGATGCGATTCCTGCAGGCATAAAACTGTAATAAACAACAGTGACAATGCAATGTGTGAACTAACAAAACCTAATAACAGTGATACAGAAACATCTCATGTAAACAATACCAAGCAGATAACCATTTCAGCTACAAATAAATAAGACGATTCCGATTCAAGAACTGTTTTGGAAGGTGATAGTGGTAAAGCTGTGGCCCAGGAAAACAAAACAGAAACTTTGTCAATAAACAATTCTTTTGAGCCATTGTCAGATTTACAAGAAGCAGAAGAATCTGACATGGTGTGCCCATTGTTTAACAGTCAACCTAGGTCTGACCCGTGCAATAACAAGAAAGTGCATATATATATATATATGCAGACAGCCATGGAAGAAATATTGCTCGAGCGATGAGCGAAAAGTATCTACAAGACATCACTAGTACAATTAAGCCAAATGCTTGTTTCCAGGATGTGGCAGCAAGAAACGCTGAAATGGATGATCTGGATTCTGAATGTGTTGCAGTATTCCTGGCTGGCACAAACGATGTGGCTAGGAATGAAACAAGAAAACTTCAGCTTTCCCTTAATGAAACATTACATCATTTAAGAAACACTAATGTCCTAGTTTTCTCAGTGCCTCACCACCATGATCTACCCATGTGGTCCTGCGTCAATTTAGAAGTAAGAAAAGCAAATGAAATTATGTTTAATATTTGTAAGAAATATACAAATGTATTATTTGTTGACATCAGTAGATTAGGAAGTAGATTTCATACATTACATGGACTTCACCTGAACAGTCTTGGTAAAAAATATGTAAGTGAAATAATTCTTGAATTTTCCAAAAAAGTAGTATTAGACTCATCATCATCATCATTTAAGACTGATTATGCCTTTCAGTGTTCAGTCTGGAGCATAGCCCCCTTATAAAATTCCTCCATGATCCCCTATTCAGTGCTAACGTTGGTGCCTCTTCTGATGTTAAACCTATTACTTCAAAATCATTCTTAACCGAATCCAGGTACCTTCTCCTTGGTCTGCCCTGACTCCTCCTACCCTCTACTGCTGAGCCCATGAGTATCTTGGGTAACCTTGCTTCTCCCATGCGTGTAACATGACCCCACCATCTAAGCCTGTTCGCCCTGACTGCTACATCTATAGAGTTCATTCCCAGTTTTTCTTTGATTTCCTCATTGTGGACACCCTCCTGCCATTGTTCCCATCTACTAGTATCTGCAATCATCCTAGCTACTTTCATATCCGTAACCTCAACCTTGTTGATAAGGTAACCTGAATCCACCCAGCTTTCGCTCCCATACAACAAAGTTGGTCGAAAGATTGAACGGTGCACAGATAACTTAGTCTTGGTACTGACTTCCTTCTTGCAGAAGACAGTAGATTGTAGCTGAGCACTCACTGCATTAGCTTTGCTACACCTCGCTTCCAGTTCTTTCACTATGTTGCCATCCTGTGAGAATATGCATCCTAAGTACTTGAAACCGTCCACCTGTTCTAACTTTGTTCCTCCTATTTGGCACTCAATCCGTTTATATTTCTTTCCCACTGACATTACTTTCGTTTTGGGGATGCTAATCTTCATACCATAGTCCTTACACTTCTGATCTAGCTCTGAAATATTACTTTGCAAACTTTCAACCGAATCTGCCATCACAACTAAGTCATCCGCATATGCAAGACTGCTTATTTTGTGTTCACATATCTTAATCTCACCAAGCCAGTCTATTGTTTTCAACATATGATCCATAAATAATATGAACAACAGTGGAGACAGGTTGCAGCCTTGTCTTACCCCTAAAACTACTCTGAACCATGAACTCAATTTACCGTCAACTCTAACAGCTGCCTGACTATCCATGTAAAGACCTTTAATTACTTGCAAAAGTTTGCCTCCTATTCCATAATCTCGTAGAACAGACAATAACTTCCTCCTAGGAACGCGGTCATATGCCTTTTCTATATCTATAAAGCATAGATACAATTCCCTGTTCCACTCGTAACACTTCTCCATAATTTGCCGCAAGCTAAAGATCTGGTCCTGACAACCTCTAAGAGGCCTAAACCCACACTGATTTTCATCCAATTGGTCCTCAACTAATACTCGCACTTTCCTTTCAACAATACCTGAGAATATTTTACCCACAATGCTGATTAAAGAGATACCTCTGTAGTTGTTACAAGCTTTTCTGTTTCCATGTTTAAAGATTGGTGTGATTACTGCTTTTGTCCAGTCTGATGGAACCTGTCCCGACTCCCAGGCCATTTCAATTATCCTGTGTAGCCATTTAAGACCTGACATTCCACTGTATTTGATGAGTTATGACTTAATTTCATCCACCCCAGCTGCTTTATTGCACTGCAATCTATTGACCATTTTCTCCACTTCCTCAAATATGATCCTGTTTCCATCATCACTCCTATCCCATTCTACCTCGAAATCTGAAACATTACTGATCGTATTTTCGACTTTGGCACTAAATTAAGTGAGAGTAGATCTACATCAATCCAATATAGTAAAATGAAAGCAGGTTTAAAGAACCAGGGAAACATGAGTCACTGACCAAGCCTAGTCTGGACCAGGCTTGGTCACTTCCTGTTGACCAGGGCCTTACTAAAAACAGCAACTAAATAGTTCAACAAGCAGTATCTCCAAATCTAATAACATTATACCTAACTATACTGCTAAGATTATGTTTCTTAACATACAGGGCTTATTAGATAAAACAGATGTATTGCATGTTCTGATCGGGGAAAAGCAAATAGGAGTCCTTGGTGTAGCTGAACAGTGGATGAACCCTGATGGCATCAACTTGACAGGCATTCCAGAATTTAAAGTAGCCTCTTACTTTTGCCGTATAGATAAGAAACAAGTGACTCTGCCATTTTAATTAAGAACCACCTTGTTTTTGAGCCACTAACTAGTGTAACAAATTTATCTGTGGAGGAAACTTTTGAAATATCTGCCTGTTACACTGTGACTTATGGAATAGCCTTTATCTGTATTTGCAGAAACCCAGTATTGGAAAATAAGAGAGAATTTTTTGAAGGGTTGGACATCTTGTTAAACACATTGTTTTTAATGAAAGTTAATGTAATTCTAATGGCTGATTTTAATATTAATTTCAACTCCAGTACTTCTGACAACTTGGAAATAATTAGCTTAGTTAAAAGCTGTGGGATGAATATCATGCTGAAGAATGTAATCACCAGACCTGGTAGTGTAAACATGGGTACTTATATAGACAATGTTGTTACAACTTTTCATTCTTAAAAATACGATACAAATGTGATTGACACTCTTCTTTCTGATCATCATGGAATCATTATTCATGTAAACATGGATGCAATGATTTTTAATGTCACTATGCCTTCTGTGATTTATAAGACACAACGTACAATTAGTGACTGTAATATATCTGCTTTTCTAAAATGTCTCAGAGAAATTAATTGGTTGTCTGTGCATGGTAACACTGGAGCAGAAAACCAGTTCAACAACTTTCTTGAATTATTCATGTGGGCGGTTAACATTGACCTGCCACTAAAGAACAAATGTGTTAAAATGAGCAGGGTATCAACTATCAATAAAAATAAGTGGTACACACAGGAACTACGAAAACTTAAAGATCAATGCAACAATTTCTACTACCTAGCAAAGAATTCATCTTGTCTGCATGCCAAAGTAAGATATAAAGAACGCAAATATCAGTACAGAATGGGTATTAAGAAAGCTAAATTAGAATACAATTGCAAATTGGTTGCACAAGTTATTAACAAACCAAAAGAAATGTGGAAAATCATTAATGAGAATCTAGCGTTGGGTAGCAAATAATTTGTATCTAGATCCAAAATTAGTGCTGATAGTTTTAATAATTATTTTGTAAACAGTGTAGATAGTGAAGTTACTAAGTTACCTGATAGTAAACAGGAACCTAGCTACTATTTGGATGTTGCCTATAAAAACCAAAATGCTATGGAAAATGTGTTTTATTTTGAACACATTTGTGTAGAAGATGTACACTCTGTCATTATTTCTCTTAGCAAAAGTTAAACACTGGATATTTACAATATCAGCTCTAAAATATTGAAACTTAGTAGTCATAATATAGAAGAGGTTCTCTGTCACATTATAAACTACTGCTTTGATGAAAGTTGTTTCCCTGAAAAATTAAAAGTAGCTAAATTAATCCCAGTCCACAAAAAAGGTGATAATAATTTGCCTAGCAATTATAGGCCAGTTTCTCTTGTACCACTTTTATCCAAGGTCATTGATAAACTAATGAGTATTCAAATAATCAATTTTCTAGATTCTCATCAATTACTTTCAAATAGCCAGTTTGGGTTTAGGAAAAATCTATCAACATGTGATGCCGTTATGAGCTACATATGTAACTGTCTTGAAGCAAAAGAAGAAAAATTAATTGTAAGTACAAAGTTTTTTGATTTATCAAAAGCATTTGACACTGTGTGTCACAACACTCTGCTGCTGAAATAAAAACTGTAGGTTTCTCAGTCTCTGCTGTTAAAATTATTCAGTCAAACTTATCTAATAGATCTAAAACTGTTTACTTCAATAACCAATATTCTAGTTTCTTACCCGTTAACTATGGTGTTCCTCAAGGGTCAATCTTGGGCCCTCTATTGTTCATATTACACTCCTGGGAATGGAAAAAAGACCACATTGACACCGGTGTGTCAGACCCACCATACTTGTTCCGGACACTGCGAGAAGGCTGTACAAGCAATGATCACACGCACGGCACAGCGGACACACCAGGAACCGCGGTGTTGGCCGTCGAATGGCGCTAGCTGCGCAGCATTTGTGCACCGCCGCCGTCAGTGTCAGCCAGTTTGCCGTGGCATATGGAGCTCCATCGCAGTCTTTAACACTGGTAGCATGCCGCGACAGCGTGGACGTGAACCGTATGTGCAGTTGACGGACTTTGAGCGAGGCCGTATAGTGGGCATGCGGGAGGCCGGGTGGACGTACCGCCAAATTGCTCAACACGTGGGGCGTGAGGTCTCCACAGTACATCGATGTTGTCGCCAGTGGTCGGCGGAAGGTGCACGTGCCCGTCGACCTGGGACCGGACCGCAGCGACGCACGGATGCACGCCAAGACCGTAGGATCCTACGCAGTGCCATAGGGGACCGCACCGCCACTTCCCAGCAAATTAGGGACACTGTTGCTCCTGGGGTATTGGTGAGGACCATTCGCAACCGTCTCCATGAAGCTGGGCTACGGTTCCGCACACCGTTAGGCCGTCTTCTGCTCACGCCCCAACATCGTGCAGCCCGCCTCCAGTAGTGTCGCGACAGGCATGAATGGAGGGACGAATGGAGACGTGTCGTCTTCAGCGATGAGAGTCGCTTCTGCCTTGGTGCCAATGATGGTCATATGCGTGTTTGGCTCCATGCAGGTGAGCGCCACAATCAGGACTGCGTACGACCGAGGCACACAGGGCCAACACCCGGCATCATGGTGTGGGGAGCGATCTCCTACACTGGCCGTACACCACTGGTGATCGTCGAGGGGACACTGAATAGTGCACGGTACATCCAAACCGTCATCGAACCCATCGTTCTACCATTCCTAGACCGGCAAGGGAACTTGCTGTTCCAACAGGACAATGCACGTCCGCATGTATCCCGTGCCACCCAACGTGCTCTAGAAGGTGTAAGTCAACTACCCTGGCCAGCAAGATCTCCGGATCTGTCCCCCATTGAGCATGTTTGGGACTGGATGAAGCGTCGTCTCACGCGGTCTGCACGTCCAGCACGAACGCTGGTCCAACTGAGGCGCCAGGTGGAAATGGCATGGCAAGCCGTTCCACAGGACTACATCCAGCATCTCTACGATCGTCTCCATGGGAGAATAGGAGCCTGCATTGCTGCGAAAGGTGGATATACACTGTACTAGTGCCGACATTGTGCATGCTCTGTTGCCTGTGTCTATGTGCCTGTGGTTCTGTCAGTGTGATCATGTGATGTATCTGACCCCAGGAATGTGTCAATAAAGTTTCCCCTTCCTGGGACAATGAATTCACGGTGTTCTTATTTCAATTTCCAGGAGTGTATATATGAATGACCTACCTAGCAATGTAATTGATGATACTACAAACTGTTACTTGTATGCAGTTTAAGTGTTACAGTGCCTACAAACAATAACATAAGTAACTCTACCTCACTCAAAGTAGATATACTTTCTGACTGATGCAATGCCAATAGCCTGTCTATGAACATAAATAAAACACAGGAATTGAACCTTTTTTATAACAATAGAATCACCTTAGAGACGGTTCCTGTAAAGTTTCTTGGCATTGTTTTGCAAAATAATTTACACCGGCAGGCACATGTGAATTACTTAACACCAAAAATTTCTAAAGGAATATTTATGCTCAGAAAATTACAAGCAACAGTAGATGTGAAAATTTTGCTTTCTGTCTATTATAGTTATGTTCACTCTCATTTAACGTATGGGACAATCTTGTGGGGAAATAATTGTTACTCAAAATGCTTATTTGCAGCCCAGAAAAAAGCTGTCAGACTGATATGTAAATACCACATAGAACTCACTGTAGAGAATTATTTATTAAACTTAGTATTATGACCTTGCCATGTATATACATATTGCAATGTCTCTTGTACATTAAAAAAAAACTTGTCTAGTTTTGATCTAAATTCTGATGTGCATAGTTACAACACACAGCACTGTAATGATGTAAGAAAAGACTACTGCTCATATACCAAAACTCTAAACAGCTTCAAACACACATCTGTAAAGCTATTTAATATACTACCAGAGTCTGTTAAGAGTCTGGAGCTGAAAAAATTTAAGATATTTGTAAGAACTTTATTAATTCAAAATTGTTTTTATACATTGGAAGATTAATTATTTGTGTATTTATTGTCATTGTCCTTTGTACATTTATTGATGTTGCTTATACAAGCTTCACATCCCTGTAAATGTTTTGTTTTTGAGCAATAAAAATCAATCAAATCAAATGGGAACAAAAAAATCGGGAAAACCTGCCCACATTGCATGAAATGTACAAAAATGTCCATGTGAAAGAAGCTGATTGGAGAGATATTGTGTATAAATTATGTCTGAATCCTGAAATATTCTAAAATGTTGTAGCGTATAGCGCCATAAATATCGATATTTGTTCTCTGCGTAAGTGTGCTATCTTTGAGGAGAGGGCTTTGGGCAGGATGTTGGACACTAACGGCAGTTAGCCTCCGGACTTGTATCTGTGTAGAAGCTGAATGTGAGTAAATCTGTATCTGAGAGAATCCTAGTTGTTTACCTACAACTATTCTATATTCCCTCACTGGTGACCCTGTTTTTGTGTAATACGCGTCCGAGTTACTGCCCGAAGGTTATTTATGCGCCTACCGCGTCGGGTTTCTCCGCGATCGCGAGGGCCTTTGTTCAGCTCCAGACAATGGCCTTTCAGCATTCGCCGCCATCTGGATTCCAGCAACATCTCTCCAGCACTCCTGACGTCGTAGTGGACATGCTGCAAGAATCTTCGGAATCCTTCAGCCAGAACATGCAGTGGAATTCATCGAGTGCCGCCACTTTCTTCCAACCACCAACGGTCGTGGACTCCGGCTTTGTTAGCCTGGACCTTCCCACGTATTCTCCACAGAGTGTTGGTCGGAACATTCCTACTCCTGTGTCGAATGCACAGTTCAATACAGTTCGTGGCATTGAGCGAGGTTTTGCTACTTTGGAAAATCCAGCAGTAAATTCAAACTCGAATCAGTTCCTGCCACGTGTGTATCCTTCCGCGCCGGCTAGTCAACAGGTGTTCAATGCTCGCCAAACAGCAAATATCACACCGAGTGTGCATCCTAGTGGACGTGTGTGGGATCCTTGTGTTGCTTCTAATCAAGTCAACAATTCTGTGCTGGACAGTAATTACTCCGACATCTAGAACCAGCCCCACCACTCATGGTCGAGTGAATACTGTGTGCATAACGGACATTCACCAGCGTACTTAAGCACTTGTGGCTTCTCTCCGAGCTACCACATCAATGAGAATGCACATTTTGACTACGATCTTCACACCGTTCAAGCGTCCGTTGCTTCTCAGCCGCCCCCCCCCCCCCCCCCCCCGGCATCAAGTGAATTTCACGATTCCCACATTACGGGACGCCAATAATTCGGACTCGCAGTCTTCTGCATGCTCTACTTCCATCCGAAGTAATAGGCGCACCTCCGCAGTGACTGCAGTGCCGAATCTGCCGAAATTACCAGACTTCAAACCCGCTCACCCGGAGTTCTGGTTTAACCTGTTTGGGCAAACATTCAATGTCTGTGCTTTGGACAACGACGCACGCCTCACCTGCCTCATGAACCATCTTCACGACCACGTCAATTTAATTTATGATCTGGTCAAAGCACCCCCCCTAGCAGGGAAGTATGCTGTGGTGAAACAGATGATACTGGAGCGCGTCTCTAAAACCAGGAGAGAAAATGTGCGACAGCTCATGTACAAAGAGCGTCTCGGTGACAGGTCTCCGTCCCAGCTGTGGCGGTGCATTCGTCTTCTCATCGATGAGCAAGTTATGCCTGATGACACGCTCGCAGAAATCTGGACTGAAAAGTTGCCTTTGCCTGTCCAGACTGCAATCTCTGCGTATGAAGATAGGCCAGTAAATGAACGTTTATACGCCGCCGACAGAGCATACTCTGCCAGGCAATGCGAGCTCCGTGCACTGCATTCTGGACGTGACCGCACTAAGACGCTTTCTGACGCCACGCCCTTGTCTGGTGCTGCTAATAACAAGTTTGTTAAACTAGCCACCCTGCCTGCACCTTCAACTCCCCGCAACGACAGTGCATCGGCCTCTGTGGAAGACTCTAGGGCACATACTCCGTCACCTAGCAACTACCCACAGGAGCACAGGTCCGCCCAACCTTACTGTTTCTTCCACGCAATATTCGGGGAGCAAGCTTGCAAATGCCAGTCACCGTGTTCTTACCCAAACTCCAACCGCAGGTAGGCTACGGTGCCACCTCCTGTGATGTAAACAATGGGCACCATCCCACGTTGCACTCCGTTTCGGACAATAACAGTAAGTGTGGTCGAGCCTATGTTCGCGATTTACGATCAGGTGTATGTTTTCTGGTAGACACTGGCGCAGACGTCTCTTTGCTGCCGGTTCGCCTAGCAACCAATAAAGTGCAACCACACAAAACAGTACTTCGTGCAGTGAACTTGTCTACCCTACAGTGTTCGGGTTTAACTTTGTATACAGTGAAACTTTCGCCCTAGTGCAAGCTGGAGTGGACGTTTCTAGTGTCAACAATTGAAGAACCTATTCTCGGAATTGATTTCCCCAAGCACTATCAGTTGTCACTAGATTTTGTGCAAAATACTGTGTTTTACCCCCCCCCCCCCCCCCCCCCCTTAACAAACATATTCCTTTCGCTTCACCGAGTGACAGTTCAGCTAACACCAAACATGTGTGCTGTGCTAAGAAGTGTGTAAACCTATCCTTGGACCTGCAATCTTGGACAAACAAGTGGCTAGTGGAGTGCGCCAAGTCTTCGAAGTTGCGGATGGAAATGCTGCTGCATCTCCGCGACATACACCACGAGTTGGCCTCCGCACAACAGCGCCTCGTGGCACTACAAGCAGATAACTCGTCGCCTACAGACGAGGTCAGTCCGTGCCAATCTGGTGTTCCCGTGCCCGCGCACGTTAACGACAATGTTGTGAACTTGGTAAACTGTGTCAGCACCCCCTTTTGTAATGATAGGGTATGCCCCAGTGCTCCTTGCATTCTGAATGGACAATTAACTTGCCAAGCTCGTGGCAATGAACTATGGCCATCTGCTGTTCGGCCACGCCCACTCGTGCCTACAGCGCTCGTAGCGGCACGGCCCGCTACCAAGAACCAGTCTACCAACCTCGCCCATGTTAACACGTGTGCGGCCTTTACGCTGCCTACAAGCGGGTGGCACACCTGTACTTCCGTGCCCTCAGCGCCACAGCTTGGCCCATCCGCCACTGCCTGCTCCGCTTCACAGACATCTGACTGTTATGCCGCGCCACGTATTGCAGTAGTCACTAACGGCACAGTTCATTGGTTACGTCTAACCGATGGGCCGCCCATATCGCAACGCCCACGCCACCTCAAGCCGGAATTTATGAAAATTGCAAAAGAACAATTGGGCGATCTGTTACAAAAGGGAATAATTGAATCTTCTTCCGGTTGCTGGGCTAGTCCTATCCTGTTTGACCAAAAGAAAGACGGTACTTGGCGTATGGTCGGAGACTATAGGTGTTTAAATGCCCGCACCATCATTGATAAATATCCAGTCCTACACGTCGCAGACTTCAATCATGCGCTCGCAGGTGCAAAGTACTTCTCTGTTTCGGACTGTAAGCACGCATTTCATCAGATTCCTATGGCTCCGGAGGACATTGAAAACACTGCCATAACCACTCCCTTCGGGCTGTTCCAATACAAATTTATGCCGTTTGGGTTGAAAAACGCCCCCCAAACGTGGTAGCGTTTCATCAATCTACATCTACATCTACATCTACATCCATACTCCGCAAGCCACCTGACGGTGTGTGGCGGAGGGTACCTTCCGTACCTCTATCGGTTCTCCCTTCTATTCCAGTCTCGTATTGTTCGTGGAAAGAAGGATTGTCGGTATGCCTCTGTGTGGGCTCTAATCTCTCTGATTTTATCCTCATGGTCTCTTCGCGAGATATACGTAGGAGGGAGCAATATACTGCTTGACTCTTCGGTGAAGGTATGTTCTCGAAACTTCAATAAAAGCCCGTACCGAGCTACTGAGCGTCTCTCCTGCAGAGTCTTCCACTGGAGTTTATCTATCATCTCCGTAACGCTTTCGCGATTACTAAATGATCCTGTAACGAAGCGCGCTGCTCTCCGTTGGATCTTCTCTATCTCTTCTATCAACCCTATCTGGTACGGATCCCACACTGCTGAGCAATATTCAAGCAGTGGGCGAACAAGCGTACTGTAACCTACTTCCTTTGTTTTCGGATTGCATTTCCTTAGGATTCTTCCAATGAATCTCAGTCTGGCATCTGCTTTAACGACGATCAACATTATATGATCATTCCATTTTAAATCACTCCTAATGCGTACTCCCAGATAATTTATGGTATTAACTGCTTCCAGTTGCTGACCTGCTATTTTGTAGCTAAATGATAAAGGATCTATCTTTCTGTATATTCGCAGCACATTACACTTGTCTACATTGAGATTCAATTGCCATTCCTTGCACCATGCGTCAATTCAAATTTTATCCCATCTAGACTTTTGTTTCATATACATGGACGACATATTGGTTTTTGCTTCTACTTTGGAACAGAGTGAGGAGCGTGTTCAAGTCATGACAGATATTTTAGCAGCCGCTGGTATTTAACTGAACAATAAAAAGACTGAATTGCACCAGTCATCCGTCACATTCCTAAGTTATGTTGTGTCATCGGACGGTCTGACACCACCGCAGGACAAGATCAAGCCTGTTGTCAAGATGCTACACCCTCAGACCTATAGGGAATTACGCAGGTTCATCAGAACAGTTAATTATTACCGGAAACATTTGCCAGCCGCTTCTGCGGTGCAGGCTCCTCTCACAGATGCTCTCGCTGGCCCAGAAACTTCTGGCACCCGCCAGGTACCATGGACACCAGACATGGACTAGGCATTTAATGAACTCAAACAGCTGTTGGCCTCCACTGTCACTATTGCTCACCCACGGGCAGACGCCACAGTGTTTATCTCTACTGACACTAGTGACAATGCTATCGGTGCAGTACTGAGTCAGACATACAACGATGTTATGACCCCCCTGCAGTTTTTCTCAAAAAAGCTAAACAACACGCAGAAGAAATACTCAGCATTCGACAGAGAATTACTTGCAGTTTATGAGGCCATAAGACACTTCAGAACTGATGTTGAGGGACGAGATTTCTATGTGCTCACTGATCACAAGCCGTTGGTTCCTGCCATAAAAAATCCTGCGGCTGATCCGCCCCCACGACGCTTTCGTCACATCGATTACATCTTGCAATTTACAAATGACATTCGCTACATCTGAGGAGCGGACAATGTGGTCGCTGATTTTCTCTCATGTGTTGGTGCTGTCACAACCTTAATTGACTTAACGGACCTACCTCGGTTGCAATCGGCAGACCGCGATACCATGCAGTTAATTTCAGACCACAGTTCCTCTCTCCAACCGGTACGCTCTACTTTCCCTGCCATATCTGACTTAGTGTGGTGTGATGAATTGACTGGTACGTTGCGGCCATTCATTCCTAAGCCCCTTCAATGCCAGGTCTTTGACAAACTACACACATTAGCACACCCCGGTGTCAAAGCTTCCACCCGTCTGGTAGCTGAACGGTTTGTCTGGAGAGACATGCGCCATGACTGTCAGTCTTGGGCAAGGGCATGCATGGTGTGTCAACAGAACAAAGTTTCCAGGCACACTTCTCCACCCCTTGGCTGTTTTGCCCAACCGCCAGGCCGGTTTCACCATGTTCATGTCAACCTCATAGGCCCTTTGCCCCCCTCCGAGGGTTTCCATTACTTGTTTACAGCTATTGACAGGATGACTCGGTGGGCTGAGGCTGTGCCTATTCCGAACATTACCTCTGAGACAGTAAGTCGAGCATTCTTAGATTCGTGGATCTCTAGATTTGGCTCACCTGTTTACCTCACCACTGATCAGGGGCGACAATTCGAGTCTTCAGTTTTCTCTGACTTATGTAACATGTGTGGTATTGTCAAAATTCATACTTCGTTGTAAAAATACAGCAACCAGCCACTTTTTAATGCGTTTTATTCATGCCAATATGCATTTTGGGTTTGCACCCATCTTCAGCTGGCAAATTACATGGATCTTCAGTTACTACAGTAAACACTTCTTATTGAACTTGATACTAAGAATTGTTCTTTCTAACTTAATTTTGTACTTTCTGAAGTCATGTAAAGCTCTTCGTACCTGGCTAGGTAGTGTCAATAACAATTTGTCCATTATATTTGGACTGTTGAGCTCCGTGGCCGTGGATAATGATATTTTGTTGTAAAAATACAGCAACCAGCCACTTTTTAATGCGTTTTATTCATGCCAATATGCATTTTGGGTTTGCACCCATCTTCAGCTGGCAAATTACATGGATCTTCAGTTACTACAGTAAACACTTCTTATTGAACTTGATACTAAGAATTGTTCTTTCTAACTTAATTTTGTACTTTCTGAAGTCATGTAAAGCTCTTCGTACCTGGCTAGGTAGTGTCAATAACAATTTGTCCATTATATTTGGACTGTTGACCTCCGTGGCCGTGGATAATGATATTTCGTTGTAAAAATACAGCAACCAGCCACTTTTTAATGCGTTTTATTCATGCCAATATGCATTTCGGCATTAAAAAGTGGCTGGTTGCTGTATTTTTACAACGAAATATCATTATCCACGGCCACGGAGCTCAACAGTCCAAATATAATGGACAAATTGTTATTGACACTACCTAGCCAGGTACGAAGAGCTTTACATGACTTCAGAAAGTACAAAATTAAGTTAGAAAGAACAATTCTTAGTATCAAGTTCAATAAGAAGTGTTTACTGTAGTAACTGAAGATCCATGTAATTTGCCAGCTGAGGATGGGTGCAAACCCAAAATGCATATTGGCATGAATAAAACGCATTAAAAAGTGGCTGGTTGCTGTATTTTTACAACGAAATATCATTATCCACGGCCACGGAGCTCAACAGTCCAAATATAATGGACAAATTGTTAAAATTCATACTTCTGCATACCTCCCCCAAAGCAATGGGCTTGTCGAGCGATGGCATCGCACCTTAAAGTCTGCCCTGCGTTGCCATGACTCACTATGGACTGAGGCACTGCCCTTCGTGCTTCTTGGCCTTCGTGCGACTTTCAAGGAAGACCTCATGGGTTCCGTAGCCGAGTTTGTGTATGGCCAACCTCTGGTTTTCCCTGGAGAATTAGTCACTCCGACCCCACTTCCACGGCCCTCTGAACTCCCTTCACTTCTCGAGCGGGTGGGCTTGCACTGCAGCAAAATTCAGTCGCTACCTCCGGCTGCTCATACACCTCCGCGCGTGTACGTACCGTGCACGCTAGACTCTTGTGAGTACGTGTTTCTCAGAGACGACTCAGTCAAAGCCCTGCTTCAGTCACCCTACACAGGTCCTTACAAGGTCATCAAACGCTCTGAGAATAACATGGATCTCCTCATAAAAGACTCTGTAACCACGGTCTCACTCAACCGAGTGAAACCAGCTTTCATTGAGCCTCAGGTGAACCTCCCTGATACTGCTATTTCTCCCACTCCGGCTTCAAGCAGCCATCCATCTTTCCACACCATGCATTTGGGTATTGATTCTCCACAGCGTGTTTCTCTGCTGAGCACTGCTCCTTCTCCGCGTTCATCTAATTCGAGTGGCCAATCTTTTCGGGGCTTCACTCCTCACAGCCCTCGCAGTCGAACTGCCAACCACTCGGATTCTACCATTGTGTTACCATCTTCGTGTGACAGCTCTTTGTCACGCCGTTCAATCCATGCTGGCTCCTCGTTGCCTTTGGTCACGCTCCCTCGTCTGTCAGCTGATCGCCCGAGATTGTCTCCTGCGCAGTCCGGTGCACCTGCCAACCCCCTCTTAGCAGATGCTTCCCCCTGCCATGGCTTTCCCACACCTCCCTGCCTCCCTACCATTGCTTGTACAGGTGCCATCCAAGAATTCACAACACATGTGCACCCTGATGACATACATAAATTATCTGTTGTCGTAGATGGCGATACGGTGTGTGTGGTACTCGCGTGTGACAATATTGACGGAGGAAGTGCAGAATCTCGTGTGGTGCGCCGCTTTAAATTGAGCAGAAGTGCTGCGTGTGGCAATTTGCGTGCCTTTGTTAGGCCTTCTGGCAAGGTGATTCTCCGCCTGCCGGCTGACGAAGTGCTACACCTTCACTCCAGGACGGGACGTCGTCTTCAGCCACCAGCGTTGCTTGCTGACTTCACCATCAACGTACCGGGTTTCACCCCCCGGTCTCCTACCAGTCGACCGCTTCCGCCTGACGCAGAAGAACTGTGCGTTACCTTCCTAACTTCTCACCCCCCCCCCCCCATTCACAGGGACGTACTCCTTACTGTGCGTGGCGTGGGGGGGGGGGGGGGGGCTATGTGGCGTAGGGCGCCATAAATATCGATATTTGTTCTGTGCGTAAGTGTGCTATCTTTGAGGAGAGGGCTTTGGGCAGGATGTTGGACGCTAACGGCAGTTAGTCTCCGGACTTGTATCTGTGTAGAAGCTACATGTGAGTAAATCTGTATCTGAGAGAATCCTAGTTGTTTACCTACAATTATTCTATATTCCCTCAATGTTAATCTTCTCTTGGCTAAAGGCTGTCACTTGGAATATACACAAAAGCTACCCCATCCCATTATTTATAAATTTAAAGCACAGAATGAGAGGAATCACCTATCCACAGTCTAATAATTTTTCTTGATCACAGGAAATTAAACTCCGTTTAAGAAATAGGAAACAAAATTAGAGCTTTATGTCTACCTGCCATCCATGGAACTGCTTGCCAGTACATTTTGCACATAAACATTTTAAAAACAATAAACTACAAAATGAAAACCAATGTGGAAACATAAGAAAACTATCATCATAAAATCAATTGAAAGCCTATTAGCTACAATGTGCTATGGTTACAAAAGATCATTAACAACCACTGCCATACCTTTAGAACTACAATCAGCTTTTGACTATTGTCAGACGATATTAACACACACACAAAAAAAAAAACCCTAGCATGTTACAGTGCTACAAAGTACCTGCTACATTTAATTGGTTTTTATCTAAGTAAGAGACAACAGTTACTGTACATTAGCAAGGAGAGGCCAAACTAACTAAAATTGAGAATGCAAGCCTACGCTGTTCTGTTCTTGCACCATTCCTCTTTATTATGCTTGTTAACAAATTCTCAAACTGTATAGTCTGCCGTAATGTGCTCTTTGCTAATGATATGACATTGATCACACCAGGTGCTAATTTTCAGGTAATGTTAATTGAAGACACATCATTTCCTTTTAGTTTGTGTTTTTAATATACATTTAAAGTTGCCCCAAAATTCTTGCTGCCCTCAATTTTGCATTTTACAGACTTTATGGACCTAGTATTATGTGAGCTCTACTGCCTTTTAGGAGAGCTTGAAATAGTGATGCTTCATTGCAAATTCTTTGACTGTTGATCACCAGCATTTCAGTAACCCCATCAGAGAGGGGCATATCTTCAGAGCTTACCCTAATCCTTTGGGGTCCCTTATTGCTAACTTATTATTGACAGAATGAAGAGTCACCTAACCTAAAACAAAAAACAAAACCTGTGTGCATCCTACACACAATCAGTTACCTTGGTAGTAGCCTCTGATATGTAATGCACACCTGGAACATTTAGGGAGTACCAATAGTTCTCAACCATGTGGTGCAAGTCTAGGAAGTCACAGCCTTTCTTGTTACAGATCCTTCAAATTTTTGTTTCAAGCCTACCAATAGAAGAAGAAAAAGGATGCCACAGTCAGTTCTGGAGACTATCCTGTAGATTTTGAGTTTCATTGAAGTTTCATGTTGAGTGCTTCTCTTATCATATTTATCTGTCTGTCATTGGAATGATCCAAGTGCAACCTCAGAGCTCATCCTTTTTAATGCATTTTACAATCTGCAGATGCTTTCCACTGTTTCCACTATGGCAGTTGGAACAGCCTCTTCAGCATGCTGAAAGAAGACTCATGGTATACACACTGTGTGCAAAACATCATCAGTTATATTTCTTGCTGCCATTTCCCTCATGGATTACTGCAAAAGATTAGTAGACTCTACCCTCTCCTGCTGTCATTTTGGACTTCCTATCAGTCTCATTTTTTTAGACATTTGTATTCCCTTTTGCCTGCCTGATTTACTGCATTTTTTATATTTTCTCCTTTCATCAATTAAAATTAGTGTATTCTTTGTTAATCAGGCGATTTCTACTAGGCCCTGCCTTTTTACCTATTTGATCATCTGCTGCCTTTACTATTTCACCTCTCAAAGCTAAACTACTCATTTTCTACTGTATCCCTTTCCCCTGTTCTAGTCAATCAGTGCCTAATGGACACTCTGAAAGTCTCAACAACCTCTGGTTCTCTTGCTTATCAAGTTTCCATCTCTTTTATTTCCTATCTTTCTACAGTCTCTTCACTTTTAATCAACAATCGAGACAAATATATATCGATGCTGGTGTTGACCTCATCGGCGCCACAAGTTCATAAGCAATAACTTGTGGCCAGATTCCACATTTACTCCTGGAAATATCTTACAATTTAAAACCTGGTTCCAGAATATCTGTCTTACAGAGGTTGTCATCAGACAATCAATCTACACTCCTGGAAATGGAAAAAAGAACACATTGACACCGGTGTGTCAGACCCACCATACTTGCTCCGGACACTGCGAGAGGGCTGTACAAGCAATGATCACATGCACGGCACAGCGGACACACCAGGAACCGCGGTGTTGGCCATCGAATGGCGCTAGCTGCGCAGCATTTGTGCACCGCCGCCGTCAGTGTCAGCCAGTTTGCCGTGGCATACGGAGCTCCATCGCAGTCTTTAACACTGGTAGCATGCCGCGACAGCGTGGACGTGAACCGTATGTGCAGTTGACGGACTTTGAGCGAGGGCGTATAGTGGGCATGCAGGAGGCCGGGTGGACGAACCGCCGAATTGCTCAACACGTGGGGCGTGAGGTCTCCACAGTACATCGATGTTGTCGCCAGTGGTCGGCGGAAGGTGCACGTGCCCGTCGACCTGGGACCGGACAGCAGTGACACACGGATGCACGCCAAGACCGTAGGATCCTACGCAGTGCCGTAGGGGACCGCACCGCCACTTCCCAGCAAATTAGGGACACTGTTGCTCCTGGGGTACTGGCGAGGACCATTCGCAACCGTCTCCATGAAGCTGGGCTACGGTCCCGCACACCGTTAGGCCGTCTTTCGCTCACGCCCCAACATCGTGCAGCCCGCCTCCAGTGGTGTCGCGACAGGCGTGAATGGAGGGACGAATGGAGACGTGTCGTCTTCAGCGATGAGAGTCGCTTCTGCCTTGGTGCCAATGATGGTCGTATGCGTGTTTGGCGCCGTGCAGGTGAGCGCCACAATCAGGACTGCATACGACCGAGGCACACAGGGCCAACACCCGGCATCATGGTGTGGGGAGCGATCACCTACACTGGCCGTACACCACTGGTGATCGTCGAGGGGACACTGAATAGTGCACGGTACATCCAAACCGTCATCGAACCCATCGTTCTACCATTCCTAGACCGGCAAGGGAACTTGCTGTTCCAACAGGACAATGCATGTCCGCATGTATCCCGTGCCACCCAATGTGCTCTAGAAGGTGTAAGTCAACTACCCTGGCCAGCAAGATCTCCGGATCTGTCCCCCATTGAGCATGTTTGGGACTGGATGAAGCGTCGTCTCACGCGGTCTGCACGTCCAGCACGAACGCTGGTCCAACTGAGGCGCCAGGTGGAAATGGCATGGCAAGCCGTTCCACAGGACTACATCCAGCATCTCTACGATCGTCTCCATGGGAGAATAGCAGCCTGCATTGCTGCGAAAGGTGGATATATACTGTTCTAGTGCCGACATTGTGGATGCTCTGTTGCCTGTGTCTATGTGCCTGTGGTTCTGTCAGTGTGATCATGTGATGTATCTGACCCCAGGAATGTGTCAATAAAGTTTCCCCTTCCTGGGACAATGAATTCACAGTGTTCTTATTTCAATTTTCAGGAGTGTAGAACCTTCCATTGTCTCCAGATCTCTTACCCATTTACAAGCTTCTCTCATGATTCTTAAACCAAGTGTTAACAATGACTAAATTATGCTCTGTGCAAAGTTTTATCAGGTGGATTCCTGTTTCATTCCTTCCTCCCATCCCATATTTACCTACTATTTTTCCTTCCCTTCCTTTTCTTACTATTGAATTCCAGACCCCCATCCCTCAACTATCTAAATAACTTCTTTTGTCACATCATACACTTCTTCAATCTCTTCATCATCTGCAGAGTTAGTTGGCATGTAAACTCGTACTGCTGTTGTGGGAATGGGTGTCATGTCTATCTTGGCTATGGCTATGGCTATGTGTTCACTGTAGTGTTCATAGTAGCTTACCTGCATTCCTATTTTCGTATTCATTATCAAACCTACCCCTGTGTTGTCCCTTTTTGATTCCATATTTCTAACCTGTATTCACCTGATCAAAAATCCTGTCCTTCCTGCCACCAAACTTCTCTAATTCCCATTATGTCTAAATTTAAATTATCCTTTTTTGTTTTTAAATTTTGCAAAATAATGGCCCGATTAATGTATCTAACTATCTAGGCTCTGATCTGCAGAACACCATTTTTGTTCCACCTGATGATGCTATCCTCCTGAGTAGTCCCCACCCAGAGATCCATATGAGGGTCTGTTTAACTTCCAGAATATTTTATTCAGGAGGATGCCATCAACTTTTAATAATACAATAGCTTCATGCCCCCGGGAAAAATTATGACTATAGTTTCCCTTGCTTTCAGTCATTCGAAGTATCAGCACAACATGGTTGTTTTGGTTGGTGTCACAAGGCCAGATCAGTCAGTCATCCAACTGCTGCCCCTGCAACTGTATAAAACTGCATTCAATAGCAAAACTGAATTTGATAGTTCTAGAGAAGATAATTACAGTGATACAGGATCTATTAATGTTGATGTTGAAATCTGTCATAAAAAAATTCGAGAAATGTCCTAGAATGTGAGAGCAAAGTGGCCAGAATTGTCATTAGTTGTGCAAACACTGGCAAAGCAAAACTCTCATGCTACACTGTCTCAGAATGTTAACACATTTGCATGTTAACATCTGCATCTGTATTCTGCAAACAATCATGAGGTGCATGGCATAGGGTACATCCCACTGGACCAGTTATTAGGGTTTCTTCCTGTTCCATTCATGTACGGAACACAGGAAGAATGATTGTTTGTATGCCTCTGTGGTTGCAGTAATTATTCTAATCTTATTCTCATGATACCTATGTGAGCAATATGTAGGGGACAATAGTATATTCCTAGAGTCATAATTTAAAGCCGGTTCTTGAAACTTTATTAATAGATTTCTCAGGATAGTTTACATCTGTCTTCAAGAGTCTTCCATTTCAGTTCCTTGAGTATCTCTGTGACACTCTCCCACAGATTAAACAAACCAGTGACCATTCATGCTGCACTTCTCTCTTTATGTTCAATACCTCCTGTTAGTCCTGTCTGGTATGGATACCATCCACTTGAGCAATATTTCAGAGCTGGTCACATAAGTGATTTATAAGCAATCTCCTTTGTACACTGATTGCACTTCCCCAGTATTCTATTAATAAACCCACGACTGAACCTACGTGATCATTCCATTTCATATACCTATAGAGACCCAGATCTGCCATGAAGGCCACTCATTTCTGCTTCAACTCTCTTTGCATACAGACATGTACACCACTGAGGAGAAATTGGATATATTACTTTTTTATATGGTGAATATAAACTGAATTTCTTCTGCTGTCTCTCTCTTTACATCCCTTCCTTCCTGTTGTTGTTCATTGGTCTTCTGTCTCTACATATACTTCAGCTGGTGAGGTGGTGGGGGAAGTAGTTAGGAAACAAGCAGTTTCCCCAATCTGTATGCTATCACCATTATGGTCGGGAACTGTTGATGTGAAGGAGGCATGAATAAGTGATGTGGCATTCATTCTTCAGTTGCTGTGATGTGAACAGATTTTTCCACAAACTGCCATTGTGCTTTAAGGCTTGGACCTAACATTTACTTTGTTGGAAACCTCTGTCTTTATTAACAAATTCATCATTGCGCTAGATCTCTACAAATTCCTTCAAGACACTAACCAGAATGTATTAAGCTGTTGTAACAACTTGATGTCAATATAATTCATGCATAGTGAACCAAATGATGCATGCAACCACAGCACTGTGTTCTAGACACTTTTCAACCCTAGACAGTGACCCATTTGCTGTGAGTTGTTTCTGCACTGCAACTTAAACTTCTGCTAGGTGTTGGCTGATCATTGGATACAGACTGCCCTCTGAGAAGTTTTCTTGTGATGGAAGAATGTGGCAGTGCTACTTATCCTCGCAATGAGCCTAATGATAGCAATATTTTTAGACACCTTGGGGCCAGCCAGTCATTGTGTCATATACTGTCTTGGTGGCAATGATGTACCTATGTTACAGCTGCCAACACCACCAATGGGAATTGAACATTGGATTGCTGCTTGACTATTTTAGTGAGCCTCCTTGCTGCATTGGCATCAATATAGAAAAACCAACAAACATAGAAAATGTAAGCATTTAATAACAGTGCAATGATATGGGTGATAATACAGAATGAGCAACTGGTTATTAAAAACAATGTGCATTACTTAACTTTTGTTCTTGCTAGTGTAGAATTCTTCTCTGGCAGGTTGTCTAGTTTGACGATCTCACTTCCTATGGTTGTTGCTTACATAGATGTATTGTGAAATGTAATAATGAAGCTTGTGTTGCTTCAGTCACTTCACAGCACTCAAAGGACTTTGCATAATTAAAAAAAAATAAATAAATAAAAACTTAAAAAAAGAAACATTCAGTATAGCTCAGCATGCTTTCATTCATCTAATTTCATCTTAACTGTACAATATTAGATCCCAGAGCTCAACCAATTATGCCATCACATGACTACAATTAACTTGCAACTGCTTGCTACACTCACTCCGGCCGGAGTGGCCGAGCAGTTCTAGACAATGCAGTCTGGAACTGCATGACCGCTACGGTCGTAGATTCGAATCCTGCCTCGGGCATGGATGTGTGTGATGTCCTTAGATTAGTTAGGTTTAAGTAGTTCTAAGTTCTAGGGGACTGATGACTTCTGAAGTTAAGTCCCATAGTGCTCAGAGTTAAGTCTAGCTACACACACAAATAAACAAGTGTAGAATACATAAAGTCACAGTCCATAGATGGTGAAATACATTGATTTTTCATGTTCAAAAATATGTCATGTTGATGTGATCAAAATTATTTCCAAAAAAGGTATGAATACATATGGCACTTAATTAATAAAACAATGAATATTGGAAACAACAAGTGTTATATTAGTAATGCATCATGAAGGTAAATACTTTAGTAGTTGATGTACTAAAATCTACAAAACTTCACAATAATGATATACTGAGCAGTACCATTACACTTTCCAGACCCTTGGCAGCATTGTACTCTGTCACAACCATGGGTCTACTCATGGGGATCCAGCTGCATTCACATGTTACAGGGCTCAAACTCAGGTCTCCGTAGCCCTGCACTGCTGGGACCTGATACAGACAGCTGTAGCCATCCAATGTCCAGTGCAGAGTTCAGGGCATCGGGTCACGCTGCATTCACTTGGCTGCCATCTCCAGGATAACAGCAGATGGCATGGCTGGGACTGCTAAATTTTCAACCAGATTATTATTCTAAATGCTCTAATTCCATTAGTGGATGTAGTTTCCATGAGAGCTCTGTCAATGAAAAGATACAACTAACTGAAGTTAATACTACTGCTGTACCAAACTACTATTGTGTGTGAGTGTGCTGAGTGTAGTGTTGCCGCATGTGTGTGAATTCCCCTGATGCCACAAGAAACCAGCCCAGTCATACAAGCTGAACTTCATGACCTTAGCCACAAGTGTCAATTTGATACTGAAAATGACTCTTATGCAGACTCTATGATGCATGATGCAATTATCTGTTTAGCTCTGGACAAGGAAGTGTGACAGAAGGCATTACTCTGTGAAAACCTCAGATAGGAAGAAGTGTGGCAAATAATACAAGCTTTCAAAGTTTCTTAGGCAGCAGGTGGCCAAATTTAAGCATGGGCCAATGTGGCAGTAGCATCACAAGCTATGTCCACTAGGATGACAGATAGCTTGCTCGAGGAAGCGGCAGTGGCAGCGGTAAACATGTGGGCCCAGTGCAAATCAGATCAAGGCCAAACAGCTGAAACAGCCATAGTCCCAGCATCAACATTCTCTATTTCTGTCTTGTCCTTTCTGTTTTGTCCACCATGTACTTTTGGCATGCCCTAAGCACTGAGCTACTTGTAATGCTTGCCAGAAGAAAAGCCACATCACTTCCATATGTCATTCGCCAGAGGTTGCTCAGGGTATGGTCATAAACTGTGTGACTTCAATGCTTGTGATTTCTCCCAAGTTGTTTATCGAGTTAACGGTTATGAATTTTTCTGCACATATTTCTTTGAAATCCATGGCTCGGCCTTGTTTTTGTGTACATGTCTTGTTCTTATCACCCTGGAAGATCAAATGGAAGCAGAATTGGACAGACTCTTAAGGATGTTGTTGTGGCCAGTGAATGGTCATCTCCATTGGTTCTAGTTCAGAAGCCATCGGGCAAACTTTGCCTCTGTGGCAACTTCAGTACTACTGTCAACACACAGTCAATTGTGGATATATATCCTCTCCCACGAAAGGTGGAAGAGTTGGCCAGTACTTTCCTCAAACCGATTTGCCTGAAGCATATTGTAAGGTTCCTATAGATGAAGAGTCTCAGCAAGTTCTGGTTTTGAATACTTCTTTTGGTCTCTATTAATATTTGTGCCTTCCTTTTGGTGTAGCTAGTGCCCCTGCCATTTTCAACAGATTTTTAGTGAAATTGACTATGCCTGTCCCAGGTTGCATTAATTATCTGTATTATATCATTGTCACAGGCTTGTCCACAGCTGATCACTTGAAAAATTTTTGGACTTTGTTTTCTGTCTTACAGTCTGCAGGCTTAGGGTGTAACCTGACAAAACCTCAGTTTTCTCAACCTTGTTTACTTGTGATTCAAGGTCTTGCAGGATGGGGTTCACCTTCTGGCAGACCACATCTCTGCTGTTACATCTGTGCCTTGCTCCTCGTCCACAAAAGAGCTTCAGACTTCTCTAGAGAAGATAGCCTACTACCATAAATTCCTGCTGGGGTTAGCCACATTGTCCCACCCATTGCATGTCTTGTTACACAAGGAAATACCTTTGTGCTGGAGCCAGGATATGAATGTGCTTTTCAATTGTTGAAATCCAAACAATTCTCAACCATTGGTTAAGCTACATTCTGCCTGGACCAGCACATAGTTTTGGTGACTGACGCATCACAGTATGGCCTGAGTGCAATCCTAGCACACCAATGTGCAGATGTTCATTAAAGATCTGTTACTTTTGTCTCTAAATCTTTCACTCTACCCCAGCAGCAATACTCTCAGGGGGAAAAAAAGATTCTTTTCACAGTATATGCCCTCCAGAAATTTTATTTTTTGTATGGCTCCAAGTTTCACCTTCTTACTGACCATAAGACCTTGGTTTCCTTGTTTAACCCTCACACTTCCTTGCCCAACAATGTACCACACAACCTAAAATGGCTGGGCACTGTTACTGGCTCACTACAGTTACCAGATCCATTTTCGACCTATGTCTAAAGAAGCTGATGTGGATGAGTTGTCCCACCTTCCTGTGGTCCTGATCCTGAATTTGATCAAGAAGAATTGCTTTGCTTCCATTTTGACATTGAAATGCAGGCTGCAGTTGAAGGTTTCCCAGTTATTAGCTCATTCATAACTGCTACCATTGCTCTGACCTGGTTTTCTGGCAGGTGATTCAATTGTTCAACAGGGCTGACCAGATAAACTGCTGAGATGGACTCTGGGCCACCTCTTTCGTATGGTATTGCCTCCAAACAAGACCCCTCACCCAGAGTAGTCATTCCCACCACATTACAGTGCGAGGTTCTACACTTTCCCAACCAGTGATTTTGGGGAGTTCCATACAACATACTGTTAGCTAGGCGACACGTTTTTTGGCCAGGGATTGATGGCAAAATTTTCTCTTTTGTTGCAGCTTGTGAGCAGTGTGCCAAACCACAGGCGGCTTTATGTGCCCCTGGCCTTCTCCACACCAGCCATGGGAACACACTATTGTAGACTTTGTGGGTCCCTCTTTGAATTGCTATTGGCTTTTGATGTTGTTGTTGTTGTTGCTGTTCTGGTCTTCAGTCCAGAGACTGGTTTGATGCAGCTCTCCATGCAACTCTATCCTCTGCAAGCTCCTTCATCTCCCAGTACCTACTGCAATCTACATCCTTCTGAACCTGCTTAGTGTATTCATCTCTTGGTCTCCCTCTACGATTTTTACCCTCCACGATGCCCTTCAATACTAAATTGGTGATCCCTTGATGCCTCAGAACATGTCCTACCAACCGATCCCCTCTTCTAGTCAAGTTGTGCCACAAATTTCTCTTCTCCGCAATTCTATTCAATACCTCCTCATTAGTTATATGGTTAACCTTCTAATCTTCAGAATTCTTCTGTAGCACCATATTTCGAAAGCTTCAATTCTCTTCTTGTCAAAACTATTTACCATCCATGTTTCACTTCCTTACATGGCTACACTCCACACAAATACTTTCAGAAATCTAACATTTAAATCTATTCTCAATGCTAACAAATTTCTCTTCTTCAGATACGTTTTCTTTGCCATTGCCAGTCTACATTTTATATCATCTCTACTTCGACCATCATCAGTTATTTTGCTCCCCAAATAGCAAAAATCATTTACTACTTTAATTGTCTCATTTCCTAGTCTAGTTCCCTCAGCATGACCCAATTTAATTTGCCTACATTCCATTATCCTCGTTTTGCTTTTGTTGATGTTCATTTTATATTCTCCTTTGAAGACACTGTCCATTCTATACAACTGCTCTTCCAAGTTCTTTGCTGTCTCTGACAGAATCACAGTGTCTTCAGTGAGCCTCAAAGTTTTTATTTCTTCTCTACAGATTTTAATTCCTACTCCAAATGTTTCTTTTGTTTCCTTTACTGCTTGCTCAATATACAGATTGAATAATATCGGGGATAGGCTACAACCCTGTCCCACTCCCTTCACCATCAATGCTTCCCTTTCATGACCCTCAACTCTTCTAACTGCCATCTGGTCTTTGTACAAATTGTAAATAGCCTTTTGCTCCCTGATTTTACCTCTGCCACCTTCTGAATTTGAAAGAGAGTTTTCCAGTCAACATTGTCAAAAGCTTTCTCTAAGTCTATAAATGCTAGAAACATAGGTTTGCCTTTCCTTAGTCTATCTTCTAAGATAAGTTGTAGGGTCAGTATTGCCTCACATGTTCCAACATCTCCACGGAATCCAAACTGATCTTCCCCAAGAATTCTTGTTAGTGTTTTGCAGCCGTGAATAATTAAACTGATAATACAGTAATTTTCACATCTGTCAACACCTGCTTTCTTTGGGATTGCAATTATTATATTCTTCTTAAGTCTGAGGGTATTTCTCCTGTCTCATACATCTTTCTCACCAGATGGTAGAGTTTTGTCAGGGCTGGCTCTCCCAAGGCTATCAGTAGTTCTAATGGAATGTTGTCTACTCCTGGGGACTTGTTTATTTATTTTTACTTATTTATTTATTGTTCCATGGGACCAAATTAAGGAGAAGTCTCCATGGTCATGGAACGAGTCAATACATGAAATTATAACACGATATTAGAAACAGATAAAATGAAATATAAAAAAAATGTATTCAGCTGACAAGTCATAAGTTTAAATGAAGAAAATCAACAATGTAACACTGGAATTTGCTTAATTTTTTAGCTCTTCCAGGAGCTCCTCGACAGAATAGAAGGAGTGAGCCGTGAGGAAACTCTTCAGTTTAGACTTAAAAGAGTTTGGGCTACTGCTAAGATTTTTGAGTTCTTGTGGTAGCTTATTGAAAATGGATGCAGCAGAATACTGCACTCCTTTCTGCACAAGAGTCAAGGAAGTGCATTCTACATGCAGATTTGATATCTGCCTAGTATTAACTGAGTGAAAGCTGCTAACTCTTGGGAATAGGCTAATATTGCTAACAACAAACGACATTAAAGAAAATATATACTGTGAGGGCAATGTCAGAATTCCCAGATTTTTTATAGGGGTCGACAAGAGGTTCTCGAACTTACACCACATATAGCTCGAACAGTCTGTTTTTGAGCAAAAAATACCCTTTTTGAATCAGAAGAATTACCCCAAAAAATAATACCATACGACATCAGCGTATGAAAATATGCGAAGTAGACTACTTTTTGTGTTGAAGTGTCACTTATTTCAGATACTGTTCTAATGGTAAATAAAGCAGCATTTTGCTTCTGAACAAGATCCTGGACATGGGCTTTCCACAACAGCTTACTATCTATCCGAACGCCTAGGAACTTGAACTGTTCCGTCTCGCTTATAATATGCCTATTCTGTCTGATCAAAATATCGGTTCTTGTTGAATTGTGAATTAGAAACTGTAAAAACTGAGTCTTACTGTGATTTAGTATCAAATTATTTTCCACAAGCCACGAACTTATTTCATGAACTACATTATTTGTTACTGTTTCAATATTACACACAAGATCCTTCACTATCAAGCTGGTGTCATCAGCAAACAGAAATATTTTTGAATCACCTGTAATACTAGAAGGCATATCATTTATATAAATAAGAAACAGCAGTGGCCCCAGCACCGACCCTTGGGGAACGCCCCACTTAACAGTGCCCCATTGGGACTGAACATCACTACCACTCTCAATATTGCGGAGAATTACCCTCTGCTTTCTGTTCTTAAAGTAATAGGCGAACCAATTGTAAGCTACTCCCCTTACTCCATAATGGTCCAACTTCTGCAGTAATATTTTGTGGTCAACACAGTCAAAAGCCTTTGTTAAACCAAAGAAAACACCTAGCATTCAGAACCTTCTATTTAATCCGTCCAAAACCTCACAGAGAAAAGAGAATATAGCATTTTCAGTTGTTAAACCATTTCTAAAACCAAACTGAACATTTGACAGCAAATTATGTGAATTTAAATGCTCCAGTAACCTTGTATATACAACCTTCTCGATAACTTTAGCAAACACCGATGGCATAGAAATAGGTCTAAAATTGTCAACATTATCATTGTCTCCCTTTTTATAAAGTGGCTTCACTACCGAGTACTTTAATCGGTCAGGAAACCGACCACTCCTAAAGGAAAAGTTACAGATATGGCTGAGAACTGGGCTAACATACATAGAACAATACTTCAGTATTCTGCTAGATACCCTGTCATATCCATGAGAGTTCTTGGTCTTTAGTGATTTAATTATTAACTCAATCTCCCTCTTGTCAGTATCATGGAGGAGCATTTCAGGTAACAGTCTCAGAAAACTTTTTTCTAAGAGCGCTATATGATTCCCTGTTTGGGCTAGGTTTCTATTTAGTTCACCTGCTATATTCAGAAAGTGATTATTAAATACTGTACATATATGTTTCAAATAGATCTTTCAGTGCTCTGTCAAACTCTTCATGCAGCATCGTATCTCCCATTTCATCTTCATCTACATCCTCTTCCATTTCCATAATATTGTCCTCAAGTACATCACCCTTGTATAGATCCTCTATATACTTCTTCCACCTTTCTGATTTCCCTTCTTTGCTTAGAATTGGCTTTCCATCTGAGCTCTTGATGTTCATACAAGTGGCTCTCTTTTCTCCGAAGGACTCTTTAATTTTCCTTTAGGCAGTATCTATCTTACCCTAGTGAGATAAGCCTCTACATCCTTAGATTTGTCCTGCTTAGCCCTGCTTAGCCATTTTGCACTTCCTGTCGATCTCATTTTTCAGATGTTTGTATTCCTTTTTGCCTGCTTCATTTAATGCATTTTTATATTTTTTCCTTTCATCAATTAAATTCAATATTTGTTCTGTTTCCCAAGGATTTCACTAGCCCTCATCTTTTCACCTACTTGATCCTCTGCTGCCTTCACTACTTCATCCCTCAGACCAACCCATTCTTCTTCTACTGTATTTCTTTCCCCCATTCCTGTCAATTGTTCCCTTATGCTCTCCCTGAAACTCTGTACAACCTCTGGTTCTTTCAGTTTATCCAGGTCCAATCTCCTTAAATTCCCAACTTTTGCAATTTCTTCAGTTTTAATCTACAGTTCATAACCAATAGATTGTGGTCAGAGTCCACATCTGCCCCTGGAAATGTTTTACAATTTAAAACCTGGTTCCTAAATCTCTGTCTTACCATTATATAATCTATCTGATACCTTCTAGTATCTCCAGAATTCTGCCATGTACACAACCTTCTTTTACGATTCTTGAACCAAGTGTTAGCTATGATTAAGTTATGCTCTGTGCAAAATTCTACCAGGCGTCTTCCTCTTTTATTCCTTACCCCCATTCCATATTCACCTACTACGTTTCCTTCTCTTCCTTTTCTTACTATCAAATTCCAGCCACCCATGACTATTAAATTTTTGTCTCCCTTCACTATCTGAATAATTCCTTTTATCTAATCATACATTTCATTGATCTCTTCATCATCTGCTGAGCTAGTGGGCATATAAACTTGTACTACTGTGGTATGCGTGGGCTTCGTGTCTTCCTTGCCACAATAATGCATTAACTATGCTGTTTGTAGTAGCTTACCCATGCTCCTATTTTTTTTAAATTCATTATTAAATCTACTCCTGCATTACCCCTATTTGATTTTGTATTTGGAACCCCATAGCCACCTGACCAGAAGTCTTGTTCCATCTGCCACTGAACTTCTCTAATTCCTACTATATGTAACTTTAACCTACCCATTCCCCTTTTTAAGTTTTCAAGCCTACCTGCATGATTTAGGGATCTGATATCCCAAGCTCTGATCCATAGAACACCAGTTTTCTTTCTCCTGATAACAACATCTTCCTGAGTAGTCCCCACCCGGAGATCCAAATGGGGGACTATTTTACTTTATCTCCAGAATATTTTACGCAAGAGGACACCATCATCATTTAACCATACAGTAAAGCTGCATGCCCTCGGGAAAAATTACAGCTGTAGTTTCCCCTTGCTTTCAGCCATTCGCAGTACCTGCACAGCAAGGCCATTTTGGTTAGTGTTCCAAGGCCAGATCAGTCAATCATCCTGAATGTTGCCCCTACAACTACCGAAAAGGCTGCTGCCTCTCTTCAGGAACCACACGTTTGTCTGGCCTCCAAACACATACCCCTTCATTGTGGTTGCACCTACAGTATGGCTATCTGTATCGCTGAGGCACACAAGCCTCCCCAGCAATGGCAAGGTCCATGGGTCTTTTTTTTTTGGGGGGGGGGGGGGATGATTGTGGATGCATTTTCACTGTTTCCTTACATCCTCCATTGTGTCAAGGGGCAGCATCATACATTTCAATTTCCCCTAATGAGACCCAGTTCATTTTTCACACCTTCCAATTTTTTTGTTCATGTCATAGAATTCATCATGTTACAGCTCCTCCATTCCACCCTCAATCAAACAGCGAGGTAGAACAACTAGAGCATACATTCAAGATTAAAATGTGGATTCTTTGGTGGACGATGACCTTTTCCATTTTCTGAGCACCAATTGCTGGACACTATGGGTGAGTGGAGTCGGGCTGAGTCAGTTCATGGCTGCCAACAATGTGTGCTCCTCTGCCTTCCATGACCTATGCTGCATCTGTCAGTCAGGTTCATCTGGCTGCTTTGCACTGAGGTTGCTGGTGTGGGTGAAAGGGTTTGGTTACCAGTCAAATTGGATACCAGCCACTGTTCTCTGCTGCTGGGGAAGCCGTCTTTGTAACATCTATATCGCTGACAGGCTGGTGGCTCCCTACTCTGATCAGTTGTACCCCTCTTTGTTGCCAGAAGTCACAGGTTCAAGGGTGTGGCCTCTCCCTGTCACTGCCCCCCATCCCACTGGCCTGTACCTAAAGCCTGTTATCATCTGCTGTGGAGGCACAACCATCCCATTAGCTATCTCCTCCACATGTAGTGCCCTGGCGTCCTAGCTTCCCGATGCTGGGTGTGGCATTGGATCCACTGCTGCAGCCTGCTGATCTGGTCAGGCCACCTCCACTGGCCCCTCACCATCATCACCTCAGTCATCATCACCAGTGGATCCAGCTCCGTGTCCTCCACACTGGGATGTGTCTGCTGATGATGATGCATGCATAGCAGAGTTTGCACTGTATCATCTGAGAGCCATATGTGTGAAGCAGTCCACAGGTCTCTCACAAAAATCTGTCTTTGTTTATGCCTGACTGGTGGACTAGCCCACAGACATTTCATATGTACACTGACCTGTCATGTGAACTCTGTTACTTCTGGGCTTGGGTGTGAACTCTTGTTGGGCACCATCAACTGTACCCCATTGACCATTTGTGCTGACGAACAGTGTAGACCCTCCTTGATCGCTGTGCTTAGGCCCAACAGTACCATTGGTAACACCTGTGTCCATGTAGATGACGAACACATCAGTGCAGCCTTAGTGTATGATGCATCCTTTCCACCATCCCATTATTCTTAGGGTGTGCAAATGGTTGTAGCCACATACTTGTAGGATCTTCACAAAAAGCTGTCATTCAAACTGTCATTTTTTATCTATTGTAATTGAGTGAGGAATACCAAATCTTCAAAATCATTCACTTACTAATGCCTTCACCACTGTCTCTGCTCAGATACCTGCTACAGGAGTAGCTTCTGCCCATCTTGTGAACTGATCTATGACTGTGACAGTTCCACAACTCCAGTTCCTTTGTTGTGGTATTTGTTGTAGCATGAGGCTATGTGAATAAAAGATGAGTCGTTGCCATTCAAACATGGTAACAGTCCCACGATGTCCACTTGTACATGGGAAAATCTTACCATGGGTGTTGGAATTTGCATAATTGGTATAAAAATGTGTCAACTAACTATGCTGCATTGGCACTTGATGCTTGAATGTGGCCAAGTTCTGCAGTCCTTCTGTACTCCAGGCCATACCACTTTGCTTTCCAGTAATTTTACTGCAGCATTTATGCCTAGGTTAGCCAAGTTATGTAGTTCTTGGAAGACCATACAGCTAAATTATGCAGGTGTTTAAGGTTGCTTTACCCCTCATGATGTGTTGCAACAAATACTTGTATCAGCACATGGGGAAGGGATTCATTGCAGCTGTAGAGCTGTATGTTCACTTGTAAGTAAGTCATTTAGTACTGTATCATCTTGTACAAAACATACACAGATATTTACAGAACATAAGCATTATTCATAATCCTTTAGTATGGCATCAGCATGCTGATTTTAAATAAAAATGTCAAAAATCTTTCTTATTCTAATTATTTATAATTATTTACAGTCAGCATAAACATTAACTATTTCTGCTTTGATACATTTTAAAATCTACAACATTTCGCAGACCTAACTTTCTATATGATGGAGGGTATAAGAAACAGTAAGCATTATGATGAGAAATGCTTTCAGCCTTTGAATGGTTCTTTGTAAATATACTTGAACCTGAGAATTATGGTTCTCAGGAGTTTTTAGGAGGACACTGTCTCCTATCTTAAATTTTACTTGGTTCAGATTAGCGCCATGTCTCTTAATACATGCCTCAGCACATGTCCTCATTTTTTAAAAATTGTAACAGCTCTTTCTTTTACACAATGTCTAGGTCTTGTCATGGCAGAAAATCAGTCAGGTATTCTATTATACTCTGTGATTTAACACCCAATATAATTAACTCATGTGTAAAATCTGTACTTTTGTGAGATGCAAAGCTCATAATTTTTTCAATGTCAGCCACATATTTGCTTCATGCCCTAAAATCTCTGCTTAATTCATGCATATAGCATTCCAAAGAGTTTCCCAAGTGTTAACAGGCTGGTATATAAATCACCTCTACACCCCTCTCCTTCATTTGAAAAGTTGCCTTTTTTTGAAATTTTGGATATGAAGCAAGGTTCATTGTCCAACAATATAGGTTCCAGTACCCCTATCTTCATGAAGTAATCATCTTCCAATTTACTAAATAATGCTTTAGCTGTGGTTTTATATGATGTATACAGTTTCACAAATTTTGAAAAGGTATCCAACACAACCAAAATGTACACAAAATTACCAGTCATTTTGGGTAATGGACTGTAAATATCCATTGCCAGCAATTTTAAAATGAAATTAAGGAGCAGTGCTGACTTCAACAAGGTGACTTGGAGGCCAGACACCATCGGGCATCATTTGTGGCAAATTTGCCTGATCAGCTGCACCATGGCTGGCCCAGAAATGGGGCATGGCTGGGCAGTTTACACAGGTGTAAATCTTTTCTGACCAACTGTGTCATGGCTAGGATAGCAACCTGTCATGGTTAGACCATTTCTCACAGGCTATGAAGTGTAGATATGCATGACCAGTCATGCCATGCCTGGAACTTTTTTGTGAGAGATGAGGGGGCCATTTCTTGAAGCTGTGGGGGCATCATATAAATGATGAACAGGTGGCTCCTGTAAATATCATTTCTATGCCGACGACCTTCAGTTCTACCTAAGCATCAGACCTGAAGATGTAAACACTTCAATCGCTCAGATGAATGATGATCTGTCTTAAGTAGTGACATGGGCGAAAAACCTGGGGCTTAAAACTAAATGCAAAAAAGACGCAAGTAATCTTAATAGCCCATCAGAAATTAATAAGTTCAGATTTCCGCGAACGCTACCTCCTATTCTGCTCGACGGTACTCCAATACCATATCAGAAAACAGTTAAGAACTTGGGTGTAACTTTGCATGAGCATCTCAACTGGGCGGAGAATACAGTCGCAGTGTGCCGAAAGACGTCTGCTTGTCTCTATGCTCTCAAACAGTTTCGGAACATATTTCCACAGGACTTGAAACGCCAGCTCGTGCAAGCACTCGTTCTACCGAACCTCCACTATTGTGATGTGATTCAACAAGGCACGAGTAGTGAAAACAAAAGATGGCTAGAACAAACCACGAATGCCTGTGTGCGTTACACCTGCAACATTCGCCGATATGATCATGTTAGTGCTTCATACTCTGAGCTAGGGTGGCTGCGGCTGGACAAATTGTGTGACTACCACACTCTATGTCTACTTCACTGACTCCTCGTCGCGCAAGCACCCCAGTACATTGCTTCAGAGGTTAAAAACCTGTCGTGCCATCATAATCGAAACACGAGGTCACTCTTATTTGGTATCCTAACTGTGCCCACTCACAAAACAAAAACTTTTGCAAACTCCTTCTCAGTTGCCACTGTCCACCTCTGGAACAAACTGCCCCTTACCTTGCGCAAAATTCAATCTCCTGCTGCTTTTAAGAAGAAGTTGAAGCATTTCCTACTGTCATCCTCATAACCTTCTCCACAAAATTAATGTACAAGGCCAATCCTCTCATCTGTCAAATAGCACAGCTAGCATCTCCTATCTTGCTCCTGAGATGCCTTCCCCTTCATCTATCTCTATTATCCACGCAATCTTCTTTTCCTTTATATTTCCTTAATTATGTTTCATCATGTCTCTCTATTCTTCTCCTCGCTTCACCATGAGTCTCCCTCATACTCCCTGCTGCTAGCACTCCTATCTAAAATCTGTCTCTTCAATAATGTCTAATTATAACAGTACTTATGATCTACGAATATAAACTCTATATGTATGTATTTTTCCAGGTGTGCCTTTCTAATTGTTTATTTCACTTTTCGTACTAGATGTAGTTTAACATGCCTACTAAAACATATGAATGTAAAATAAGTAGAATGCCTGGTTAGATGTAAGAGAAGGCCTGATGGCCCTAATCTTGCCAGGTTAAATAAATAAATAAATAAATAAATAAAATATATCTGTGGTTGTTGTGAGAAGCATCTGTTGTGTTCACATAGGATGCTGGTGATGTGACCAAAGAATGGGGAGTGGTGTGTTAGTGATGAGGATGTTGGCATGTGGAGGCCATGCATACCAAAGCAACTCTGATCCTACCAAAATGATGGTGTATATTGAAAGGGTGATGCAACTGATGTGAGTCACTAATTTATTAGCCAGAGAACTATGATGGATGTGATCTGTGCAGTGGCTGTCCGTGATGGGCTAGAGGCCAAAATGAGGCAGGAGTGCTAGATAATGATCGATTTTGGGTTGTGCTTGATGTCAGTGTAGGCAGAGATGTAGTCATAGAATCCAACATTGTTGTGTTGAACTCATGTCAGGGAGAGATGCTAAAGTAGGTGGTGACAGTTGGAGGTGTGTAGCACAACTGACAGTGGTCGCACCAGAGCTAGTGCAATGACAAATGTCAAGAGTGGGATTTCAGATTACTGAGGCCATAAAAGCTTACATCTGAGGTGTTTTAGTATTCTAACAAGGAATTTAATCATGTTGATTCAGTTGTTAAGAGCTAATACTTACTGATTAAGTGAATTGTTTCTCATTTTCTTTAGGAGCATGACAGTTTTAAGTATTTGTGAGTTTTACAAGGCACGATGTTAGTAATTACTTTCATAGTATTAAAAACAGTTGAAAAATGTATAGAAATGAAAATAGCTGATTGTTTCAGATATTCATGTGAATATTTGTGGATACACTTGGATATAATTTAATCTTGTTTTCAATGAGACTCAAGTATTCAGGTATATTTGAGGCCTGTGTACAAAGTATACGATATTAAAAAGAAAAAAGAAAGAAAGAAAGAAATTCATATATCTGACGGGGTTGGGAGCCTAATCCCCTTCAAAGTAGGCCTCTTGTGCTTGCATACACTTAGCCTACTGATCCTTCCACTGCTGGAAACACCTCTGGAAGTCTTTTTTTAGAATGGTGTTCAGCTCCGTCATCGTGTTCCGCATTATCTCTTCTCTACTCTCAAAATGGGATCCTTTCAGTGGCGTCTTCAATTTTAGAAACAACCAGAAGTTGCAAGGTGCCATGTCTGGAGAGTAGGAAGGTTGGCAAACAGCTATAATTCCATGTTTGGCCAAGAAATTTTGGATCATGTGGGATGTATCTGCAGGGGTGTTGTGATGCAGTTGCCAGTTTTTCGCCATCCACATGTCTGATCTTTTGCATCGAACTGCATCATGGAGTCACTGGAGAACATCTCGATAGCACTCCTTTGTCACTGTTTGTCCTTCTGGTGCATATTCATGATGCACAATTCCACAGAAATCAAAGAAGACAGTCAGCATCACCTTGATATTGCTTCGCACCTGCCAAACTTTTTTCAGCCTCGGAGACTGTCTGTCTGTTTCTGAGCCATACCTGTACACCCATGACTCATCTCCAGTTATCACAGTGTTCAGAAACCTAGGATCAGTGTTGGTGGTGTCCAGAAGGTCCTGTGCAATGGAGGTCTTTTTGTACCAGAGACAACACCTTGGGCATGAATTTCACAGGCACCCGGTGCATGTTCAAATCATCACACAAAATTGCATGTGCAGAATCTTTACTCAGTCCAGCCCCTGGGGGAATCTCCTGCATGGTCAAATGATGATCTGCCATCACCAAATTTTGCACCCTCTCAACAACAGCTGCACTCCAAGAAGTTTGGGGCCTGCCAGAACACTGGTCACTCTCTGCTGATGTGCGGCCATTTTTGAATCAGTTGAACCCCTCCTTAATTTGTGTTACACCCATTGCATCTTCTCCAAACACCTACTGAATCTTACGAATTACTTCTCTTTGAGGATCACCAAGCATTCGACAAAATTTGATGCAGTATCTTTGCTCAACATATTCAGTCATCTTGAGAGAATCGGTAATCCAACAAACACGTTGTGTAGCACCTCACTCAATGACCAACAGAGAGTGACAGATGCACTGGAAGGCAGGGACAAAATTCAAACTTGCACATAAAGAACTCTTCTTTTACTGTGTACAGTTGCGCCATGCTATCGTCTCTATTTTGTGTGGGAAAATTGGAGCTCAGATACTTTTTAGACAGACCTCATGTTTTGTGTGATGTATCTACACTTAAACATTTGTTTATGTGGTTATAAGTAAAGTGTTTTACAATTGCATTTGTCATGTTTACAGTCTTCTTGCGTTCACTGAGCACAGTCCATAAGTAGAGAGTCTGATCCATATATTTTTCTTCAAAGTTCTGACAGAAATCTTTAAAGAGCATTCTTTTTTTTAATGATTAATCAAACAAAGCATTCTCTTAAACAAGAAAAATATTTTTGATGCAACAAGTACCAGCAGTGCAGGATACATATTGGTGCAAATGATCAATAGGGCACCAAGATTTTCCTATAACGTTGATCAGGTTTGCGACATATTATTAGTAAACAATTATTGAGCACATGTTGGAAACACATATACAATTAGTTGGTGAAAGATTTTGTTAAGTAGAGGTAGCCATTTGTTTTAAATTCATGGACACAGAAATAGTTTTGTTTCTGTTCTGTAGAACAGACAACAAATATTAATATTCTGTATAATTTGGTACTCCTTCCTTCCAGCTCTGTTTTTCATTCTATTTCTTATTTACCTGGTCAGACAGCTTCCGTACTCAGGTAAAAACTTGCTTTGGTATCAGTAATCAGATGCTTTATAACAGTGTACCTTAAACTATGCAAGTTATGTTATTAGCTTATGTTTCAACTCCAATTTTTAATATTTCATTTTGTGTTTTAGAATAAAAACATGTATACTGTCGCCCAATAAAAAACATAACACGATCCTTAACCCGGTGCCTTTCCACACCAAAAACATCATTCTCCTCAGACATTTCAAAAAATCTCATCTTCTGAATCTACAGGGAACTTTTCTTTAAATGCCTTCAAGTGTCAACAAGTACATAAACTCCTCTGCTCTTTAACATAATGAAATATTTGCTCTGTCCATGAATAAATATGCATACATGTTGTTTGCTAAATTGTTATTATCTAACTTATGGTCTGATACGTACTCCTAATACAACTTTCATAGATTGTTGTAGCTTTCATAATACATGTACATCAATATAGGTACTCTGCAAGCCACCATAAGATTTATGGCAGAGGATACCCTGTACCACTACCGCTCATTTCGTTTCCTGTTCCACTTGCACATAGAGCAAGGGAATAAATGACTGTCTATGCGCCTCCACATTAGCCATAATTTCTCGAATCTTATCTTTGTGGTCCTTACATGCAAAGTATTGTATTGTATTGTATTGTATTGCATTATTTATTGGTCCTGTTGTCTACACAGCAACTTATGCATAAGACATTGGACAAGTCAAGTTATAAATATACAGGCTGAAAGTCATTTCAAGGCATACATATTTAAGGTTACAATAATACACTTTACACGTAAGTATTTATATAACACATTTCATAAATTTAAATATTCTTCAATGGAGTAAAAGCAGTGATTCTGTAAATATGACTTTAGAGATTTTCCAAATGTATTGGCCTCTGGGATAGCTCTTATGTTTTCAGGAAGTTTGTTATAAAGCTTAACTCCCATGTGAAATGTACCTTTTTGGCACAGTGCTGTGCTGATTTGAGTCATATGTAAGTTCCTATTTTGTCTGGTAAAGTGTTCATGTATATCAGTTTTTTTGCAGGCTCCGGTCCTTTGCTATTACATTTAATTTAAAGAACAAAAGGGTTTCGATAATGTATACACATGGTAATGGAGGAATTCCAGATTTCTTAAACAGGGGTTTACAAGAGTCTCTAGGCAGCAGAATCATTTGGCAGTTAGCTTCAAATGTCGGTTCCCTAAATTTTCTCAATAGTATTTCTTGAAAGAAACATCACCTCCCCTGCAGCGATTCCCATCTGAGTTCCCGAAACATCTTTGTAACACTTACTTGTTGTTGGAGCCTACCAGTAACAAATCTAGCAGCCTGCCTCTGAGTTGCTTTGATGCCTTCCTTCAATCTGATCTCATACAGATCCCAAACACTACAGAAGTATTCAAGAACAGGTCACACCAGCAACCTATATGTGGTCTCCTTTACAGGTGAATCACTCTTTTCCAAAATTCTTCCAGTTAACTGATGTCACCATTTGCCTTCCCCACCATACTTCTCACTTGTTCGTTCCATTTCATATCACTTTGCAACATTACATCCAGATATTTAAATGACTTGACTGTGTCAAATGGGACACTAGTAATACTGTATTTGAATATTACAGGTTTGATCTTCCTACTCATTTGCACTGACTTACACTTTTCCTTATTGAGAAGTAGTTGCCATTCATCACAAAAACTGGAAATTTTGTCTAAGTCATCTCGTATCTTCCTTGTCTCTGCCTTAGAGGACAGCTTACTGGTTTCTATTATTTAAGGAGACTTCAAGCCACTCACATATCTGTGAACTTATTCTATATTCTCATACCTTCATTAACATGCTGCAATGGGGCACTGTGTCAAATTCTTTCCAGAAATCCTGAAATATGGAATCTGCCTATTGCCCTATATCCATTGTTCAGAGTACATCATTTGAGAAAAGGGCAAGCTGAGTTTCGCATGAGCGGTGTTTTCTAAAACCATGCTGATTCATGGACATAAGCTTCTGTCTCAAGATAGTTTATTATATTCAAACTGAGAATATGCTCAAGGACTCTGCACCAAATTGAAGTAAGGAATATTGGTCCATAATTTTGTGGGTCCATTCTTTTAAGCTTCTGGAGTCAACCTGCGCTTTTTTCCAGTCACTTGGGACTTTGAGGTATATGGGAGATTCTTGATAAATGCAAGCTACATAACGGGCCAATACCATTGAATACACTTTGTTAAAGTGAACTGGGATTCCATCTGGACCTTGTGATTTATTTGCATTCAAATCTTTCAGTTATTCCTCTGTGCCTGGGATGCTTATTACTATGTCATCCATAAAGAAGTCTGTCTGATGGTCAAATGATGGTATGTTTGTATGATTCTTCTGTGTGAATGATTTCTTGAACTTGAAGTTTAAAACTTCGGCTTTTGTTTTGGTGTCCTCAACTGCTACACCAGAATGGTCAACAAGGGCTGATGGAAGCCTTAGACCCGTTTAGTGATTTTGCATAGGACCACAATTTTCTTAGGTTCTCTGCCAGATCATTTGCTAAGGTGTGATGGTGGCAGTCATTGTATGCTTTATGCATAGATCTTTTCACAGATGCATGAATCTCAACTAACCTTTGCTTGTCATCATTTGTGCATTCTCTTTTGAACTGAGAGTTCAAAAGCCTCTGCTTCCTCAGAATTTTCTGAATTTAGTTATTAAACCATATTGTGTCTTTTCCATCCTTCATCCACTTACTGGGCACATAACACTCCAGACCACGATTTACAAACTGCTTAAACTTTGCCTGTAATTCCTCTACATTTATGTTATTGAAACTAAGTGAAGTCAGTTCACTGTCTTAGTGAGATGCTAACAACTGCTTATCTGCTCCATCTAGCAGAAACACTCTCCTAGCCTTCTTTACTGATTTATTAACTTTCATAACTTTTGATGCTATAATGACATAATGATTAGTGATCTCCGTTTCTATACAGACATTGTCAATAAGGTATGGTCTGTTTGTAGCTACAAGATCTAAGATATTTCCACTGTGTGTGGGCTTCCGAGCGAGCTGCTCAAGAGAGTTTCCAGAAAATGTGTTCAAAAGTATTTCGCATGATGGTCTGTCTGTACCCGTCGCAACGAATAGATAGACATCCCAGTCTATACTCGTTAGGTTAAAGTTGCCTCCAACTAGTCTTGCAAGATCTGGGTGCTTCAACACTACTGACCATAGCCTTTCTTTGAATGACTCTGGAACTGTCTCAGTGGAGTCGGGTGGCTGGTAGAGACAGCTCTCGGTTCCAAGATTAATATGAGCATGAGAACTATCCTGGAAGGCAGTAAATTTGGGAATTTTAGTACAAATACCTTGATAGTTTACTGGTAAAATTTTGACAGTCAAAGTATCTTTATTCTGAACACCGTCTGCATTCCCTTGCTGTGAATCAGAGGACGAGTGTTCATCAGAGCACCTCAAACTACTGTCTAGCCTAAATAACCCTCATGTGCGCTCCACAAGTACTCTGCTAGCTCCTTCTTCTGTGTAGTGCATCCCTCCCCTATGAAGGGGAGTCCTACAAATCCCCTCATGATAATACACATCTAGGAATCTGCAGCCAAGACTATAACAGAGTTGATGTAAGCTTTGGCTGACACCCTCCACTTGGCTCCAAACCAAAGGGCCCCATTCAACTCTGGGAACAATGCTGCAAACTGTGAGCTCTGCTTCCACCCCACATGTGAGGCTAGCAGTCTTCACGACCTCTGCCAGTTGCCTGTATGAACTGAGGATGGCTTCAGAAACCATGTGGCAGGTGTCATTGGTGCCAATGTGAGCCACAACTGTACACTTGACAGCTGCAGGCAAGGCTGCCTCCACATCTCAGATGAGGCCCCCGTAAGACATATCAGATGCACATTGTCTTTCTTTCCATCCATCTGCCTAAGGAGCTCCATAATGTACCAAACAATAAAACACATTTAAAATTCCAATGGTTGTCACAATCAGTCATGTCTGTCAGAGCTTCCCCAACTCAGCTTTTTATTTTTTAATTTGTATTTACTGTTTTAAAGCTTTTCTAATTAAGTAGCTATCTAAGCAAATAATAGATATTAGATGATTTCATAACAAAGAAAAATGTTAAATTGATCTTAAATAGTTTTGTGAATTACTATTTAAGCCTTATAATACCTATAGATAAGATGATTAGTTTGCTGTCATAGCTTGTAGATTTATGTTCTTATACTGTTTCATAGTTAATTTGACAGGGCTTTGCCATTAAGCATCACACTTGTACAGCTTTAGTTTAGTGACACTGTGTAATCCAAATAACCTTCTGGATTCTGGATACACCAGTTGATATGCATTGGGATGATATTTTTCTATTAGCTCAAAGGGACCTAGGTAAATGAAAAAAGTAATTCTTTATTTCAGCAGTCATTTTTTTTTAAATTATTCCTGAGAGTCCACAAATACCAAGTCCCCCAGTTCAAATTTTGAGAATTTGCCTTTCACATTGTGCCTTCTTTTTCTTATTTCTCCTTTTTTCCATAGCATTCTTGACATTGCTTTCCCTTTCCTGTGGAGACATGATTCCACAAGCTGGTGTTCTGTCATATATGACTTCTAGTTGATGTATCTTTCAGATGGATTGCTGGATGGATGATAAACTGAAATTACAATGCACCTAATTTTGGTATTGTCAATGAAATTCTTCCAAGTTTGAGATGTGAACTGTGATCCATTATCTGAGATGATAGTTTTTGGTTTCTCCACTTCATTGAAATACTTACTGGCAAATTTTGTAATCAGCGGTTTACTGGTTGCTTTTTTTGAGTCTACAGTCTACAGTTACAGAAATATAGCAATAACCACCTTTTGTTTTGGCAAAGATCGTTATATATTGAACGTGGAAAGATCTAAACTTTTCTCTGCCAATATGTTCTGCATCAACTGTTTTGGTTACTAACTTTGACTCTTTGACATCTGTCACAGATGGCAAGTGTCATTTTTACTCTCCAGACATGTTGTAAAAGTATAGGTTTTCTTGTATTTTCTGTGTACCTTCAGTGGTTCCAGAGTGTCCAAAGCTTTAAAAAATCTTAGGTTATGAGTATGTAAATATACTGTTCTAGCCAGCATAATTTTTAATTGTGTAAGTCAGGTTTGTGCCTTCTAAACAATATTCCTTTATGTACAACATAATACTGGTCAGTTGTTTCTACCTACTTTTTTTCCTACAAAACTGTTCACTTGTCTCCAGTTGTCATCAGGATTTTGATAACTCCAAATATTTTTGCAAGTTTTCAAAATTTCTGTTTCCTCCTTTACTCCCCTTAAATACACAATTTTAAACCAATTTTCTTCATCCTCCCTACTATTCTCTGTGTAATTTTCTACTGGTAACCTTGAAAGCATGAACTATTACATTTTCTTTTCCTTGTATCTTATATTGTATTTGAACTGCTGTAAAAATAATGCCCACTTGGTAATTCTGCTGTGATAAAGCCTACATTCCTGGGTCTAATGTAATGCTTTGTGGTTAGTATATAAAATTACTTCGTGACCCAAGAAGTAGTTTTTAAACTTATTAAACGCCCAATGTATGGTTCAATAATTCTTTCTCTGTTATGGTATAGGATTTCTCATGTATGTGTAAGACTTGGTTGGCAAAAGCTGGTGACTTGTGTCCTGTCTTCACTACTCCTACATTTTCTTGAAAAAGATGTGCTCCCAATCCAGTGTTACTGCTTTCAGTCTTAAAATGCAAAAGGGCGGAGACATTGAGGTTATGATAAAGCTGAGCTTTGACATAACTGCTTCTTTATTTTTATTTTCTTTATTGCACCAAAGACAATATGGCATTCTTGATTCCAATCCAATACGGTGTTCTTTTTGAGTAAGTTACATAAACAAATGTCACTGAGGGGTTGATTATTTATGAATTTTCCATGAAATTCAGTTAATTAAAAAAATATTTTAATTGTTTTTTGTTCTTTGCTACAGGAAACATAGCAATGGCTTCAGTTCTAGTACCATCTGTTCCAATTCCTTTTTCTGAAATAATCTGCCCTAGAAACCTCAACTCACTCACCCCAGATCTGCAGTTTTCTAACTTTGTCATCCCTCCCGTCCTTAGCTTTAGACACTCTTCCTTCAATAACCAAGATGTTTTTTCCAAGTTTTACCAGTTATTAGAATGTTATCAACATAGATCATTAACTTCAAGTTGAAATCTTACTGTCCCACACATCACCAGTGAATTGTCAGTCTCTTCATAAAAATTGATTTGTTTCATAAGCTTCGAGAGGAGTTGCATGTACAAATAACTTTTTTACTTATCTTCATTTTTCTCATTGTTGGCTGCAGTCCGTCATACCGTGGGGCATATTCATGAGGCTGAAATTTTTGACTTTGTGGGTTCCAGATGATATGATAAATATTAAGTATGCCTGTTGCATATTTTCTGTTGGCACTTTTTTTTTATTATGTCATATTCTTCTATATCACACTCTCTTTACAATCTCCATTTCCATAAAACCAAAAATTACATTGTTATTGCCAAAATTTAAACCATGTCCGATTTCATCAGAGGCATGCCCACTACTACTACAGTCTGTGGTACTAACGATATTCCAGAGAGTATACAAAACTTTCTTGACAAAAGAAGAATCTTCACCAAGTTATATCATTACTTTGTAAATGAATCCAGAAATAAACGTAAAAATTATTTCAGATTACATAATTAATAACAGGAATTTAAAGTATGCCAGATACTTCATAATTTCAAATATTTCTAAAAAAAGAATAAGTGTCTGTACATACACAGTTAGTACATATCGATTTTAACATATTAATTTCTTTTTATATGTTTTAGCCTGAAATATAATACATCATATACAAAAACAAGAAATTCATTAAGTGAAACAGCTAAGATAGTTTTAATCTATACCAGATATGAAAATATTCCTGGTATCGACTATTTCTATTAAAGAAAAGTAATGTTAGAGGACAGTGTTCCATTACAATATCCCCTTCACAAAATTTGGAAACAGTGTGTTTACAATATTTTGTGACAGACTGCAAGGTTTTCTAAATGGTGCAAGAAATGACGCCAGAAGATAGTAGATTACAGATGCAGAGAAGTATCTGATCCATAACATATAACTGAAAACATAAGAAAAATATCTACTATACAAGTCATAATCTATACATATATCAGATTTTCAGAGCTGTGGAACACATTGTCACAAGACAAATAATACAATATCAAGACTACAACATTACACCAGTAAACTATAGAAATAATTACAGAGACAATGTAAATTACAAGAATTACAAATTGTAAGTTTACATCCATAAAATCACACCTTTAAAATCTTCAAAAGAGATTAGAAAAAAATCAGAGCCTGAGTGTATGATGTGTGAGCCTGTATTGCTTCGAGGATTTTAGGGAAAACACTTGAAATACTTGGCTCTCCACCATCTCGAACACCTGATATTTTAATGACAAGGGTGAGAGAGCCTTTTTACTGGGCCACACATGTCTGTGTGTGTAGGAAGGACAGCTGTCATGTGGCACCAGGGGCTGTGTCAGACGAGCGGCCCCAGCAAGTGGTTACAAGCAGCGCCGTATAAGTTATATCAAAAAGTCAGAGTATTTGGATAATGTTTCATGTGCGTGGTGTCATGAGGATTGTTACAGAGACAGATGAAGCGTGTGTTATATAGAGACTTTTCCTTTATGTCTTGGCTCTGTAAGAGGCAGAACATACGTAACTGTATGAATGTTTAAGAGATTCTGACATTTATCTTGGAACCAGTTGGCTTGTTGGAGTTTGTACAGAATAATTGTTACTTTGGGACGAGAGTCAAAAATATATTGTTGTTGAACTCACAAGAGCCTACAAGTACACAATTTATTTCAAGAAAACAGAGCCGGTTGATAATATTCCCCTTAGCCTAATACAGTCTTCGAAGATGCATTAAATGGTGAGAGGAACGTAGTTGATAACCCAAAGAAGAGAATCGGCTGCACACACAATGTGTAAGTCAACTGGAAGAGATGTGTGAGTTGTGCAACCCAACACTGCACTGTCTCTTGTCCTGCAAGAAAGTGTTAGAGGCTGACCAAAAAACTCACAACAAAGGATACAGACCAGAATAATATACTCAATAATGAGTAGGAATATAATACAAAATCAATCAGCCACATAAACCGGAGTATTTGAGGATGTTTTGATTCATGAATAGACAAAACAATGGAAAAATATTGTGGCCTAAGCTTATGATGAGGGGAATCCAAATCACACTAGCCACAAACCAGCAAAAATTCTTTCGACACCACAAAATGAATAAAGCTCATAATCATATCAATAAGTTCAATCATATGCACAGAGTAATTGTAAGAAGCATCTAGTCTCAATCAATGGCTGTATGCTCTACACACACACACACACACACACACACACACACACACACAGAGTCGTGATGTCCACGTTTACCCAAAAATGAGTGTATCCACAACTCAAGTTTCAAACGGATACAATTTTGCAATACTCAGGATAAATACATCTAAACAGAACCATAAATATCTCTTTGAATGATGACATAACTAAGTAACTTGAGGGCCAAAATCTGTGTATGAAAGCAGTCATGTATACAGCTTGGTATATTGTCTATACTAGTTTGTCTATACTAGTAAATGTCTTCCACACTATTTGCTAATTGTTCATACAAACTAACCTACATACATAAAACCCTAGAAGATTCATTTACAATTGATAAAAAAAAAACAAAAACAAAAAAACATACTGATTTAAAATTCGTGGTGCCGATGAGGTCGACAACAGTATCGATCTGAGCATCATCTTTGGACTAAGCTAAACATTATCTTTGTGCAGTTCCGCCATCCAGTTCTTTGTAAGCCTTACTTGTGTAAAGAGGTGAATAAATGAAGTTCTGATTATAAGGTGTTGTTTGGTGTAACTGACCCAAGCATCCACCTCACTGGTGACCCCGAGTTGTAACGTCTTCCATTTTCGCTGTTTAACTGTGTCCGCGGCCTCCGTGTCAGTTATTTTCACATGTATTACATCAACACAACATTCAAACAATGGCTTTGGCCCAACACCAACGCCGGATTTTGTGACCGACATGCATTGTGTTGCAGGCGATGTACAGCCACCAGGACTGCAACACGATGCCTCTCACTCGTCGATTACGACAATTTCACCAAACGTTTTTGTGCCGGCAACAATAAGTGAGGTTAGAAGTGTGCATGACTCTGGCTATCAGACCCCTTTGTTCCCACCACATGTGCCCTCCCTCATCGACGGTGCAGTTACCTCCCACGGATCTCTGTGCAGTGTGGGATCAATGCTGATTTCTGCAAACACTTAGTTGGATAACCTACCACTGCCAGGACAATGGTTTGCCACGCCACAATCCGTGCCGTACCACGCGGATTCCTGCCACGTGGCCAGAACTGCTTTGTTCAGAGGTCAACCTCCTCAGAATCCGACCACGCACATGGCTGTCTCAGTTCAACATCAGCACATGCCTTCCTGCTTCAATACCTCGGCCTGCAACAGGAAGAATAGCTTTTATCTGTGCCTGACCTCCATCTCCATCCTACTACTACACCTCAGTGTTTTGTGCCACGACATTCGCCTTATCTGCACACCGTTTTGAGTGAAGTGACTATGAACAGTGAACATTCACACATTCCGCCCGACGTTCGACATCATTTTCCTCTCTGTGCTTCTGGACAGCCCACACCTCCGCAGCCTCCCTGCAACACAGGTGGCTCTGACTCTGATCTTACCTCAAGCTTTCTGGAACGCGTTTTCAAACTTTGAAGTTTTTCTCACCTGTCACCCCGCGCCTGCTCCAGCTGAACTTCCGCAACCACAATTGACACATTACGGTGTCTCACCCATGTCGGCTTTCCACGTCGCGACGGATCGTGCTCAACCACAGTGCGTCACTTTCACGCTGCCACCCGACCAGCTGTTGTCGCCACATACACTGGAGACACACTCTCCTGGAATAGGGACAGTGCCCCGACAAATTCAACTCACCCTGTTCTTCCGAACGTTCTACAACGCTTACTGACGCTGCCGCCGTTCAATCCCGACAGGGCAACAACCTGGTTAAAAATTGTGGACGAAGTGTTCGACCATTTCATACTCGACGAATCAACCAGATTTCTGTGCCTTATCACCCACCTGCACGACCAGGAGGACTTGATTGCTGACCTGGTCGACGCCTCGGACTCAGCTACCCAGTACACTCTAGCCAAAAAGACAGTTCTACATTGGCTTGCGCGCTCAACTGACACAGCAATACGGCAAGTGCTTCACGTCCAGCAACTAGGCAATGACAATCCTTCACAACTTTGGAGACGGCTACGGGCCCTAGTCAGCAACGATCTACTCTCTGATACAGCAGCCTCGCCATCTTGACAGATAAACTACCTCCCCACATCCACTTTGCTCTGGCTCAGATGTCTCCCGAACCTGTCGAGCAACGAATGACAATTGCTGACAAACTACACGATGTGTCACTGCTCTATTTCGCCAGCCACTGCCTAACTGGCAAGTCTCAGGTTCAGGCTCCTCGTCCTGTGGCCGGATGCAGCCAGGGTCACACTGTACTGACTGTTCTGCTCGGTCCGGGACGCAGTATACAGACAGCAGGGATGTCATCGGCTCCGCCCTCGGTCACGCCCCCTCCTGCAACCAAACCGGCTGCGGCCACCGAACCTCAGCCACTGCCTCTGGCAACGAACTTTCTACAGGAAATGCAACCGCACTACCCATACTGTTACTTCCACACACAGTTTGGTGGGGCAGCAAGGAACGGCAGACCACCCTGCTACTTCCCAAAAGCAAATTGCAGGAAGGTCTGGGTGCCGCCTTCTGCGCACAACATGACAGGCACCTCCCAGTGCTCCATTCTGTCTGGGATCAATTGGATAATTACAGACGACTTTATATTAGAGACATTTCGTCGAGATACTTTTTCCTAGTGGACACAGGCGCCGATGTTTTGCTGCTGCCTACATCCTTAGTGTCGTCGAACATCAGCCCTCATCATACTTCACTGCAAGCTGTGAATTCTACTAAGCTACAATGCTCAGGTTCAACCTCCCACGTTGTCTCACTCTCCGCAAACTTGAGTAGACTTTTTTAATGTGCGACATTGAGGAACGTATACTAGGCATTGACTTCCTGCGACACCAAAAACATTGACCGGACCGAGTGCAAAACACCGTGTTTCATCACCCGTCCAAAACTCACTTCCCCTGTGCTCCATCGAGCAAACCCCCCCCCCCCCCCCCCCCCCCGTGACACATTGGTCTGGGCTCATCTCATCCGTACATGCTCGGTTCTGTCGACGATGTTACAAGAAACAATGCACAAGTGCCTTGTCGAGCTTGAAAACGCCGCTCACCTACACAAGGAAAACTTTGAGCTCTCTGTCCGGCTCCACAAAACTCAGCTCCAGCCTCGGCTCCCATCGGATCCACTGAGTGGCTCCGAACAACATGACCTCGACTCGCCTGCCCCGCCCACCTCACATTGTAAACAAACCGCCTCCCGTGCTGCTGGCAACATTTCCATCGTCACCAACGACACGGTTCACAAGCTTCACCTCACGCCAGGCCCCCTATCTCCAGTAAACCACGTTGACTTTGTCCTGAGCACCTCTCCGACCTTAAAAATCAGATATCTGAACTACTAAGCTCCGGTGTCATTTAACCCTATGATAGTAGCTGGTCTACGCCCATACACATGACACCCAAGAAAGACGGGTCCTGGTGCATGTGCGGAGACTACCATCGACTAAACGCACGAACAATTATGGACACCTACCCCATACCCAACATTGCTGACTTTACCAGTTCCCTCACAGGTGCGACCACGTTCTCTGTCATTGATTGCAAACGGGCCTACCACCAGATCCCCATGGCTCCTGAAGACATCGAGAAGACAGCAATCACCACCCCAATCAGTTTATTTCAGTTTCAATTCCCGCCCTTCGTTCTGAAAAACGCAACCCAGACCTGGTAACGCTTCATCAACGAAGTGCTATTCAACCTAAAATTCTGCTTTGCATATCTTGATGACATTCTTGTGTTCAGCTCCTCCATCAAGGACAACATTCGAAACGTGCAAACTGTTTTGGACACTTTCACGGCAGCAGGCATCGAGACCAACCAGGACAAATTGCAGCTACATCAACCCGCTGTCACTTTTCTTGGTTTTCGGGTCTCTGCCGACGGTATATCACCACCCCCTGACAAAGTACAAACAATACTAAACCTACCCCGACCTCTGTCATTCAAAGAGCTCTGGCGCTATCTGGGGATGGTTAAATTATTATCACCGACATCTACCTCGGACTGCGGAGATTCAGGCTCCACTGACGGACGCCTTGGCAGGCACCAAGACTTCTGGATCTCAGCTCATTCCATGGACCCCTGCTACGACTGACTCTTTCACTGCCCTCAAAAATCTTCTTGTCGAGGCCTGCACCATCGCGCATCCTCATCCCAATGCGCAGTTTTTCATCCCCACAGATGTGAGCGATACTGACATCTGCGCTGTCCTTAGCCAGACAGTCGACGGCCAAACTTCGCCTCTGCAGTTGTTCTTGCGCAAGCTCACCAATGCACAACGGAAATATTCTGCGTTAGACAGGGAGTTGCTCATGGTCTACGAAGCGATCAAGCATTTTAAGACCAACGTTGAGCGATGCCCTTTCTATGTTTTAACAGACAACAAACCCCTGGATGTGGCTATTTCAAACCTGCCAGCTAGCCCGCCTCCTCGCTGTTACTGATACATGGACTTCATATCTCAGTTCACCACCGATGTCAGACACATAAAGGGTGCTGTCATGTAGTTGCTGATTTCCCTTCATGAGTCGACGCCATTCGTTCACTGTTAGACCTCTCTGAACTGCCTAACCTCCAACCCACTGACAAGGACACACAAAACCTGATTTCAGACTCTACCTCTTCACTACACTTCGTCCGCACCACCTTCCCTGGCATTTCTGGTCAGATCTGGTGCGACAACAGTACGGGCACGTTATATCCCCTCATCCCAAATACGCTCCGTCGAGCTGTCTTCAACGCACTGCATAATTCAGCCCACCTCGGTGTTCGTGCGTCTGCCTACCTCGTAGCGGAGCGCTTTGTGTGGAGAAATGTCAACAAGGACTGCCAGCAATGGGCAAGCTCCTGTGTCGCATGCCATTGCTGCAAAGTACACAAGCACACTTCACCCCCCCCCCCCCCCCCCTCGGCGCCTTTTCGATCCCTCCAGGGTGTTTCCAGCATATTTGCATTGAAATTGTCGGCCCTCTTCCCCCCCTAACGGCTTTCATTATGTTCTCGACCAAACAACTCGCTGGGTCAAGGCTGTCCCCCTCCACAATATCATGGCAGAAACTGTTGCTCGAGCTTTTGTCGAGTCACGGGTATCTCGTTTTGGATGTACAACTATCATCATGACTGACCAGAGCAGACAATATGAGTCGGCCCTGTTCAACGAGATTTGTAACATTTGCGGCATCCGGCGCATCCATACCACCCACAAAGTAACGGGCTAGTTGAGCGCTGGCATCGAACTTTCAAGGTGACTCTTCAATGCCACAACTCTCTTTGGATGGAGGCCCTTCCCCTTGTGCTACTCGGCATTAGTGCGATCTATAAGGAAGACCTCAAAGGCACAATAGCCGATTTCGTATACGGCCAGAACTTTGTTCTCCCTGGTGAACTTGTGAGCCCTTCTGCTTCTCTCCCTCAGTCTGACTTATCTTCCTTCATTGACTGCATCAGACGCCACTTCATCAACCTCCACATCCCTCTGCCCACCAGCCATTTCCACCCTAAGGTTCACATCTCGAAATCTCTGGATAATTGCGAGTACGTCATGCTCTGAGATGACACTGTCCGTGCTCCCCTCCAACCCCCATATACCAGCCCGTACCAAGTTCTCCGGCGCTCAGCCAACACCTATGACATCCAGATGAAAGATTCAGCTGTTACAGTCTCTCTCAACAGACTTAAGCCTGCTCATGTCGAGCCCGCTTCTACCCCCCTTCAGGTCATGACCACGCCACTCACTGTCGTGGCTCACGATGCACCGACCACTCCCTCCACGTCGGACTTACTCACTCAGTCGAGTGACTTCCAGCTCCAATCGGCGAGCTTTTCTCCGACCTCGCTCTCTACTCCGGTCTCACACACTCCGTCGAGTGATCACATGCTCCCCACATCGAGCTTACCTACGATCACGCCCTCGCCGCTGGGCCCTTTTCTGGTCCCTTCTAACCTCTCCCCCGTTGCCTGCCTCACCCTGTTGATGTTTCTCACGCCCCCCCCATCTTGAACGTGCCCTCGCTTGAGGTGTTTGTGCCTGTCCCCCTGGACATAATCCACAACATCTCTATAATACTACACGATGACACACTGTTCGTCATGTGTTTCCCTTCATCCGTTGCTCATGACACCTGCCATTCCCTGCCACCTGGCGAAATGTGTTCCCCTCTCGCCCAATGTCGACCTGGACATGGTTCATGTGTTTGCCACACCCACTGGAGACATAATTGTCGCAAACTGCCGGCCTACCTGTCACTGCATGACCAGCACGCCCAGTATGACGCCCAGCGCGCGTCAATGACTTCCAGGTTCGGTGGCCGGACCTTCCTTCACGACATATACCCACACAGCTCCTCGACAACGCTGTCAAGCTGCCGACACCATAGTCCCCCCCCCCCCCACCTCTTAGGTTTATCCGTACTGCGGGTGGGGGGGGGGGGCTATGTGGCGCCGATGAGGTCAACACCAGTATCGATCTGAGCATCATCTTCAAACTAAGCAAAACATTATCTTTGTGTAGTTGCCCCTAACAGTTCTGTGTAAGCCTTGTTTGTGTAAAGAGGTGAATAAATGAACTCCTGATTATAAGGTGGTGTTTGGTGTATCTCACCCGAGCATCCACCTCAGTTCCATAATGTATTGGAAAGTCAATCCCCCTACTTGAAAAAACATGCATTTATGCAGAATAACACTGTCTTTAGCAGTCTTGGCTAACAATTCACAAATCTCTGTCACAACACTGATGTAGTTGACAGATGCCTGAGTACATTACCCAGCACCTATGATCTCTTGCAAGTCAACTGGACCAGCAGGGTACAGCCCCACAGCAGTGTGGGAAGTGAATCCGCCCACATCTTTCAGTTTCCTCCTTAGAGTTCTCATCACACACTCCAACAGGTAAGTAAGTTCCTGCCTAGTATTCACATCAAATTCCAGAAAAAAGAAGACTGTTTTGTGTACTAAATATGTTGTTCAATATCTTCATCACATCTCACAAGATATGCTCTTCCTATTCATTTTCCAAAATCACTTATATGAGATTTATGTCAGGTTTGATTAAAAAGTGTTCACATATGTAACATTAATATTCAGAGTTAAATGCAATGGAAAAGAAATGAACTAACAAGGTGATAAGCATAGATATACTAAGATAATATTCCTAATTTTTGCAGTACAAACTATGAATACTGTCCCATTTCAAAATTGTAAAAGGATCTACACATTTAGTCTCACGGCATATATGTATCAAATTCTAAAGCATAAATCTATTGCAAAACATAATTATATAATGTATCATAGATTTTAACTCAGTCAATAGATAAGACAAAAATCTAGAAATCACATCATCTTATATACTACATTCCTAACAAACAAAACACAACTATACAGTCTTATGAATCTACAGATAGATTTAAACTCAGTCAATGGATAAGATAGAACTTTAGAAATTATATTGTCTTACATACTAAATTGATGACAAAAAACACAGTTACATAGTCTTATAAATTTACACAGTATATATTTTCTTCTAGACTAGGTATCATTATGCATCCATGTTCATGTGTCTTGTCTTCTATACTAAAAGTTAACAGTACTTGACATTTTACACACTTGCTTTGGTTACCAGTATCTCTTCTCATCTTTACACATGCAATGGACATTTCCAAAAAAATTCTTACTATACGCCAGCCGGGGTGGCCGAGCAGTTCTAGGCACTACAGTCTGGAACCGTGTGACCACTACGCTCGCAGGTTCGAATCCTGTATCGTGCATGGATGTGTGTGATGTCCTTAGGTTAGTTAGGTTTATGTAGTTCTAAGTTCTAGGGGACTGATGACCTCAGAAGTTAAGTCCCATACTATACTTGACCTTGTCTCAAAACTGTTCAGATATAATACAAATCAGGCTACCTGTTTCAAACAAACAGTTTCCTTTCCACTGATTAATCTTAATCTTAATGTAAGGACACCCAAAATCTGAATCATCGTCTCTGTTATTAGGCACTTCAAGTAAAACATCACTTTCAATTTCATCAAATGCTACATCCACACTGTTTTTACAGGGTTTTATCAACTTTTCTGGTACCATAGCATTACTTTGGTTACTCATGTTGTCAGGTAAAGACTGGACACATTGAATGGATTCCATGTCACAACTAAAAAAAATTAAACTCCTCCCGAACAGGCCTTGAAGGCTCAACAGTACTGTCCGGCCCCATGTCATCCTCAGCCCACAGGTGTCACTGGATGCAGATATGGTGGATCGAAACAAAATGTCCAGACACTCTGTGACCTACATGGTACTGAAACAGAGGATGACAGACTAAAGGTTGAAATTCGAAATGTCTTTTTCCAAAGCTGTTTCACAGAGGAGGACTGCACTGTAGTTCCTTCTCTAGACTGTCATACAGATGACAAAAAAAAGATATCGAAATAGATGACAGAGGGATAGAGAAACAATTAAAATCGCTCAAAAGAAGAAAGGCTGCTGAACCTGATGGGATACCACTTCGATTTTACACAGAGTACACGAAGGAACTTGCCCCTCTTCTTGCAGCAGTTTACCATAGGTCTCTAGAGGAGCGTAGCGTTCCAAAGGATTGGAAAAGGGCACAGGTCATCCCCGTTTTCAAGAAGGGACGTCGAACAGATGTGCAGAACTATAGACCTATATCTCTAACGTCGATCAGTTGTAGAATTTTGGAACACATATTATGTTAGAGTATAATGACTTTTCTGGAGGCTAGAAATCTACTCTGTAGGAATCAGCATGGGTTTTGTAAAAGATGGTCTTGTGAAACCCAGCTCATGCTATTCGTCCATGAGACTCAGAGGGCCATAGACACGGGTTCACAGGTAGATTCCGTGTTTCTCGACTTCCGCAAGGTGTTCGATACAGTTCCCCACAGTCGTTTAATGAACAAGGAAGAGCATATGGACTATCAGACCAATTGTGTGATTGGATTGAAGAGTTCTTAGATAACAGAAAGCAGCATGTCACTCTCAATGGAGAGAAGTCTTCCGAAGTAAGAGTGATTTCAGGTGTGCCGCAGGGGAGTGTTGTAGGACCATTGCTATTCACAATATACATAAATGACCTTGTGGATGACATCGGAAGTTCACTGAGGCTTTTTGCAGATGATGCTGTGGTGTATCGAGAGTTTGTAACATTGGAAAATTGTACTGAAATGCAGGAGGATCTGCAGCGAATTGACGCATGATGCAGGGAATGGCAATTGTATCTCAATGTAGACAAGTGTAACGTGCTGCAAATTCATAGAATCATTTAGCTACAAAATAGCAGGTTAGCAACTGGAAGCAGTTAATACCATAAATTATCGGGAGTACACATTAGGAGTGATTTAAAATGGAATGATCATATAAAGTTGATCATCGGTAAAGCAGATGCCAGACTGAGATTTATTGGAAGAATCCTAAGGAAATGCAATCCAAAAAACAAGGAAGTAGATTACAGTACGCTTGTTCGCCCACTGCTTGAATACTGCTCACCAGTGTGGGATCCGTACCAGATAGGCTTGATAGAAGAGATAGAGAAGATCCAACAGAGAGCAGCATGCTTCATTACAGGATCATTTAGTAATCGCAAAAGCATTACAGAGATGATAGATAAACTCCAGTGGAAGACTCTGCAGGAGAGACGCTCAGTAGCTCGGTACGGGCATTTGTTGGAGTTTTGAGAACATACCTTCACCAAAGAGTCGAGCAGTATATTGCTCCCCCCTACGTATATCTCGCGAAGAGACCATGAGGATAAAATCAGAGAGATTAGAGCCCACACAGAAGCATACCGACAATCCTTCTTTCCACGAACAATACGAGACTGGAATAGAAGGGAGAACCGATAGAGGTACTCAGGGTACCCTCCGCCACACACCGTCAGGTGGCTTGCGGAGTGCGGATGTGGATGTAGATCTAGATGTATGCAGGGGCATGTTGTCAGCACTCTGCTCTCCCAGCCATATGTCAGTTTTCGAGACTGGAGCCACTACTTCTCAACCAAGTAGCTCCTTAGTTTGCCTCACAGGAGCTGAGTGCAATCTGCTTGCCGACAGTTCTTGGTAGACTGGATGGGCACCCATCCAAGTGCTAGCCTAGCCTGACAGCGATTGACTTTGGTTATCTGACGGGGACCAGTGTTACCACTGCGGCAAGGCCATTGGCTCCGTATCCCAACTAACACTACTTATTACAGAAGGAACACAAAATATATAACTTTCAAAATTAAATTTCCTACTTAGATCTTTTTTCACTTCATTCTACCAATCTGGATACAAATTTTGACTAATCACAGCTAGCATATTCCGGAAGGCACATTTACCTATGCTATCAACAATCTGATCCCAAACAAACTTTAAAAAGTTTTCACCTTTATTTTCTAGGCTTACAGATAACTCACCTTTACTGTTTGGATCATTACTCTGCATGATGTTAATGAAAAGCTGCTTTGACTAGATTGGTATCCCATGACTCTCACTCACATTATCACATTCATCGCTTACCTTATCTGCAAAAACCTGATACTCATCTTCATCATTATTTTCTTCCAAAATTATTTCATCAACAACATCATTAACAACACAAGTCTCATCTCCATCAACACCTCCATTCATTTGCAATAAGCTACCAGTCACAGACTTACCAACCTCAGTTATTTCACAGCTCTCTTTCATATCTATATAAAAAATACCACCTAATTCAGATCCAGTACAGTCATCACCTATTTTACATACATCAATAACTCTGTTTTCTGACTAATAGAAGAACTCGTTAGTACACAGCACATCAAAATTCTCATCACTGTCTCCTTCTGGTTTGTGATTAGCACCTACATAAATGCAATTAAACATAGTAGTCAAAAACTTTTGATCAAAACATAAAGGAGAAATCTGATATTCCTTCCATTCAACTGCAGGTACCTGTGCCAATTTATTAACACTGTTATTATTGTTTAATTGCAAGTGTAAGTTGGGGGTCCTGTACTTGTGTTTCCTTGCCCCAAAACTGTGGACCATTGAGGCAGACTCATTTCCTGAGTAATTACCTCCATGATTGTTTCTCCTCTTAAACTGCCCATGATTATCCCCATTATCCCTATTCTGCTGATGTTCAAAATTCCTGTCTCTATTACCAATTTGACCCTGACAGAAGTTACAGTTATTTCTGTTTCTGTAGTTATTACCATTTTGATCTCTATCGTTCTGATCGTTATGGTACATAATTGTTTCTACAGCTCTATCCAGCTTGTCAACATATTGTAAAAATTGTTCAAGACAATCGTCATGTCCGTGTACTAAATCCCACTGCAGCCTTTCTGGTAATTTCCTTTTTACTGCATCAATCAATGTCATTTCATCAAATGGTTTTTCAAGGTGTGTTAATTTCTTAAGTTGATTCTTACAAAACTCTTTCAGAGTACCATCCCTATTCCTATAATTAGAGCCATTCAAATATTCACTTTTAATTCTCCCCCGTTCAGCTTCTGACCAAAATTTATTTGAAAAAACTTTTTTCAAAACTTTGATATGTTTCCCATTGACTTCAATTTAGATTTACCCAGGACAGAGCTTCGCCTTCAAGACATATTTTAACAAAACTTAATTTTTTTATTGTCACTTATGCCCGACACAAAATTCTCTCTATAGTGGTGTAGAAAATCCACTGGATGTAAATAGTCTGATGGAAAACTTTTGATTGGAGTGTTAGACCATGCAATACCATTGTTTGAAAACAGATTTTTGTGATTACAATTTTCCTGATCTGCTGAAATTTTTTGATTTAAAACGTTTACATTAGTTTACATGCTGTTCTCAACATTTAAATTTTTTTAAATCTAAACTACTAAAGTTCTGTTCCATTTTTCCACTACAGTCTTCTGTTCAACTCTGACATAATTAACATTCTTCTTCTGATTTGCAGACTCAGCAATAAACTCATTTTCCAAAACAATAAATTTATTTTCTAACACATCAACTTTTTCATTCACACTTTTTAATCCCTCTGACAACCCATTTTTTTAGCTCTGAAACCTGATTTCTAAGTTAGTCTATTTGGTATTGTAGCCTGCCCATTGAACTATTGTTTTCAGTTCATATTTCCGTTAAATGATCATTGACAGCACTAAATTTGCTATTGTTATCTGTCTACATTTCCTCTAATTTTGCCAAAATCAACTGCAAAATATCAGTTTTAAATGTTTCTTTGCTGACTACACTTTCACATGGTTCAAACATGTGCTGGCTAGGTCCTACAACTTTCCCTTCTAAATCACTTCTACCCTCATCTCTATTCATTTTCCTAGCAATCACACTATTCCATAAAAAAAAGTAACTTCACAAATAGTTTGTACTTATCTTCTCTTTTTTATGTCCTTCATCGTAGTTGTAAAGTCCTCTTTCAATTTATCTGGCCCATCATTGTTGATAATATCTCATCATTGTTGATATGACTTTGCTGGGCAGCTCTCAGTCTTCTTTCTTAGAGTTATTGGAATTTCATATAAACTGCAATTGACACAAATCACTGTCCCTTCTTCTACTGCAACTGTCCACCCCGGTAGCTGAGTGGTCAGTGCGACAGAATGTCAATCCTAAGGGCCCCGGGTTTGATTCCTGGCTGTGTCAGAGATTTTCTCTGCTCAGGGACTAGGTGTTGTGTTGTCCTACTCCTCATCATTTCATCCCTATTGACACGCAAGTCGTCGAAGTGGCGTCAAAAGACTTGCACCTGGCGAATGGTCTACCCAATAAGAGGCCCTAGTCACATGACTTTTTTTTTTACTGCATCTGACAAAACTTCATTATCAGTTGACTGATCCTGGACCAGCCCCAAACTGTAATATTACCATCCCACACATCACCTGTAAATTTTCAGTCTCTTCATAAAAATTGGTTCGTTTCATAAGCTTTGTAAGGAGTTAGATGTACAAATAACTTTTTTACTGATCTTCATTTTCTCATTGTTGGCTCCAGTTCATCACATCTAGGGGTAGATTCATGAGGCTGAAATATTTGACTTTATGGGTTTCAGATTTTATGATAAATGTTGAGTATGCCTGTTGCATAATTTCAGTTGGCAATTGTTGTTGTTGTTGTTGTTGTCTTCAGTCCTGAGACTGGTTTGATGCAGCTCTCCATGCTACTCTATCCTGTGCAAGCTTCTTCATCTCCCAGTACCTACTGCAACCTACATCCTTCTGAAACTGCGTAGTGTATTCATCTCTTGGTCTCCCCCTACGATTTTTACCCTCCACGCTGCACTCCAATACTAAATTGGTGATCCCTTGATGCCTCAGAACATGTCCTACCAACCGATCCCTTCTTCTGGTCAAGTTGTGCCACAAACTTCTCTTCTCCCCAATCCTCTTCAATACTACCTCATTAGTTATGTGATCTACCCATCTAATCTTCAGCATTCTTCTGTAGCACCACATTTCGAAAGCTTCTATTCTCTTCTTGTCCAAACTATTTACCGTCCATGTTTCACTTCCATACATGGCTACACTCCATACAAATACTTTCAGAAATGACTTCCTGACACTTAAATCTATACTCGATGTTAACAAATTTCTCTTCTTCAGAAACACTTTCCTTGCCATTGCCAGTCTACATTTTATATCCTCTCTACTTCGACCATCATCAGTTATTCTGCTCCCCAAATACCAAACCCCTTTACTACTTTAAGTGTCTCATTTCCTAATCTAATTCCCTCAGCATCACCCGACTTAATTCGACTACATTCCATTATCCTCGTTTTACTTTTGTTGATGTTCATCTTATATCCTCCTTTCAAGACACTGTCCATTCCGTTCAACTGTTCTTCCAAGTCCTTTGCTGTCTCTGACAGAATTACAATGTCATCGGCGAACCTCAAAGTTTTTACTTCTTCTCCATGGATTTTAATACCTACTCCGAATTTTTCTTTTGTTTCCTTTATTGCTTGCTCAATATACAGACTGAATAACATCGGGGAGAGGCTACAACCCTGTCTTACTCCCTTCCCAACAACTGCTTCCCTTTCATGTCCCTCAACTCTTATAACTGCCATCTGGTTTCTGTACAAATTGTAAATAGCTTTTTGCTCCCTGTATTTTACCCCTGCCACCTTTAGAATTTGAAAGAGAGTATTCCAGTCAACATTGTCAAAAGCTTTCTCTAAGTCTACAAATGCTAGAAACGTAGGTTTGCCTTTCCTTAATCTTCCTTCTAAGATAAGTCGTAAGGTCAGTATTGCCTCACGTGTTCCAGTATTTCTACGGAATCCAAACTGATCTTCCCCGAGGTCGGCTTCTACTAGTTTTTCCATTCATCTGTAAAGAATTCGTGTTAGTACTTTGCAACTGTGGCTTATTAAACTGATTGTTCGGTAATTTTCACATCTGTCAACACCTGCTTTCTTTGGGATTGGAATTATTATATTCTTCTTGAAGTCTGAGGGTATTTCGCCTGTTTCATACATCTTGCTCACCAGTTGGCAATTATTTTTTATTATGTCACATTCTTCTACATCACACTGTCTTTACAATCTCCACTTTCATAAAGCCAAAAATTGCATTGTTATTGTCAAAATTAAAAACACATCCGATTCCATCAGAGGCACTCTTACTCATTCTGCAGTACTAACAATATTCCAAAGAGCTTACAAAACAATAGTTTTCAAACTTTCTTGACAAAAGAAGAATCTCCACCAAGTTATATTATTATTTTGTAAATGAGACCAAAAATAAATTTAATAAATACACTCCTGGAAATTGAAATAAGAACACCGTGAATTCATTGTCCCAGGAAGGGGAAACTTTATTGACACATTCCTGGGGTCAGATACATCACATGATCACACTGACAGAACCGCAGGCACATAGACACAGGCAACAGAGCATGCACAATGTCGGCACTAGTACAGTGTATATCCACCTTTCGCAGCAATGCAGGCTGCTATTCTCCCATGGAGACAATCGTAGAGATGCTGGATGTAGTCCTGTGGAACAGCTTGCCATGCCATTTCCACCTGGCGCCTCAGTTGGACCAGCGTTCGTGCTGGACGTGCAGACCGCGTGAGACGACGCTTCATCCAGTCCCAAACATGCTCAATGGGGGACAGATCCGGAGATCTTGCTGGCCAGGCTAGTTGACTTACACCTTCTAGAGCATGTTGGGTGGCACGGGATACATGCGGACGTGCATTGTCCTGTTGGAACAGCAAGTTCCCTTGCCGGTCTAGGAATGGTAGAATGATGGGTTCGATGACGGTTTGGATGTACCGTGCACTATTCAGTGTCCCCTCGGCGATCACCAGTGGTGTACGGCCAGTGTAGGAGATCGCTCCCCACACCATGATGCCGGGTGTTGGCCCTGTGTGCCTCGGTCGTATGCAGTTCTGATTGTGGCGCTCACCTGCACGGCGCCAAACATGCATACGACCATCATTGGCACCAAGGCAGAAGCGACTCTCATCGCTGAAGTCGACACATCTCCATACGTCCCTCCATTCACGCCTGTCGTGACACCACTGGAGGCGGGCTGCACGATGTTGGGGCGTGAGCGGAAGACGGCCTAACGGTGTACGGGACCGTAGCCCAGCTTCATGGAGACGGTTGCGAATGGTCCTCGCCGATACCCCAGGAGCAACAGTGTCCCTAATTTGCTGGGAAGTGGCGGTGCGGTCCCCTACGGCACTGCGTAGGATCCTATGGTCTTGGCGTGCATCCGTGCGTCGCTGCGGTCCGGTCCCAGGTCGACGGGCACGTGCACCTTCCGCCGACCACTGGCGACAACATCGATGTACTGTGGAGACCTCACACCCCATGTGTTGAGCAATTTGGCGGTACGTCCACCCGGCCTCCCGCATGCCCACTATACGCCCTCGCTCAAAGTCCGTCAACTGCACATACGGTTCACGTCCACGCTGTCGCGGCATGCTACCAGTGTTAAAGACTGCGATGGAGCTCCGTATGCCACGGCAAACTGGCTGACACTGACGGCGGCGGTGCACAAATGCTGCGCAGCTAGCGCCATTCGACGGCCAACACTGCGGTTCCTGGTGTGTCCGCTGTGCCGTGTGTGTGATCATTGCTTGTACAGCACTCTCGCAGTGTCTGGAGCAAGTATGGTGGGTCTGACACACCGGTGTCAATGTGTTCTTTTTTCCATTTCCAGGAGTGTATTATCAGATTGTGAAATTAATAATAGGAATCTTAAATATGCCAGATTTTTTTGTAATTTCAAATGTTTGCAGAAGAAGAGAAATTTTAACTGTATGTACAGAATTAATACATATTGATTGTAATGAATAATTTCTTTTTATACAATTTTGCCTGAAATATAATACATCACACACAAAATCATATGAAATTCATTTTGTGAAACAGCTGAGATAATTTTACTCTATATAAGATTTGAAAATATTCCTGGTATCGACTATTTCTATTAAAGAAAGGTAACGCTAGAGGAGGGTGTCCCATTAAAAAGTTTACCTAATCCCCCAACACAAAATCTAAGGCTCTGATAAACTCACTCACATACACGTTTAGTCCAGATCTAAGGAAATCCAAGTTAGTTGTTTACTCAGACAGTCATGGTCTTAGAGCTACCAGCTATGTAAAACCTGGGTCCCCTATGAACGAAGTTATAAGGAACATACAGCATGATAACACTACACAACAAAATCGGATTTTAGTAATAATTGGTGGTGCAAATGACGTTTATTGCAATGAACTAAAAAGTGCCGTCCATGACCTCCGGAAAACCCTAGATACAGTGAAAAATGAAAGTGTAACAGTGACTGGAATACCACACAGATATGACCTAATAGAAACATCATGTGTCAACCAGGAAATTATTAAGGCCAACAGGCAATTTTGCAAAATATGCAAACCATACAGAAACACAAACTTCCTAGATGTAAAATTCTTGGAAAGGAAACACTTCACCAGGCATGGTATGCATTTAAATATTCATGGGAAAAAGTTCATAGTTTCTAGAATAAATGAGATAGTTGAGATGATGTACACAAAAAACAACATCATGCCTATTATTGTATTAACTCAAAATGGAGAAGCCATCTCATCACAGATGATACCAGCAACAAAAAAAGCAGCAGAACAAACACAACCAATAGCAGTTACACAAAATGCAGCAGTACAAACAATCGGAACAACAATGCCAGCAACAGCATCACCATCAACAGCAGCATCACAGACAGCATTAACAGCAGAAATCCCAGCAACAGCAGGAGCAGCAGCAGACATGGAAACAACCATCCATGGGGCAGCAAGTAGACGGAAAAGGACACCTCCTTCCCATCTGAAGGATTTTTTAATTGCAGGTATGACAAAAAAGAAGCCACCAAGATAAGTAACATTAAATGTCTAACAATATTCCACCAAAATATTCAGTGCGTAAAAAACAAAGTGCAACAGCTGGAAGTCGAGTTACAGATCTTAGACAGCACTGTTATCTGTATTACAGAGCACTGGTGTAAAGAAAGTGAAATCTTACATATACATTTACCCTCATATGTCCAAGCATGTTCTTATTGCAGAAACACACTGAAAGGTGGAGGATCATGTATTAATGTTAAGAACAGCATTGAATTTAAAGTCAGAAATGATATTATCATGTTAAGTGTAGACAAAGACTTTGAAGTGTCAGCAACAGAGATAGTTGCTATAAATATGCCCAAGAAACTAACTATATTATGTGTACATTTTCCTCCCAGTGGTAAGTTAGAGATATTCTTTTCAAAACTTATACAAAGCCTAGAACTAGCGTTGACTCTGAAACATAATATCCTTCTGTGTGGGGACTTTAACATAAATGCAAATAAAACAGATGACACCAGTAACACATCTATGAACATCCTACATAGTTGGTCTATCACCACTAGTCAACTGTGCAACAGGAATAACCACACATTCATAATCTACCATTGACCATGTAGCTACAGATGTAGGCAGAGAAAACTGTAATGTACTTGTCAAAAATCTAGGACTGTCTGACCATCTATGTCAGAATATAAAAGTAAAAGCTTGTGTAAAAAAAGAATAAAAACAGCATGTATATAAAAGAGTCTACTCTCCATCAGTTAGCACATGAAATTTGGGAAGGAGTATACATAGAAACTAAAGTGAATAGCAAGTTCTCCAATTTTATGTCCAAGTTTAAATTAAAATTTGAAGAAACATTCCCCAAAGCATTAATTCCCATTGGAACACCCACCAACAATAAATGGATTACTAAAGGAATTAGAAAAAGTGTTCAACTTGTAAATACCTAAACTCCATTAAAAAGGACAATAGTGAGCTAGTTTTTTGCACTATTACAAAAACTACAAAAGGATCTACAGGAAGGTACTGAACACTGCAAAAAAATCAGCCAACGATAGGTTCATAAATTTAGCCAGTAATAAAAGTAAAGCTACATGGGCTGTAGCGAAACAAGAAACAGGAACTGTGAAGCAGAGAGGTATAAACACACAAATCAGGAACAAGGAAAAGTTAGAAAGTAACCTGAAAGAATTAGCAAATTATGTGAATACCTACTTTAGCAGCATTGTAACGAACTTACGGAAAATTTTTCCAAAAGGTGCTAATTAACCAATACAGAAGCGTACAGCAAACTCAATGGTATTGCCTCCAGCTACTGAGGAGGAAGTATGCAATGTTGTAAGGCAATTAAAGAACAAAAACTCGGCAGGTTTAGATGAAATCCCAATGTGTGCTGAAAAAATGCATAAACGGTATCAAAGTTCCACTAACAGAAATCATTAATGAATCCTTCAAAAGTGGTTACTTTCCTATCTGAAGCATGCCAAAATTTTACCAGTTCACAAGAAAGGTGACGTAGAAAATGTTGAGAACTACAGACCAATAACCCTATTGTCATGCTTTTCCAAAGTGATGGAAACAATAATTAAAAACAGGCTTTTGAGCTATCTAAGTAAATTCAACCTCCTCTGCAATGAACAGCATGGTTTCAGGCCTGGTAGAGGTACAGAATCTGCAATAGCACAATTTACAAAAACAGTTTTAGAAGCACTAGATGAGAACAGCTATGTAACTGGTCTTTTCCTAGACCTGTCTAAGGCATTTGATACAGTTGACCACCAGAAGCTGTTGCATAAATTAGAAGCACTAAAGTAAGGTGAGTGGTACTCAAATGGTTTCATTCATATCTAGAAAACAGAGTGCAGTCAGCAGAGATCACACATGTCTCCAGTGGATCAAAGTACATTGAGAAACATACATCTGGTCCACAATATATCAATATTGGGGTCCCTCAAGGAAGTGTACTAGGCCCTGTTTTATTTCTGGTGTATATAAATGATTTCCCGCAACATATCAGCCACGGAGAGAAAATATTGTTTGTGGATGACAACAACATAGTAATCACCACTAAGACACCAGCACAAATGTTGGAAAATTCAACTGAAGTGCTGAGGGATGTTCACAAATGGTCTCAGGAAAACAAAGTTACTCTCAACATAAAGAAAACAAATATAATATGCTTTAGAATGAGCAGAAAACAGAGTCCCTTAAATTTAATACTAGATAACATCTCCATAGATGATGTACACACAACAAAATTCTTAGGGTTGCACATTGACAGCCAAATGAAGTGGAATGAACATGATATGAAACTGTAGAAAAAGATATCCACAACATGTTGTGCACTTAGAGTCCTTGTATCCACATGCAGTAGTGAATGTTTGAGAACTGTATACTTTAGTTATGTTCATTCAGTAATCAGTTATGGTATTATTTTCTGGGGAAACAGTGCTCAGAATTTACAAACAGTATTTAAAATGCAAACGAGAGCATTAAGAATTATAACAAAAAGCAGTAAGTGGGCCCACTGCAGAGAACTTTTCAAAATGTTAGAAATTCTAACTGTTCCTTGTGAATTTATATTCCAAACCATAGTGTACATCAAGAAAAATATAGAAAATTATAGCCCCAATAGCAGTTTTCATAACTATAGTACAAGAACAAGTCACTGTCTTCATCTAGAGAGGAAGAATAAACATAAGACTCAAAATATCTTCTTGTATGAAGGTGTAAAACTGTATAATAAACTGCCGCAGAAAATAGAGGAAGCAGATAACATGTACCACTTTAGGAAAAATCTTAAATTGTTTTTGCAGGAACACTGCTTTTACACTATAAGTGAATTCCTTAGTACAAAATGATTGTAAATAACTTTTGTTTCACAATATTTTGATAAGGAGCAAAATTGATTGTAAATAACTTACGTCACAATGTTTAACTACATGTGACAACAAACTGTATAAATATATGAATGTACGCAACTGGCAACATCCATACATTTTAAAATGTCCACGGATGGCTAAATAAATAAATATAAAATAAATAAAAAAAGTTGGAAAGACATTCCATTGCACAAAAAAGCAGTGTATTTCCTGGTATCAGGATCCAGATACAATTGGTGAAAACACAAGGTCAGATCTATACTACTCACATATTTGACACTTTGAAATTGGTGGAAGAATTCATTAGTATTCTCAGGGTGGTAATTCACTCATTTTAGCTATTTATTAAACTGTGTGGAATCCAATAAAAGTCTGAAAATTTAAGCCCTTTTCTTCCTCCTGATCATGAGATCCATCTTTTTTAGTTTTAATCAAGTTTGCAGGTATTTTAGATGCCTAATTTTTCCTGTTGCCTTCTACTAAGGAAAGTAGACTAGACTACTGGTTTGCCCCATTTTTCTTTAATTGGACTCTTAACTCTTTTTCACCATTCAGGATAATGAGCCTCGATGATTTTAACAAGCCATTTCCAAAATCCTTCATTATCATTATTATTCCCATAATCATCCCATATTATTCTTAGAAACTTCTTTCCTTTTCCCTCAAACCTGAAACTTATACTTGTTTCATCATAAATTCTGTGGTTATCAAATCTTATGCTTTTAGTGGCTAATGGCTGACAGACCCTGTCCAACAAAAATTGTGTTCCCGATGCTTCTCCCTTCCTAACATAATCCCTCTCAATTGTCTCCACAAGATCTTCCATTTTATTTAATTTCACCACTTCATCTACATTTCTGACATTATATAACTGGTCTTCCTGTACAACCACTTTAACTTCACATGCTTCACAAAAATTATCCTTAGCTTCCTCTCTTTCATTATCAGCATCATCTCTATCTAATATATGTTCCTTCTTATGCCTAACTGCCACAGACTGCTGCTTTTCAGATTCATCATTTATACAGGGTGTTACAAAAAGGTACGGCCAAACTTTCTGGACACATTCCTCACACACAAATAAAGAAAAGATGTTATGTGGACATTGTAACGGAACATATTAAAGGCTTTACTGTACCGTAGTATGCGATACCCTCCAAATTCAACCAGTTTAATGAGTATTTATGATTATAGCAAAGGTATTGTGTATGTTAACAATTATTGCATAACATGTCTCCATAAACAGTCAACCCATTAAATTGTACTGAATAACTGACCCACACAAAAGTTAATATCACTTGATCACTGATACAGCAAATGTCATCATGTAAAAACACTGAGTTCATCTTAAATAATTAATATGAAGTACGAAAAATAGTGGACAACTTAGGTATTTTGGATCTCCTTAAATAAAAACCACCCAGTGAAACCTATTTGTTCACTAGGAGCGTTTTCACTCAGTATTCACGTAAGCAATCCTATTTTAGACGAAAACCAATGTAATTCTTAATAATTCATGTTATTTACTTATTTATGCAAATTAGAGAAGTCAACTGACAAACTTCTAAAAAACGGGCTTTTTGTAACAAAGAATTATTCTGTCAAGTCAACAAATCTGTCTGTCATTTTAATAACATGTTAAATTATGTCACTCGATGCAAATTAATAACTTTTCTGCACAAATTAGGATAACAGATGTACATGTGACTTATAAACTATATCTCTTTTTAGTAGTTCTTTGACAATGTTATAAATACAAGCAGCAAAGAAAGGTCAGGAGGCAGTCGGAATGTCACTTTGGTAAAGTGTGTTTGTGTGTTATTGTTTGAGGTGGATAAACACTGCAAAGAACATGTAACGGAAGTACTACTTTGTGTTGAGTCATGGTCTTTGGTGGACAGTGGAATTAAGATGGCCACCAGAGTAATAAATATTTGAAGTTTACATATTTGTTGGTTTCACTCGTTCTTTATCATCAAAAGCACATAAAAAACACGGGACCTCATGTTTTTAACCCTAGACAACCAGATGTAGAGCCAGCATCAGCATTGAGAGACAGCAGCAATCCAGCAAGTAGCAGCGATTACCACAACACAATGCTTTTTAATGACGCCAACCTAACATCAAGTGCTAACAAGCTCCGTAAATGGGAGTGAAATAGTGCGATTATAGCAATTAGCTATATCTACGACCAGGCGACCATTACTAAAGTGGGGGCTCGTCTGGGATCTTTAAGTGCATCGATGATAATAGTGCAGCGATAAATTTCGTAACTGCTTAGCATTCCAAAAAAGTTTATTTGTGCAGTGTGTCAACAGTGAAAATATGTCAAAAATAAACAAATAAATAAAGTGTGTTAGTGTGACTACGAAAAACTATCATCACACCGCTCGGAAGATTAACGTCTGGATTATGTCAATGGAATTCATCAATCAAGACTTCAGCTTCGATAAAACCGAATAGAAGTGAAGAAAGCCAACAGGCACACCGATCACGACATCATAGCATAGCTACATAAAACAAGGTATTTTGTTGTTGTCATTTAAAATAATTAATGGTTAACGTGTCTCTACCTGAGAGTGATGAGATCGTAGGAAATGTAAAAATTGAACCAGGGGATGGTGAACAATTAAACTTAACAGAGTGGCTAGCAGGATTTGCAACTCAAATAAGCTCGCAACTTAAACAATCCAGTGAACAAGTAAGTTTGGATTTTAAACAATCTAGTGAACAAGTACGTTTGGATTTTAAACAATCGAGTGAACAAGTAAGTTTGAAACTTAAAGAAAACACAGATAGACTGGATAAGTTAAGCTTGGATTTTGATCTATTAAGTACTCATCTCAATGAGAAGTGTGAGGAAATTAAAACTACCCTCAGTAAGAACACTAGAGAACAGTTGATACACTTCAGAAAAGAATTTCAAGTTAAAGTTGAAAGTTTAAATGAAAACATACAAGCTAACAAAGACAGCATTGCTGTTATCTACAACAGAGTAGATTCGGAAGTTGAAAGATTAGATCAGAAAATAGACAAAACATCAGAAAACCTTAAACAAGAATACAACCTGTATACCACTAATGTAGATACAAAAGTAGAAAATATACACACTAAATATACACAATTGGAGGACGCATTGATGTCCAAACAAACGTTTTACAATCAAAATACAATGTATGGGCACATCCAAGTGAAATGCTTTCCTGGTGAAAATCTGCACCCTATTGACTTTATTCACCAATGTATGGATATGTTTGTTGTAGGAATGTCAGATAACATAAAAATTAAGTTAGTAAAACGGTTTCTAGAAGGGGAGGCCCTATCCTGGGCAAATGAGAATAATGATTCTTGGAATACTTTTGAAGAGTTTGAAGCTAAATTTATTTGCAAATTTTGGTCACAATCCATACAAGCCAGATTAAAGTCAGAATTTCTAAATGGACCAGTGTATAGAGGGAAAGTAGGGGGAATGCAAAAATTTTGCAGAGATCAATTCAAAAAAATTGCTCACTTGAATAACTCTTTTGATATTATGACACAAATTGATGTTTTAAAAAGAAGGTTACCAGAGAGACTGCAGTGGGAGTTGGTCCATGGACCAGACGATTCAATGGAAGAGTTCCTGAAATTTGTAGATAGATTAGATAGGGCCTTGGAAAGAGAAAATAACCAAAATTTTGGCTCTGGCAACAACCAGTATGGGGGGTGGAACAGGAATGTAAATAGAGATTATTATGGGAGGAGAGACTTTGAAAATTCTGGAAATAATGCTCCAAACAGGGGAGATAGGAGATATGAAAATGATTTCAGAAACAATACACAGGAGGGAGGATGGAGAAGAGATAACAGGAATGATAGAAATAGGTATTGGGGAAGAGAACAAGATAGAAGGGGGTTTGTTGAAACTAGTGAACAAAACGACAACTACAAACGGACAGACCGAGGGAACCAGCCGGGACAGTGGACAGTGGACAGTCCCACTAGATGTCCGTAGTTTTGGGGCTAGACAATATTATGACAGGACAACACATAACCGAAACTGGAAAAGGAGAGGATACAATGTAAAGAGTAAGTACCATGAAAATACTGATGTTGTTAGAATGAATAAATTAGAATTTAATAAAAGGTTTTGGGATACTATGAGTAAAAGTGATACAGTTAATAAAAACAGTGTTCAAGCACAGGTAGTTAGTGAAAGTGCAGTAGTTGAAGGTATTGCAGAGTTCCATAGTTGGGCTGAAAAAGATACTGGTGTTAATAACAAGTCAGACACACCACAAATAGAATCTATTTTGGGGGGTTTATTTGATAAGAAGGGGGATGACGAAGTGTTTAATGGAGCCAAAGACTCAATTGCTGAGATTCAGATACATATGGGGGAAACTGAAGATGGGGTTGTTGTGGAGGAGGAGGAAGAAGTAATAGAGGGACATTTAAATAATGATCCTAAGTCAAGTGATGTTGTTGATGAGAGTGTAGAGGAAGAAATAAAAGTATTTGTAGAACTGAAAAGTGATTATGTGGTAAAGGTAAGTGATGTGACAAACATGGGTAATAATGAGGTTAATTTAAGTGAAATGCAGACTAGGGAATGTGGATCTGAGGACAAGCTATTGCCTATTGGGAACTATGAAACACTAATCTATGAGAATGGTAATAATAATAATATTAAAGAAAATATAAAGGGATAGAATGTAAATGTGTGCTTTCAAGAAAAAGGGGAAAAGTCTTTAGAAGTTTTGTGGAACAACTATGGAAACTGTATAAACAAAGATGCCTTTTGGAAAGAATTAGCAAAGGTAAGTGCAACCCTGTATCCTACATGGTGGACAAGAATCCGTAGTGGACTTTATAAAAAAGGGGGTGAAAACAGTAGGTTGTTAAGTGACAACACAGTGTTAAAAGGAACAGATGAAAACAAAGGTTTATGTTTAAATGTCAATGCTTTGCAAACAGAGAGGGATGTGTCTAAGTGTAGGAAAGAGACATTAAACTTAGGAACTAAAGAAACTGAAAATGATCTGTTAATTGAAAATACTGAAATAGACAAAGATGTTGAGCTAGGTTGTCCATATGTTAAAGTAAACATTGACATTTGTCCATTTGAAATAAAAGAAAGCCCACATCCTAATGCGTATAGACTTATCTTTCCCTGATCAAGAAGGTTATTTGGATTAAGAAACATCACTGAATTGAAACCATATAAACATGATTAAGCACATTTCCCTGTTTGAATACAGTTACTTACCCATTTTGCGTAAAGCATGTTATCAGCAAAGATTTTTACTGGGTGTGTCAAATAGCAACTACCACTCATCCTACAGACCCTGGAAAAGTTCCAGATCTCTGAGACAATGTTTTTATATTTTTATTGTCACTATTGAATATTAAATTTTGAGACATCTTCTTTACTTGCAACGGGCAAGAAGGTGACAAACATTTATTACTTTCCTTTTGTATTGTTGAATATGGGACATACTTGCACCAAATAAAAGACAATGTAAAATTTGTTGTGCAAGACCCATCATTTTGTTACTATTGTGTTCTTAGACATATGATTTGTGTACAATTTTCTACAGCTAATCAGATGTTCACCAAGTTTGAAGTTTGTGTTATGTTGTGACCAATTTAAGTGTCCAATTTTGGTATTCATATGTTCATGTACTATCTTGATTGTGTCTCAATGGGAGACAATGTTTAAAAAACTCTTCTTTTTTTTGCAAATGCATATTATACTCATACATGTGACTACTCTAGTGTTTGTGTTTATATATCATGTCCATACTTATAATTATGTTCTTTGTTTTCATTTCTTTTATGTGGCTCAAAAAGAGCAGACAGTTGCAATATTTTCCTATGGACATCTGACCTATCCATCTATGTAATATATTTATGTTCCTTCTATTATCTTGATTAATCTGTGACTCAATGAGAACTGACTTTGAAATAATTTACATATATTTTTTATATATCTTAAAATCGTATGTGATATATTTGTGTCTGTTTTTGATCATTTTCCATGTAGCTCACTGGGAGCAAAAATTAACAGTTTTTCTACTTTCATATATTACTAAATATTTTTATTATGCTGGCATACTGAGAGCCATAACACAAAGTGCATTTGAAACAACACAACTAAAATATTTGCAGGAAAAAGTCATTTTGAAACGGTGTAACGGTCATTGCATACATACACATTACGCATAGTAAAACAAAAAAAATTATTTAAGTAGTACTTTTCCAAATTTTAACAATTTGATACATTTGTCCTAGTCAGCTAATATCATTGTTGTTGAGGTCTTCAGTCCTGAGACTGGTTTGATGCAGCTCTCCATGCTACTCTATCCTGTGCAAGCTGCTTCATCTCCCAGTACCTACTGCAACCTACATCCATCTGAATCTGCTTAGTGTATTCATCTCTTGGTCTCCCTCTACGATTTTTACCGTCCACGCTGCCCTCCAATACTAAATTGGTGATCCCTTGATGCCTCAGAACATGTCCTACCAACCGATCCCTTCTTCTGGTCAAGTTGTGCCACAAACTTCTTTTCTCCCCAATCCTATTCAATACTTCCTCATTAGTTATGTGATCTACCCATCTAATCTTCAGCATTCTTCTGTAGCACCACATTTCGAAGGCTTCTATTCTCTTCTTGTCCAAACTATTTACCGTCCATGTTTCACTTCCATACATGGCTACACTCCATACAAATACTTTCAGAAATGACTTCCTGACACTTAAATCTATACTCGATGTCAACAAATTTCTCTTCTTCAGAAACGCTTTCCTTGCCATTGCCAGTCTACATTTTATATCCTCTCTACTTCAACCATCATCAGTTATTTTGCTCCCCAAATAGCAGAACTCCTTTACTACTTTAAGTGTCTCATTGCCTAATCTAATACCCTCAACATCACCCGACTTAATTCGACTACATTCCATTATCCTCGTTTTGCTTTTGTTGATGTTCATCTTATATCCTCCCTTCAAGACACCATCCATTCCGTTCAACTGCTCTTCCAAGTTCTTTGCTGTCTCTGACAGAATTACAATGTCATCGGCGAACCTCAAAGTTTTTATTTCTTCCCCATGGATTTTAATACCTACTCCGAATTTTTCTTTTGTTTCCTTTACTGCTTGCTCAATATACAGATTGAATAACATCGGGGAGAGGCTACAACCCTGTCTTACTCCCTTCCCAACCACTGCTTCCCTTTCATGCCCCTCAACTCTTATAACTGCCATCTGGTTTCTGTACAAACTTTATAGCCTTCCGATCCCTGTATTTTACCCCCGCCACCTTCAGAATTTGAAAGAGAGTATTCCAGTCAACATTGTCAAAAGCTTTCTCTAAGTCTACAAATGCTAGAAACGTAGGTTTGCCTTTCCTTAATCTTCCTTCTAAGATAAGTCGTAAGGTCAGTATTGCCTCACGTGTTCCAGAATTTCTACGGAATCCAAACTGATCTCCCCGAGGTCGGCTTCTACTAGTTTTTCCATTCGTCTGTAAAGAATTCGTGTTAGTATTTTGCAGCTGTGGCTTATTAAACTGATTGTTCGGTAATTTTCACATCTGTCAACACCTGCTTTCTTTGGGATTGGAATTATTATATTCTTCTTGAAGTCTGAGGGTATTTCACCTGTTTCATACATCTTGCTCACCAGATGGTAGAGTTTTGTCAGGAATGGCTCTCCCAAGGCCGTCAGTAGTTCCGATGGAATGTTGTCTACTCCGGGGGCCTTGTTTTGACTCAGGTCTTTCAGTGCTCTGTCAAACTCTTCACACAGTATCGTATCTCCCATTTCATCTTCATCTACATCCTCTTCCATTTCCATAATATTGTCCTCAAGTACATCGCCCTTGTATAGACCCTCTATATACTCCTTCCACCTTTCTGCTTTCCCTTCTTTGCTTAGAACTGGGTTTCCATCTGAGCTCTTGATGTTCATACAAGTGGTTCTCTTATCTCCAAAGGTCTCTTTAACTTTCCTGTAGGCAGTATCTATCTTACTCCTAGTGAGATAAGCCTCTACATCCTTACATTTGTCCTCTAGCCAACCCTGCTTAGCCATTTTGCACTTCCTGTCGATCTCATTTTTGAGACGTTTGTATTCCTTTTTGCCCGCTTCATTTACTGCATTTTTATATTTTCTCCTTTCATCAATTAAATTCAATATTTCTTCTGTTACCCAAGGATTTCTACTAGCCCTCGTCTTTTTACCTACTTGATCCTCTGCTGCCTTCACTACTTCATCCCTCAGAGCTACCCATTCTTCTTCTACTGTATTTCTTTCCCCCATTCCTGTCATTTGTTCCCTTATGCTCTCCCTGAAACTCTCTACAACCTCTGGTTCTTTCAGTTTATCCAGGTCCCATCTCCTTAAATTCCCACCTTTTTGCAGGTTCTTCAGTTTTAATCTACAGGTCATAACCAATAGATTGTGGTCAGAGTCCACATCTGCCCCTGGAAATGTCTTACAATTTAAAACCTGGTTCCTAAATCTCTGTCTTACCATTATATAATCTATCTGATACCTTTTAGTATCTCCAGGGTTCTTCCATGTATACAACCTTCTATCATGATTCTTAAACCAAGTGTTAGCTATGATTAAGTTGTGCTCCGTGCAAAATTCTACCAGGCGGCTTCCTCTTTCATTTCTTAGCCCCAAACCATATTCACCTACTACGTTTCCTTCTCTCCCTTTTCCTACACTCGAATTCCAGTCACCCATGACTATTACATTTTCGTCTCCCTTCACTATCTGAATAATTTCTTTTATTTCATCATACATTTCTTCAATTTCTTCGTCATCTGCAGAGCTAGTTGGCATATAAACTTGGACCATTACAACATGTGTCCAGAAACGCTTAATTGCCATGTTAGAGCTCATTTTAGTTTCGTCAGTATGTACTGTACTTCCTCGATTCACTGCCAGTTGGCCCAATTGAAGGAAGGTAATGTTGACTTCGGTGCTTGTGTTGACATGCGAATCATTGCTCTACAGCACATCAGTACGTAGCATCAACAGGTTAGTGTTCATCACGAACGTGGATTTGCAGTCAGTGCAATGTTTACAAATGCGGAGTTGGCAGATGCCCATCTGATGTATGGATTAGCATGGGGTAATAGCCATGGCGCGGTACGTTTGTATCGAGACAGATTTCCAGAACGAAGTTGTCCCGACAGGAAGACGTTTGAAGCAATCGATCGGCGTCTTAGGGAGCACGGAACATTCCAGCCTATGACTCGTGACTGGGGAAGACCTAGAATGATGAGGACACCTGCAATGGACGAGGCAATTCTTCGTGCAGTTGACGATAACCCTAATGTCAGCGTCAGAGAAGTTGCTGCTGTACAAGGTAACATTGACCATGTCACTGTATGGAGAGTGCTATGGGAGAACCAGTTGTTTCCGTACCATGTACAGCGTGTGCAGGTACTATCAGCAGCTGATTGGCCTCCACGGGTACACTTCTGTGAATGGTTCATCCAACAATGTTTCAATCCTCATTTCAGTGCAAATGTTCTCTTCACGAATGAGGCTTCGTTCCAACGTGATCAAATCGTAAATTTTCACAATCAACATGTATGGGCTGACGAGAAAACGCACGCAATTGTGCAATCACGTCATCAACACAGATTTTCTGTGAACGTTTGGGCAGGCATTGTTGGTGATGTCTTGATTGGGCCCCTGGGCCCCATGTTTTTCCACCTACGTTGAATGGAGCACGTTACCATGATTTCATATGGGATACTCTACCTGTGCTGCGAGAACATGTGCCTTTACAAGTACAACACAACGTGTGGTTCATGCACGATGGAGCTCCTGCACATTTCAGTCGAAGTGTTTGTATGCTTCTCAACAACAGATTCGGTGACCGATGGATTGGTAGAGGTGGACCAATTCCATGGCCTCCACGCTCTCCTGACTTCAACCCTCATGACTTTCATGCACAGGGGCATTTGAAAGCTCTTGTCTACGCAACACCGGTACCAAATGTAGAGACTCTTTGTGCTCATATTGTGGACAGCTGTGATACAATACGCCATTCTCCAGGGCTGCATCAGCGCATCAGGGATTCCATGCGATGGATGGTGGATGCATGTATCCTTGCTAACAGAGGAAATTTTGAACATTTCCTGTAACAAAGTGCTTGAAGTCATGCTGGAACGTTCTGTTGCTGTGTGTTTCCATTCCATGATTAATGTGATTTAAAGAGAAGTAATAAAATGAGCTCTAACATGGAAAGTAAGCGTTTCCGGACACATGTCCACATAACATATTTTCTTTCTTTGTGTGTGAGGAATGTATCCTAAAAGTTTTGCCGTACCTTTTTGTAACACCCTGTATAATCCTCTACTTTGTAATATGCAATAAGCCATTTGGATCATGTATATTCTCAAATTTACGATCTTATCCTTTTTCTGATCTTATTTGAAATGTTTTAAACCCCAACTGTGTAGTAGTGTATGTTGTGCTAACACATTTATACAATTTTCTCTGACGCCTATAAAATTAATTTATCTATAAAATTCATACTGGAAAAATACATTTAAAACCTGATACTTAATACTAAACCCATTCAACAAACTAAACATGCCTAACTAAAAAGATAAATACAAAAAATAATTATTTTTTAAAAATCTTGCAAAATTGGACCCCTGTTATTACAAAACCAATTTCATAAAATTACCGTACTACAAAAAGATGAATTTTTGTTTATGTGAATATATACTATCATACTGGTTCTATTGTGCCGTGGACTGAATTTCATTTTCTGTGAATTATTTTTGCTTCAATGTTCTATGTTTCAATCTTAGTGTGACTATATCTTTTATATCTTTACTGGGACTCCAGATGGCCGAGCTGAAGCCGGGACCCACTACGCCATATTTCGTCAGGAGGCCGAGCAAGTTCAAGAGCGTCAATGGGCAGTGCAGAGTGATACAGCGGTATTTGGAAACGCTACTTTATTCAGCTTTCGCCTGCCAGTCCACGGAAAGCTCGACGTACGATCAGAGTCGGAGCCACCTGTGTTGCAGGGAGGCTGCGGAGGTGCGGGCTGTCCAGAAGCACAGTGAGGAAAATGATGTCGAACATCGGGCGGAATGTGTGAATGTCAACTGTTCATCGTCACTCCACTCAAAACGGTGTGCGGATAAGGTGAATGTCGTGGCACAAAACACTGAGGCATAGCAGTGGGACGGAGATGGAGGTCAGGCACAGATAACAAGCCATTGTTCCTGTTGCAGGCCAAAGTATTGAAGCAGGAAGGCATGTGCTGATCCTGAACCGAGGCAGCCATGGGCGTGATCTGATGCTTAGGAGGTTGACCTGTGAACAAAGCAGTTCCGGCCACGTGGCAGGAATCCGCGTGGTACTGCACAGATTGCGGCGTGGCAAACTGTTGTCCTGGCGGTGGTAGGTTATCCGACAAAGCATTTGTAGAAATCGGCATTGAACCCACACTGCACAGAGAGCCGTGAGAGGTAACTGCACCGTCGATGAGGGAGGGCACATGTGGTGGGAACAAAGGCATCTGATAGCCGGAATCATGCACACTCCTAACCTCACTTATTGTTGCAGGCACTAACACGTCTGGTGAAATCGGCATAATCAATGAGTGAGAGGTATCGTGTTGCAGTCCTGATGGGAGTACATCGCCCGCAACACGATGCATGTCGATCACAAAATCCGGCGTTAGGTGCTGGGCCAAAGCCATTGTTCGAATGTTGTGTTGATGTAATACCGCGAAAATGACTGGCGCGGAGGCTGCGGATACAGTAAAAAGGCGAAAATGGAAGACGTTACAATTCGGGGTCACCGGTGAGGTGGATGCTCAGGTCAGTTACACCAAACAACACCTTATAATCAGGAGTTCATTTATTCACCTCTTTACACAAGTATGGCTTACAAAGAACTGGATGGTGGAACAAAGATAATGTTTAGCTTAGTCCAAAGAGGATACTCAGATCGATACTGGTGTCGACCTCATCGGCACCACAAAGTATATGTGAATTTACAAGAAGTTTAATAAGAATGTGGATCGTGAACACCAAGTCAAAAATTATTTCTACCATACCATTGTTCTGATTTGGGATTGTTTGATCGTTAAGAATTTCCTGAAAAACACATCTGTTAGGTCTTCAAATATTGCTAAAATACAGATCTTGACCTTCTAGCAGTCAAAGTGGAATCACTCTAGAATCAACAAGATGAGCCATAACAACTTCGATGAAATCTACGTGGGAATCCATCCAAGATAAGTGCCAAAATTAATGACTTTTTTACAGTGACTTCATTATTTCCGTTCTCACGATACCATCCACAGTCAACAACTTTGGTGGTATTGTTAGAAGTTACAATGTGGGGCTTATCTAATAACATTCTGTAATGTAGGACATCCAAGCTTTCCTACTACGCAACTAAAGTGTTTACCAAGGGCAAGCATTTTCATCCAGTTGATTTTATTCTACATTGCTGTGATAGCTTTCTCCCTGGTATGAGTAATGAATTAAAACCTAAGTTTATTACAAGATCATTAGAAGGGGAAGCCTTGTCATGGGCCAACCATCATGACTGTAGCAATTTATCCATAGATGAATTTGAAAAGTGTTTCTTGAAAAAGTTTTGGTCTAATACTGAACAGGCAATGATAAAGAGTGAGTTTCTGAATCGTTCAATGCACAGGGAGCAGAGAGAGGGTATGAAAGAGTTTTGCAAAGACCAGATCATGAAACTTACACACTTAGACCAACCTTCTGATGAATCAAATAGATGCACTTATAAGATAAGGCTACCAGAAAGAATTCACATGGAGTAAGTTTATGGGCCAGATGTTTCTGTAGAACAGTTCCTGAAATACGTAGAAAAGTTGGACAAGGTGTATAACAACCTTGGCCAACATAGTATTGACTTCAGGAAGCCAAACTGGAGTAACCTCAATCGTAATAGAAATACTAATAATAATGACAGTTTTAGCCAAGGACATAACAACAGCAACCTGGGTAGGAATGACAGGAATCCAAATAATAATTTTAGAAATTATCAGGATGTAGGGCCAAACTGTGGGGACCAACAGTTTAATGAGAATAGAAATTCTGGGAACAGAAATGGTGATAGGAATTCTGAAAACAGAGATGGACAGTGAACAAATAATAACCAGTCCCCCTAATGATAGCAGAGGTGACAGATTAAACTGAAACTCTCTCGACTAGCATTCCACAATCTGAGAGATGCCCAATATGACAAAGTAGGACCAAATATAATCAATGTGAAAACAGACAAAAAATAAGACAGAATAGGAATACTTTTCAGGTAAATAAAATATCAGTAGATGAGAGGTCTTGGTACAAGCTTTGGCAAGGGCATATAATGAACAGAGTAATTCAAAGGAGGCAATTGGTGAGTTGTGTCTTGAGAATGGAGATTTAGAAAATCTGTTTAATTAGGAGCCTAGGAATGAGTATACTACCTGTAGTGAAAATAATATTCTTGAAAATCTATTTGAGCTGAAAGAGAATAATAATACCAAGGGTAATAGTGTAACTTATAGTTCTGTAAATGAAGCTGTGAACGATGCAGATGTTGATGATGCTAATTGTTCTATTACTGATTGTAATGAGTTTGTGGTGTCAATAGGTCATATCGTTGTTGTTGTTGTGGTTTTCAGTCCTGAGACTGGTTTGATGCAGCTCTCCATGCTACTCTATCCTGTGCAAGCTTCTTCATCTCCCAGTACCTACTGCAACCATAGACAATATTACTCTTTGGGACTCAGGTCGCTCACCTGAGCCGCCATGTTAATCAGTCTGTGTGCATTTGTATGATAATTCTCAAAATATATGTATGTGCAGATATTAGTGTGGACAGTTTATTCCATATACCGCTATTCATATCCTGCTCTCATACTGGTGACACTGAAGATTCTAAGTCTTCCCTGACTTCTGCGCTGGGTGTTGTAAATCAACAGGTTATGCACATGCCACCATGGGCACCTCACCCAGTGCTTTGTTAAAAGATTTGGAAGCCCAACTATGACTGCCGGGCCCCTTCATTCCTTTGCCAATGGCCAGCTCTCCATTACTCCATAGTGATTCGCAATCTCCAACTACGTTAACCTCAAACTTTATTGTTCTACAATGGTCAGGTGCTACACTGTTAACTCAAACAATGGACTCGGGTTACGTGTCGTCGGATTGTGCTGGCCAACATGTGAAGTATGAAGTGGATAATATTCAGAACTGTGTACCTACCAATCAATCGTATGATGTTCAAAGCGAGCTATATTCACACACGTGCTTTGACTCTCAATGGGCCGCAACAACAGTTATTGTCATGCCGTGTGCAACACTGCTATTTGTGCAAAATGCACCCCCCCCCCCCCACTATCAATTGTGACCTGTTCTAGTTTTGCCTCATTTGCAGACTAACGATGAACAAAAAATGGTTCAAATGGCTCTGAGCACTATGGGACTCAACATCTTAGGTCATAAGTCCCCTAGAACTTAGAACTACTTAAACCTAACTAACCTAAGGACATCACACACACCCATGCCCGAGACAGGATTCGAACCTGCGACCGTAGCAGCCTCGCGGATCCGGACTGCAGCGCCAGAACCGCACGGCCACCGCGGACGGCTAACGATGAACATTTTCGAGCACAAAATTTTCCTCGCTCACCACCCCAACCAGTTGCTCAAATTTTCAACCACGTGGGTTCGAGTACATCTTTTGGCGTTTTGCCTTCCAGCAGTGATCTTCCTCATCTTCCGAAAGTTCCACCGGTAATTTATAGTCCGACCCCATGGGGCATGTTTTCAACGTGCACAGAGAACTCACACTTTTGTCACACGAGTTACCAACCCATCCCCCTACCCCCCCCTCCCCTTCCCCACACACACACACTTGCAGGGAGCCCCGGTTCCAACCACTCAGCTGCTCGCCTCTCCCACAGCTCCGCCTGTGTCTGCCGCGCCGGCCTTCCATGTTATTTCCGAGGTGGGCAAATTCAAATCAGCACTTGTAACCTACAGTCCAATTTACAGGACCCCTACACGTATCGCGCAACCACTCGTTCCCACAGTACCGACCGTTCCAGCTGCGTCATGTTTTCATGACACGTCAAGGGCAATGCAACCCGTCATTGCTACGGACGTTCCTGCCAGTAACACACCTACACCTACTGTGATGGTCTGCTGTACGGCCTCTCTTACCATGGACAAGCCGGTTTTACAAGGTACACTGAAGCCACCTTCATCCCATCCCCCAGGTCATCTGCCGAAGATGCCACCTTTATACAAAGCAACCCTGTATCAGGGTTTGCACTTGTCGAGCATCTTTTCGAGTTGCATCATGTGTCCGATGACAACTCTATATTCCTGTGTCTTGTCATGCACCTCCATGATCACTCAGACTTAATTTGCGATCTACTCCTCACGCCAGCGTGGGGGGGGGGGGGGGGGATACCTACAGTATCATCGGCAAACAGTCTAATGTCGCTGTCAATACTAGCAACCAGATTGTTTACGTAGATCATAAAAATCGGCGGACCTATTACGCTGCCCTGGGACACACCTGAAGTTACGCTTGTTTCTCTTGAAGTCACTTTGCAAGCTCTTGTTCTAACATTGGTAGAATATTTACTTTTCCACCATTTGGATATTCCAACTTTCCCTAAAATAAATACGTCGACTTGAATTACTTCTTGTTGTGATTCAAAGTCATCATTTTCTGACACTTCTTGTTCTGCTCCTGAATCATGACCGCTTTTATGTAAACTATTCTTTTTCTCTGAGTCAGCAATATCACTCTAATGGCTCTGAGCACTATGGGACTTAACTTCTATGGTCACCAGTCCCCTAGAACTCAGAACTACTTAAACCTAACTAACCTAAGGACAGCACACAACACTCAGTCTATGACTCTAATGATCTGCATCAGTCAGCTCTTGCAGCCATTCCAGCCACATCTCACGATCTCTTCGCCCTTGCCATTTATCCAGAAACTATGAGTATAGAGGATGTTTACTTTTCCCAGATAAGTATTCTAGGTAAACAGCAAATTACCTGTAATTAGTTTACATGTGCGTAAAATTACGCACATGAAAGTTGTATAGAATCTAAAAAAACAGGAAAGTAACAAACACCACTTTGTTTCAGATTGTAGCGGCAGTGCTCTCGTGGATGACCAGTGTCCTCCAGCCTACAATGATGTTTCATAAACAATGCAAGCTGCTTAACTGAAAGCCAATGATGACTGAATTAAAGGATGGAGAGTTAACGGAAAGGTAATGAAAATGGTGCGAACTCTGTCCAGCCCAGTCAGAGAAAATAGAGCGGGAAAATCATGGGGATGACGAGTGTCATTCGGGCGAGCAATGGAGAAAAACGTCATGCCTTAGGGGACAGTCTATTAGTTAAGATGCAGGTGGTAACCGTATGTGAGAAAAAGTCCAAACAGGTCTCCATGTCGTCCTCAACCTCAACCCTTAGGCGTCACCAGATGCAGATGCAGAGGGCCATGTGGTCAGCACATCGGTCTCCCGACTGTTGTCGTGACCAGTGGTGCTACTCCTCAACCAATTTGCTCCTCAATTGGCCTCATAAGGCCTCAGTGCACTCCACGCCACCAGCACTCGGAAGACGTGGACGGCGACCCATCCAAGTGTTAGCCAAACCCGGCAGCACTTAACTTCGGTGATCTGACAGTGTAAGTAGGCTGTTTAGGTTTTTATATTGGTAACGCCGCATAGCGCTCTGTATGAAAATCACTGGCTGTGCTGTGTGCTGCCATTGTAGTGTTGGGCTGTTGGCTGTTAACAGAGCGTAGCGTTGCGCACTTGGAGGCGAGCCGCCAGCAGTGGTGGATGTGGGGAAGTGAGATGGCGGATTTTTGAGAATGGATAATCTGGAGGTGTCTCCATCAGAAACAGTACATTTGTAAGAATGGATGTCATGAACTACTATATATATTATGACTATTAAGGTAACTACGTTGTTTGTTCAAGCGTATGTTCCACTGAGTCTAACTTTTGAAGCTTTTGTTCCATTGCGTCTAACTGTTGCTGTGTTTGTCTCTGGTTTTGTTTCATTTGTTGCATTAATTGCAATAATAATGTATTAGTGTCTGGAATCTGTTCCTCTACTCTTTTCGGCAGTGCATTTGCACCGGCAACATTCACATTTTGACAAGCAGAAAATGTGTCTTGACTTATTTGAGAAAACGGTGAGGACGCAAAACCTGAATCTACAGTATTTGCAAGATTGTGTCCTGTCATTTCGGATTCCTGAGGCGAGCTGTTGACGACCGATCGATCGATAATGCTTCCCTGTTCACTAATTGTTTCACAGTCTACACCATTGTTTGCCGCCCGCTCCATTTCCCTATGCACAATTACCAAATTACTATGTTGAACATTAGTTAATTCATTACACAGTGGCGCTAACAGACTGCTTTTGTCTTCACTGTCATTTCTCAGTTTACTTTGGAGCCTAGTATTACGTTTTTCACACGCCATTATTGTCACAATATTTCACACGACAACACAGAAAAGCACAATTCGAAGAGCAAAATAAGAAAACACAGTATCATAGCATTGAAAATAATATCTCGTTAATTGCGAGCGCAGCTGCGAAATACTTGGTGCAAATCTACATGCATGCCACAACTGTTTTACTGTACAAGAATGAAAAACTACAACTACAAAGGAAATTCTCTCTACAATTACGCACTGGCAATAAACAAAAGCTACAGTAATTACACAAACTACAAGAAAAAATCAGAAGATTCCAGTGAGGTATCCTTGGCTAAGGGTCGACATATGAAACGTCCCCTTTGAACAATTATACATGACTGTGTTTAAACTGACACACAATATTTTGTTAGCGCAACGCGATCTGACTTTCAGTAATCCCTACAAGAGAATGGCCTTGACTAAATTAACCTATACGTTTCACAAATCACTTACCTCACAAAAATCTTCATTACTCGAACTGCTGCAATACAGCGAGCGCCAGCTAAATAAAAGATTCAAACTACGGAAGGCACTAACTACTGATAGGCATAAGTAGCAAATGAAAGATTTTAATAGAGAACAAATAGTCATAATATATATAGCAGTTCATGACATCCATTCATACAAATGTACTGTTTCTGATGGAGACACCTCCAGATTATCCATTCTCAAAAATGCGCCATCTCACTTCCCCACATCCACCACTGCTGGCGGCTCGCCTCCAAGTGCGCAACGCTACGCTCTGTTAACAGCCAACAGCCCAACACTACAATGGCAGCACACAGCACAGCCAGTGATTTTCATACAGAGCGCTATGCGGCGTTACCAATATAAAAACCTAAACAGCCTACTTACAACAGGAGCCGGTGAAAACCACTGCGGTAAGGCCGTTGCCAAACCATATGTGAAGGTGACACTAAGTTCGACGCGATCCTGATGTCACTGTGTGACTTCTGCTTTTGTGGAACCACAAACCTCTTGCGCATGTTGGTTGCCTTGCTGTGTTCGAAGAGTAGAACTTCCTCGAGGTCACTCCTGTTCCCGCAAAACTGATTATGGCAAAGAACAGTATTACATGACTTGATGAAAGTCAATATTTTTTAATTTGTGTAGGGGCTGGAAATTATTATTAAAAAATAAAGCTGTATTTACATGCTGCCTGCAATCACAATACTGCAATGCACATTAATAAGTACTAATTCGGACGAAACGTGAATGTTTCAATGAGTCCAACTCAAAACTAACCTCTTCTGACCAGAAAACTGACAATGACTACAGTGCCACATCATTTAGATCGCTGACGTAGCCAGCAATAGGACAAAGAGCGTATTCGACACGAAGTTTAAGAGTAGTGGCGCCATGTAACGATCAGTACTTCAGGGCCGTAGCTGACGTTTCCGCACTAGTGCTCGCCAACAACCTCTGCCGCAAGAAACAAGAGGAACTTTAATCGTTCACTTTATCGGACATTGTCGCTGCTTCGCGAGAAACTCCGATTAGCTGAAAATTCTGAAACATGGGCACCACCAACACAGGCTGATCTTCGCTCGGTTACCCTTTACAGTATTGCACTGTGCTTCACTTTATCCTCTCATTTTATTGTCTCCATTCTCCTCCAAACTCACACTAGAATGATTCAATTTTGTTTCTCTCTCCTTTCCTCAATGACTAGCTTTCACAGCTGTACAGAAAACCACTCCGCACGAAGCGCACAACCAAACTTTTTCTTAACTCCATCCCCAATTTACTGCATAATAAGCGTTTTATTTACTGGAAAGCTTGCTTTGACCGTTGTAGCTCTGGATGTTCTTTCATTTTCACTCGTCCATTTATGAGTTCGCATGACTGTCAACCAGTTCAGTACCACCTTCTGTTGTTTTCATTGTCATATGTTCTTTGTTATTTATTCTCATCATCTTAGTTTCTGTGATTATAATAATTTCGTCGTCAGCAAAGAGAACTTTTCTACCCCTAAGAGTCGTCAGAAATATTTTCTCTGATGTTTCGGCTGATATTTGCAATTCCGGTTTTGCACTGATCTAGAATAACCCCAAACAATTACTGATTATCACTTGTTTCGTGCGACCCCCTTTGTTGACGGAAAGCGTCGATTTGTTTATCGTTATCAACAAAATGATTTTTAAAACGGAATTTTACGTGCCTATTCGACAGAACGCTTGCAGATAAATTACGCCGATATTTGTTTCGTGGGTATGTATTAATACGGACAGTAAAATGCGTAGAATAAACAGCAATCCAACAGCGATTCAGCAGCGCTACATGTTTGGCGGTTGCAGTCATCGCGAGCCAAAGCAGTGCTTTCCCCGCTGGAGTACTTGTTCATCGAGTTTTGCTGTCCCTGTTATTACATATCGATAAAACAAACGCCGCGCTAGGCTAACCTGGAACAGCTCTATCGAATGGGCACGTAAAATTCCCCTTTAAAAATGATTTTGTTTGTAACGGGAAAGAAAACGACGCTTTCTGTCGACGTGGACGTCATTTGAAAGACGTGATGAGCACTGTTTGGGCTGTCTCCAAATGCAGAATGCAAAAACGAAATTGCAAATATCCACTGAAACACTAGAGAAAGTGCGTCTGAAAACTCTTAGGAGAGAGTCTTTGTGGTGGAGCTTATAACATTATTTGTTTATGGTTCATTTTAATTTTTATTATTTTCGTTGTTTAAAATTTTCGCATATTGGTACAATATATTCTGTAGATGTAAAGTAAAGTGTGCTATACTGGAGTTTGAAGTTCTTTGCATTGTATGTGAGTAATGTATGTAAAATACTATGTAAATTGTTTATTACGCTAAATAATTTTCCGAAGACATTTTGTATTTAAAAATATTTATGTGTATTAATTGTTCATGGTGACGGAAATTTGACAATTTAAGAAATGGTCACGCTTAGGAACAATGCAAGAGATAGGTGTTATATAAACCCAGTGTGCTTTTGTTTGAAACGAAAATGGCTCTGGGGAGTGGAAAAGGTGGCAAGGGCGAATTGGCGAGCTAGCTAGAGCAAGCGCGAGAAGTAAGTCACCCAGTCTGTAGGCAGCAGTGAGTGAGGCAACACCTATGTGGAGCAGGAGAAGCTTTGCCTGCAAATTTGCACAAAAATTGCCTCGGATGAAGACTGCAAACGGCTTACGGTATACCTGCGGGTTGTTGGGCTACTGTATGTAAAACTGAACGACGCCAAGAAGAGAAATTTGGCCCGTACAGCAAGGTACTTGCAGGCCGTACTGGGGGTAGTGTAGCCGTCATAACTGTTCGCCTCACCAAAGCCTACAGCCACCAGATACGATTTTTTTTTGTATTTTACTATCGTACAGCGTGAACCATTAATTTAAACTGTGTTTTAATAATCATTCTTGAACTTTAAAGAAACTGGTTCAGCCTGTCATTTCATCCTAATCATACACCTATATAGGGTTCCTTCCTGGTGTTTGGTTGATACGAGTCTCCTGTTTTACAGACTTTAGAAGTGCGAAGTTAATATAAAGAGGCGCTATTTAAATAGTTTTTTGTATAAACAATGAAAAAAATTCTTAACTATTGCAAAGTGTAATAGTAAAATGCTTACGTAAAATTCAATCAGAGTGAAGCCTAGTTACTAGAATCTGTTAAATGACTATACACATTTAGTTCAAAGAGTAATAGCTTTTGAAAGTAAATTCCAGTAAGAAAGAGTTTTTCTTGAAGTGAAATGTTCAGTATAAAAAGTGTGTCTTTTGTATCCAAGTATTTTAGTATTTAAGTTTGTTGATTACGGAAAGTGCTTTTCAAAAGGACCCACCTGGGGAAATTTTTTAGCTTCCTTGAAGTTATCTAATGGGCTTTTTCTCTTTTAAATACGTAACATGTAAGGGTGTAGTTCAATGTTGTTTAAGTGGAGTAATATTTATTTGAAGAACCTAACTAAACAGTAGCAAGAAAGTAGGCAAAATTCATACTTCTGCTTTTCCAATACTTCACTCTTTCATTGCCTGGACCATTACTTATGGTGAACATTACTAAATGTTTCAAACTACTAAAAATGGTTCAAATGGCTCTGAGCACTGTGGGACTTAACATCTGAGGTCATCAGTCCCCTAGAATTCAGAACTATTTAAACCTAACTAACCTAAGGACATCACACACATCCATGCCCGAGGCAGGATTTGAACCTGCGACCGTAGCAGTCGCGCGGTTGCGGACTGAAGCGGCTGAAACCGCTCGGCCACCGCGGCCGGCTTTAAACTACTAAATTAACTTTTAACTGAGTTGTACTATTTTCAGTATAATATTATTCATACTGAGTTTCTATTTAACCTCTAGGTAAGGTATTAGGAAACGAAGTGAATAGACTGATTTACTTATCCATTAGACACAACACACAGTCAAATCCTGTAAAAGCGGTAGCTCTATTGATTAGCTTTTCCTATAAACAGGACTAGCCTCCCGTACTGTACTTTATTTGGTAACTAAACTAAATTTTAGTAAAAGGGTTATACGAGGGTCACTCCAAAAGAAATGCAGACTATTTTTGTAAAAATACAGTTTTCATTCTGCATGTGTAAAAGTTTTACAGTGTGTAGATACATCCTTCCCGCTTGTTTTCAAACATAATTCAACCTGTTCCCGTGAGTGGTGCCGTCACAGCATGTCTTCAAGATGGCTGCTACACCTGACGTTCGTCAGAAGCAACGTGCTGTCATAGAATTTCTGTGCTGTCAAAACGAGACAGTGGGAAACATCCACAAGAGGTTGAAAAAGGTGTGTGGAGATGCTGCTGTCGACCACAGTACAGTTAGTTGGTGGGCAAACAGGTTACGTGATGAAAGCGGACACGACAATATTGAGGATTGTCCTCGCAGCGGCAGGCCTCGTACTGCGCACACTCCAGACAATGTGCAGAGAGTTAATGAATTGGTGACTGCTGACAGACACATCAGAGTGAACGAATTGTCACGCTACGTTGGGATAGGGGAACGAAATGTTCGCAGAATACTGAAAGTGTTGGCGTAAAAAAAGGTTCGTGCCAGGTGACTTCCCAGGATGTTGACAGTGGCTCACAAAGAAACAAGAAAAACGGTATGCATCGAACTTTTGGAACAGTACGAGAATGGTGGAGATGAATTTCTTGGAAGAATTGTGACAGTTGATGAAACATGGCTCCATCATTTTGCACCAGAGACGTAGAGGCAATCAATGGAGTGGCATCATGCAAATTCACCCAAGGGAAAAAAAAAAAAAAAACTCAAAACCACACCTTCTGCTGGAAAAGTTATGGCTATGGTGTTTTTCGATTCCGAAGGACTCTTGCTTGTGGACATCATGCCAAGTGGAACCACTATAAATTCTGATGTATATGTGACGACACTGAAGAAACTTCAAGCTCGACAGTGTCGTGTTCGACCACACCGGCAAAAGCAGGATGTTTTGCTGTTGCACGACAATGCACGGCCACATGTCAGTCAAGAAACCATGGAAGCGATCGCAAAACTCGGATGGACAACACTGAAACACCCGCCTTACAGTCTTGACCTAGCTCCATGTGACTATCATCTCTATGGGAAACTGAAAGACTCTCTTCGTGGAACACGGTTTGAAGATGATGACTCCCTCGTGCACGCTGCCAAACAGTGGCTCCGACAGGTTGATCCAGAATTTTACCGTGCGGGTATATAGACGCTGGTTCCAAGATGGCGTAAGGCAGTTGAGAGGGATGGAAATTATGTGAAGAAATGAAAATATTGTTCCTAAAGGATGTATCTACACACTGTAAAACTCTCAAACATGTAGAATAAAATATGGACTTAAAAACATAGTGTACATTTCTTTTGGAGTGACCCTCGCACATGGCAACATAGAGACAGGGTTTTTGTTACTTAGGTAAAAGCACACTAAATTACAACAGCAGCGGTAGGGTTATAAGCTGACCCAATAGTGTAGAATGTTGAGAAGCAGTATTAACAGAATGAAGGAACGAACGCAACGTTACATCACTGTGAAACTGCAAATCGTCGGCGTTTGAGCAGTGCAGCAACGCTACCACGGCGCAGTCGAGAATCGAACGCAGGATCCCTGGCGGTTCCGTCGGTAAATTAATCAGCGCTGTTTGCGCGGGCCGTACGTTCCTAAACCAATTGCAGCCGTCAGTGCGACGGCGCGTCCGCGCTATTACCGGCTAATGCATACGGCGGACACATTAGCGAGATTTACTGTGCTGTCAGCAGGGGGCCCTGCTCCGAGCGTGCTCGCTGCAGCGGGCTGAGGTTTGCGAGCGCGCGTCCACACGAGGGTCGCCTCAAAACCCTGAGTAAATTTCTACCAGTTCGTCGCTAAACACCGTTTCTATCACAATTTCTCTCTGCCACATTCTCTCACTTTTCATCTCTCCCCTTCTTTAACTCACGATTTTCCAATCTCTTTCACTCTCTCTCTGTCTCTCCCCGTCCCTCTCTCTGTCACACACAGAATATAATACGAACGCACAATTGTGGTTTTTGTTGTCTGGATCTTGGAGTTCAACCTTCAGAGCTTAACCTTAGATTGAATCCAAGATTCTCTTGTTCTATTTATTGTGACTTTCAGTCTTGAAGCCCTCTTGTTTTCGATTGTTTTAAAGCTCCACCTCCTGCAAAACATAATATGTCTCACCACTGAGATTTTCACTCTGCAGTGGAGTGTGCGCTGATATGAAACTTCCTGGAAGATTAAAACTGTGTGCCGGACCGAGACTCGAACTCGGGACCTTTGTCTTTCTCGGTCCGGCACACAGTTTTAATCTGCCAGGAAGTTTCATACCAGCGCACACTCCGCTGCAGAGTGAAAATCTCATTATGGAAACATCCCCCAGGCTGTGGCTAAGCCATGTCTCCGCAGTATCCTTTCTTTCAGGAGTGCTAGTTTTGCATGGTTCGCAGGAGACCTTCTGCAAAGTTCGGAAGGTTGGAGACGAGGTACTGGCAGAAGTAAAGTTGTGAGGACGGGGCGTGAGTCGTGCTTGGGTAGCTCAGTTGGTAGAGCACTTCCCCGAGAAAGGCAAAGGTCCCGAGTTCGAGTCTCGGTCCGGCACACAGTTTTAATCTGCCAGGAAGTTTCATAACATGTCTCTTTTTCTATACATCCAAATACGTTTCGAAATCTATGTGTTACCATCTGCAAGCTTAGATTTATTTCTACTGAATTATTGTAGAAATTTCTAGTGTTTTAAGGAAAGGCTAAAAACTATGACAACTGCTTTGCCTAGAGAGTTATTAATTCTGAGAAACTCTTTGACAGCAGTGGTCGTGTGCGTCCCGTTCTTAACCGTCCCTCTTTTGCATCATTGGTGTATTTTTTGTTTTGAGTGTAATTATGTACACTTTTTCACACACTTTACATTTCAATCTTAACTATTATTACACTTTTTCGTTCGCAAAATGAGATTTGCGAGTAAACTTCTGTCGCGATATTCGTGGGGACGTATTGTTATTGTCGCTGCTCGCTTGTTTTTCGTGTTGTTTTCGTTTTTTGTCAAGTGGGGCGCTAGTTTTGAAAGTTTGGTGCGAGTTTTGTTGGTGCCTCTGCTAGTGGAGAAAATTAGTTTATGGTTCAAATGGCTCTGAGCACTATGCGACTTAACTTCTGAGGTCATCACTCGCCTAGAACTTAGAACTAATTAAAGCTAACTAACCTAAGGACATCACACAGATCCATGGCCGAGGCAGGATTCGAACCTGCGACCGTAGCGCTCGCTCGGCTCCAGACTGTAGCGCCTAGAACCGCACGGCCACTCGAGCCGGCAAAATTAGTTTATATACCGGTGTATGTATGTATTAATATGTGTGTGTGTGCGTGTGTGTGTGTGTGTGTGTGTGTGTGTGTGAGAGAGAGAGAGAGAGAGAGAGAGAGAGAGAGAGAGGAAGAAAGAAAGAGAGGGAAAGGGGGGGAGGGGGTGAGAATGCGACGCGTCGAGAAGCACGTGTTTTTGGAAAAACGACGATGCTTAATATAATACGTTTTCTTCGCATAATTCATTAAGTGCTGAAAACAATATTTGTTGCCTATTGTTCTATATTTCTTCAGAACTTTGAGAACAGTCTGAATATAATTTACATGGTGATTGTCCTCTATGAGATGTCTGCTAAAGTGGAATGTTTACTGTCACTTTTTAAGGCTGTGAGATGTTCAGAATACCTAATTTTAAAGTTCCTACATGGTTAGCCTATGTAGATAGATTGGCATGAAGTTAGCTGATACATTTCAGCTATCTTGAATTTATCTGTGAAGTTGTTTTAGAAGTTGGGATTTCTTTACACTGTTTTGGTACTGCAGTATGATATTTGTCGTCCTTGATCCTTCATTATGTTCGTTTTAGTTGTTGTATGTTAGTATGTGCCATGCAATCTTCCTTGAAAAGCTTTCCCTTTTGTTGTTCAGTTTGGTTGTAGTTAATGTGTTTTACGTAGTCTCTCTGGCTGTCTGGTGTGTTGTGTGTAGTTTCTGCATGTAGTAGAGTTTATCCGGTAGGGTTCTGTCAAATCTGTTCAGTGTGTAGCCTGTCTACAGCGATGGATGATTTGGCATTAGTGGGTGATTGGACTGGTTGTGAATGATTGTACTTGTGGTAGTGGGTTTCCTGTATATTCCAAAGTAATGTTTGTCATTGATTCCGTGTATGGCGATATCTAGGAAATTTATTAATTTTAAGGTATACTGTGTTTGTTTTAGAGGGTAGCTCTTTTATCTTGGTAGCTGTTTCATCTACCAAAAAATGATGTCATCCGCGCAGCAGCACCAGTATAGAAGTGTGTATAGCTTTGGATATATATTTTCACAGAAAATTTCGGTTCATATATATTTATCAAGTAGACCACTGATGGATGACCCCATTGGTAGATCTTCTGTTTATGAACAGACCTCCATATCGAAAGTGAAGTAGCTCTGTTGTGTTAGAACCTCAGAATGGCTACAATTTGTTCCATGTGTGCATTTGTTGTGTTCCCTTCTTTTGGCAGTATTTCTTTGATAATGCTAATTGTTTCTGTTATTGGTGCATTCTCCTATGTAGATGTGACATTAAAGGTTATGAGGTTCATTCTTGGTTGTACAGGGTGATTTTTTTGCACTGTGTGTCAAGCTCTAGGGATTGATCGATGAGAGGATACGGAACAAAAAAGCTATAATGAGCGTAAGTCCGGAAAAGCGTGGGTTCCACGCTAGAGACCTTTTGTTCAAACGAAATTTGTTACAGAGGATGGCCTGATACGCACTGTACCATGACCCCACAGATATAATATGCACAGTTTCCTCCTAGAGGGTGGTACCATTCCTCATACGTCATGCCCTAGCGCCCTCTCCTGCCATACCAAATGGTAATGTTGTGTCCGATTCACTTCTCTTGCTGACTCACCTTGTAATGCGTATGATACAGCATTGTACACAATAGTTGTGTATTCGAATCGAAAAGTTGCTGAAATGCTGTTTACTTACGGAAAGGCAAACAGCAATGGGCGGCAGGCAACAAGGTTGTATCAGGAGATCTCTCCCCACTGTCAACAACCACAGCATTCAATGTTTGCAACAGTCTTTCGCCGTTTGTCTGGGACATGGTCGTTTCAGGAAGCAGGAAATCGTGAAGGACGTACCCGAAATGTTCCGACACCAGACTTGGAGGAAAATGTGCTACTTAAACCTAACTAACCTAAGGACATCACACACACCCATGCCCGAGGCAGGATTCGAACCTGCGACCGTAGTAGTCGCGCGGTTCCAGACTGGAGCGCCTAGAACCGCACGGTCACCGCGGCCGGTTCTGTGGAAGGCGACCGCCGTGTCAGTACCAGGCAGCTGGCTCGCCAGTACAGGGTAAGCCAGACGACCGTGTGGAACGTTCTGCATGATAACTGTTACTGCCCTTAGAACTTACAGCTTGTGCAGGGCTTTCTTGCGTCAGACTTTCCACATCGGGAGTAGTTTTGTCACTGGTTTCTTCACCAGGCAACAACTATTCCAGGATTTGTGTCATCCAGCCTACTGAAAGATGAGGCCACATTTACGCAGAGTGGTAGCTTCAACTTTCATGACAGTCGTCTGTGGGATGGTATGCAGAACCCTATGGTATGGTGACAGCAAATCATCAGCATCGGTGCAGCCGCAATGTGTGGGCCGGGATAATTGGCAATCGTATTTTGGGACCAGTCTTCCTTCCGCGTCGCCTAACAGACCGCAACTATCGGTATTTCTTGTTAGTGTCTTTGCCTCCCTCCTGGAAGAAGTGCCATTGATGATTCGAAGGGTTATGTGGCTGCTACATGATGGTGCTCCAGCGCACTACGCACAAACCTACGTTTCTAGAATTTGTAGACTTAGAGAAAGCTTTTGACAATGTTGTCTGGAATACTCTCTTTCAAATTCTAAAGGTGGCAGGGGTAAAATACAGGGAGCGAAAGGCTATTTACAATTCGTACACAAACCAGATGGCAGTTATAAAGAGTCGAGGAGCAGGAAAGGTTCAAATGGTTCAAATGGCTCTGAGCACTATGGGACTTAACATCTGAGATCAGTCCCCTAGAACTTAGAGCTACTTAAACCTAACGAACATAAGCACATCACACACATACATGCCCTAAGCAGGATTCGAACCTGCGACCGCAGTAGTCGCGCGGTTCCAGACTGAAGCGCCTAGAACCGCTCGGCCACCGCGGCCGGCTAGCAGGAAAGGGAAGCAGTGGTTGGGAAGGGAGTGGGACAGGGTTGTAGCCTCTCCCCGATGTTATTCAATCTGTATATTGAACAAGCAGTAAAAGAAACAAAAGAAAAATTCGGAGTAGGTATTAAAATGCATCGAGAAGAAATAAAAACTTTGAGGTTCGCCGATGACATTGTAATTCTGTCAGAAACAGCAAAGGACTTGGAAGACCAGTTGAACGGAATGGACAGTGTCTCGAAAGGAGGATATAAGATGAACATCAACAAAAGCAAAACAAGGATCATGGAATGTAGTCGAATTAAGTCGGGTAAATGAGTTTTGCTATTTGGGGAGCAAAATAACTGATGATGGTCGAAGTAGAGTGGATATAAAATGTAGACTGGCAATAGCAAGGAAAGCGTTTCTGAAGAAGAGAAATTTGTCAACATCGAGTATAGATTTAAGTGTCACGAAGTCGTTTCTGAAAGTATTTGTATAGAGTGTAGCCATGTATGGAAGTGGAACATGGACGATAAATAGTTTGGACAGGAAGAGAATAGAAGCTTTCGAAATGTGGTGCTGCAGAAAAATGCTGAAGATTAGATGGGTAGATCACGTAACTAATGAGGAGGTATTGAATAGAATAGGGGAGAAGAGGAGTTTGTGGCACAACTTGACAAAAAGAAGGGACCTGTTGGTAGGACATGTTTTGAGGCATCAAGGGATCACCAATTTAGCATTGTTGGGCAGCGTGTAGGGTAAAAGTCGTATACAGAGACCAAGAGATGAATACATTAAGCATATTCAGAAGGATGTAGGTTGCAGTAAGTACTGGGAGATGAAGAAGCTTGCACAGCATAGAGTAGCATGGAGAACTGCATCAAACCAATCTCAGGACTGAAGACCATAACAACAACAACAACAATAACTGGTTGAGAAAAAAAGTGTTTCACTACATATTGAACGCCCGATATACTAAAGTGCAGAAGAAAGCATCATAAAGCGAAAACACTGATCACTTTATTGCAATAAGATATTCAGAAATCAGGTACTACGTGGTATTCATATTGTGAGATACGTTAAATAGTACTTAAGTTTTTAGTACTAATAAAAGTGGTCATGGACTACATGGAGTTGCTCACCAACAAATCCTTTACGTTCCTCTTGACCTGTAGCTAAACTTTATATGGTTGCTGGAAAGTTGTTGAAAATCGTGTTCCTGAATAAGGGACTCCTCTTTCTCAGAATCCTTCACAGTGACCACTCTGCTTCTACCACTGTCATGCTCCTCACATGCATTACCGAGCCTCATAGCAACACTAACCGTGAACAACATTAATGCACACTGGTGTCCATTTGGCCCGTCATAGAGAAATGCTTCTCAAATCATTTACATACACACCGATGATATGAATGTGCACGAAGTTACATTGACTTCTGACCATTTCTTCTGGGTGCTTCACTTTTTTCAGGCAGTGTATACAGGGTGCAGAAAAAGTGCTACACCTGGAGGTCGGCATGCGATTGCTCACTCACATTCAAGACAAAAGTTTATCTAGCAAAATCAGATCGGGTGCATTTTGAAAAAACAAGAATGAAAGCAAGGAGCTGACAACACTTTCACATCATGCAGTACATCGGAATGTACAGAGCAACGTGTATCAAGGCGCACTACCGTATCAGCCACCGTAGCTCACTGACAAGGAGAGGCCGCGACGTTTGGAACGCGCATTTACTGCAAACTATCGCTGGGTCGTTGGATCGAGTCCCGCTCCTCAGTTGTTTTTTAATTTCTAACGGAGTCATTTTCTTTGCTATTTATATTACAGTTGTAATGGGAAAGATACGTGTAATCGGATGAGCTTTTATTAAATTTACGATGTTATTTGGCAGTCTACAAATTTTTATTATCACAAATAGTACGAGGTGCATTCAAATTCTAAGGCCTCCGATTTTTTTTCTAATTAACTTCTCACCCGAAATTGATGAAACTGGCGTTACTTCTCGACGTAATCGCCCTGCAGACGTACACATTTTTCACAACGCTGACGCCATGATTCCATGGCAGCTAGGAGTCTGTTTTGACCACTGGAAAATCGCTGAGGCAATAGCAGCACGGCTGGTGAATGTGCGGCCACGGAGAGTGTCTTTCATTGTTGGAAAAAGCCAAAAGTCACTAGGAGCCAGGTCAGGTGAGTAGGGAGCATGAGGAATCACTTCAAAGTTGTTATCACGAAGAAACTGTTGCGTAACGTTAGCTCGATGTGCGGGTGCGTTGTCTTGGTGAAGCAGCACACGTGCAGCCCTTCCCGGACGTTTTTGTTGCAGTGCAGGAAGGAATTTGTTCTTCAAAACATTTTCGTAGGATGCACCTGTTACCGTAGTGCCCTTTGGAACGCAATGGGTAAGGATTACGCCCTCGCTGTCCCAGAACATGGAGACCATCATTTTTTCAGCACTGGCGGTTACCCGAAATTTTTTTGGTGGTCGGTGAATCTATGTGCTTTCATTCAACTGACTGGCGCTTTGTTTCTGGATTGAAAAATGGCATCCACGTCTCATCCATTGTCACAACCGACGAAAAGAAAGTCCCATTCATGCTATCGTTGCGCGTCAACATTGCTTGGCAACATGCCACACGGGCAGCCATGTGGTCGTCCGTCAGCATTCGTGGCACTCACCTGGATGACACTTTTCGCATTTTCAGGTCGTCATGCAGGATTGTGTGCACAGAACCCACAGAAATTCCAACTCTGGAGGCGATCTGTTCAACAGTCATTCGGCGATCCCCCAAAACAATTCTCTCCACTTTCTCGATCATGTCGTCAGACCGGCTTGTGCGAGCCCGAGGTTGTTTCGGTTTGTTGTCACACGATGTTCTGCCTTCATTAAACTGTCGCACCCACGAATGCACTTTCGACACATCCATAACTGCGTCACCACACGTCTCCTTCAACTGTCGATGAATTTCAATTGGTTTCACACCACGCAAATTCAGAAAAAGAATGACTGCACGCTGCTCAAGTAAGGAAAACGTCGCCATTTTAAGTATTTAAAACAGTTCTCATTCTCGCCGCTGGCGGTAAAATTCCATCTGCCGTACGGTGCTGCCATCTCTGGGACGTATTGACAATGAACGCGGCCTCATTTTAAAACAATTCGCATCTTTCTACCTCTTTCCAGTCCGGAGAAAAAAAATCGGAGGCCTTAGAACTTGAATGCACGCATAAAGTGATACTGAAAATGTGTGCTTGTCTGTGATTTGAGAAATCCCTTATACCTGGAAGGAGCCCGAAACGACTTGTTACCTCCAAGTTTTGGCTGGCACAGACGGCTTTCGAAAGATGTACAATTAATCGTCGCTTTCGACATTACGATTACAAGTTGCGGGATGGTATTTTTCGTAAAAACATGAAAAACAAAGTTCAACGGCAGCAGCTGCATTGAATAAATGATATGTTTGCGCACACGCAAGGTGTTTTGAGGTTTTCCGTGCAAAAACAAACCTCGTTAACATTTTCAAAAACCTCTCTTTGAGCAGATAATTTGGAAGCAAACCATGCACAACGCAGCATTTCCTTAAATAACGGCGCTGATAATTGGTCATGCAGTACCGGGTGTATTTTAATAGCGTCTTCACGAGAAGCTAATTTCTCGTTCTCTTTCGATTAAATACGAACAATTTTGAAGACACGGACAAGCATACATTTTCAGTATCACTTTATGTGTTTGGTCATTTACTAGTCGGTAGTTATGAATATTACATTATTTGTGATAGTAAAAATTTGTAGACTGCCAAATAACATTGTAAATTTAATAAAAGTTCATCCGATTACACGTATTTTTCCCATTACATCAATTGTAATATAAATAGTAAGGAAAATGACTGTGTTAGAGCCGGCAACTGTGGCTGAGCGGTTCTAGGCACTTCAGTCCGGAACCGCGCTGCTGCTACGGTCGCAGGTTCGAATCCTGCCTCGGGCATGGATGTGTGTGATATCCTTAGGTTAGTTAGGTTTAATTAGTTCTAAGTCTAGGGGACTGATGGCCTCAGATGTTAAGTCCCATAGTGCTTAGAGCCATTTGAACCATTTTTTTGAACTGTGTTCGAAATTTAAAAAAAAAAAAAACTGACTAGTGGGACTCGTTCCAGCGACCCACCGATTACGGTACTTAAATGCTAACCACTTTTTTTTTCTTTCAATCTCATTTTGTTCGTTTTATCTGCTCTGGGCGGACGTCGAAAGACACCTATTTCAGTTCGTTGTTGACCCATTAACTCAGTTTTTTTTATTACAGAGGGCAACTAGCCCTCTGACCGAACACGCTTTTTCTTTTTCTTTATTAAAACAACCATATATGTACATAAGCACAAAAACAAAATATTGAAGTGCTGGAACTGATTCAACATGAACTGTATCCTACAATAGACTGAAGAACACATTTCAATATAGTGCCATTTGTAAGCTTACAAAATAGAACATAAATAGTAGCCTCTTCAGTCCAGACAGAGACATAGATCCGAAACGCAAACATATATATAATTGATTGTCTTAACTGGAATGACAGTTCTGTCATTTGATTCATAACCGTCCAAACTCAAAGTCATTTGGAGCACACAAACGGATAACAAGAGATGCACAGGTACATAAATTAATGAAAACGTCATAATGAAGTTAATTACACCATTGAGAAGTCGGGAGTAGTGCTAGGAACTGGTATAACCCCTTACTCGTTGTGTATTTTGTTCGCTACATAGTCTTGCATGTGATTTGTGCCATTACCGGCATCGAGAATTACCCTACGCCTTGTTTTTCAAAAATTATGTCCAACATGTTAGCAAACATCTTCCTGAAATTTGGGTAACGTTTCATCTTCCAGCGTGCCGTTCTCATGTAAGCCTCGAAACTAATGAGATTATCTTCACTATTGTGGATGATGATATATGTCACAAACTGTCCTAACATCCACATCACGGTGTTGTTCTTGGTAGCGGGAAAATGTTTCGCGTCCGGCCAGAGCAGGATGTCGGTGCAGTGGCTGGCTGGGCTGCTGCGGGTAATCAGGCCCAGCCTCTGCTGCACCCATTTCCAGTTAATGAGATGACCGCCACAAGTGAAGCGATGGCCTAAGGTGTCGACCAGGCCACAGCGGACGCATTTCTCACTGTCACTTAAACCGATTCTATGCAACCTTTCATTTGTGGGTATAACATCGTTTACCACTTTATACCATGTGGACGCCACTTCAGCAGTGTGGACGGTTAAACTTATGTTGTCCCAAACTGCCTTCAAATGAACACTCGGGTATTTAAGTTCAATAGGATTTCGGACTATTGGAGATGTCCATCTTTTTAATAACAGGTGCGTCGTCGGTAAATCCTGTGTGAAATAATGTCCATCAATATAGCTTACTTCAAGAAAAAACTGTTTGACATGTCGTAGTTTGTAATGTATTTTACCTACATCAATGGGTGGATGCGTATCGGTGGGTTGTAAGGTTCGGAAGAGCCAACTGGTTACGCTGAGAGGTTCCTTGTCCAACAAATGGGTGATTCGTTTAATATATAACGCAGTACACTTTCGGTTAATGTCAGGCATGTTTAGTCCGCCGGCCTGTCTGGAAGACGTCAGCGTGGTGTATTTCACTTTGAACAGATGCCCTTGCCAGATAAATCTATTAGAGAGTTTCATCACGTGTTTGGCCTGCATCTTGGGGACTGGAAATAGTTGGGCCATATAGTACGCTTTACTGAATATATAACTGCTGAGGAGTCGTATGCGTTGGAGAATGTTAACGGACCGCCAATTGTTTTCATAGATGGCACCTTGCATTTTATTGTTGACCTGCTTCCAATTTTTTGCATTCATTTTTAGCGGGCATTTGTCGATAATCATCCCCAGAGTGGTGTGGTTTTCGACACGCTTCGCCCAAGGTATAATAACTGCGTCGAATCCTCGAATGTTGACAAAGGTACATTTACCGGCGTTGATTTTAGCACCGGAAGCACGACAGTACTCGTCTACCGCGGTCTTGAGGGTTGATACGTCTCCGTCGTTGCGCAGTAACACTCCGACGTCGTCGGCGTAAGCACGAACCACGAAGGACGTCCCGGCGATCGAAAGGCCTGCAAGTTTGTCATGAATAGAGCGTAAGAGCGGCTCGAGCGATAAAACAAATAACATCATGGAGAGAGGGCTCCCCTGCGGCACTCCTCTTTGGACCTCGATGGGTTGAGTAAGCTGTCCATTTACACTGATTCTGGTTGTAATGCCCGTGACGAAATGTTGCACGACATTTATAACCCGTTGCTCAAAACCACACCGCTGCAGTAGCTGTAGGAGGTACTCGTGGCGGACGCAATCAAAAGCCTTGCAAAAGTCGATAAACAGCAATGCGAGATTCACGTTAGTGACTGACGCTATGGCTATTACATCTCTATATTCCGCAAGGGGCGTCATAATAGTGCGACCAGGGATGCATGATTGATGGTTGTGAATCACTTGCTTCATTAACGGAGACAATCTGCTGTTGAGTGCTCGGGCGAAGGTTTTGTAAGCAAAATTGAGTAAAGTAATAGGTCGGAAGTTATCTAAGGTATTTTGGTGTTTGCTTTTTGGTATCAATACAATTCGGCCTTCCTTCATTTCGGCCGGCACGTCACTCCCTCGCATCACTTCATTGAGAACATCTGTAAATGCGTGTCCGATTATGGGCCAGAAGCGCACATAAAATTCCCGTGGCAAACCATCAGGGCCAGGGGATTTATTTGATGGCGAGCCAGAAATCAGTTCAAGGACTTCGTCTGGAGCAAAATCGTGTACGACCGCCAAGTTGTCCGCAGGCGTGACTACGGTGGGCAGAGCACTCACGATATCGCCGCCGTCATCACCATATGTATCGCATTGCGAGTACAGATCCGTGAAGTACCGGTAAACTGCAGTAAGAATATCACTCTGTCGGGTCAAACGGAGTCCATCATCTGTGTCCAGCTCCCCGATAAAAGCTCGCTTGCGATGGGCACGATGTTTTATGAGGTGATACAGCGATGCAAGTTCGTCCTCTTGAAGCGATTTTGCTTTAGATCTGATCTTCAGTCCTTCAGGCTGCGTTCGCTTTATGCCTATAAGCTTCGCCTTTATTTGTTTGATGGTCGTCAGCTGTGTGTTGGTGGGTGTCGTAGTCGCATACAACTCTCGCAGAACTGTTTGGTAAAAATCAATCGTGCGTTTGACATCTTGCGCCCGTTGTCAACTGTAGTTCCTTAAAGATAATCGCATTTTCCGTTTGACCACAGCATTCCACCAGGCTATCTTGCTCGGATATCTGCAGCATTGCTTGAGACAATCCGCCCATGTCGTGGAGATGACATCTTGTAGCAAGGCATCGGCGAGAATAGAAACATTTAGGCTCCACGGAATCCTATGCCATTTAGTATGCTGTTTGTCCAGATTTATTGTGACACAGAGGGCGCAGTGGTCGGAGAAGCTTGCCGGAATGACATCGGCGTCCAGAACATGTTGGCAAATGTTCTCAGAGATGTACAAACGGTCTAGACGGCTACATGCGGTGGTGGTCAGGTACGTGTACTTTTCCAGGGTAGGAAATTTTAGTTCCCACGCATCCTTCAGCTGTAGGTGACGCACCAGATCATATAGTTCCCTACAGTAATTAAAGTTTGGCGATTGGTCTTTCCTGTGGATCACACAGTTGAAATCACCACTAATTATCAACTGGGTTGGGTTGCGGCGTAGCAAGTATATGATGTCTTGTTTAAAGAAGTTAGCTCTTTCTGATTTTAAGGTCGTTCCAGATGGAGCATAGATATTGACGAGGGTGACATCAAAAATTTGGCAAGCTATGCCTCTACCGGAGTCCAACATTTCGATATTGCTCACTGGGATTCCGTCTCGTGATAGAATGGCCGTACCTGTACCCCCGTCCGCCACGGTGTTTACGATTGTTGCAAATCGTGATACATGAAAACTTAAGATAGACACTTCCTGTAACAGAACTATATCAGCTTCAGACTCGTAGATAAACTGCCGTAGCATTGCTAATTTTAAATCTGTCCTAACTCTATTAATATTCAGGGACAAAAACTTATAAGCTTGACTCATGATCGTCCGAGACTTGTGGGTGATGGGAAGCGTAGGAAGCCCAGTCCATCTCACCGTCGGATTTCGAACCTACATCCGCAGGTTTTGTACCAGTTTTTGCGCTGACTTTACTTTTTGAGTTACTTCGAGCCACGGAGTCCTTTGGTTTAACTTTATTTTGCCGTCGCAAAGGCGTCCGAAGTGTCATTGAAGACGGCGGAGTCGGCGAGTCATGGCTGTAAGCAGTATGTGAAAGTCCTTGCTTCGGAACGGGTGACGGCAAGTCCGAAGACGCGGCGTCAGTAGGCTCACTGTGTTTGTTTGGAGCCGCACTGGCTGTTTGTATACAGCTGTCCGGGTCCTCGTGTTGTGTGGAAGCAGTTTCGAGGTGGCGGCTGTTTATGTTATGCTCTACACCGCGTGCTTCATCCGCCGTGTTTACGAGTTGCATTTGACTGACTGCCGCCACTTGTGTGTTGGCCACCTGCGGCGAGTCGGCAAGCGGCATCGGAACGGATTGCTGTAAACACTCGGCTGGACTCGTATTGACAGTTCCTGCGTCGGGCGGTTGAATGGGAATTTGGCGGGTCGTAACTGAGCCATCCGACACATGCGTGTCCTGTGTGGAGGCCCGTGGCTCCGTGTCATCGGTGTGATCTTTTACTGCCTGTTCGCCGGAACCACTACCGTCACTTATAGTACGTCGTCGTTTGTTACCGACAGATAATGCAACACCGGTGGCTAAGGGGTGACTGGCCACGGGTTTTTGAGGCAAGGGTGGGAAGGTGCCGTTGCCGAGATCGTTGTCCTCTGACACAGATGCACTCGGTTGGGAGTCAGTCACAGAAAGCGTCTGATTTTGAGTTAGGACATCAGCCAATGTTAATCTCTGTCGTTGTTGCAGATTGTTTCGAAGTACGACAACTCGCCGTGGGCAATCCTCTCGTAAATGGCCACTCGTGTTACAGATGAAACAAGTACCTACTTGCCCCTCGTAAATGACATGAGCCTTATAACCACAAACCATTATATAGGATGGGTATTGACTTTAACGGCCATGTCAACTGAGCGAACCCCACTGTAACATTGGAGTTTGTGACGGCTCGACCATTTTTCGTTTCTAATCTGTCGGATGTCACCGTATTTGGCGAGGACATCTCTAAGAAAACAATTCTCAACCTCAGGTGGCAAATTGAACACTCGCACTTGTTTATACTCAAAGTCAGCGTTAGTTATTGAAACTGTACCCACCGACTGATCACGATGTCGGAACTCTGCTTTCCCACCAGTATTCACCAAAATTTTCTCCAGTTGTATCTGGTCCAAAAACTTCACAAAGAAACAGTATTCCGCCATGTCATAATATGCTGTGTGGACCTGATCGGATGTGATGCCAATAATATCTACTATCCAGTCATGGATTTCTAGAGAACTCGGTTGCACATTCCTGGAAGATTTCTCAAATGCAAAACACAGGGTATTTTTACGTGGTACACTGGGAGCCATAACTGCACTATATGCGCGGTCGGGACCGCTGTGAGTAAATTAAGAAGCTCGTGTACGACGGTAGTGAAGAAGCACTGAGAATATCACAGGTCACAATCCAAGAATTATTATAAACACGGCTTGCGGCGCTACGACTACGCGGAAGTACCGACACGTCCGATCGCTGTCGCGTCCCAAGCGGAACTGAACACGCTGAGCTACCGTGCCGGCACCACTCCGCTGCTGGTGCATCGTAGTAAAAATGGCCACGCACAGGTGTATATATTTGACGACATTTGACGGTCGAAATTATCTTGCGATTTTCTCAATAACGCTTGAGAAGTACGCGCTACTGCTTACACATTTTGTTGTCCTAATAAAGAACTACGAGTGTACGAAGTCTGCAGTAAATCCGCGTTCCAAACGTCGCGGCCTCCCCTTGTGAGGAGACTGCTGGGATATCAAACCCGCGTCCACCATAGAGCTATGGCTCAAATCCTCGTCAGGTTCCTTTCCTATTTTTTAGACGTCTGTTCCCTAGTGCTTGCCTTTTATAAGCAGGACATCATTTCGTCACACGACAATAGCCTATCACATGACGGTGGGATCCGTTAAACACTGTGCATGTGTGTACTGACCGTGCAGTGCACACCCGTTACTGGTCCAATCAAGTTCATGTAGGGCGGCTTCTCGATGGAGTACACAAACAATGAATACGACGATATTCTTTCGGTACTGTGTTCGTCTGATAACCAAGCTGCTGCCGCTGCTGCTCGGGCGTATGCTGCACGGTACCCTCAAAGGCGCCATCTCGATAACAATGTTTTCCGGCGCCTGGAGCAACGCCTTCAGGAAAACAGTAATCTTCGTCCACAAGTAATGGAAGGTGGTCCAATGACTAGACATGATTCTTGAAACCGTTCACCGATCACCTCGGCGAAGTGCCGGTGATATCTCAAACAGTGATTGTTGCAGTGTTGCACAATGAAGGAGTGCATCCACGTTGTCCTCGATGGTGAGTGTTCATCGGAGGTGAGGGTATCATCTTGAGTGCCCCAGGGAAGTGTGGTCGGTCCGCTGTTGTTTTCTATCTACATAAATGATCTTTTGGATAGGGTGGATAGCAATGTGCGGCTGTTTGCTGATGATGCTGTGGTGCACGGGAAGGTGTCGTCGTTGAGTGACTGTAGGAGGATACAAGATGACTTGGACAGGATTTGTGATTGGTGTAAAGAATGGCAGCTAACTCTAAATATAGATAAATGTAAATTAATGCAGATGAATAAGGAAAAGAATCCTGTAATGTCTGAATACTCCATTAGTACTGTAGCGCTTGACACAGTCACGTCGATTAAATATTTTGGCGTAACATTGCAGAGCGATATGAAGTGGGACAAGCATGTAATGGCGGTTGTGGGGAAGGCGGAAAGTCATCTTCGGTTCATTGGTAGAATTTTGGGTAGATGTGCTTCATCTGTAAAGGAGACCGCTTATGAAACACTAATACGACCTATTCTTGCGTACTGATAGAGCGTTTGGAATCCCTATCAGGTCGGATTGAGGGAGGACATAGAAGCAATTCAGAGGCGGGCTGTTAGATTTGTTACTGGTGGGTTTGATCATCACGAGAGTGTTACGGACATGCTTCAGGAACTCGGGTGGGAGTCTCTGGAGGAAAGGAAGCGTTCTTTTTGTGAATCGCTACTGAGGAAATTTAGAGAACCAGCATTTGAGGCTGACTGCAGTACAATTTTACTGTTGCCAACTTATATGTCGCGGAAAGACCACAAAGATAAGAGAGATTAGGGCTCGTACAGAGGCATATAGGCAGTCATTTATCCCTCGTTCTGTTTGGGAGTGGAACAGGGAGAGAAGATGCTAGTTGTGGTACGAGGTACCCTCCACCACGCACCGTATGGTGGATTGCGGAGTATGCATGTAGATGTAGATAACACGTTAACTCAACACTAGCAGCCAGAAGATCGCACTCGAAGAGTAAAGTTTTGTGAATGGTTTTTACACCAAATAGAAGGTAACAGACATTTTGTAAATAACTTGATATGGACTGACAAATCTAACTTCACTCGTGAGGGTATTTTCAATGTCCACAACAGCCATTATTAGTCAGAACACAACCCACATGTCGACCATGATGTAGCTTCCAGAAACGCTTTGGCATAAACCTGAGGGCTGGAATCGTGTGGGGGAGTGCTTTTGGGCCCTTACCTTTGCCGGACAAGTTGAGTGCGTCCCTGCATCGTACATTTCTTTACAATACCTTGCCCAGTGCATTAAGAAACGTTCCACTTGGTGTTGGGCGACAGCGGTGATTTCAGCGAAATGGTGCACCGCCATACTTTGGAATGAATGAGAGTAACTATTGAAACGAAGCGTCTCCAGGGAAATAAACTGATCGTGGAGGTCCAACTTTCTGACTTGCACATTCCCTTGACATTAATGCACTAGATTTTTATATGTGAGGACACTTTAAGAAAAAAGTTTATACTATTCCACTCGTGAATGTACACAACATAACATGTCGTGTGCATGCCGCTTTGGCAACAGTGGTTGCAGGTGCGTTGCGTAGCGTCCAACGAAGTATGATCCAGCGAGTGGCGAAGTGTTTGCGAATGCAGGTGATCGCTTTGCACATCTTCACTAAAGCGAACATTGCTCGTACATGTAATGTACCACCTCCGTGAAGATAAGCCTGGACGTTAAACGTACAGAATCGAGTTACTGTGCTTAGCGTAATGGAGGCGCGTTCCAAGCAGAAAGCTGTCATTGAGGTTTTTTTCTTTTTTTTGGGGGAAAACCAGAGCATCACAGATATTCATAGGCGCTTGCAGAATGTGTGCGGAGACCCGGCCATGAACAAAAGCATGTTGAGTTGTTGGACTAGGCGCAAGTTGTCGTTCAACATCGCAACGAGGTCGTGCAAACCTGTTCCATCTCCTGCTTACCGGCCGGCCGTACACAGCTGTGACTCTTGAAATGTTGCAAAATGCGGACACTCCCATTAGAGGTGAGCGATGGATCACAATCAAAAACCTTGCAGTACTGCTGGACGTCTTGAGGCGTAGCGCCGTATACCGATCCTGCCTTGGAGGCGGTTAAGTGGGAGATGTGTCTCAGAGCTGGACAGTGACAGATGGAGACGCGAGACTGGTCGCGCACGTAGTTTACGTATCAGCCGATAGAGGACAATACTGGATAGGGCGAATGTGATTTTAGTTTCGATTGTTCCCACTAGAGTGCATTAAAGTAACAGAATGTTTTCATAAACCGTTCTAGTATTATCATAAAGTGTTATTATGTCTTTTCGTGTCGGTAAAATGATGTAAATGTGTTTTAGCAGTATGAATGATGCGTAAGTGTGGTTTAAGGTTAATATGAAGATAATTGTTTAACGAGTTATGTAGTGGGATTTAGTGTGGCAACATTTCGAAGAAGTATGGATGTGGACAAAGGGGATTTTTGTAGAATAGATTTGTAAAGTTAGTTTATGGTAAAGGGACAGTTAATTCAGGTATAAATAACAATAGTAAATAAGCACAAACAAAACTTCAGCATATTAGATAATTACGTCGGTAATAAGTGAAGTCGTTAGGTTTACTATTTTGCGATTGGTTATTGATGAAAAGCGCGGACTGACGCAGGAGAATGTTGTTTTGCTATTGGCTGTTGAGTAAACTGACCAATGATAAAAGCAATATTCTTCGCGCGCCTTTCTCTGCTGGTGGAGAAGACTTAGAGTATTCTAGAGAAGAGTCGGAGCCTAGCCATGAAACAGTTTGGACGTATGTAGTAGTAGTTCCGATGGAAATTATAAGTTGCCGGACCTAGCAGTATTTCATACATCAAACGTGTGGTAAAGTGACGGCATAATTATTCCGATGGATGTGAAGAAATTTCAGAATTTTGTGACAAGAAAAGACATATATTCGGCGTGGCGTACTGAGCAGGTCGATGGCTAAAATCTGTGACTCCATTAGGTACCGACAGACTTAACATTTGGCGAGCATTATCATTCAAAAGCAATCCGTATTTTTTGTGACTTCTAAAATTTTCCCGGCGTATTTCTTCTTCTAATAATTTCCGTTTCACTTCCATACATGGCTACACTCCATACAAATACTTTCAGAAACGACTTCCTGACATTTAAATATATACTCAATGATAACAAATTTTTCTTCTTCAGAAACGCTTTCCTTGCCATTGCCAGTCTCCATTTTATATCCTCTCTTCTTTGACCACCATCAGTTATTTTGCTCCCCGAATAGCCAAACTCCTTTACTACTTTAAGCGTCTCACTTCCTAATCTAATTCTCTCACCATCACCCGACTTAATTCGACTACATTCCATTATCCTCGTTTTGTTTTTGTTGATGTTCATCTTATGTACTCCTTTCAGGACACTGTCCATTCCGTTCAACTGCTCTAACAAGTACTTTGCTGTCTCTGACAGAATTGCAATGTCATCGGCGAACCCCAAAGTTTTTATTTCTTCTCCATGGATTTTAATACCTACTCCGAACTTTTCTTTTGTTTCCTTTATTGCTTGCTGGATATACTGATTGAATAACATCGGGGATAGGCTATAATCCTGTCTCACTCCCTTTCCAACGACTACTTCCCTTTCATACCCCTCGACTCTTATACCTGCCATCTGCTTTCTGTACAAATTGTAAATAGCCTTTCGCTCCCTGTATTTTACCTCTGCCACCTTTATAATTTGAAAGAGAGTATTACAGTCAATATTGTCAAAAGCTTTCTCTAAGTCTACAAATGCTAGAAACGTAGGTTTGCCTTTCCTTAATCTTTCTTCTAAGATATATCGTAAGGTCAGTATTGCCTCTCGTGTTCCAACATTTCTACGGAATCCAAACTGATCTTCCCTGAGGTCGGCTTCTATTAGTTTTCACGCAGTATCATATCTCCCATTTCATCTTCATCTACATCCTCTTCAAATTCCATAATATTGTCCTCAAGTACATCGCCCTTGTATGGACCCTCAATATACTCCTTCTACCTTTCTGCTTTCCTTTCTTTGCTTACAACTAGGTTTCCATCTGAGCTCTTGATATTCATACAAGTGGTTCTCTTTTCTCCAAAGGTCTCTTTAATTTTCCTGTAGGCAGTATCTATCGTACCCCCAGTGAGATAAGCCTCTACATCCTTACATTTGTCCTCTAGTCGTCCCTGCTTAGCCATTTTGCACTTCCTGTCGATCTCATTTTTGAGACGTTTGTATTCCTTTTTGCCTGCTTCATTTAATGCATTTTTATATTTTCTCCTTTCATCAATTAAATTCAATATTTCTTCTGTTACCCAAGGGTTTCTACTAGCCTTCGTCTTTTTACCTACTTGATCCACTGCTGCCTTCACTACTTCATCCCTCAAAGCTACCCATTCTTCTTCTACTGTATTTCTTTCCCCCATTCCTGTCAATTGTTCCCTTATGCTCTCCATGAAACCCTGTACAACCTCTGGTTTAGTCAGTTTATCCAGGTCCCATCTCCTTAAGTTCCCACCTTTTTGCAGTTTCTTCAGTTTTAATCTACAGTTCATAACCAATAGATTGTGGTCAGAGTCCACATCTGCCCCTGGAAATGTCTTGCAATTTAAAACCTGTTTCCTAAATTTCTGTCTTACGATTATACAATCTATCTGATACCTTTTAGTTTCTACAGGGTTCTTCCATGTATACAACCTTCTTTCATGATTCTTGAACCACGTGTTAGCTATGATTAAGTTATGCTCTGTGCAAAATTCTACCAGGCGGCTTCCTCTTTCATTTCTTAGCCCCAATCCATATTCACCTACTATGTTTCCTTCTCTCCCTTTTCCTACTCTCGAATTCCAGTCACCCATGACTATTAAATTTTGGTCTCCCTTCACTATCTGAATAATTTATTTTATCTCATCATACATTGCGTCAATTTCTTCGTCATCTGCAGAGCTAGTTGGCATATAAACTTGTACTACTGTAGTAGGCGTGGGCTTCGTGTCTATCTTGGCCACAATAATGCGTTCACTATACTCATATTTTTTTATTCATTATTAAACCTACTCCAGCATTACCCCTAATTGATTTTGTATTTATAACCCTGTATTCACCTGTTTAGACAAGAAAAGAATAGAAGCTTTCGAAATGTGGTGCTACAGAAGAATAGTGAAGATAAGATGGGTAGATCACATAACTAATGAGGAGGTATTGAATAGAATTGGGGAGAAGAGGAGCTCGTGGCATAACTTGACTAGAAGAAGGGATCGGTTGGTAGGACATGTTCTGAGACGTCGAGGGATCACCAATTTAGTATTGGAGGGCAGTTGTTGTTGTTGTGGTCCTCAGTCCTGAGACTGGTTTGATGCAGCTCTCCATGCTACTCTATCCTGTGCAAGCTTCTTCATCTCCCAGTACCTACTGCAACCTACATCCTTCTGAATTTGCTTAGTGTATTCATCTCTTGGTCTCCCCCTACGATTTTTACCCTCCACGCTGCCCTCCAATACTAAATTGGTGATCCCTTGATGCCTCAGAACATGTCCTACCAACCGATCCCTTCTTCTGGTCAAGTTGTGCCACAAACTCCTCTTCTCCCCAATCCTATTCAGTACCTCCTCATTTGTTATGTGATCTACCCATCTAATCTTCAGCATTCTTCTGTAGCACCACATTTCGAAAGCTTCTATTCTCTTCTTGTCCAAACTATTTACCGGCCATGTTTCACTTCCATATATGGCTACACTCCATACAAATACTTTCAGAAATGATTTCCTGACGCTTAAATCTATACTTGATGTTAACAAATTTCTCTTCTTGAGAAACGCTTTCCTTGCCATTGCCAGTCTACATTTTATATCCTCTCTACTTCGACCATCATCAGTTATTTTGCTCCCCAAATAGCAAAACTCCTTTACTACTTTAAGTGTCTCATTTCCTAATCTAATACCCTCAACATCACCCGACTTAATTCGACTACATTCCATTATCCTCGTTTTGCTTTTGTTGATGTTCATCTTATATCCTCCCTTCAAGACACTGTCCATTCCGTTCAACTGCTCTTCCAAGTCCTTTGCTGTCTCTGACAGAATTACAATGTCATCGGCGAACCTCAACGTTTTTATTTCTTCTCCATGGATTTTAATACCTACTGCGAATTTTTCTTTTGTTTCCTTTACTGCTTGCTCAATATACAGATTGAATAACATCGGGGAGAGGCTACAACCCTGTCTTACTCCCTTCCCAACCACTGCTTCCCTTTCATGCCCCTCGACTCTTATAACTGCCATCTGGTTTCTGTACAAATTGTAAATAGCCTTTCGCTCCCTGTATTTTACCCCTGCCACCTTTAGAATTGAAAAGAGAGTATTCCAGTCAACATTGTCAAAAGCTTTCTCTAAGTCTACAAATGCTAGAAACGTAGGTTTGCCTTTCCTTAATCTTTCTTCTAAGATAAGTCGTAAGGTCAGTATTGCCTCATGTGTTCCAGTATTTCTACGGAATCCAAACTGATCTTCCCCGAGGTCGGCTTCTACTAGTTTTTCCATTCGTCTGTAAAGAATTCGTGTTAGTATTTTGCAGCTGTGGCTTATTAAACTGATTGTTCGGTAATTTTCACATCTGTCAACACCCGCTTTCTTTGGGATTGGAATTATTATATTCTTTTTGAAGTCTGAGGGTATTTCGCCTGTTTCATACATCTTGCTCACCAGATGGTAGAGTTTTGTCAGGACTGGCTCTCCCAAGGCCGTCAGTAGTTCCAATGGAATGTTGTCTACTCCGGGAGCCTTGTTTCGACTCAGGTCTTTCAGTGCTCTGTCAAACTCTTCACGCAGTATCCTATCTCCCATTTCATCTTCATCTACATCCTCTTCCATTTCCATAATATTGTCCTCAAGTACATCGCCCCTTGTATAGACTCTCTATATACTCCTTCCACCTTTCAGCTTTCCCTTCTTTGCTTAGAACTGGGTTTCCATCTGAGCTCTTGATGTTCATGCAAGTGGTTCTCTTATCTCCAAAGGTCTCTTTAATTTTCCTGTAGGCAGTATCTATCATACTCCTAGTGAGATAAGCCTCTACATCCTTACATTTGTCCTCTAGCCATCGCTGCTTAGCCATTTTGCACTTTCTGTCGATCTCATTTTTGAGACGTTTGTATTCCTTTTTGCCTGCTTCATTTAATGCATTTTTATATTTTCTCCTTTCATCAATTAAATTCAATATTTCTTCTGTTACCCAAGGGTTTCTACTAGCCTTCGTCTTTTTACCTACTTGATCCACTGCTGCCTTCACTACTTCATCCCTCAAAGCTACCCATTCTTCTTCTACTGTATTTCTTTCCCCCATTCCTGTCAATTGTTCCCTTATGCTCTCCATGAAACCCTGTACAACCTCTGGTTTAGTCAGTTTATCCAGGTCCCATCTCCTTAAGTTCCCACCTTTTTGCAGTTTCTTCAGTTTTAATATAGATTGTGGTCAGAGTCCACATCTGCCCCTGGAAATGTCTTACAATTTAAAACCTGGTTCCTAAATCTGTGTCTTATCATTATATAATCTATCTGATACCTTTTAGGGCAGTGTGGAGGGTAAAAATCGTAGCGGCAGACCAAGAGATGAATACACTAAGCAGATTCTGAAGGATGTAGGCTGCAGTAGGTACTGGGAGATGAAGAAGCTTGCACAAGATAGAGTAAGAAGGAGTGCTGCATCAAACCAGTCTCAAGGCTGAAGAGCACAACAACAACACAACAACAACACAACAACAATAATTTCCCGGTGTCCGGCCGGATATCGCCGACATTCTGCCACGATATTTCGGCCCAGAGACGTCCGGCCATCATCAGGTGAATACGCAGCTACTGAAGAGCCCAGGTGAAGTCGCGGTGTTTATGCTATTACTTTTTCGGGAAATGCAACGCCATAAACTTGCTAACGTGAGTGAAAGGGATTGTGAGTGACTGTGTTAAGACTAGCACGGGCTTGGCAGTGATACTTGTTCACCTAAGTTTCACAATATACTAATTAAGCACAAAATTTCCAACTTTTCATTTCATGTAAAAACTTTCTCCCGAAACGTAGATTAGTGACTTTGATTGCAGCCTGGTTCACGTCGAAGTAAGTAGGGTTCGCTCGGCTTCCCTACTGATGATCTGCTGAGACAATATTCACAGGTAGGAGCAGGTACGCCGTAAAGGGACGGAAAGAACCGCGCCGCCACAGTCTCTGTTGAAGTGTTGACACACTCCTCCACTAGTTGGGGTACACAGTAGTCTGTGCCTGCCGGGTTTCTCGCCGCCTAACAGAAGACTTACATCTGGTCCAATGAAGGATGCAGTCCGCGGGAAGCGGTACGCCAGTGATGGGGTGGCTATTGCGTGTGTGTGGTTTGAGGTTTTCGGGCGCTAAACAGCATGGTCATCAGCGCCCCAACGCATAGAAACAGGAACACATGCGGTGAAGGGACGAAGACGGATAGCGAACAAGGAGAACGGCTAAAAGACACAGACCTGACGCAGTTCCAAATCCTCACATACAGAGGCAAAACAAGAGGAGAAGAAACGCACTAAACAAGCAAATGAAACACAAGAAAAAGAGAACAGAAATCGAAGTGAAACAAGTAGGTAATCGTGACTGGCGGACCTCTTACCTAAAACCTGGGTGAGCCAGTCACCCAGCAGCACATTAAAATCCTCTCCCTAAAATCCGAGGCAGCAAATTGGACAGGACACAAAACCGTAAGACCTTAACCACAGTCGTTGCGTCGTCTTGCAAAATCGAGGGCAAATCCGGTGGCAGGGAAACCACCGCCCTCTGGTCAGAGAATAAAGGACAGTCAAGTAAAATGTGGCGGACAGTAATCTGGACGCCACAAGCACTGCAGATTGGGGGGTCCTGCCGCCGGAGTACAACACCGTGCGTTAAGGGACTGTGCCCGACGCGGAGGCGAGTGAGGAGAATCTCATCCCGCCTGCGTGACTGGTAGGACGTACGCCATGGCCGCGTGGTGGCCTTGACCAGACGCAGCTTATTTTCACCGACTGCCAGCCACTCCTCTTCCCATTGACGCAAAATACGAAAACGCAAAAGGGAGGTAACAGCATGGAGGGGGACGGCACATTCAACAACGTGAGGGAGGGAACATGCATCTTTGGCAGCCACATCCGTCAGTGCGTTTCCCCTAATACACACGTGCCCTGGCACCCAGCAGAAAGAAACCTCCTTCCCCTGCCGTTGCAGGTGCAGTAGGGCATCACGGATGTTCTGGACGACCGTATCCGCTGGGTACAAGTGTTGCATGGTCTGAAGGGCACTCAGGGAGTCGGAACACATGAGAAACTTAAGACTGGGAACACTTCTCATCTGCTCCAATACCCGCAAGATCGCAAACAATTCGGCATCAAAGATGGTAAACGCCGCAGGAAGCTGTAACTTGACGACTCGATCAGGGAGAACAACAGCACAACCAACGGAGTCCCCCTGTCTAGAGCCATCCGTAAATACTGGTACATGGTCGGGATGCTGGTTTAAAATATCGTAAAATAAGGAGGTAAAAACAAACGCAAGAGTGTAGCTCCTCCGGTACTCTAACAATTTAAAAGGACGCTGGGCCTCTGGAGCATCCAGGGAGGCAGGCGGATAAAACCCTGCAGTTGGGGTGCCACATACTCCACACCAAGGGACTCAAGCAAATGCTTGGCACGAATCCCAAATGGTCTCGATGCAGCAAGACGGTGGATCCGACGTCGACCAGTGGAGTGGTACTATGCTGGCGTATAGGCCCTCCTAGTAAGGTGCCGCAGGGCATGACATTGAACAAACATTATGCTGAAAAATAGGGTTTTGTAGCCAAAAGAATGGGCCATAATATTGTCTACTGAAATCCTGCATGAAACCAACCTGCTTTCTGAAAAAAAATCCCTTACTGAATGCCCCTCGTATGAGACAGATGGAAAAAAAATTAAGTAAACTGTTCATTTTATTTCACAAGTAATCGCCACGACTGTTATTACATTTGTCCCACTGTGAGACAACATGGTGACTCCCTTCATGTATAAATGTTTGCGGGTGCCTACGGAACACCGATTGTACACCAGTGAACACATCTTCAGCACTTGAAAACTGGAAATCGCATGTGCAGAAATCTGGTTTGTATGAAGGATATGTAAGGCCTTCCTCGCGAAACTTATGCAGCATAACAACCTTGGCAGAATGTGGGCGAGCATTATCCTGCAACAGAAGGTTGCCGTCCGTCAACATTTCTGGGTATCTGTTGATAACGGGCCTCTATTTCTGCAATGTGTATGCGTTTATTGTGGCACCTGTTCTAGATAGTCTGTGTGCAGCGGGCCCTTATAGTCCCGGCGCTGGTGTGCCTGTGGTTTCGGCTATGCTGCAGAAGTTCCGCTGGGAAGTCGTTACACATCTCCAGACAGTCCAAATATCTCTCCAAGCGAATTCGATAGTTTTTTTGGACCTCTGAAAAAAGACACTCGTGGCTGTTAACTTGCTCTGGACGAAGAGGTACACGCCTCGGTACAGTCGTAACACCGGAAATGCACATTCTCCTATTTGCATCTATTGTACTATACATTTTTTCCTTATTTTGTTACCTGAAGATATGACATTTCGGTGTGTTTATATATTGTAATTGTTTTACAATTTGTGTATATATATATATATATATATATATATATATATATTATGTCGATGTATAATTGGTTTGTTTTGTAAATATTATTTGTATTTTTACGCTGGGTCTTACCTAGGAAAAACTATGCTATCGAACGATTACATCGATAAGTCGTGTGGAGAACCAAAGTGTTTAGGATCTTTGGTAGTGTTAACCCTGCCGCGTGGAGCGCGGGCAGAGCAGAGTCTGGCTGGAGTAGGGCGGTGGAGCAGGTGTGTTGAGTGACGCTCCCGCGAGTTGCCGCGCTTTCGGGGTTTGGCAGCATGTAATTGCGCTCGACTTGCTATGACAGTTTCTGACACGGTGTCGCGGACGGGAAGCATTAGCTGGCGCACATCAAGAGCCCGTTTCGCCTGGTGACCGTGTCGAGAAGAAGGCGCGCCAACATCCAGCTTCTGCAACAGCGACGGCCGACAATGAGTGACTGTCGCCACCTCCTCGATCGACGGCTTCAAACCTTCAATCAACCAACAAGGAAGACTGGATGCACGTAAAGTTTTAGAAATGAATGGCAGACCTCAGCATTTCAAACTGTTCAATTTGCATCACTAAATTACAGCAACTTAGCATGAACCTTTGTTCATGCATTGCATTACCAAGCAAGATCCCTTCCTTTTCCGAAATGAACCCGTGTGTCGTTGATATTCAAACGCCAGCAGTAAAGTAATATCATTCCATTTCACTGCTTTAATTTCAAAGTTCAGTTAAAGTATTCATAGCTGGCTACAATATTTAGATTAAACAAGCACAAATTAAGAGAGCGAGTTTTGTTACCATATTTTGGCTTACCTGTGACTGCAGCTCAGCTTGGTACGTACTAATTTTTACTATTGTTAATTGTTAAACATTATTTAATTCATGTTTAAAGTTAAATCTCTTATTTCTAGATTGCGTAGATTCAAGGAGCTTTTGAGATGATTGTTGAGGTAGCAGAAGACTAATCTTGTTTAATTTAATTTCGTAGTGCTTCAGAAACAAAGTTCACTATTAATTTCAGCCACTACATTAACTTTCAATTTTCCGGTTTTATTAATTCTTTTGCTAAACTATGTCAGAGTGTGGCGAAATTTATTACTTCTGACAAACATTCAGTTTTCATACTACACGTGTCAACCTTCAGTTGCCACGCTCTTAGTGCTAATTATATGTGCATTAACCTTTCTTTTTCAGTTATTATAGTAGTTGTCCATAGGACTGGCGACTGTAATTTTCCCCAAAAGGGGGAGGTTGCACAGTCATGGTTCCATGAAGGCACTGACCGAGTGGATAAATGTTTTAACAGTTATGGCGATTTCAGTTGAAGTAATAAACAGTTTACTTACTTTTTTATCTGTCTCGTTTTCCTTTGACTGCTTCTCATACATTATTTTTGGTTAGATTAAAGTGGTAAAATAATCACCAATGGAAGCCGAAAATTCCCGAGCTAAGAAGTCACCCTCATTCTGCGAACGGCCTTGTCAAAGAGGGCGGAGGAGCGGACAGAGGTTCACTCTTTTACCACTCTTTTACCAATAGGGTGGGAAACTGCCCCTAAGAGGCGGAAGAGTCAGCTATGATCAACGGCATGATGATGCCGAAGGCAATGGTAGTCACTGGATTAAAGACACGTAATGTGTATCCACAGGACATCTGGCCTGTAATTGAAATAGCCGAAGTTGAATAATTGAAGTAGCTAAAGTTTCCGGACTAGTCCCCCATGCGAATCTCCAGGAGGGGACTATAAAGGGCGATATGACTATGAGAAAAAGATTGAATAACTAACGAAAGGATAACTTTCTACGAGTCGGGGCTTCGCTGCCGGAAGTTTGAACGTGGTAGGGTAAGTAAGAAAATCTGAAAACGGAAATACTAAGGCTCAATGTAGATATGGAGGGCGTAAGTGAAGTGAAATGGAAAGAAGACAAGGATTTCGGATCAGATGAGATTAGAACAAGATAAACAGCAGCAGGAAATGGTATAACGGGAGTAGGATTCGTTATGAATAGGAAGTAAGGGCAGAGAGCTTATTACTGTGAACAGTTCAGTGATAGGGCTGTTCTCATCAGAATCGACAGGAAACCAACACCGACAGCAAAGGTACACATGCCGACATCACAAGCAGTAGTGAAGAGATACAGAAAGTATGTCTGGAATTTAAAGGGTAATTTAGTATGTGAAGGGAGATGAAAATCTGGTAGTCATGGGGAGTTGGAACGCGGGTGTAGGGGAAGGAACAGAAGAAAGGTTTACGGGAGAATATGTGCTTGGTAACGGTAATGAGACAGGAGAAAGACTAATTGAGTTCTACATTAAATTTCAGAAGGTAACAGCAAATACTCTGTTGAAGAGTCGCATGAGAAGTAGGTATACTTGGAAAAGGCCAGGAGATACGGAAAGATTTCAGTCAGATTACATCATGGTCTGGCAGAGACTCCGAGACCAGGTATTTGGTTGTAAGGCGTGCCCTGGAAGAGATATAAACTCAGATCACAATTTCAGAATGATGAAGAGTAGGCTGAAGTTTAAGAGACTACAGAAGTAAGCCCAAAAAATGTGCAGGTAAATTCAGGAACACAGAAATGCAATGAAATAAATAGTAATTGCAGAGAGGCTAAGGCGAAATGGCTACATTAAAAATGTGGAGGAATCGTAAAAGAAATGATTGTCCAAAGGATTGACTCAGCATATAGAAAAATCATAACAACCTTCATTGAAATTAAAAGCAGGGCCGGATACATTAATAATGCAATGGGAATTCCATTGTTAAACGTAGAGTAGAAAGAGAAGAGGTGGAAAGAGTACATTGAGAGTCTCTATGAGGGGGAGGACTTATCTGATGATGTGATAGAAGAAGAAACAGGAGTCGACAGGGAAGAAATAGGAGATCCAGTATTAGAATCAGAATAAAAGATCTTTGAAATACTTTAGATTCACAATACCAAAGCGGGGGGGGGGGGGGGGGGGGAGGATAATTCGTGGCCCACTTTTCGAAAATGTCGTAATCTAGTTTGGTACTGTATACGATTTTATATTCATTGTTTTTAATGACTTCTTATACCTGATACCATATATGTTACAAATTTTTCAGTAAAACTTAGCCCAAAAATTTAAGCCCTAGTAGTGACTGTGAAATTTCGCAACAAATCTCACATTCATATTTTCGGGTTCATGACTCTTCTTAAACATCTGTATAATTTTGAAATATATGTTGTGAATGAAAATCAACGACAATTAACAAAATCTGTATTTTTTAAATTTTATGTGGTGGTTATAAAATCCCTCTCAGTCGGTGTAAACATTACAGAAAATCCGTTAGTGTCGCAAAAATTGTGAGGTTCATACTTATGCATCAGTATATATTTAAAAAGTATGTTGTTAACACAATTTAAACACGTTTAATGAAATTTTTTTCTTTTTAGGTGGTTCTGGTGTTAGGCATAAAGAATCTCGGCCTCTCTTCCCCTTCCTAGGTACTAAGCATTATGAAAACATTCCATCGGCAGTGCCAACAAAACCACTATCGTAGTTGGTGTGTATAATGTATGAAACTGGAGATATACCATCTGACTTTCGGAGAAATATCATCTGTACAATTCCGAAGGTACCAAAAGCCAACAAGTAGAGAATTAATACGGAATCAGCTTAACAGCTCATGCATCCTAGTTGCTGACAAGAATAATATACAGAAGAATGGAAAAGAAAATCGAGGATGTGTTAGATGACGATCAGTTTGGCTTTAGGAAAGGTGAAGTTACCAGAAACTCAGTTCTTACCTCGAGGTTGATTACGGAAGCAAGACTGAAGAAAAATGAAGACATATTCATACGATTTGTTGACCTGGAAAAAGTGTTCGACAATGTAAAATGGAGCAAGATATTCCGAATTCTAAGAACCACCTGGGTAAGGTATAGGGAGAGACGGGTAATATACAAAATGCACAAGCGCCAAGAGGAAGTGCACATATGAAAAGGGGTGTAAGACAGGAATGTGGTCCTTCACCCCTACTGCTCATTGTATACATGGAAATAAAATAAAGGCTCAAGGGTTGGATTAAAATTCAAGGTGGAAGGATCTCAGCGATAAGATTCCCTGATGGCTTTGCTATCCTCAGTGAAAGTGGAGAAGAACGGCAGAATTTTTGAATGGGATGATCAATCTAATGAGTATAGAATACGGATTGAGAGTAAATCGAAGAAAGACGAAAGTAATGAGAAGTAGCAGAAATGAGAACAGCGAGAAACCTAACATCAGAACTGAAGATCACGAGGTAGATAAAGTTCAGGAATTTTACTACCTAGGCGGCAAAATAACGTACGTTTGGAACACAGCACTGTATGGTAGTGAGACGTGGAAAATCGGAACAGAAGAGAATCGAAGCATTTGTTAGGTGGTGCTACAGAAGAATGTGGAAAAGTAGGTGGACCGATAAGGTAAGGAATGAGGACGTCCTCTGCAGAATAGGCGAGGAACGCGATATGTGAAAAACACTTACAAGAAGAAGTGACAGGCTGGTAGGACACTTTTTAAAATACCTGTACCTCCTCCAGCTCCCCTGTGACGCAGCGTCGGTCAGGCCTTACGAGAGATCAGCGAGCGGACAAGTTCGCTGCAGCACCCCTCACCACCCAACAGACTCGACTTTTAAACTCTGCGGCATCCACTGACTAACCCTATCCTCGGCGAACCGAAAGAAGTGAAGCCACTTCGCGTCTGCCAGGAAGTTAGAGGCGGGACGTGTGGACTCGGAGTTTGCCGGCTGTGAGTTGTGCAGTTGTCTGTCTGTCTGACTGTCTCTCTCTCTCTCTCTCTCTCTCTCTCTCTCTCCCCGAGGCCGCAGACTTTGCGAGTTGTCGGCGCCAAGTTGTGCCCCCAGAGGCTGCCGGGTGAATCCCCAGCCTCCGACAAACAAACAGCGAGCCAATGGGGGTGTCAGCCAGCTAGCCCCACTTCGTTTGCCACCGCACGACCGCTAGAGTATGTAGATTTACGGCAGTTGCGTACGTTGCCGCCCATATACACTCACTTTAATAATATAGTAAAATCTGTCCTGACTATTTACAGGGTTTTTTTCTGTATAAAAGACAAATTATTCTATTCAAGAATTCTACTTGGTACAGAGGGAGTTGTTAAGAATAAACATCTTTAATCTACATTTCAAAACACTTCTGCTGTATTTATATATTTTACTTCAGTGCGTACTTGTCAAATAATTTTATAGTTATACACCTCTACCTTTCTGCGAAAAACTTACATGCATTAAAGGGCAATGAAGATCTTTTTCCTTCTAATATAAAACTTGTGAATATCTCTGTTACCCTCAGACTCGATAAACTGTTCCTAACAATTTCCATAAATGAATAAATGTAATGTTAGAATGTGGTTAATAAAAAAAGAACCTAGTTTTTATGTGTTGTGGCATGAGCAGAACTGAAAAATAAAATGTGTTCATTCATGTTAACAGTGATCATGTACACATATCCTGTAAACTGACTTGTTTCACATCATTTCAATAAAAAAATCGTTCAGATGGTCTATGGAACATGTAACTAAGTAACCAACTGCTTAAAGAGATGGCTCCAAAGTGTACATGTGTGAAACCCATACATAATTCTAATTATTTTCTTTGGCGCAATGAGTACATCTGCGTAAGTTAGAATTTATCCCAGAATATTATGCCACAAGACATCACTGAATGAAAGTATGGAAACTTACTGACTTCAATGTCACTAAAGTTGGCAATTATTCTTATGGCAAAAGTAGCCAAACCTAAACTTTTTAGAAGAACTACTATGTATTTGTTTCATAGTTTAAGTTTTCATCACTATGCAATGTTAAGAACGTAGAATTTTCTATCCTGTTTAATGTTTCTTGTTGGGATCTAGCTTTTTAGGATGTGGAATATTTTTGACAATACACACATGTATGAGTTGCGGCTTTTTTTTTCTTCGGAGGTGAAACCATAAAGCATTCAAGTAATACATTATATTTGTACCAACTGTCCTATCAGTCAAATAAGTCTATGGTGGGACGATAATATGGGCAGCTTTGAAGTAAAACCTTGTACTAGGTACAATAAATAAAGCACTTGCACGAACATGCTCAAACGTGTGAGTCAGAGCAAAACAGAAACAGCAAGGATAGAGAGAGAGAGAGAGAGGGGGGAGGGGGGGGGGGAGAGAGATACAGAGAAGATGAGCGAGGGGTGGAGGGCGAAGTACCAGATGAAGGTCGACTGCACTTGCACACATACATGTAACAGCTGAGGTCGTCAATATACAGGTCTGTCACCATAATTTAAAAAGTTCTCCTGACAATCAGGTAGATCCATGGTATTACTAGCGTCAAAAGTTTTTAAGTCAGAGTGCACACTAAGAATGAAGTCTAGTGATGCTAAAAGATGAGCAATAAACCAACAACGGACGTAGATGCTAAAAATTAACAAAAAGTGTCACATGTCATGGAGCCACAGACACTACACTCCTTCATCCAATAAGCAAGTGTCATCCACTATAACACTGCTCAGAAACTGGTCACCCTTCACTCGAGGTAAATCTACCCGTCATGTTTCGGAAAGGCACGTGTAATACACTACAAGAGGGCGCCCCAGCAGTGCGCACGTATCGCCATCGTTATTGCAGAAAACACGTTTCTTGGCTGGGAAACGAATAGACTGTCGCCTGGGAGCTAGGCATCTACAGTTCTGCAAATCCTGCCAACCAACATGTCAGCTATAACCTTAAGCTAAGCAGCAGACTTGGATGAGAAGAAAGAAGAACGAGAGTAAGAGTTTAACAGTCTGCTACGATTAGGTAAGCTGGAATATTGACGAATGATGGGGAAGGAAACCTGGCTGTGCCCTCACAAAAGAACTGTCATGGTATTTGCCTTAAATGATTTCACAAAATGACAGAAAACCTAAATCTGATGTGCTGGGCAGGAATTTAATCCTCCGTGCTCCAGAATGTCTGTTCACCGTGCCACTTCAGATTTCAAGGTAGAGGATTCGGTACAGCTTACTAGCACATTTCATTAGTTTTTTTTTTTTTTAGAATGTCAAGTAGTGGACAGGCTACCTATCCATAGAATTTCAGTGGTAGGTTAACCACCAGACAGTTCTTTAGCAGATGTGTGACGGACTACCCTGACAAGTTTATAACTCGCATATACCGAGTGATCAAAAAGTCAGTATAAATTTGAAAACTGAATAAATCACGGAATAGTGTAGATACAGAGGTACAAATTGACACACATGCCTGGAATGACTTGGGGTTTTATTAGAACCAAAAAAATACAAAAGTTCAAAAAATTTCCGACAGATGGCGCTTCATCTGATCAGAATAGCAATAAGTAGCATAACAAAGTAAGACAAAGCAAAGATAATGTTCTTTACAGGAAATGCTCAATACGCCCACCATCATTCCTCAACAATAGCTGTAGTCAGGAATAATGTTGTGAACACCATTGTAAAGCATATCCAGAGTTATGGTGAGGCATTGGCGTCGGATGTTGTCTTTCAGCATCCCTAGAGATGTCGGTCGATCACGATACACTTGCTACTTCAGGTAACCCCAAAGCCAATAATCGCACAGACTGAGGTCTGGGGACCTGGGAGGCCAAGCATGACGAAAGTGGCGGCTGAGCACTCGATCATCACCAAACGACGCGCGCAAGAGATCTTTCACGCGTCTAGCAACATGGGGTGGAGCGCCAACCTGCATACACATCGTAAGTTCCAGCAGGTGTTTATCAGCCAGACTGGGGATGCTGCGATTCTGTAAAATTTCGGCGTATCTCTCACCCGTCACGGTAGCAGTTACAAAACCAGAATCACGTATTTCCTCGAAGAAAAAAGGCCCGATAACGGTAGATGTGGTAAATCCAACCCATACCGTGACTTTCTCGTCGTGCAAAGGAGTTTCCACGACAGTTCTAGGATTTTCGGTAGCCCAAATTCTGCAGTTGTGGGCGTTGACAGACCCTCGGAGCGTGAAATGAGCTTCGTCGGTCCACAACACGTTACTCAACCAATCGTCATCTTCCGCCATCTTTTGAAACGCCCACACTGCAAATGCCCTCCGCTTCACTAAATCGCCAGGTAACAGTTCATGATGCCGATGGATTTTGTACGGATAGCTTCGGAGGGTATGCCTAAGTGCCAACCAAACAGTAGTGTATGGAATGCCGGTGCGACGTGCGAATGCACGAGCGCTGACTTCCCCGTGCATAGACGAACCCGCTACAGTCTCCATTTCTTGCTGAACTGTCTCAGCAGCATTACGCCTTGTGCTCGGTCGGCCACTACGGGGTCTATCGTCTAAACAACCCGTGGCTTCGAACTTCGAAATCATTCTCGCCACAGCTGCAACTGTCAACGGACCTTTATCCGTACTAATCCGCTTCCTATGGCGATAGGATCGTAACACTGACCTAGCACATTCCCCATTCTGATAATACAACTTCACTAATAGTGCCTTTTCAGGCAACGTCAACATGCTGCGACTGCTGGCGCATCTGATTTTCTCACTCTTTTTTTTTTTTTCTTTATTGTGATTTCATTCCCCTGCCCCATATGGGCAGGGGAGGGCTGTCAGCAGCACAGTCCGCCGCACTTCAGCCGAGTGACACGACAACTAAAACAAGAATAAAATAATACATACATAAGGAGATAAAAAAGGGGAACATAAAACAGAGTAAGGGGAGAAAATGGAGGTAAAAAGACATGGACATGTAGACGTTCATGGGGGACAGTTAAAAAAGTCACCAGAAAGTTAAAAAACACAGTTGGCGATTCTTAAAACACAGAGCAGACACTGGATGCTCATGCACAGGTTAAAAGTTGGCCACAGTATTAAAAACACTCCGAAACAACACACTTAAAACCCACTTGGAGCACACACGACGAAGAATAAAACTACCAGGTGGGACCTGCCGAGGGAAAGGGCAGAGAGGATGAAAAAGGAGGGGAGAGCATGGGGCAGCTGGGGAAGCGGCGGGATGAAGAGAGGAGGGGCAACTGTGGGTTCACGAAGAGGCAGCAGACACATGGGGCGGGAGAGGAAAAGGGAAGACAGGGCAGGAGGGAGCGCAGAGACACTGAAAGAAGGCACAAGAGATGGAGGGGGAGTAGGAGGGAAAATCCGCTCAGAAGGAGGGAGGGGGAGGAGAGGGAGCCCTGAGGAGGAGGCAGGAAGAGGGGGTTAGAGTTGGTAGGAAGGGTAGATGTCAGGGCGAAGTTCATCATCCGGGAGTGGTAGACGGTGGAAGTTGTGTTTGGAAAGGAGATGGAGGGTGTGGAGATGGAGAGAGGGAGGATGCGCGTGGGGGACGGAAGGTGGATGCGGAAGGCGAGGTGGAGTGCATGGCGTTCGAGGATTTGGAGGGCTTTATAGAACTGGGGAGGGGCGGAAATCCAAGCGATGCTGGCATAACAAAGGACGGGGCGGATCATGGATTTCTAGGTGTGAAGATTCTCTCTCCCATTACAGCTCCTTTTATACGCGATTGTCATGCGCAGTCACTGACGTTTTGCTGTCCAGCACCATCTGTCGGACATTTTGTGAGCTTTTTTTTGTTCTAATAAAACCCCATGTCATTCCAGGCATGTGTGTCAATTTTTACCTCTCTATCTACATTATTCCGTGATTTATTAAGTTTTCAAATTTATACTAACTTATTGATCACTTGGTATATTCAATCATTTCACAGGAATTTGAATAAAATAGGTCCTTTGCAGCTCCTGAACCAGAGCTAGCTCATTTTACAGAGTCAGTGATTGGTGACTGAGAAAAAAGGTCTCAAATGTTACTCCACTGCTGCCAGTGAGTGGAACGAAAATTCTAGTGCAGGCTGCTAGGCATGCCGCGCAACATGCTGAATTAGCCACTATGACATCGACCATAATGCATAAAAAATACGCTGTAAGCGTTTTGTATGTGAATGTTTTTATACTTTACCCTTGTGAGCAACTTTTGTCAGTCTCGAAAAGAATAGAAGCCAAAGGAAGTTCACTTCATCAGAAGTATTAAGGCAGAAAATGCTCTCTTGTCTCTTAATCCTGCTCTCGTTTTGAAAAGACAGCTTACAAGGACCTTCTGTGCTTGTCCATTCCATGCTTCTAAACAAGAGACGATGCTATGTGGAGTGAACGAACTGGGAGGAGCTGACTCACCGTACCCAGTTCCAGAGTCACCCCACGTATTGTGCTTCCAGCTCAGTCACTCACCCAGGTCCCAACTGTTGCTCACCACCCTCCACTTCCATACTGATCAAGCTTCTCCACTCTCTTACCATTCACTGTTCACTGTTCTCCTACCACTTTCTGCTCCTAACTCACTAACTGCTCTCGGCTCATAGTTCCGCTCGATTCTTTTTTGACTTCATTAGAGTTCAGCTCATCTTGGATAGTGTCCATTGTAATATCACATTATTAAACTTTACATTTATACTGGTGCATTATTAGATCACAGAATATACTGTGTGTACATTTGTTCTCAATTTAAGTTTTTACTATTTATAAAGTGCAAATTAGCAGCAAGTAATTTAATATTTACAACAACATATTTTTCAGTGCCACAGGAGTAGGTTGCTCACATCATCTTCACCAAGAAGAGCTTCAAGCACTATATCTACAACAGGCAATGAAAACCTCATAACGCCACCTGTCTGTGGAAACTCATAACTCCATTAACCTGTAACTCCTAAATCAAAAGGAGATTTCAAAGTGCATGGATTTCTCTCATCTGTCAATATACATACAGTTACATGTGTAGCAACTTTCTGTACCACTTTATATTATTTTTAAGAAGTCGTTTTTTCTTCACATGCGAAATTTAACAAAATGGAAGTACAAGGTTTTTGTTGCCTGCCATCGATATGTATAATTTTACCAAACTGGCTAAAAATAGGAAAGTGCCATTACTGTCCTGTTTTCCTGGTTCCTCATCAGACCTTAAGAGGTATCCAAAGTCGAAGTATCCAACAGAACCTCTGGAATGACGTGGGTCAGGAAGCTGATAAAGATCATAGTCAACTGACGATTCTTCTGCAGAAATTTGAGAAATCGTTTCTCATGAAGAGCCCTCATTATGCCTGCTTGCACTTAACATCAAGTTTTCTTTCCAGGAAATCAAACTGAGTCTCCATCAATATCCTGTCTACTATTGTCATTTGGTTCCTGACGAGATCCTGATTTATTTTCTTTTGTGAGGTCCTCATCTATAACAAATTTTAATCAGCAACAACGCATGAATCTGTCAGTTTCATAAAGCCGATGGCATTAAATAAAGTTATTACTTTAAATTTCCAACATTAAAAAATTCATAAATATGTTTGCACCAATAATATTGTAATGACTAAAAACTTTACCAAACTTTCTAATGCCCAGTTGTGTGATAAAATTACAAATGATTTCACTACTGCAAATTCAGTGATCTGTGGACAATAATAAATAATAATAATTTCTATGAATTCATAGCACACCTTATAGAACACTCAATTAAAGTCGTATTTTCTAGAGTGCTTTCAATCTGAAGAAAGAAATGGAGCCGAAAATATTTCTAATTGGGTAAAGATTGTTACCACCAAATGTAATAATAAATTTGAATCACTGCCATAGTAATGCTTCAAACATTAAATCAGCTGCCATGCTCCTTAAGCTCTTTGTGTCCCATGCTTGGCACAGTCTTTAAATCTCATTGTGCAGCACACAATACAAAAGTGAACACAGAAAGCTGTTGATGATACAACGTGAGCAGTTAGTGTTTAAATAAAGAGTGGATTGCCCTTAAGGAAACGTACTGAAATACAAGGAGATTAAAGAAAATACCGATAGCTAACCAATCATTGCCATAAGAGGTGGGAGTTCTTGGGTTTGGGAAGAGTACGATAATACTGTCTTTCAGCTCGAAGGAAATCACGCCCCAGGACCAGCAGTGAATGTCAAATTAAACATATATAGTCACAATGATTGGAAACGATAACCGTACAAGGGTCTTTCAATACATAACGGCCCACAATCTTTTATGAGAACATAATTATTCTCTACCATCTAGTGAGCAAAATGTATGAGACAGGCGAAATACCCTCAGACTTCAAGAAGAATATAATAATTTCAATCCCAAAGAAAGCAGGCGTTGACAGATGTGAAAATTACCGAACTATCAGTTTAATAAGCCACAGCTGCAAAATACTAACACGAATTATTTACAGACGAATGGAAAAACTAGTAGAAGCCGACCTCGGGGAAGATCAGTTTGGATTCTGTAGAAACACTGGAACACGTGAGGCAATACTGACCTTACGACTTATCGTAGAAGAAAGATTAAGGAAAGGCAAACCTACGTTTCTAGCATTTGTAGACTTAGAGAAAGCTTTTGACAATGTTGACTGGAATACTCTCTTTCAAATTCTAAAGGTGGCAGGGGTAAAATACAGGGAGCGAAAGGCTATTTACAATTTGTACAGAAACCAGATGGCAGTTATAAGAGTCGAGGGGCATGAAAGGGAAGCAGTGGTTTGGAAGGGAGTAAGACAGGGTTGTAGCCTCTCCCCGATGTTATTCAATCTGTATATTGAGCAAGCAATAAAGAAAACAAAAGAAAAATTCGGAGTAGGTATTAAAATCCATGGAGAAGAAATAAAAACTTTGAGGTTCGCCGATGACATTGTAATTCTCTCAGAGACAGCAAAGGACTTGGAAGAGCAGTTGAATGGAATGGACAGTGTCTTGAAAGGAGGATATAAGATGAACATCAACAAAAGCAAAACGAGGATAATGGAATGTAGTCGAATTAAGTGGGGTGATACTGAGGGAATTAGATTAGGAAATGAGAAACTTAAAGTAGTAAAGGAGTTTTGCTATTTGGGGAGGAAAATAACTGATGATGGTCGAAGTAGAGAGGATATAAAATGTAGACTGGCAATGGTAAGGAAAGCGTTTCTGAAGAAGAGAAATTTGTTAACATCGAGTATAGATTTAAGTGTTTGGAAGTCGTTTCTGAAAGTAGGACGCGTCTTTCAAGTCAATATTCTTATGATTTCTTAAGAGACTTTCTTCTCCGTCCTCTTCTCTTTCTAACAATAACTTACGGAAGAACTCTTTCCTGTAATATCGTTTGAAATTCTCAATAACGCCTTGATCCATGGGCTGTAATAAGGGGGTTACGTTGAGTGGAAGAAATATTACCTTTATGAACTCGTCTTTTCCGTTTAAAATATCACATGACGGGTGAGTTGGTGCATTGTCAAGGAGAAGTAGTGTTTTCTCCCTCTTCCCATTCTTTAGCTGATGAGTTTTTACAGAGGGTACGAAAACGTCCAGAAATCACTTCATAAAAATCGTACTATCCATCCAGGCACTCTTTTGTGAGATGTACACAACAGGCAAGGCTGAGATATTAACGTGCTTGAAACAACGCGTTTTTTTCTTTTACCAATGACGAATATAGGCAGTCGGTGCCTTCCAGTAGCATTAGCACAAGCCAAATCTGTAATACGGTCCTTGCTTGTTTTAGAACCAGGTGCTGCTAATTCATAACGTGAAACAAGAGTTTTTCTCGGTAAAGCTTTCCAGTTAAGTCCAGTTTCGTCAGGATTGTAAACGTTTTCGAGAGCATAATCTTCTTCCCTTAATACGTCCCTTAGTTTGACTTTGAAAGAATCAGCTGCTGAAGAATCAGCCGACACACGAATGCCGTGTCTTGACTCGAAGCGTTTTAACCAGCCTGTGCTCGCTTTAAAGTTCGAAGGTCCTCCAAGTTTTTCGTTGAACCGCATTGCCTTCTCACACAGAATGGGACCTGAGATAGGTTCTCCTTCCGATCTCTTTTGTGTAAACCACTTGCAAACAGCATCATCTAGATCTGTGTTAGTGGCGAGCTTCATAGTTTCACGGCTTGTTGATCCACCAGTAGAATCAAGCATGGCTATAAAATTTGCTATGCTCGTCTTTTGTTTTTTTTTAATATCCGTAATTGTCGACTTACCCACTTTGTACTAATTGGATAAAATGAGTGCAGATTCACCTTCTTCTAACCTTTTAATAATCTCGTACTTGTCCGTCATAGAAAGGACAACACGTTCACGTTTAAGCATTTTGTATCGTCAAGTTCACTTCTTCACGCAGCAGCACACAAGTGGTCGTAACAGAGAACAGAAAGTGACTGTTTGCACCGTGAGAAGCTCTTCTTGGGGGCGCGCAATCCTTCAAACTGCGCGGAGCGGCACGCCTCAACTCTATAATAAGCTGGCGCAGCTGTTGCTGTGAACAGCTTTGATACTGCCGCTACTTCTACCGCCAGTGCCGAGCCGACAGAAGTGTGCTGATTGTTGAAACACAGCGACTGGCGGCTTGGCCGGTCAGCAGCGCCTTGGGAAGGCCCCATTAGAAGCAATGTTCCGCCAGCGGTGGCCCAGTGCGGCGACTACTGTGGGAAACTTGGTTTGGGAGTGAGGGGGATGATGGACGGTAGGGTGGGAGAGTAACAGGTGCGAGCGAGTACACAGTTCGGTTAAGCGGTCGTTTGGTTGACCTACGTTCGGATAATCGACGCTCTACTGAAATACACGGTACCCAAGGTGAATGCACTGGTAGTGATGGGCCGACTGACCCGTTGAGTACATGCTGTTATCATCTAAACACTCCGTATTCCATATAAAATATGTATAGTATTTGTAGTGGCGTTACAGCAACCCCAGATTTACTTCATGAGGAGATAGAGCCGATACTACATCTAAATGGTTACTCTGCAGTTCACAAGTAAGCGCGTGGCAGAAGTTTCATCGAATCACCTTCAAGCTATTTCTCTACGATTCCACTTTCTAACAGCGCGCGGGAAGATCGAGCACTTATATATCTTTCTGTGCGAACTCTGATTTCTCTCATTTTATCACGATCATCATTTCTCGCTATGTAGGTGGGAGCCAACAGACTATTTTCTCATTCGGAGGAGAAAGTTGGTGATTTCATGACAAGATTTTGCAGCAAAGAAAAACGCCTTTGTTTTAATGACTGCCACTCCAATTCAAGCATCATGTCCGTTGCACTCTATCCCCCGTTTTGCGATAATACAAAATGAGCTGCCCTTCTTTGAACTTTTTCGTTTCCTCTGCCAGTCCCATCTAATGCGGATCCCACATCATACAGCAATGCTCCCGCATAGGGTGTACAAGCGTGGTGTACGCAGTCTCTTTAGTCAATCTGTTGCATTTTCTAAGTGTTCTATCAATAAATCGTAGTTTTTGGTTTGCTTGAACCACAACATTATCTATGTGATCGTTGCAATTGAAGTTATTCTGAACTGTAATCCCTAAGTATGTAGTTGAATTTAGATCCTTTAGATTTGTGTGAATTACCGTGTAACTGAAATTTTGCGGATTTCTTTTAGTACTCACGTGGATAACTTCACACTTTTCAGTATTTAGAGTCAACTGCCACCTTCTGTGCCATACAGATATCTTATCTGAATCATTTTGCAGTTGGTTTTAATCATTTAATGACTTTACGAGACAGTAAATGACAGCATCATCTGAAAACAATCTAAGAGTGCTTTTCAGATTGTCTCCCGAAACGTTTGTATGGATCAGGAACAGCAGAAGGCCTATAACACTACTTTAGGCAACGCCAGAAATCACTTCTGTTTTACTCGATGACTTCCCATCAGTTACGACGAACTGTGCCCTTCCTGACAGGAAATCACGAATCTAATTTCACAACTGAGGCGATACTACATAGGCACGCAGTTTGGTTAGAAGACGTGTAAGTAGGCTGTTTAGGTTTTTATATTATTAATGCCACGTATCGCTCTGTATGAAAATCACTGGCTGTGCTGTGTGCAGTCTGTGGCTAGTTTGCATTGTTGTCTGCCATTGTCGTGTTGGGCAGCTGGATGTTAACAGCGCGTAGCGTTGCGCAGTTGGAGGTGAGCCGCCAGCAGTGGTGGATGTGGGGAAGTGAGATGGCGGATTTTTGAGAGCGGATAATCTGGAGGTGTGTCCATCAGAAACAGTACATTTGTAAGAATGGATGTCATGAACTGCTATATATATTATGACTATTAAGGTAAATACATTGTTTGTTCTCTATTAAAATCTTTCATTTGCTAACTATGCCTATCAGTAGTTAGTGCCTTCCGTAGTTTGAATCTTTTATTTAGCTGACAGTAGTGGCGCTTGCTGTATTGCAGTAGTTCGAGTAACGAAGATTTTTGTGAAGTAAGTGATTTGTGAAAGGTATATGTTAATGTTAGTCAGGGCCATTCTTTTGTAGGGATTATTGAAAGTCAGATTCCGTTGTGCTAAAAAAACATTGTGTGTCAGTTTAAGCACAGTCATGTATAATTTTTCTAAGGGGACGTTTCAGACGCTTGTGAGGAAGCGTTCTGGAAATCTAAAAATGCGGAATCAATTTTACAACCCCTGTCGATAGCACTCATTACTTCGTGAGAATAAAGACCTAGTTGTGTTTCACAAGAACGATTTTTCGTGAATCTGTGCTGACTATTAGTTATTAAATTGTTTTCTTTTAGATAACTCATTATGTTCGAAGACGTTACAAAACCCTACTGCAAGTCGCCCCCCCCATGAACCATGGACCTTGCCGTTGGTGGGGAGGCTTGCGTGCCTCAGCGATACAGATGGCCGTACCGTAGGTGCAACCACAACGGAGGGGTATCTGTTGAGATGCCAGACAAACATGTGGTTCCTGAAGAGGGGCAGCAGCCTTTTCAGTAGTTGCAAGGGCAACAGTCTGGATGATTGACTGATCTGGCCTTGTAACATTAACCAAAACGGCCTTGCTGTGCTGGTACTGCGAACGGCTGAAAGCAAGGGGAAACTACAGCCGTAATTTTTCCCGAGGACATGCATTTTACTGTATGATTAAATGATGATGGCGTCCTCTTGGGTAAAATATTCCGGAGGTAAAATAGTCCCCCATTCGGATCTCCGGGTGGTGACTACTCAAGAGGACGTCGTTATCAGGAGAAAGAAAACTGGCGTTCTACGGAACGGAGCGTGGAATGTCACATCCCTTAATCGGGCAGGTAGGTTAGAAAATTTAAAAAGGGAAATGGATAGGTTAAAGTTAGATATAGTGGGAATTAGTGAAGTTCGGTGGCAGGAGGTTGGTTGGTTGGTTGTTTCGGGGAAGGAGACCAGACAGCGAGGTCATCGGTCTCATCGGATTAGGGAAGGACGGGGAAGGAAGTCGGCCGTGCCCTTTGAAAGGAACCATCCCGGCATTTGCCTGGAGCGATTGAGGGAAATCACGGAAAACCTAAATCAGGATGGCCGGACGCGGGATTGAACCGTCGTCCTCCCGAATGCGAGTCCAGTGGCTAACCACTGCGCCACCTCGCTCGGTGTGGCAGGAGGAACAAGACTTTTGGTCAGGTGATTACAGGGTTAGGAATACAAAATCAAATAGAGGTAATGCAGGAGTAGGTTTAATTATGAATAAAAAAATAGGAGTGCGGGTTAGCTACTACAAACAGCATAGTGAATGCATTATTGTGGCCAAGATAGACACAAAGCCCATGCCTACTACAGTAGTACAAGTTTATATGCCAACTAGCTCTGCAGATGATGAAGAAATTGATGAAATGTATGACGAGATAAAAGAAATTATTCAGGTAGTGAAGGGAGACGAAAATTTAATAGTCATGGGTGACTGGAATTCGTCAGAACGAAAAGGGAGAGAAGCAAACATAGTAGGTGAATATGGATTGGGGGTAAGAAATGAAAGAGGAATCCGCCTGGTAGAATTTTGCACAGAGCACAACTTAATCATAGCTAACACTTGGTTCAAGAATCATAAAAGAAGGTTGTATACCTGGAAGAATCCTGGAGATACTAAAAGGTATCAGATAGATTATATAATGGTAAGACAGAGATTTAGGAACCAGGTTTTAAATTGTAAGACATTTCCAGGGGCAGATGTGGACTCTGACCACAATCTATTGGTTATGAACTGCAGATTGAAACTGAAGAAACTGTAAAAAGGTGGGAATTTAAGGAGATGGGACCTGGATAAACTGAAAGCACGAGAGGTTGTAGAGAGTTTCAGGGAGAGCATAAGGGAACAATTGACAGGAATGGGGGAAAGAAATACAGTAGAAGAAGAATGGGTAGCTCTGAGAGATGAAGTAGTGAAAGCAGCAGACGATCAAGTAGGTAAAAAGACGAGGGCTAATAGAAACCCTTGGGTAACAGAAGAAATATTGAATTTAATTGATGAAAGGAGAAAATATAAAAATGCAGTAAATGAAGCAGGCAAAAAGGAATACAAACGTCTCAAAAATGAGATCGACAGGAAGTGCAAAATGGCTAAGCAGGGATGGCTAGAGGACAAATGTAAGGATGTAGAGGCTTGTCTCACTAGGGGTAAGATAGATACTGCCTACAGGAAAATTAAAGAGACCTTTGGTGAGAAGAGAACCACTTGTATGAATATCAAGAGCTCAGATGGCAACCCAGTTCTAAGCAAAGAAGGGAAGGCAGAAAGGTGGAAGGTGTATATAGAGGGTTTATACAAGGGCGATGTACTTGAGGACAATATTATGGAAATGGAAGAGGATGTAAATGAAGATGAAATGGGAGATACGATACTGCGTGAAGAGTTTGACATAGCACTGAAAGACCTGAGTCGAAACAAGGCCATGGGAGTAGCCAACATTCCATTGGAACCACTGACGGCCATGGGAGAGCCAGTCCTGACAAAACTCTACCATCTGGTGAGCAAGATGTATGAGACAGGTGAAATACCCTCAGACTTCAAGAAGAATATAATAATTCCAATCCCAAAGAAAGCAGGTGTTGACAGATGTGAAAATTACCGAACTATCAGTTTAATAAGTCACAGCTGCAAAATACTAACGCGAATTCCTTACAGACGAATGGAAAAACTGGTAGAAGCGGACCTCGGGGAAGATCAGTTTGGATTCCGTAGAAATGTTGGAACACGTGAGGCAATACTGAACTTACGACTTATCTTAGAAGAAAGTTTAAGGAAAGGCAAACCTACGTTTCTAGCATTTGTAGACTTAGAGAAAGCTTTTGACAATGTTGACTGGAATACTCTCTTCCACATTCTAAAAGTGGCAAGGGTAAAATACAGGGAGCGAAAGGCTATTTACAATTTGTACAGAAACCAGATGGCAGTTATAAGATTTGAGGGGCATGAAAGGGAAGCAGTGGTTGGGAAAGGAGTGAGACAGGGTTGTAGCCTATCCCCGATGTTATTCAATCTGTATATTGAGCAAGCTGTAAAGGAAACAAAAGAAAAATTCGGAGTAGGTATTAAAATTCATGGAGAAGAAGTAAAAACTTTGAGGTTCGCCGATGACATTGTAATTCTGTCAGAGACAGCAAAGGACTTGGAAGAACAGTTGAATGGAATGGACAGTGTCTTGAAAGGAGGATATAAGATGAACATCAACAAAAGTAAAACAAGGATAATGGAATGTAGTCGAATTAAGTCGGGTGATGCTGAGGGAATTAGATTAGGAAATGAGACACTTAAAGTAGTAAAGGAGTTTTGCTATTTAGGGAGTAAAATAACTGATGATGGTCGAAGTAGAGAGGATATAAAATGTAGACTGGCAATGGCAAGGAAATCGTTTCTGAAGAAGAGAAATTTGTTAACATCGAGTATAGATTTAAGTGTCAGGAAGTCGTTTCTGAAAGTATTTGTATGGAGTGTAGCCATGTACGGAAGTGAAACATGGACGATAACTAGGATGGACAAGAAGAGAATAGAAGCTTTCGAAATGTGGTGCTACAGAAGAATGCTGAAGATAAGGTGGGTAGATCACGTAACTAATGAGGAGGTATTGAATAGGATTTGGGAGAAGAGAAGTTTGTGGCACAACTTGACTAGAAGAAGGGATCGGTTGGTAGGACATGTTTTGAGGCATCAAGGGATCACAAATTTAGCATTGGAGGGCAGCGTGGAGGGTAAAAATCGTAGAGGGAGGCCAAGAGATGAATACACTAAGCAGATTCAGAAGGATGTAGGTTGCAGTAGCTTGCACAGTAGCTTGCACAGGATAGAGTAGCATGGAGAGCTGCATCAAACCAGTCTCAGGACTGAAGACCACAACAACAACAACAACAACTGCAAGTCGACGTTAGTGTATGGGTCTGTAATTCAGCGGATTATTCCTGTTTCCTTTCTTGGGTATTAATGTGACATGTGCAACTTTCCAGTCTTTATGTACAAATGTTTCGATGAGCGAGCGGTTCTATGTTATTGTTAGACAAGGAGCAATTGTATCAGCATACTCTGAACGAAACTTAACAGCTGTCCAATCTGGGCTCGGAAGCCTTGCGTTTATTAAGTGATTTGAACTGCTTCACTACACCGGGGATATTTCCTTCTAAGTTCTTCATGTTGGCAGTTGTCCTAGATTCGAATCCTGTAATATTTACTTCGTCCTCTTTGGTGAACGAGTTTCGGAAAACCGTGAATAGTAACTCTGCTGTAGTGACACTGCCATCTGTGACGTAAGCATTGTTATCGCGCAGTGAAGGTTTTGATTGCGTCTTGCCGCTACTACAACGCACATACAAAATTCGTAGTTCACTTTATTAAAAGCTTTTAAGGTAGAATACTTAACTTCAGAAAAAGTCTTTTGTTGCGTAGATGACATATACACTCCTGGAAATTGAAATAAGAACACCGTGAATTCATTGTCCCAGGAAGGGGAAACTTTATTGACACATTCGTGGGGTCAGATACATCACATGATCACACTGACAGAACCACAGGCACATAGACACAGGCAACAGAGCATGCACAATGTCGGCACTAGTACAGTGTATATCCACCTTTCGCAGCAATGCAGGCTGCTATTCTCCCATGGAGACGATCGTAGAGATGCTGGATGTAGTCCTGTGGAACGGCTTGCCATGCCATTTCCACCTGGCGCCTCAGTTGGACCAGCGTTCGTGCTGGACGTGCAGACCGCGTGAGACGACGCTTCATCCAGTCCCAAACATGCTCAATGGGGGACAGATCCGGAGATCTTGCTGGCCAGGGTAGTTGACTTACACCTTCTAGAGCACGTTGGGTGGCACGGGATACATGCGGACGTGCATTGTCCTGTTGGAACAGCAAGTTCCCTTGCCGGTCTAGGAATGGTAGAACAATGGGTTCGATGACGGTTTGGATGTAGCGTGCACTATTCAGTGTCCCCTCGACGATCACCAGTGGTGTACGGCCAGTGTAGGAGATCGCTCCCCACACCATGATGCCGGGTGTTGGCCCTGTGTGCCTCGGTCGTATGCAGTCCTGATTGTGGCGCTCACCTGCACGGCGCCAAACACGCATACGACCATCATTGGCACCAAGGCAGAAGCGACTCTCATCGCTGAAGACGACACGTCTCCATTCGTCCCTCCATTCACGCCTGTCGCGACACCACTGGAGGCGGGCTGCACGATGTTGGGGCGTGAGCGGAAGACGGCCTAACGGTGTGCGGGACCGTAGCCCAGCTTCATGGAGACGGTTGCGAATGGTCCTCGCCGATACCCCAGGAGCAACAGTGTCCCTAATTTGTTGGGAAGTGGCGGTGCGGTCCCCTACGGCACTGCGTAGGATCCTACGGTCTTGGCGTGCATCCGTGCGTCGCTGCGGTCGGGTCCCAGGTCGACGGGCACGTGCACCTTCCGCCGACCACTGGCGACAACATCGATGTACTGTGGAGACCTCACGCCCCACGTGTTGAGCAATTCGGCGGTACGTCCACCCGGCCTCCCGCATGCCCACTATACGCCCTCGCTCAAAGTCCGTCAACTGCACATACGGTTCACGTCCACGCTGTCGCGGCATGCTACCAGTGTTAAAGACTGCGATGGAGCTCCGTATGCCACGGCAAACTGGCTGACACTGACGGCGGCGGTGCACAAATGCTGCGCGGCTAGCGCCATTCGACGGCCAACACCGCGGTTCCTGGTGTGTCCGCTGTGCCGTGCGTGTGATCATTGCTTGTACAGCCCTCTCGCAGTGTCCGGAGCAAGTATGGTGGGTCTGACACACCGGTGTCAATGTGTTCTTTTTTCCATTCCCAGGAGTGTATATGCTATGCACACTGTAACTTTTAGCTTGATTCAATGCAGGATGAGAGTTATCTCTCAATGTACGATTGATTATAAAGTTCGATACAGTTTTGACTTCTAATACAGCTCGAACTGCTGGATCTGAAGCGAGATGACACTGGTGTCGTAAGCGATGGTGAAAGAATGGGCTGAGCGGGTCTGCACTCTGGGATAAGTATGCGTCCAGCAGCGGTGGCGTGTGGAGCCTTTTGAGGACGTGTGTAAGCCGACATGTCCCACTCGTTGCTGCGTCATCATGAGGGATCACCTTTGACATGAGACCTTCTTCCACGGATGACAACACAGTATTTACATTGGAAACTTGTGACAGTTTTTTATCACGCCACACGATCATAATTTAATATGGCACTAATTCCAAAATGAATTTTCACTATGCAGCAGAGTGTGCGCTGATCTGAAACTTCCTGGTAGTTTAAAACTGTGTGCCGGACCCAGACTCGGCTTAGGCTTGAGTCCCAGGCCGGCACACAGTTTTAAACAGTCAGGAAGTTTCATGATATTAACTACATTATGTGATCGAAAGTATGACACCTGGCTGAAAATGACTTACAAGTTCGCGGCGGCCTCTGTCGGTAACGCTGGGATTCAATATCGTGTTGGCCCATCCTTAGCCTTGATGACAGCTTCGTCTCTCGCTGACATACGTTCAATCAGGTGCTGGAAGGTTTCTTGGAAAGTGGCAGCCCATTCTTCACGGAGTGCTGCACTGAGGAGAGGTATCCATGTCGGTCGGTGAGATCTGGCACAAAGTCGGCGTTCCAAAACATCGCAAACGTGTTCTGTAGGATTCAGGTCAGGAAGCTGTGCAGACCAGTCCAGTACAGGGATGTTATTGTCGCGTAACCACTTCGTCACAGGCTGTGCATTATGAACAGGTGCTCGATTGTGATGAAATATGCAGTCGCCATCCCCAAAGTGCTCTTCAACAGTGGGACGCAAGAACGTGCTTAAAACATCAATGGCAGCTCGGGGTAGCCGCGCGGTCTTAGGCGTCATGTCACGGTCGGCGCGGCTTCCCCCGTCTGAGGTTCCAGTCCTCCCTCGGGCATGGATATGTGTGTCGTCCTTAGCGTAAATTACTTTAATTTAGATTAAGTTGTGTGTAAGCTTAGGCACCAATGACCTGAGCAGTTTGGCCCCATAAGAACTTACCACAAATTTCCAAAACATCACTGTATGCCTGTGCTGTAATAGTGCCACGTAAAACAACAAGGGGTACAAGCTCCCTCCATGAACAACACGACCACACCGTAACACCACTGCCTCCGAATTTTACTGTTCGCACTACACACACTGGTAGATGACGTTCACTGGGCATTCGCCATACCCACACTCTGCCATGGGATCGCCACATTGTGTACCGTGATTCGTCACTCCACACAACGTTTTTCCACTGTTCAGTCGTCCAATGTTTATGCTCATTACACGACGCAAGGCGTCGTTTGGCATTTACCGTCGTGATGTGTGGCTTATGAGCAGCCGCTCGACCATGAAATCCAAGTTTTCTCACCTCCCGCCTAAGTGTCATAGTACTTGCAGTGGATGCTGATGCAGTTTGGAATTCCTGCGTGATGGGCTGGATAGATGTCTGCCTATTACACATTACCACCCTCTTTACTGACGGCGGTCTCTGACGGTCAAGAGATGAGGTCGCTCTGTACGCTTTTGTGCTGTACGTGTCCCTTCACGTTTCCGCTTCACTATCACATGAGAAAGAGCGGAGCTAGGGATGTTTAGGAATGTGGAAATCTAACGTACAGACGTATGACACCCAGAGTCACCTGACCACATTCGAAGTCCGTGAGTTCTGCGGAGCGCCCCATTCTGCTCTCTCACGATGTCTAATGACTACTGAGGTCACTGATATGGAATACCTGGCAGCAGGTGGCAGCACAATGCACCTATTATGAAAAACCTATGTTTTTTGAGGGTGTCCGGATACTTTTGATCACATAATGCATTTGTATTGTATTGTATTGAACTGGGGACCTAGAAAAGACGGAGAGGGTTCGTCCCCGCCGTAGCCCTCAGTGCTTCACAACCCCACAACAGGCTACACCGAGCGAGGTGGCGCAGTGGCTAGCACACTGGACTCGCATTCGGGAGGACGATGGTTCAATCCCGCGTCCGGCCATCCTGATTTAGGTTTTCCGTGATTTCCCTAAATCGCTCCAGGCAAATGCCGGGATGGTTCCTGTGAAAGGGCACGACCGACTTCCTTCCCCATCCTTCCTTAATCCGATGAGACCGATGACCTCGTTGTCTGGTCTCCTTCCCCAACCAACCAACCAACCAACAGGCTACAGCAGTCCACTCACCCAACCGGCGTCCCACACCGAACCCAGGGTTATTGTGCGGTTCGGCCCCCAGTGGACTCCCATTAATTTCTCACACCAGACGAGTGTAGCCCCATATGTTTGCGTGGTAGAGTAATTATGGGTTAGGTGTACGTGGAGAGAGTGTTTAGGAATCGCCGAGATAGTGTAACTGAGGCGGAATAAGGGGAACCAGCCCGCATTCGCCGAGGCAAATGCAAAACCGCCTAAAACCATCCACACCTCCACACCACTGGCACACCAGACCTCGACACTAACCCGCAGGGGGCCGGCACGCCTTCCCGCCCGGAAAGCCGTGCGTTAGACTGCACAGCTAACCGGGAGGACAGATGCTGTATTTAGTCACACATTTGGACCAAAACAAGAAGAACAAAATAAATAAGAAGCTAAAACAGGAAATAATATGAGAATGAGATTTTCACTCTGCAGCGGAGTGTGCGCTGATATGAAACTTCCTGGCAGATTAAAACTGTGTGCCCGATCGAGACTCGAACTCGGGACCTTTGCCTTTCGCGGGCAAGTGCTCTACCATCTGAGCTACCGAAGCACGACTCACGCCCGGTACTCATAGCTTTACTTCTGCCAGTACCTCGTCTCCTACCTTCCAAACTTTACAGAAGCTCTCCTGCGAATCTTGTAGAACTAGCACTCTTGAAAGAAAGGATATTGCGGAGACATGGCTTAGCCACAGCCTAGGGGATGTTTCCAGAATGAGATTTTCACTCTGCAGCGGAGTGTGCGCTGGTATGAAACATCCTGGCAGATTAAAACTGTGTGCCCGACCGAGACTCGAACTCGGGACCTTTGCCTTTCGCGGGCAAGTTCACTACCATCTGAGCTACCGAAGCACGACTCACGACCGGTACTCACAGCTTTACTTGTGCCAGTACCTCGTCTCCTACCTTCCTGCGAGCAGGAGAGCTTCTGTAAAGTTTGGAAGGTAGGAGATGAGGTACTGACAGAAGTAAAGCTGTGAGTACCGGGCGTGAGTCGTGCTTCGGTAGCTCAGATGGTAGAGCACTTGCCTGCGAAAGTCAAAGGTCCCGAGTTCGATTCTCGATGGGGCACACAGTTTTAATCTGGCAGGAAGTTTCAGGAAATTATATCACTTCATTTATCTCTAATCGAAATCGGAGTGCTTCTGTTTTACGAGGATTGTCCAGAAAGTAAGTTCCGATCGGTCGCGAAATGGAAACCACAGAGAAAACAAGAAACGTTTTATTTGCAACAGTTAGGTACACCTTCCACCTACTTCTCTATATAGTCGCCACTCCAACTTCGAGTTTTGTGGTAGTGCTGTATCAACTTTCCAATATCATCGTCGTAGAAAGCAGCCGCTTATGCTTTCGTCCAGTTATCTGCACTGGTCTGCAGCTCGTTGTGTGAGGAAAAATTTTCTCTTCATAGCCAGCGGTTCTTGTGAGTAGAGATGAGACTCAAGAGGAGCCAATTACGGACTTTATTGTGGGTGACCAAACACTTCTCATCGGAAACGATGCAGGAGCATCTTCATTGCCCCTGCTGTGTGCGGCCGCGAATTGGCACGAGAAAGGAATTGCTCGACAGTTGTGTTATGTGGGCTGCGTGACACAGGCGAAATCTCTAACCAGGCTCTAATACTTGGCGGGAGGCGCTATTCCCTACGCATCTTTACGTGCACACTGTTCACTCAAAATTGAGAAGAGCGATGCGATGCCGGATTTTCCCAGTGGTTTCCATTTCGCGACCGATCGCAGCTTACTTTCTGGACAACCCTCGTATTTTGACTTGTTCATTGTCAGTAGTTTTGCTAGTTGTATACAGTATTATCATAGGATGATAGATTTCAGTTATAGATTGTAGAAATCCACTATAAGGTCAACATTAAATTTAATTTCATTTACGGTGTATTAGTCGTGATACAATTTTGAAGCTACCACTTTCGCTGTATTGGATTTCGCAGGTGGAAATGTGAGCACAAAAAAAATCTATTTTCATGAGGTTGGAGATAGATATAGAGCTTTTACAAAGCCTAACGAAAAATTCTGTTTTATGGATAACCTAAGATAAACTAAACGCAAAATCACAGCGACTTCTATTTTTCATTGCGAACTACTCGAATTTCGTACCATGGATTAATTTCGAAATAACACAGTAACTACGTATATTAACGAAAAATTAGACAAAATGTTTAAATTTGTGGTAAGTTCCTATGGGACAAAACTGCTTAGGTCATCATTCCCTAAACTTACACAGTACATATACTGTTGTTGTTGTTTTGGTCTTCAGTCCTGAGACTGGTTTGTTGCAGCTCTCTATGCTACCCTATCCTGTGCAAGCTTCTTCATCTCCCAGTACATACTGCAACCTACATCCTTCTGAATCTGTTTAGTGTATTCATCTCTTGATCTCCCTCTACGATTTTTACCATACACGCTGCCCTCCAATGCTAAATTTGTGATTCCTTGATGCCTCAGAACATGTCCTACCAACCGGTCCCTACTTTTTGTCAAGTTGTGCCACAAACTCCTCCTCTCCCCAATTCTGTTCAATACCTTCTCATTAGTTATGTGATCTACCCATCTAATCTTCAGTATTCTTCTGTAGCACCACATTTCGAAAGCTTCTAAAAAAATGGTTCAAATGGCTCTAAGCACTGTGGGACTTAACATCTAAGGTCATCAGTCCCCTAGAACTTAGAACTACGTAAACCTAACTAACCTAAGGACGTCACACACATCCATGCCCGAGGCAGGATTCGAACCTGCGACCGTAGCAGTCGCGCGGCTCCGGACTGAGCGCCTAGAACCGCTAGACCACCGCGGCCGACCGAAAGCTTCTATCCTCTTCTTGTCCAAACTATTTATTGTCCATGTTCCACTTCCATACATGGCTACACTCCATACAAATACTTTCAGAAACGCCTTCCTGACACTTAAATCTATACTCGATGCTAACAAATTTCTCTTCTTCAGAAACGCTTCCCTTGCCATGGCCAGTCTACATATTATATTCTCTCTACTTCGAACATCATCAGTTATTTTGCTTCCCAAATAGCAAAACTCTTTTACTACTCATTTCTTAATCTAATTCCCTCAGCATCACCCGACTTAATTCGACTAGATTCCATTATCCTCGTTTTGCTTTTATTGATGTTCATCTCATATTCTCCTTTCAAGCCACTGTCCATTCCTTTCAATTGCTCTTCCAAGTCCTTTGCTATTTCTGACAGAATTACAATGTCATCGGCGAACCTTAAAGTTTTTATTTCTTCACCATGGATTAAGATACCTACTCCGAATTTTTCTTTTGTTTCCTTTACTGCTTGCTCAATATACAGATTGAATAACACCGGGGAGAGGCTACAATGGTGTCTCACTCCCTTCCCAACGATTGCTTCCCTTTCATGTCCCTCGACTCTTATAACTGCCATCTGGTTTCTGCACAAATTGTGAATAGCCTTTTGCTCCCTGTATTTTACCCCTGCCACCTTTAGAATTTGAAAGAGCGTATTCCAGTCAACATTGGCAAAAGCTATCTCTAAGTCTACAAATACTAGAATCGTAGGTTTGCCTTTCCTTAATTTTTCTTCTAAGATAAGTCGTAGGGTCAGTATTGCCTCACGTGTTCCAATATTTCTACGGAATCCAAACTGATCTTCCCCGAGGGGCCTCTACCAGTTTTTCCATTCGTCTGTAAAGAATTCGCGTTAGTATTTTGCAGCTGTGACTTATTATACTGATAGTTCGGTAATTTTCGCATCTGTCAACAACTGCTTTCTTTGGGATTGGAATTATTACACTCTTCTTGAAGTCTGAGGGTATTTCGCCTGTCTCATACATCTTGCTCACCAGATGGTAGAGTTTTGTCAGGGCTCCCTCTCCCCTAGGCTATCAGTAGTTCTAATGGAATGTTGTCCACTCCCGGGGCCTTGTTTCGACTCAGGTCATTCAGTGGTCTGTCAAACTCTTCACTCAGTATCGTATCTCCCTTTTCATCTTCATCTACATCCCCTTCCATTTCCGTAATATTGTCCTCAAGTACATCGCCCTTGTATAGACCCTCTATATACTCCTTCCACCTTTCTGCTTTCCCTTCTTTGCTTAGAACTGGGTTTCCATCTGAGCTCTTGATATTCATACAAGTGGTTCTCTTTTCTCCAAAGGTCTCTTTAATTTTCATGTAGGCAGTATCTATCATACCTCTAGTGAGATAAGCCTCTACAGCCTTACATTTGTCCTCTAGCCATCCCAGCTTAGCCATTTTGCACTTTGTACTTATACTAACATGTTAAGAACAACAACACACACAACCATGCTCGAGGGGGACTCGAACCTCGGACGAGAGCGCCCGCTCAGTCCGTGACATTGCGCCTCAAACCACGCGGCCGGCCCGTGCGGCATTAGACAGTTCAGTTCGCCATGAAGCTGATATATACTGCAATAAACAACGAAAGAATCAAATTTTTTACCCAATAAATTCTATGAATTGTTCGAAGAATAATGCAGCCCTGCCGCCCGGCGTGCGACACACTGCAGAGCTCTGGCTTAACCGGCGTCCTCCGTGTACACCTGACGGCGCTTACGGTGCAGCGAGTGAACATGCGGACTCCCACACTAAGGCACAAAGTGAGCCAAAATTTTAATCGTAGGCCGTACATTGTCCCAATGCCACTGCATGCAAGTGTGTCAATAAGGGGCGATAGCACCCTACCATCTCGAATGTAACGACGCGTATTAAAGCACTGTAGTTTTCGAACTTCCGTTTGTATGTGGCTAAATTTAGCGGAAGTTAAGGCAATTATCTTTAGCCGTAATCTTTAATAGTTCTTCATTCTTATCGCGCTTTTGATCCTAGTATGACGTAACGATGCTGCAAATGGTCTGTAGTTTTAAAGGTAAACGGCGTAATTTTCAGGGAACGACGTAATTTCTGCGTGCCCTTATTTTCTCCTTGAGTCACCATTAATCTATACAAGTTAATGTGCATTAAATTACGCAACATGTGTCAGGCTGTTGGTTTTGGCCGCTACTTACCCCAGCAGCAAAACCACGACGGGAATCCGCGTTCAGGCAAGAACTGCGCAGCCCGTCAAACGCAGGTGTTCGGGGGTTGTACAGTTCTCGCTCCCTGGAACCAGGCTAGTCAGCTTTACAGCTCCTCGTTTCGTCTGGCACAGATCCGAACAACAAGAATTGCGAGGCACAGAGGAACATTTGGATATTTCGGGTCCTATCTTACGAGTGGAGAAACGATTTAGAGATACCCTATGTGATCGAAAGTATCCGGACACCCCCAAAAACATACTTTTTCATATTAGGTGCACTGTGCTGCCACCTACTGCCAGGTACTCCATGTCAGCGACAGAGCAGAATGGGGCGCTCCGCAGAACTCACGGACTTCGAACGTGATCAGCTAATAGGGTTTCACTCTGTAACGCCGGAAATGCATATCCTCCTATTTCCATCTATTGTACTATAAATTTGTTTTCCTTATTTTTGCTACGTGAATGTATGACATTTCTATGTATTTATATATTGTAATTGTTTTACGGTTTGTATATATATATTTATGCATTTATGTTGGTTTGTTTCGTAAATATTACTTGTATTTTTACGCTGGGTCTTGCCTAGGGAAAACTGCTATCGAACGATTACATCGATAGGTCGTGTGGAGAACGAAAGTGTTTAGGATCTTTGGTAGTGTTAACTCTGCCGCGTGGAGCGCGGGCTGAGCAGAGAGAGTCTGGCTGGAGTAGCGAGTGGAGCAGGTGTGTTGTGTGAAGCTCCCGCGAGTTGCCGCGCTTTCGGGGTTTGGCAGCATGTAATTGCGCTCGACTTGCGATGATAGTTTCTGACATGGTGTCGCGGATGGGAAGCATTAGCTGGCGCATATCAAGAGCCCGTTTCGTCTGGTGACCGTGTCGAGAAGAAGGCGCGCCAACATCCAGCTTCTGCAACAACGACGGCCGATAATGAATGACTGTCGCCACCTCCTCGATCGACGGCTTCAAACCTTCAATCAACCAACAAGGAAGACTGGAAGCACGTAAAGTTTTAGAACTGTATGGCAGACCTCAGATTTTCAAACTTTTAAAATTGTTGCATCACAAAATTACAGCAACTTAGCATGAACGTTTGTTGCTCATTGTCCCAATTGCATTACCAAGCAGGATCCCTTCCTTTTCCGGAATGAACCCGAGTGTCGTTGAAATTCAAACGCCAGCATCATTCTATTTCACTGCTTTAATTTCAAAGTTCAGTTAAAGTATTCGTAGCTGGCTACAATACTTAGATTACACAAGCACAAATTAAGAGTGCGAGTTTTGTTACCATATTTTAGCTTACCTGTGACTGCAGCTCAGCTTGGTACCTACTAAATTTTACTATTGTTAATTGTTCAGAATCATTTAATTCAAGTTCAAAGTTAAATCTCTTATTTCTAAATTGCGTAGATTCAAGTAGCTTTTGAAATGATTGTTGAGGTAGCCCAAGACTAACCGCATTTTACTGAATTTCGATGTGCTTCAGAAAGAAAGCTCACTATTAACTTCATTCACTAAATTAACTTTCGATTTTCCTGTTTTATTAATTCTTTTGCTACATTAAGTCAGAGTGTAGCGAAATTTATTACTTCTGACAAACTTTCAGTTTTCACACTACACGTGTCAACCTTCAGTTGCCGCGCTCCTAGTGCTAATTATATGTGTAATAACCTTTCTTTTTCAGTTACTATACTAATTGTCCATAGGACTGGCGACTGTAATTTCCCCCAAATCTCAAATATCTAATTACCACTAGTTAATTGTTAACGTAACAGCCGCACATTTACTTTCTTTATTAACTTTACCCCTTTTCAAAATTAATTTCCACCAGTTTCATTTGCATTTTTCCTTTCATTTAGATGTAACCCTTTCCTCCCTCCTTACCGACAGATTAACTTCGGTGACGATTGCTTTTCCCAAATTTCCATTAGGTACACGCGGTTTAATTTTTCACTGTCATTAAGGTCGATAAGAGAGGGGGAGGTTACAACTCGTCATATGTCTGTATGCGAGATTTCCACACTCCTAAACATCCCTAGGTCCACTAGTTCCGATGTGATAGTGAAGTGGAAACGTGAAGGGACAAGTACAGCAGAAAAGTGTACAGGCCGACCTCGTCTGTTGCCTGACAAAGACTGCCAACAGTAAAGAGGGTGGTAATGTGTAATAGGCAGACATCTATCCAGACCATCACACAGGAATTCCAAACTGCATCAGCATCCACTGCAAGCACTATGGCAGTTAGGCGGGAGATGAGAACACTTGGATTTCATGGTCGAGCGGCTGCTCATAAGCCACACATCACGACGGTAAATGCAAAACGACGCCTCGTTTGGTGTAAGGAGCGTAAACATTGGGCGACTGAACAGTGGAAAAACGATGTGTGGAGTGACTAATCACGGTACACAATTTGGCGATCCGATGGCGGGGTGGTGGATATAGCGAATGCCCGGCGAACGTCATCTGTCAGCGTGTGTAGTGCCAACAGTAAAATTCGGAGGTGGTGGTGTTATGGTGTGGTCGTGTTTTTCCTGGAAGGAGCTTACAACCATTGTTGTGTTGCATGGCACTATCACAGCACAGGCCTACATTGAGGTTTTATGCACCTTCTTGCTTCCCACTGTTTAAGAGCAATTCGGGGATGGCGATTGCATCTTTCAACACAATCGAGGACCTTTTCATAACGCACGGCCTCTGGCGGAGTAGGTACACGACAATAACAGCCCTGTAATGGACTAGCCTGCACAGAGTCCTGACCTGAATCCTATAGAACACGTTTGGGATGTTTTGGAACGCCGACTTCGTGCCAGGCCTCACCGACCGACATCGATACCTCTCCTCAGTGCAGTACCCCGTGAAAAACGGGCTGCCATTCCCCAAGAAACCTTCCGGTACCTGATCAACCGTATGCCACCGACAGTGGAAGCTGTCATCAAGGCTAAGGGTGGGCGAACACCATATTGAATCCCAGCATTACCGATGGAGGGCGCCACGAACTTGCAAGTAATTTTCAGCCAGGTGTTCAGATACTTTTGATCACATAGTGTATGCATATACTCACTACACGCTACGATTTGAAACTAGGATTACAATAACTTCAAGATCGAAGAAGACAGAAAAATTAGCTATAAAATATTAGTCGCCGATTACCTGGTTCTCGTATGCCCCACTTAGTTGTGATGAATAATTTTGTAAATAGTGCAAGTATTTATTATGTACAACATTACACATAGATGGATAAGACATCAGCGCCATCTAGAAAGGAAACAACCGCAACAGAATTTAGACTACTTTCAAGAAACAGGTATTTTATAACACTAGCCAGAGCCGTAAGTCGATTCAGTAAATGAGAGTGATTTTCATCTCGTTCTCCCCGCAGCTGCCTCCGAAACATACTTTCACACTCGGGAATCCAATGCTACCACCATCATTCAGTACTTGTTTCCTACCACATGCTTTTTCTTAATTTTCACGGCTGTACACATGTGGAAAATTTAGGAGGTGACAGTTTACTGAATACCAAGTAAGGATTTTTGGATTGTACAGAATGTTTTGTAGCAGTAGTCAGCTGGCAGGGAGTGGTGAGGTGCTAGGCCGAAATTAAATGGTTCCCTTCGGGAAAAATTTTGTCACACTCAGTTTCAAAACACAAAAATTATGAATACTGATAATATGATAACTTTAAACATTTGCATGATATGATCAAAGACTCTATTGAAACCACTCACGTCAACATTTAAATTATTTTCTTTACAAGATAAAACTTAAGCATTCTATTCTTAAGTAAATTGAGCGTTAGGAAAGCAAATTAAAAGAACAGGAAAAAAATTAATGTGATCAACCATAGAATGAAAGTTAGGAACACAGCATGGAAAACTAATGAACCATCAATACAACCTGAAATTAAAAAAAAATGTTCAAATGTGTGTGAAATCTTATGGGGCTTAACTGCTAAGGTCATCAGTCCCTAAGCTTACACACTACTTAAGCTAAATTATCCTAAGGACAAACACACATACCCATGCCCGAGGGAGGACTCGAACCTCCGCCGGGACCAGCCGCACAGTCCATGACTGCAGCGCCTCAGACCGCTCGGCTAATCGCGCGCAGCACATGAAATTCATTTAAAGCTTTTTTGAGTCATCAATCTTCTGACTGGTATAATTTCTAGATCTTACAGTTTTTCGTAAAAGCCTAAGCTGGTAATAATACAAAGACACGCTACTCCACTGTACGGAATTTAAATTTCCACACTTGCAAGAAAACTCAGTAACATATTCTGAGATTAGCTCACAATAACTTGTACAGCGTGTAACAAATGCCTGCTTCTTGAATGCCTGCTTCTTAATGCCTAAAGATAATACACTGAAGCGTCAAAGGAACTCGTACAGGCATGAGTATTTAAATATAGAGATTTGTAAACAGGCAGAATACGGCGCTACGGTCGGCAATATCTATATAGGACAACCAGTGTCTTGCACAGTTGTTAGATCGTTTACTGCTGGTACAATGCCAGGTTATTAAGATTTTAGTGAGTTTGAAGGTGGTGTTATAGTCGGCAGACGAGCGATGGGACACAGCATCTCCGAGGTAGCGACGAAGTGGGTATTTTCCCGTACGACCATTTCATTAGTGTACCGTAAGTATCAGCAGTCCGGTAAAACATCAAATCTCCGACACCGCTGCGGCCGGAAATGGGACCAATGACGACTGAAGAGAATCGTTCAAAGTGACAGAATTGCAGCCCTTCAGCAAATTGCTGCAGATTTTAATGCTGGGCCATCAAGAAGTGTCAGCGTACGAACCATTAAACGAAATATCATTGATATGGGCCGGCCGCGGTGGCCGAGCGGTTCTAGTCCGGAACCGCGCGACTGCTACGGTCGCAGGTTCGAATCCTGCCTCGGGCATTGACGTGTGTGATGTCCTTAGGTTAGTTAGGTTTAAGTAGTTCTAAGTTCTAGGGGACTGATAACCTCAGATGTTAAGTCCCATAGTGCTCAGAGCCATTTGAACCATTTTATCACCGATATGGCCTTTCTGAGCCGAAGGCCCACTCGTGTACCCTTGATGACTGCACAACACAAAGCTTTACGCCTCACTTTGGCCCGTCAGCACCGACATTGGACTGTTGATTACTGGAAACATGTTGGCTGGTCCGACGAGTGTCGTTTAAAATTGTATCGGGTGGGTGGACGTGTAGGGGTATGAAGACAACCTTATGAATCCATGGACTCTGCATGTCAGCATATAACGCTACCGTCTGCTACTGCTATACCATAACCTTAAAGTTGGAGGCAGGTCGTGAAATAAAACTATCTAGTTAAAACAATTATGGTATAAAGCAACAGAGCGGTGTTACCCTCTGAGAGGAATTTTGTTATGTTGACCGTGTTGTACCTAAAGGTGGTGGCTTATCGGAAATGAAAGTCAGAATTACGTAAATATTTGAACAGTACAAACAATATTTTACCTATCTACACTGTTCAAAGAACAACGAAAACGGTCGCCAGCCTAATTAGGCAAGAGGATGACTGACATTCTTGTTCAAGAAATTAAGTATGAGTAACTTTAAACGGACAAACACAACCCCTATTTTGCCACACGCGAGTGCAACGAACTCTGACACCTGCATACGTTCACGGTTAAGATTGGAAGCTAACAGAGCAGAACAAAATATTTGCGTAAATATAACAGATAACGAAACACACTATTACTTTCAGGGCTTATTCAAACTGAATGGTCTTTATAACATTGCTATTAATATTCACTGCAGAATCATAAATTGAACATAGCTTAAGTATTATTTTTCAAACACTATCCTAATTGACATAGAATTATAAATGTTGTTCACTGCAAAATTATGAACTGGTCACAGGTTAAGTCTCTCTCAGTTAAATACTTTACTATTTAAAATGAAAGTTAATTGGAATTCACTAACAGGTTACTTCTCACTGTCTTTTGAATAAAGAAATTATTGTTTTCATAAATAGTGGTAAAGGATGACCAGTGGATCTTATTACACTATTAATATGCACTTTCAATACTGGAAAGAAACAAGTGCTTAGCTAGCAAATACAACTTTTCACAACTGCAATTCAAGACTTTTGCTGCAGTGAGACACAATGTTGACAAATTTGCAATAAACTGACTCACCTTTTAAAATTTACTACAGGCAGCACTATGATCATTACCTTAGCAAAACTTTATAAGCCTCAGTCTTAAGAACTCTTAATTTTGAAGTAGACAACAACATATTAATAAACAGTTTTAATAGGAAAATTATTTTCAGCAAGCATCATTAACTTTAACTCACTCTCTTGCCACATTAACTTTAACTTTCTTTTTACTATGTTCAAGAGGCATCAATTAGCAAAACACTGGGCTTTAATGTTGTTTCAGTAAGGACACTCAGTAATCACTTTAGTTCAAACGGAGAGGAACCTGAGAAGTGTTGTGATAGGGAAAAAATCAAGGTAGGTACATGAATTCAATTATAAGTTACCTTATACTTGTGCACACTAAATCGCCCAATAAGCTGATCCTTCACTGTACATCATTATAGTATTCCGTTACAGTGATTGCGCAATGGGGTGGCAACTGCATATTGGTAGGTGGATTTGCAGGCAGAATTGCTGGACTCTGTCTCTTCCTGGTGGCGATGATGGATACCAATTCCAGAATTGTCCCGCTATTTATCCATCCATCCGAGGCATTGGAAAGTGGCAGAAAAAGCCTCTCTCGGAACCAGCACAATATACAACTTTTACATGGCAGTGGACAGTTTGGTAGCTCGACTAACTCTTGGTTCCACCTTTTCTACCTAGGCCAACCACAATTTGCGCGCGCTACTCAGTTCCGTTCCCGAGGGGAACTACACTGCCTCTTACACACAAAATAACTAAGAATCCTAAGTGAAGGTCAGCAGTTTATATAACAGCAAATAAACATTTTAAATAATACAGAACATTTGCACATATTAGTATTTCTACAAAAAATTATTCACCCAAATTACAATTATATATAGTAAGTTTTGTTCCCTCCAAATGAGACAAAGAATTTAAATGACAGATATACTACATTACATAGAATCAAATCATGACATAAAAGTTTTTACAAAGAGAGGAGTATACAATTTTGTGTTATCGATTCAAACACATTTACAGAAGCTCAACGATGTAACATTAAATAAAACAAAAGCAAAATACATCAGTAGAGTATTAGAGCTATGGTGTTACAAGCAGGGTACTTTTGAAGCTGGTGGAGGCTCCATAGTGATGCAGTTGGAGGGATATGGGACCCGTGATGAGTCTAGATACGACTCTGACAAGTGAGACGTACGTAAGCATCCTGTCTCGTCGCCTGCATCCATTCAGACCATTGTGCATTCCGAAGGACTTGGGCGCTTCCAGCAGGACAATGCGTCGTCCCACACGTCCAGAATTGCTACAGAGTGGCTCCAGGAACACTCTTCTGAGTTTAAACACTTCCGCTGGCCACGAAACTCCCCAGACACGAACATTATTGAGCATGTCCGGGATGTCTTGCAACGTGCTGTTGAGAAGAAATCTCCACCCCCTCGTGCTCTTACGGGCTTATGGACAGCCCTGCAGGATTCATGGTGTCAGTTCCCTCCAGCACTGCTTCAGACATTAGTCGAGTCCATGTTCCGTCGTGCTGCGGCACTTCTGCGTGCTCGCGGGGGTCCTACACGATATTAGGCAAGTGTACCAGTTTCTTTGGCTCTTCGGTGTGTGTAAAGACTCTGGCTGTACCAAACAGAAAATAGTTAATGATCCTAATTATGTAATGACAAGTGAGGCAATTCGCAGCAGAGGAAATGAAGTGAAGTACTGTGTTCTCATCCTATGCAGATGGTCTCATATTGAGCCATTAATAGTATGAGAGTCACCCTCTGTCAAAGTCGCCACCGTCATGATAGTCTGCGGCTTCCTGTAGCTCAGACTGAATTTGCAAAATTTTGAACAGATAGAAACAAGTATGCCACAAATTTCTGTAACAAAAAGAGATTACTAGAAGCAGCTAACAAAGAACAAAAATCACGCAAGGTACATTGCTTGCAAGTTTAATACGGAATCTTTAGTCATCTATATTCATAACATTTCAATTCACACTAGAACGACAAATAATGCGACCGGTATCCAGGTAAGGTTAAGCAATACCTAGAACACTGCAAGTTACTTAAGTACTTACTCAACCTTTCTGAGGTTTCACATAAGCAAACATTCTTTAATCAAGGCGCTAAGAACTAGTTGATCATTATAGAACAATTTCTCACCTGTTTTTGGTGGATCCGAATATCGCGGAACATGGCTTGGATGTTACAGTTTCCTCTGTCAGGAGCCAGGAAGTTCGATCAGGACTCCTGCGATTAGCGTCTCGCAGTGTTGTCAACGTGCGACTGCACTGGTGAGGATTCAGCTCTGACGTATATTCCAGAATGGTGGTTGATCCGCCCAAATGTACCTCAGTGCACTGACAGAACACGACCAAGATACACTTACCACTGTCACGATTGAAGGCTGACCTCGCTACCACAACTGATACCTGGAGGCGTCGTCCTTCACTTGACACACAGACGGCGGGCCGACTGTTGTGGCGCCTGTAGCAGCGCAAACTTGAGGCCTTAAGGGGCTCCGGAACGCCCTATACTTGCAATGTTAAAATAACGCTTATAAATTACATCTTTCCTCACAAAGTATTTGAGGTAGGAAGTTGAACTTTTTACAGATTATTTATTGGAATATGGGCTACAACTTAATACAGGAATTTTACAAAATTTTAGTTCAGTTATTAAAGATGATTTTTTTTCAATTGTAATGAAAATTCACAACATTTTTTTGCAACTTTTTATTTATATATTCAAAAATATACAGATTTTTTGGAAAAAGGCTGTGTTAAATTATGCAGAAGGTACTGTGTAACATTTACTGAAAGTTTGAAACAAATATGTTTGGAAGATCCTTAGAAAACATGTAATTAGTATGAGAAAATAAAAGTTTTGGGAATCGAGCGACAAAGATTGGATTAACTTTTTACTGCATTCCAGGTCCATACGATGGATTACCTTCATCCTCTGCAAACTCCTCCTCCAGCTTCCTCTTGTTCCTCCTCCTGTTTACTCTTGCTTGTATTTCTAGACTCTTTACAGCCCTGTCTACAGGCCGAAGGCGTTCCTTGTCTAAAGCAAGCATCGCTCGTACCATGCTAGAACCTATCTTCATTCCCATATTTCTAAATACCTTGCACCTTACAATGTTGCCATTATTGAAAGTCGCAACAGCATCATACACGCCAAAGTGAAGTGTTTCTATTCCAACAAATACAGTCTTGGGGATTCTCGACCTTATAACACTATTTACACTTTCATTGGGGTTTTGAGTTTTTCCGTGAATACACTTTTTCAACAGTTCAGGTGCTTCTAAGTCTCTGAAAATAGGTTTTATCACCTCCATTATTGCATGAGGCAGACTATGCTTATGAGTGTACACTTCACCAGTTAGCAATCCTTTGTTATATTTACACCAACTGTCTTCGTCTTTGGGACACAAGCTATGTTGGGGATTTTCATCGGTTGAAGAAGTATGAAAAAAAAAGAGCCCAAACAGCCTTCTTCATTTCGTCGACACTTTGTGTATTTTGCCTAATAGCCATTCCGTAATAGTTCTGTATTTTGTCAATTACACTGTCAGTTAACCTTCCCTTCCCATCCAACCCTTTACCATCACTGAGTTTTTGTTTTTTGTACGAAGCTTTCAGTCGCCGAAGTCTTGTTTCCATTCGCTTCTGTACGTGTCCAATACATTCAAATTTCTGCACTACAACATCATCACCATAGGGCTTCAGTGCTTGAACATGTTTGAAACTTTTAGAATCACCGTCACCAAGGTAATTAACATATCGCACAGCGCCACAGTGGGTCACGCCCATGTAGAACACATTTCAAAAAAAAAAAATTTAAAAATAGTTGTAGTCTTCGGAATTGAATAAATTATATATCTATTAAAAGGTAATAGTCCTGCAGATTCAGAAAACGCAAAAAAGTAAAAATTGAACTTTTCATGATTTCGAGCCTTTCCGGAGCCTCTTAACCGCCGGAAACACGATTTCACGCCACTGTTCACCCGACACCCTACAGTGTAGGGCCTACACCCTGGCTGGTCTCCGGCGTCACCGCGCACGCGCGTAAACAGGACGCCTCTCTGCCTCGCTCTCCTCTGGCGGGAAAACTGAAGACCACAATCGCAGCGGGAAGACAAAGACGGCTGGAGGCAAAGATTGATGGCGCATGACTCATATTTCTTGGGGCACGAGTTGGGTGACGTACATAAATGTACGTCCCTGGTAGGACCAGAACTGAAATTGAAGGGAGCAAAGTAACAGCAGTCAAATTTTAATTTAGTGAGGATGCTACAGAACTACTGTCCCAGGTTACTTCTTGCACCACTGCTCAGACGAGTGATATAGAAGTGTCAGAGAAACAGCTCAAAAAGCGCTACGGTTCGATGGAATCCGCGAAGTATTATATACAACAACTATAGCTGAGTTAGCTCCTATTATAACCATAATACAACCGAGGCCTATTTATAGGAACCATGCTCAGTGGCTGGAAGACAGCACAGGTCACACCGATCTACAAGAAGGTAGAAAAAATGATTTACAAAGCTACCGTCAAATCCCGTTAACTTGAACAACGTACTTGTCTCCAGCGTTTGCTAGAAACGTTCTGGTAGAGCAGAGGGTATCTCAGGTGCGCGATCGATTTTGATGTTCATTGGCTGTACGGTCGTCTAAGAGACAGTCGCACACGTATCGCATCACCCAATAAATATTCCCCCAACTCCTTAACAGTTAGTAAGTGCAGACAGAATTTTGGCCAGCTATGATAGTCTAAAATGTTCCTAACACTAGCTACTTTATGTTTAGAAATAAAAAGAAAGTATATTCAAACCTGAAGTTTATGAACTGACATAATAGAAGGTCGAGTCCCTTACAGTTACGAAAATGCTAAGTGCAGCACATCACGTTACTGTTCAGTACTAGAAATTATTTTGGCTGACGGCCGAAAACATCAGGCGCACCAGTACTGTTTAAAATTTGAAGTCCACGTCTGCCTATCGGTACTTTACTGAGTTTTAAGATCATCTGCACGAAATTTTACAAGTCCACCGGCCGAGAAACTTCAAGGTCTCAGATCTGATGCAAGAATTTTATTTTATTCTTATTTTTTATTTTTTACAATTCTGTGAAACTGTGCTTCGAAAACTCATAAATCATGCGTCTAAACTTGTTCAAGTGTCAAAGCGAACAGTTCCGAGCCGAGACGGCCACCACCTGTTTAAATGAGGGTTTCCCAGAAACCAATGCACTGCATTTTTTTCTTCAACAGTTCACTATTGCGTATAATGACAATTACACAAGTGAAAGAATCGTGTTTTGTCCACACACTATTTTTCCACGTAATCTCCATCTCGTTCTATGGGTTTCCTCCAGCGCGAAACATAGGCGGGTGTGCCCTGTCGGTACCAATCCTCTTGCTGGTGGCGGAGTCGGTACTTCACTGTGTGAATCGTCTCGGAGCAGAGTACAGAATTCTTTAAAAGCAAATACAGATCTGCAAGAGGGTGAGAAACATGTTGTTGTTGTGGTCTTCAGTCCTGAGACTGGTTTGATGCAGCTCTCCATGCTACTCTATCCTGTGCAAGCTTCTTCATCTCCCAGTACCTACTGCAACCTACATCCTTCTGAATCTGCTTAGTGTATTCATCTCTTGGTCTCCCTCTTCAACTTTTACCCTCCACGCTGCCCTCCAATACCAAATTGGTGATCCCTTGATGCCTCAGAACATGTCCTACCAACCGATCCCTTCTTCTAGTCAAGTTGTGCCACAAACTTCTCTTCTCCCCAATCCTATTCAATACATCCTCATTAGTTATGTGATCTACCTATCTAATCTTCAGCATTCTTCTGTATCACCAGATTTCGAAAGCTTCTATTCTCTTCTTGTCCAAACTAGTTATCGTCCATGTTTCACTTCCATACATGGCTACACTCAGTACACATACTTTCAGAAATGACTTCCTGACACTTAAATGTATACTCGATGTTAACAAATTTCTCTTCTTCGGAAACTCTTTCCTTGCCATTGCCAGTCTACATTTTATATCTTCTCTACTTCGACCATCATCAGTTATTTTGCTCCCCAAATAGCAAAACTCCTTTACTACTTTAAGTGTCTCATTTCCTAATCTAACTCCCTCAGCATCACCCGACTTAATTCGACTACATTCCATTATCCTCGTTTTGCTTTTGTTAATGTTCATCATATATTCTCCTTTCGCGACACTATCGATTCCGTTCAACTGCTCTTCTAAGTCCTTTGCTGTCTCTGACAGAATTACAATGTCATCAGCGAACCACAAAGTTTTTATTTCTTCTCCATGGATTTTAATACCTACTCCGAATTTTTCTTTTGTTTCCTTTAATGCTTGCACAATATACAGATTGAATAACTTCGGGGAGAGGCTACAACCCTGTCTCACTCCCTTCCCAACCACTGCTTCCCTTTCATGTCCCTCAAATCTTATAACTGCCATCTGGTTTCTGTACAAATTGTAAATAGCCTTTCGCTCCCTGTATTTTACCCCTGCCACCTTCAGAATTTGAAAGAGAGAATTGCACTCAATATTGTCAAAAGCTTTCTCTTAGTCTACAAATGCTAGAAACGTAGGTTTGCCTTTCCTTAATCTACCTTCTAAGATAAGTCGTAAGGTCAGTATTGCCTCACGTGTTCCTATATTTCTACGGAATCCAAACTGATCTTCCCCGAGGTCGGCTTATACCAGTTTTTCCATTCGTCTGTAAAAAATTCTTGTTAGTATTTTGCAGCTGTGACTTATTAAACTGATAGTTCGGTAATTTTCACATCTGTCAACACCTGCTTTCTTTGGGATTGGAATTATTATATTCTTCTTGAAGTCTGAGGGTATTTCGCATGTCTCATACATCTTGCTCACCAGATGGTAGAATTTTTGTCAGGAATGGCTCTCCCAAGGCCGTCAGTAGTTCTAATGGATTGTTGTCTACTCCCATGGCTTTGTTGCGGCCCAGGTCTTTCAGTTCTCTGTCAAACTCTTCACGCAGTATCGTATATTCCATTTCATCTTCATCTAGATCCTCTTCCATTTCCATAATATTGATCTCAAGTACATCGCCCTTGTATAGACCCTCTATATACTCCTTATACCTTCCTGCTTTCCCTTCTTTGCTTAGAACTGGGTTTCCATCTGAGCTCTTGATATTCATCAAAGTGGTTCTCTTTTCTCCAAAGGTCTCTTTAATTTTCCTGTAGGCAGTATCTATGTTACCCCTAGTGAGATAAGCCTCTACATCCTTACATTTGTCCTCTAGCCATCGCTGCTTAGCCATTTTGCACTTCCTTTCGATCTCATTTTTGTGACGTTTGTATTCCTTTTTGCCTGCTCCATTTACTGCATTTTTGTATTTTCTCCTTTCACCAATTAAATTCAATATTTCTTCTGTTACCCAAGGATTTCTACTAGCCTTCGTCTTTTTACCTATTTGATCCTCTGCTGCCTTCACTACTTCATCCCTCAAACCTACCCATTCTTCTTCTACTGTATTTCTTTCCCCAATTCCTGTCAATTGTTCCCTTATGCTCTCCCTGAAACTCTGTACAACCTCTGGTTTATTAGTCGGTTTATCCAGGTCCCATCTCCTTAAATTCCCACCTTTTTGCAGGTTCTTCAGTTTTAATCTACAGGTCATAACCAATAGATTGTGGTCAGAGTCCACATCTGCCCCTGGAAATGTCTTACAATTTAAAACCTGGTTCCTAAATCTCCGTCTTACCATTATATAATCTATCTGAAACCTGTCAGTATCTCCAGGCTTCTTCCATGTATACAACCTTCTTTCATGATTCTTGAACCAAATGTTAGCTATGATTAAGTTGTGCTCTGTGCAAAATTCTACCAGGCGGCTTCCTCTTTCATTTCTTACCCCCAATCCATATTCACCTACTATGTTTCCTTCTCTCCCTTTTCCTACTGACGAATTCCAGTCACCAATGACTATTAAATTTTCGTGTCTCTTCACTATCTGAATAATTTCTTTTATTTCTTGATACATATCTTCAATTTCTTCGTAATCTGCAGAACTAGTTGGCATATAAACTTGTACTACTGTGGTAGGCATGGGCTTCGTATCTATCTTGGCCAGAATAATGGGTTCACTATGCTGTTAGTAGTAGCTTACCCGAATTCCTATTTTTATATTCATTATTAAACCGACTCCTGCATTACCCCTATTTGATTTTGTATTTATAAACCTGTATTAACCTGACCAAAAGTCTTGTTCCTCCTGCCAGCGAACTTCACTAATTCCCGCTACATGTAACTTTAACCTATGCATTTCCCTTTTTAAATTTTCTAACCTGCCTGCCCGATTAAGCGATCTGACATTCCACGCTCCGATCCCTAGAACGCCAGTTTTCTTTCTCCTGATAACGACGTCCTCCTGAGTAGTCCCCGCTCGGAGACCCGAATGGGGGACTATTTTACCTCCGGAATATTTTACCCAAGAGGACGCCATCATCATTTAATCGTACAGTAAAGCTGCATGCCCTCGGGAAAAATTACGACTGTAGTTTCCCCTTGCTTTCAGCCGTTCGCAGTACCAGCACAGCAAGGCCGTTTTGGCTAGTGTTACAAGGCCAGATCAGTCAATCATCCAGACTGTTGCCCCTGCAACTACAGAAAAGGCTGCTGCCCCTCTTCAGGAACCACACGTTTGTCTGGCCTCTCAACAGATACCCCTCCGTTGTGGTTGCACCTACGGTACGGCTATCTGTATCGCTGAGGCACGCAAGCCTCCCCACCAACGGCAAGGTCCATGGTTCTTGGGGGGGGGGGGGGATGAGAAACATAATGGATTAAAAACAAAAAGAATCAGCTGGACTCGAATGAGGTCAGCAGCAGTCTTTTTGTTTTAAATCTTCAATATAAACCCGAGTTTGATCCACCAATATTATTTCCGCAGCAGGGAGGATGACTCACGAGTGCGTACGTACAGTCGTTATCATTGGCCGAAACATTAAACTACTCTCATGGTGAGAAAGAACTTTTGATTTCTGCCACGATCTAAGAGAGAAATGTCTATTACTGGTTAACCACAGTGGACTCTTTAGGAGAACGGAGATTGTTCCCGATGACAGAAATTTTTCTTGGTGGTAACTCGGAAGGTCTTCCGCAGTTTGCTAACGAGAATCCGGTGTTGGCAGAATAAGCAAGGGAAGGAAAGCATAGACACATTTCGTTTCAGATCTCCACAGGGGAAACGCTTCCCTTTAGATCTAGAGAAGAACATCTTACATTTCCAGAAGCTTCTTCGTCTTGGACGATGCTGCGGCTCAACTCAAGATTCTCAACTATCACTGCGGCCCTTCTTTGCATCTGCGTTTTCGAATGATGGAGAACATGAGCTGCGGTTGTGAGCATTGTAACGAGCCAATCACGTAGTTGTATGTTTCAAATTCACACAGTCAACTAGTTAAATTCAACATGCGCTTAGGAAAGGTAACTTGTGGTTACATGTACTGTTCTGCTTCAGTCCCTTAACTCGTTGACTAACTCAGCAATTATTGGCCGTTCATGTGAACGTAGCTAGTCGTATTATTTCCCTTCCAATTCTACTCACCTGTGCCAAAGGATTATCACATATCCTTTGCAGTTCATTTGAACTGTCTGCATTTTATAATTATTTGTCGACATAAAAGTTTTCTGGGTATGGTACCGCGTCATAATCTAAAAAACTACTGCTTCTGGAGAAAAAAACCAACGTTTCGGCCACGGTTGCAGCGTCCGTCTTATGGGTCTAATGGGGCGTTCTAGCTATGCAGTGTCCTCTGTATTTTGTTGTTACTGTTCACTGCGCATGCCATTACGTCATAATTTTAGAAAAGGTAGTTAGTTTCATTGGTCACTTAAGGAAGAAGGAGAGGGAACTTTAATAGGTGGAGGGAGAACGTGATCTCTGTTGCGTATTGGCTCTTGTGTTATGTACCATGATTGGTGGTCACCGTCGAATGAGACGTTGGCTGCTGTTTACCAACTGCTGGACGTCGGCCGCGTGGCGGCAGTTACTCGCCGGTAGTGCCCGAGCCTCGTGTTGACAGTGCGGTCTGTTGGGCTCTGATTGCTGGCAGCCAAGATGGGGCAAGCCTGAGTCCATCCTCCCTGTTCATGTTATTAGGGTGTTTGAGAATTTCGATGGCCTCTCTGATTTTGCGTTTCGTCTTAGTTGGCTGCTTGTCCAACACACAGGCTTCGCTGAATTTTATTTCTTTTCCGCAGTCATGGTGATGTTCTGCCACTGCGGATTTATTGTGTTGCCCTAGACGAATGTAACGCTCGTGTTCCCGAATGCGCGTTGCTGTTGGCCTACCAGTCACGCCGATTTATGCCTCTCCACATTCGCATTCCACCTTGTAAACGCCTGCAGTGTGTAATGCATCCACCTTGTCCTTGGTGGAGCCTAGCACGTCCTGGATCCTTCGACCACTATAGAAGACACGCTGCACCCCAACGCGGAGAAGGTGTTTGCCTATTCGGTCAGTAACATTTTTCACATAAGGTAAGCGCCCTGTTGGCTGCAGTATGTCTATTTCTTGCTTATCGTTCTTGTTTGTGTTCATCGACAAGGCTGTGTTTATCGACTTATGGCTGTAACCATTGGCTAGAAACGTTGTGCGTAGCCTTTTCAGATCAGGTGTGATGTTTTGACCATCACTTCACCAGGCGCTGCGCACGGACCGCCACAACGTTTCTGGCCAACGGCTACAGCCATAAGTCGATAAACGCAGCCTTGTCGATGAACACAAACAAGAAAGATAAGCAAGAAATAGACAAACTGCAGCGCACAGTGCGCTTACCTTATGTGAAAAATGTTACTGACCGAATAGGCAAACACCTTTGCCGCGTTGGGGTGCAGCCTGTCTTCTATAGCGGTCGTAGGATCCAGGACGTGCTAGGCTCCACTAAGAATAAGGTGGATGCATTACGGATGACACAGTTGTTCTGCGCTGGGTGGTGGTAGGATTGGGCGTGCAGATACCTGTCTGCATCTACATCTACATCTACATTTATACTCCGCAAGCCACCCAACGGTGTGTGGCGGAGGGCACTTTACGTACCACTGTCATTACCTCCCTTTCCTGTTCCAGTCGCGTATAGTTCGCGGGAAGAACGACTGTTTGAAAGCCTCCGTGCGCGCTCTAATCTCTATAATTTTACATTCGTGATCTCCTCGGGAGGTATAAGTAGGGGGAAGCAATATATTAGATACCTCATCCAGAAACGCACCCTCTCGAAACCTGGCGAGCAAGCTACACCGCGATGCAGAGCGCCTCTCTTGCAGAGTCTGCCACTTGAGTTTGTTAAACATCTCCGTAACGCTATCACGGTTACCAAATAACCCTGTGACGAGACGCGCCGCTCTTCTTTGGATCTTCTCTATCTCCTCCGTCAACCCGATCTGGTACGGATCCCACACTGATGCGCGATACTCAAGTATAGGTCGAAAGAGTGTTTTGTAAGCCACCTCCTTTGTTGATGGACTACAATTTCTAAGGACTGTCCCAATGAATCTCAACCTGGTACTCGCCTTACCAACAATTAATTTTATATGATCATTCCACTTCAAATCGTTCCGCACGCATACTCCCAGATATTTTACAGAAATAACTGCTACCAGTGTTTGTTCTGCTATCATATAATCATACAATAAAGGATCCTTCTTTCTATGTATTCGCAATACATTACATTTGTCTGTGTTAAGGGTCAGTTGCCACTCCCTGCACCAAGTGGCTATCCGCTGCAGATCTTCCTGCATTTCGCTACAATTTTCTAATGCTGCAACTTCTCTGTGTATTACAGCATCATCCGCGGAAAGCCGCATGGAACTTCCGACACTATCTACCAGGTCATTTATATATATTGTGAAAAGCAATGGTCCCATAACACTCCCCTGTGGCACGCCAGAGGTTACTTTAACGTCTGTAGACGTCTCTCCATTGATAACAACATGCTGTGTTCTGTTTGCTAAAAACTCTTCAATCCAGCCACACAGCTGGTCTGATATTCCGTAGGCTCTTACTTTGTTTATCAGGCGACAGTGCGGAACTGTATCGAACGCCTTCCGGAAGTCAAGGAAAATAGCATCTACCTGGGAGCCTGTATCTAATATTTTCTGGGTCCCATGAACAAATAAAGCGAGTTGGGTCTCACACGATCGCTGTTTCCGGAATCCATGTTGATTCCTACATAGTAGATTCTGGGTTTCCAAAAACGACATGATACTCGAGCAAAAAACATGTTCTAAAATTCTACAACACATCGACGTCAGAGATATAGGTCTATAGTTTTGCGCATCTGCTCGACGACCCTTCTTGAAGACTGGGACTACCTGTACTCTTTTCCAATAATTTGGAACCTTCCGTTCCTCTAGAGACTTGCGGTACACGGCTGTTAGAAGGGGGGCAAGTTCTTTCGCGTACTCTGTGTAGAATCGAATTGGTATCCCGTCAGATCCAGTGGATTTTCCTCTGTTGAGTGATTCCAGTTGCTTTTCTATTCCTTGGACACTTATGTGTAGGTTTGCGATATATTCTGTGCCCCAGTGTGCCCTCCGTTCTCCTGTAAACTTTGACGTCTAGAAATGGGATTGCACCATTCTTTTCTTCTTAGAACGTGAACTGTATCTTCCCGTGCACATTGTTGAAATATTCGTGAAACATGGGTAGCTCCGTTTCACCGTGAGGCCATATAGCGAACGTGTCGTCTACGTATCTGAACCAGCAACGAGGGCCGTTGCTTCAAAGGCTTCCACGAATATGTCGGCTGCCAGCGGATATACGGGAGACCCCATTGCTACGCCGTCTGTCTGCTCGTAGTATTTTCCTTGCATTTGAAGTACGTTGAAGTCAGGCACAACTCAACCAGATCTTATATGTCTGGCGGGAAATGCTCCTGAAGGATGCGGACAGTTTCATTTCATTCGACGGTGACCACCAGTCATGGTACATAACACAAGAGCCAATAGACAAGAGAGGTGACTTTCTCCCTCCACCGCAATAACTTATCAAAATACATTTCCCTCTCCTTCTTCTATAAGTGACCAATGAAACTAAGTACCTTTTTTAATATTATGACGTAATGGCATGTGCAGAGTGTAACCTCCCCCTCACTTATCGACCTTAATGACAGTGAAAAATTAAACTGCGTGTACCTAATGGAAATTTGGGAAAAGCAATCGTCACCGAAGTTAATCTGTCAGTAAAGAGGGAGGAAAGGGTTACATCTAAATGAAAGCAAAAATGCTAATGAAACAGGTAGAAATTAATTTTGAAAAGGAGTAAAGTTAATAAAGAAAGTAAATGTGCGGCCGTTACGTTAACAATTAACTAGCGGTAATTAGATATTTGAGTTTTGGGGGAAATTACGGTCGCCAGTCCTAAGGAAAATTACTGTAGTAACTGAAAAAGAAAGGTTATTACACATATAATTAGCACTAGAAGTGTGGCAACTGAAGGTTGACACGTGCAGTGTGAAAACTAAAAGTTTGTCAGATGTAATAAATTTCGCTACACTCTGACGTAATTTAGCAAAAGAATTAATAAAACAGGAAAATCGAAAGTTAATTTAGTGACTGAAGTTAATAGTGAGCTTTCTTTCTGAAGCACATCGAAATTCAGTAAAATACGGTTAGTCTCGGACTACCTCAACAATCATTTCAAAAGCTACTTGAATCTACACAATTTAGAAATAAGGAATTTAGCTTTGAACTTGAATTAAATGATTCTGAACAATTAACAGTAGTAAAATTTAGTACGTACCAAGCTGAGCTGCAGTCACAGGTAAGCTAAAATACGGTAACAAAACTCGCACTCTTAATTTGTGCTTGTGTAATCTGAATATTGTAGCCAGCTATGAATACCTTAACTGAACTTTGAAATTAAAGCAGTGAAATCGAATGATGCTGGCGTTTGAGTTTCAACGACACTCGGGTTCATTTCGGAAAAGGAAGGGACCCTGCTTGTCAATGCAATTGGGACAATGAGCAACAAAGGTTCATGCTAAGTTGCTGTAATTTTGTGATACAACAATTTTAAAAGTTTGAAAAGCTGAGGTCTGCCATACAGTTCTAAAACTTTACGTGCTTCCAGTCTTCCTTGTTGGCTGATTGAAGGATTGAAGCCGTCGATCGAGGAGGTGGCGACAGTCACTCATTGTCGGCCGTCGCTGTTGCAGAAGCTGGATGTTGGGGCGCCTTCTTCTCGACACGGTCACCAGACGAAACGGGCTCTTGATGTGCGCCAGCTAATGCTTCCCGTCCGCGACACCGTGTCAGAAACTATCATCGCAAGTCGAGCGCAAATACATTCTGCCAAACCCCGAAAGCGCGGCAACTCGCGGGAGCGTCACACAACACACCTGCTCCACTGCACCACCCCAGCCAGACTCTCCCTCTGCCCGCGCTCTATGCAACAGAGTTAACAGTAGCAAAGATCCTAAACACTTTCGTTCTCCACACGACCTATCGATGTATTCGTTCGATAGTATAGTTTTCCCTAGGCCAGACCCAGCGTATAAATACAAATAATATTCACAAAACAAACCAATTATACATCGACATAAATGCATATATATACAAATAGTAAAACAATTACAATATACAAAGACACAGAAATGTTATATCTTCAGGTAACAAAGTAAGGAAAAAAAATTGCAGTGCAATAGATGGAAATAGGAGGATATACATTTCCGGCGTTACAAGTGAACAGTAACAACGAAATATAAAGGAAACTGCATTGCTATAACGCAACATTAGACCCAGGAGAAGGCCGCTGCAACCGTGGGCAAAACGTTTGTTTTTCTATAGCAGCAGTAGTTTTATGCATTATGACGCGGTACCAAACCCAGAAAACTTTTATGTCGGCTGACTCTGGCCGCGGAAGCCTACGCAATGACATTATAATTATTTGTTTTCCTTATTCAATAACTGCAATCAAGTTAAGGCATCTAAGTAATAAGTAAGCTTTTATTGTGATTTTTGGTTTCATTTCGTAGCTCGATGAAGCCGCTTCACCATTATATCGGTGTGAGTTATGGTACACGTATTTCATTTACATTTATTAAATTCAAATTTCAGTAGTTTCCGTTGAGTGATTTTCTTTTCCCACCGTTTCATGTAGTCTTATGGGGAACGGTCAGTTCACTGTATACGTCACCGGATTCATATCTTGTTAGCATCTCAGTGGTTTGCTAAATGATTATCAGTAGTGCCTCTTAATTTTAAACTTGGGAAGCTACAAGAAACAGTATTAAGGGATGAACCTCGTAACGTACTACAACCCTCTGTGTTCGCCCACGTAGTGACCGCGAAGACAAAATTAACTAATTAAGGCGCGTACTGTGGGAAAAAAGCGTTATTTCTTCCCGCTCTCGGTAGGCGAACGCGAGAGGAAGAAACTTCATGTGTGGTCCAGTGGGAAGTACAGTCAGATGGGATACGATGGCCGATACGGAGCGACCAAAAGCGCTGGCCGAGTTCAGTCGCTTGTTCTGAAGGGTTGGCCAGCTTTGTTTGCCCGCTTTCAGCGATTCAGCGGCGCGTTGCGATCACGGAATCGAGGTACACGCCCTGGAATGTTTCTCAAACGATTCTACATAAAAAAAACATTTTTGCGTTACTTATAGCGTCACGTGTTAGCTCCTTGATGACGCGCCCATTATTTCAATAATGCTCACAGTCATGATGATATTTGCATTTAAATAAGACACTGCGCCTTATTCAATAAAGTTTGCAATGAAAAATAGGGGTAGCTTTGACTTTACGTCTGCTGCATATCACCTAATGTGTTGCTAATTGTGAAATTTAGCTAACGTATTGAAGTTTTCTTCATACTTGAGTGGAGGTCTCCATGTTACCAGTCTCGAGAAAATTGATCTGAAGTAGCACACTCATTTGCAATATACACTCCTGGAAATGGAAAAAAGAACACATTGACACCGGTGTGTCAGACCCACCATACTCGCTCCGGACACTGCGAGAGGGCTGTACAAGCAATGATCACACGCACGGCACAGCGGACACACCAGGAACCGCGGTGTTGGCCGTCGAATGGCGCTAGCTGCGCAGCATTTGTGCACCGCCGCCGTCAGTGTCAGCCAGTTTGCCGTGGCATACGGAGCTCCATCGCAGTCTTTAACACTGGTAGCATGCCGCGACAGCGTGGACGTGAACCGTATGTGCAGTTGACGGACTTTGAGCGAGGGCGTATAGTGGGCATGCGGGAGGCCGGGTGGACGTACCGCCGAATTGCTCAACACGTGGGGCGTGAGGTCTCCACAGTACATCGATGTTGTCGCCAGTGGTCGGCGGAAGGTGCACGTGCCCGTCGACCTGGGACCGGACCGCAGCGACGCACGGATGCACGCCAAGACCGTAGGATCCTACGCAGTGCCGTAGGGGACCGCACCGCCACTTCCCAGCAAATGACGGACACTGTTGCTCCTGGGGTATCGGCGAGGACCATTCGCAACCGTCTCCATGAAGCTGGGCTACGGTCCCGCACACCGTTAGGCCGTCTTCCGCTCACGCCCCAACATCGTGCAGCCCGCCTCCAGTGGTGTCGCGACAGGCGTGAATGGAGGGACGAATGGAGACGTGTCGTCTTCAGCGATGAGAGTCGCTTCTGCCTTGGTGCCAATGATGGTCGTATGCGCGTTTGGCGCCGTGCAGGTGAGCGCCACAATCAGGACTGCATGCGACCGAGGCACACAGGGCCAACACCCGGCATCATGGTGTGGGGAGCGATCTCCTACACTGGCCGTACACCACTGGTGATCGTCGAGGGGACACTGAATAGTGCACGCTACATCCAAACCGTCATCGAACCCATCGTTCTACCATTCCTAGACCGGCAAGGGAACTTGCTGTTCCAACGGGACAATACAGGTCCGCATGTATCCCGTGCCACCCAACGTGCTCTAGAAGGTGTAAGTCAACTACCCTGGCCAGCAAGATCTCCGGATCTGTCCCCCATTGAGCATGTTTGGGACTGGATGAAGCGTCGTCTCACGCGGTCTGCACGTCCAGCACGAACGCTGGTCCAACTGAGGCGCCAGGTGGAAATGGCATGGCAAGCCGTTCCACAGGACTACATCCAGCATCTCTACGATCGTCTCCATGGGAGAATAGCAGCCTGCATTGCTGCGAAAGGTGGATATACACTGTACTAGTGCCGACATTGTGCATGCTCTGTTGCCTGTGTCTATGTGCCTGTGGTTCTGTCAGTGTGATCATGTGATGTATCTGACCCCAGGAATGCGTCAATAAAGTTTCCCCTTCCTGGGACAATGAATTCACGGTGTTCTTATTTCAATTTCCAGGAGTGTAAAACCAGAATGAAACACACGTATCCACAACATTTCTCATATTTCAATAATAACATGAGATTTTGGCAAATGAAAGCTCGTAAAGAGGAGACCATTTTGCCATATGTTTCGCAAAACTTCATTATCTACCGTATTATTACACTACGAGGACCCGTTCAATAAAGAATGATCATACACTACCGGCCATTAAAATTCATACACCACGACGATGACGTGCTACAGACGCGAAATTTAACCGACAGGAAGAAGATGCTGTGATATGCAAATTATTAGCTTTTCAGAGCATTCACACAAGGTTGGCGCCGGTGGCGACACCTACAACGTGCTGGCATGTGGAAAGTTTACAACCGATTTCTCATACACAAACAGCAGTTGCCCGGCGTTTCCCGGTGAAACGTTGTTGTAATGCCACGTGTAAGGAGGAGAAATGCGTTCCATCACGTTTCCGACTTTGATACAGGTCGGACTGTAGCTATCGCCATTGCGGTTTATACAGTATTATCGCGACATGGATGCTCGCGTTGGTCGAGATCCAATGACTGTTAGCAGAATATGGAATCGGTGGGTTCAGGAGGGTAATACAGAACGCCGTGCTGGATCCCAACGGCCTCGTATCACTAGCAGTCGAGATGACAGGCATCTTATCCGCATGGCTGTAACGGATCGTGCAGCCACGTCTGGATCCCTGAGTCAACAGATGGGGACGTTTACAAGACAACAACAATCTGTACGAACAGTTCGACGACGTTTGCAGCAGCATGGACTATCAGCTCGGAGATCATGGCTGCGGTTACCCTTGACGCTGCATCACAGACAGGAGCGCCTGCGATGGTGTACTCGACGACAAACCTGGGTGCACGAATGGCAGAACATCATTTTTTTCGGATGAGTCCAGGTTGTGTTTACAGTATCATGATGGTCACATCCTTGTTTGGCGACATCGCAGTGAACGCACATTGGAAGCGTGTTGTTCGCATTGCCGGCACTTTGAACAGTGGACGTTACATTTCAGGTACGTTACGACCTGTGGCTCTACCCTTCATTCGATCCCTGCGAAACCTTACATTTCAGCAGGATAATGCACGACCGCATGTTGCAGGTCCTGTACGGGCCTTTCTGGATACAAAAAATGTTCGACTGCTGCCCTGGCCAGCTCATTCTCCAGATCTCTCACCAACTGAAAACGTTGGTGAATGGTGGCCGAGCAACTGGCTCGTCACAATACGCCAGTCACTAATCTTGATGAACTGTGGTATCGTGTTGAAGTTGTACCTGTACACGCCATCCAAGCTCTGTTTGACTCAATGCCCAGGCGTATCAAGGCCGTTGTTACGGCCGGAGGTTGTTGTTCTAGGTACTGATTTCTCAGGATCTATGGACCCAAATTGCGTGAAAATGTAATCACATGTCAGTTCTAGTATAATATATTTGTCCAATGAATACCCCTTTATCATCTGAATTTCTTCTTGGTGTAGCAATTTTTATGGCCAGTAGTGTAATTTTTTATGGTAATAAATTCTTATGATATTCTGTTAGCTTAATATGCAACAAACAGGCCATAGTAGGTTCTTTGTTGGGACTCCTGGTTCCCGTCTGTGGGAGACAGCCAGGGTCAGACATGTTGAGTATCGCCTACTGCGGCAATGAAGGTAATACGCAAGGAACAATATGAGGGTTTGAAATTCTGCTTTCGTCTAAACAAATCTTCAGCTGAGACGTGTACAGCGTTACAGGAGGGCTATGGAGAATCTGTTCTTCCCTACAGCACAGCTCGAAGATGGTTTAAGATGTTTAAAAAGGGGAGACAGTCAATTTCAAAGGAAGGTGGACCCGGTGCTCCAGTTACTGCTCTTACGGAAGAAAACATCAACACTGCTGCTGTCATTGTGAGAGAGGATCGACGAATTACCGTAAGATCACTTTCTGAAATACTGAAAATTTCATTGGGTGCCACCCACCCACACGTGACAGAAAAACTACACGACATGTGTTTGTGCACGATGGGTTCCAAGAATGTTGATTTCCGAACCAAAAGACATTCGCGTGCATGTCTGCATGGAGTTAAAGTTGATGTTCGAGGAAGATACGGAGTTTCTTTCGAATGTAATCACCGCTGATGAAACTTGACAAACAGCAAAGCTCAGTGTGGAAATCTCCTATATCACCAACCCCCAAAAAAGCAAAAGTGGTTGCTTCTGCTGGGAAAGTTATGGTCACCTCATTCTTTGATATTCATGGAATGGTTTATCAGTATGTTGTAACCGCACTCACATCAGTGACTGGACAATACTACAGGGATGTCCTGAAAACATTGCAAGTCCATATCAGGCGCAAAAGACCACATTTCCGTGAAGCAGGCTGGATGCTGCTCCACGATAATGCGCGACCGCATATTACCATTGTTGTTGTTGAACATCTTGCAAAAATCAACGTAAAGTGCATCGTTCACCCTCCCTATATTCTGAATTTAGACTCATGTAACATTTTTGTATTCTCTAACATGAAGAAACGCCTTCGTGGGAGGCATTATCAATAATCAGAAGCAGTGGTGATTGCTGCGCAGGCGATTTTGAAGGACCTCTCAAAAAATGGCTCCAGCATGTATTTGAAGACTGGCAGAAACGCTGGGACAAGTGCATCGCATTCGTGGGAAACTACTTTGAGAAGGACCATCAAAATTATGAGGATGAGTAACGGTATGTTCTCAAAAAAATTATCATCATTCTTTATTGAACAGCCCTCGTAACTATAGACTTTATCTATGAAAAATGCAATTTTTAATGGCCGTCGGTTGCTGGCGAAACGAGGAATGCTGCGTGTTTTGGAACAACGTAAGTGAAGACATCACATGTTTAGTTTTGTTCCGAAGACCTGCTTCTTCATGAGCAACTGAACTTATCTTTCCTCAGTTCTTCACTTAAAAAACTTAATAAACGAGAAGTAAGTATAAACGATGGCTAAGACCATTTATCTCTTTGCTTACTTGCGAATAAATAATCGCGACAGAACTGAATAAATCAGAGAGCAAAAAGCCACTTTTACAGGGGATCGTGGATGAGTTGCAGACAGGAAAGAGAAAGAAAATTTCTCAGCTTTAAACAAATCAGGTTTCCAGAGCTTAGAAGAGAGAAAAGTGAAAAAATAAAACCGGTATTTCATTCTAGAAATCCTTCGAAATATTTTTATCGGGGAGTGTACATTTGACGCTTTTAACAAAGAAGAACATTTTCTCGCATTCAACACTCTCTACTGTTCCTGCTCCACAGGGTGCAAAAGTTATGACGAAATATTCAGGAAACATTCCTCACACACAGAGCAATAAAATATTTGGACATATGTCTGGAAACGCTTTATTTATATGTTAGGTCTCATTACTACACTACTGGCCATTAAAATTGTTACACCACGACGATGACGTGCTACAGACGCGAAATTTAACCGACAGGAAGAAGATGCTGTGATATGCAAATAATAAGCTTTTCAGAGCATTCACAATGTTGGCGCCGGTGGCGACACCTACAACGTGCTGACATGAGGAAACTTTCCAACCGATTTCTCGTACACAAGCAACAGTTGACCGGCGTTGCCTGGTGAAACGTTGTTGTGATGCCACGTGTAAGGAGGAGAAATGCATACCATCACGTTTCCGACTTTGATAAAGGTCGGATTATAGCCTATCGCGATTGCGGTTTATCGTATTGCGACATTGCTGCTCGCGTTGGTCGAGATCGAATTACTGTTAGGAGAATATGGAATCGGTGGGTTCAGGAGGGTAATACGGAACGCCGTGCTGGATCCCAACGGCCTCGTATCACTAGCAGTCGAGATAACAGGCATCTCATCCGCATGGCTCTAACGGATCGTGCAGCCACGTCTCGATCGCTGAGTCAACAGTTGGGGACGTTTGCAAGACAACAACCATCTGCACGGACAGTTCGTCGACGTTTGCAGCAGCATGGACTATCAGCTCGGAGACCATGAGTGCGGTTACCCTTGATGCTGCATCACAGACAGGAGCACCTGCGATGGTGTACCCAACGATGAACCTGGGTGCACAAATGGCAAAACGTTATCTTTTCAGATAAATCCAGGTTCTGTTTACAGCATCATGATGGTCGCACCCGTGTTTGGCGACATCGCAGAGAACGCACATTGGAAGCGTGTATTCGTCATCGAGAAACTGGCGTATCACCCGGTGTGATGGCTTAGGGTGCCATTGGTTACACGTTGCAGTCACCTCTTGTTCGCATTCGGCGGCTATTTGAACGGTGCACGTTACATTTCAGGTGTGTTACGACCCGTGGCTCTACCCTTCATTCGATCCCTGCGAAACCCTACATTTCAGCTGGACAGTGCACGACCACATGTTGCAGGTCCTGTACGGGCCTTTCTGGATACAGAAAATGTTCGACTGCTGCCCTGGCCAGCACATTCTCCAGATCTCTCACCAATTGAAAACGTCTGGTCAATGGTGACCGAGCAACTGGCTCGTCGCAATACTCCAGTCACTACTCTTGATGAACTGTGGTGTTATGTTGAAGCTGCATGGGCAGCTGTACCTGTACACGCCATGCAAGCTCTGTTCGACTCAATGCCCAGGCGTAACAAGGCCGTTATTATGGCCACAGGTGGTTGTTCTAGGTACTGCTTTCTCAGGATCTATGGACCCAAATTGCGTGAAAATGTAATCACTAGTCAGTTCTGGCATAATATATTTATTCAATGAGTACCCGTTTATCATCTGCATTTCTTCTTGGTGTAGCAATTTCAATGGCCAGTAGTGTACTTCTTTTCATAGTGACATTTGTAATGGGAGCTCACAGGAACAGAACGTACCAACAGTGCAAGAAATATTTTATTACCTGAGACGTAACTGCAGTCTACGTACGACGCCCAGAAGAAGGAAGAGATTGGATTTAACGTCCAGTCGATATCGAGGTCATTAGAGTCGGAGCAGAAGCTCGGATTGTATCAAGGATGGGGAAGGAAATCGGTCGGGTCCTTTCAATGTAACCATCCCGGCATATGCCCGGAGCGATTTAGGGTAATCACGGAACCTAAATTTGAATGGGTGTGATCGGTTTCGAACTGTCGTCCTTCCGAATGCGAGTGGAGTGTACTAACCACTGCGCCATCTCGAGCGGTCCGACGCCCAGAGAAGTGAAGGAAGGAAGGAGAGAAGGAAGGAAGGAAGGAAGATTAGGCCGTAGCGTACCTTCGCTAGTGAGGTCACCAGAGACGGAGCACAAGCCCGAATTGTGAAAGGATGGGGAATGAAATCGGCCACGTACTTTTCAAAAGAACTATAACGGCATTTTTCTGGAGCGATTTGGAGAAATCACGGAAAGCCTAGATCTAGATGGACTGACGGGAACTTGAACCATCGTCCTCCAGATCCCTTTGCTCTCCACGCTCTCCGGGCCTAAACCCACTTGGCTTTTATTTCTGGAAGGATTTGAACGCTCTTTTGTACGGAGCCCTGGAACAAGATGTACAGAATCTTCGTGCCCTTATTGTGAACGGCTGTGAAAGAAAATGCAAGTCTTCGGGGATACATCAGCACATCCGTGATTCAGTGCGAAGTTGGGTTGATGCATGTATCGTTGCTGACGGTGGGCATTTTGAGCATTTCATTTAGGAAAGTGTTTCGTATGTTTCGTACTGTGCTGATACGTTCTTTTCCTGTGTGTTTCCTATGATAAATGGAGTGAAGAGTTGTAGAACTGGAACATGGAAGTAAATGGTTTCCGGACCCATGTCCATGTAACTTCCTCTATGCGCGAGAAATATTTCCTGAAAGTTTGGCGATACCTTTTCGTTAGACCTTACATCTCGGTATGGTTCTTTGATTCTTTCCAGTTTTATTAGCACATCATATTGTCCGACTCATTGAAGGATACAGTCAGGCTTTGAGCCGTGCACGGTTCCTGTTCGCGCCATTTATTTTTTGTCATCTTCTATTACGGTACTGCCGGTCAGTTGGCGTGGAGCAACGAGCCGACCGTTGTGGCCGTGCGGTTCTAGGCACTGCAGTCTGGAACCGCGAGACCGCTACGGTCGCAGGTTCGAATCCTGCCTCGGGCATGAATGTGTGTGATGTCCTTAGGTTAGTTAGGTTTAAGTAATTCTAAGTTCTAGGCGACTGATGACCTCAGATGTTAAGTTCCATAGTGCTCAGAGCCATTTGAACCATTTTGGAGCAGGGAGGAAATCTCCGCGGCGCGTAGTTTGGCCGAGGCCGCTGGCGGCGTCCACGCGCGGTCGGAGTGTGTGCTGCTGTTCCCATTGCCACCAGTGTGCTCCCTGCCGCCGTTGGATAAGTAGCTGCAGCAGCAAGTCGTATACTCCTAGTTCACTCATTTGTTGCATAGTTTAATTCTTAATTTCTTTGCGTGTTTTTGGTACTTGCATTGTTTAATTCATAATTTTCGGGCGTATTATAGTATTTGGAGTTGTAGCATCGCGTTTTTAGTACCTGAATAGTGTAAATTCGCGTAGTCTCCTTCCGCCGCCGATCAGTGTGTCAGCAGTGCGCAAGTAACAGCATTACTGCATTTACTAGGCAATCTTGTATTTTAATAACGGTTTAAATTTTGTGTTGATTTGTTTGAGCTCTCTGTAGATTAGTTCAGACGTTCTTTGCACAACAGTTTTTAGCATGGATAGGGACTGCAACTGCTGTGTTCGGATGCAGGCTGAGTTGGCATCCCTTCGCTCCCAGCTTCAGGCAGTGTTGGCTTCGGTCACACAGCTTGACGCTGTTGCCAATGGGCATCACTGTGGGGGTCCGGATGGGGGTGTGTCGGGGACGGCCAGGTCGTCCCACGCATCCCCCGGTCGGACTACGACTGTGGTTGCCCGGGATACTGCCCACATTGAGGCTGACCCCTTACCTGTGGTAGAATGGGAGGTCGTCTCAAGGTGTGGCAGGGGGCGAAAGACATTCCGGAAGGCCGAACGGAAGGCCTCTCCAGTTTGTCTGACGAACCGGTTTCAGGCTCTGTCTCAGGCTGATACTGATCTTCGGCCTGACATAGCTGCTTGTCCTGTTCCCGAGGTTGCCCCTCAGTCTGCAAGATCCGGGCGGTCGCAGAGGGTGGGCTTACTGGTAGTTGGGAGCTCCAACGTCAGGCGCGTAATGAGGCCCCTTAGGGATATGACAGCAAGAGAGGGGAAGAAAACCAATGTGCACTCTGTGTGCATACCGGGGGGAGATGTGGAAAGGGTCCTTCCAGATGCCATGAAGGGTACAGGGTGCACCCATCTGCAGGTGGTCGCTCATGTCGGCACCAGTGATGTGTGTCGCTATGGATCGGAGGAAATCCTCTCTGGCTTCCGGCGGCTATCTGATTTGGTGAAGACTGCCAGTCTCGCTAGCGGGATGAAAGCAGAGCTCACCATCTGCAGCATCGTCGACAGGACTGACAGCGGACCTTTGGTACAGAGCCGAGTGGAGGGTCTGAATCAGAGGCTGAGACGGTTCTGCGACCGTGTGGGCTGCAGATTCCTCGACTTGCGCCATACGGTGGTGGGGTTTCGGGTTCCGCTGGATAGGTCAGGAGTCCACTACACGCAACAAGCGGCTACACGGGTAGCAGGGGTTGTGTGGCGTGGGCTGGGCGGTTTTTTAGGTTAGATGGCCTTGGGCAAGTACAGAAAGGGCAACAGCCTCAACGGGTGCGGGGCAAAGTCAGGACATGCGGGGACCAAGCAGCAATCGGTATTGTAATTGTAAACTGTCGACGCTGCATTGGTAAAGTACCGGAACTTCAAGCGCTGATAGAAAGCACCGAAGCTGAAATCGTTATAGGTACAGAAAGCTGGCTGAAGCCAGAGATAAATTGTGCCGAAATTTTTACAAAGGCACAGACGGTGTTTAGAAACGATAGATTGCATGCAACCGGTGGTGGAGTGTTCGTCGCTGTTAGTAGTAGTTTATCCTGGAGTGAAGTAGAAGTGGATAGTTCCTGTGAATTATTATGGGTGGAGGTTACACTCAACAACCGAGCTAGGTTAATAATTGGCTCCTTTTACCGACCTCCCGACTCAGCAGCATTAGTGGCAGAACAACTGAGAGAAAATTTGGAATACATTTCACATAAATTTTCTCAGCATGTTATGGTCTTAGGCGGAGATTTCAATTTACCAGATATAGACTCGGACACTCAGATGTTTAGGACGGGTGGTAGGGACAGAGCATCGGGTGACATTGTACTGAGTGCTCTATCCGAAAATTACCTCGAGCAATTAAACAGAGAACCGACTCGTGGAGGTAACATCTTGGATCTACTGATAACAAACAGACCCGAACTTTTCGACTCTGTATGTGCAGAACAGGGAATCAGTGATCATAAGGCCGTTGCAGCATCCCTGAATATGGAAGTAAATAGGAATATAAAAAAGGGAGGAAGGTTTATCTGTTTAGCAAGAGTAATAGAAGGCAGATTTCAGACTACCTAACAGATAAAAACGAAAATTTCTGTTCCGACACTGACAATGTTGAGTTTTTATGGAAAAAGTTCAAGGCAATCGTAAAATGCGTTTTAGACAGGTACGTGCCGAGTAAAACTGTGAGGGACGGGAAAAACCCACCGTGGTACAACAACAAAGTTAGGAAACTACTGCGAAAGCAAAGAGAGCTTCACTCCAAGCATAAACGCAGCCAAAACCTCTCAGACAAACAGAAGCTAAAAGATGTCAAAGCTAGCGTAAGGAAGGCTATGCGGGAAGCGTTCAGTGAATTCTAAAGTAAAATTCTATGTACCGACTTGACAGAAAATCCTAGGAAGTTCTGGTCTTACGTTAAATCAGTAAGTGGCCCGAAACAGCATATCCAGATACTCCGGGATGATGAAGGCATTGAAACAGAGGATAACACGCGTAAAGCTGAAATACTAAACACCTTTTTCCAAAGCTGTTTCACAGAGGAAGACCGCACTGCAGTTCCTTCTCTAAATCCTCGCACAAACGAAAAAATGGCTGACATCGAAATAAGTGTCCAAGGAATAGAAAAGCAACTGGAATCACTCAACAGAGGAAAGTCCACTGGACCTGACGGGATACTAATTCGATTCTACACAGAGTACGCGAAAGAACTTGCCCCCCTTCTAACAGCCGTGTACCGCAAGTCTCTAGAGGAACGGAAGGTGCCAAATGATTGGAAAAGAGCACAGGTAGTCCCAGTCTTCAAGAAGGGTCGTCGAGCAGATACGCAAAACTGTTGTTTGTTGTTGTGGTCTTCAGTCCTGAGACTGGTTTGATGCAGCTCTCCATGCTACTCTATCCTGTGCAAGCTTCTTCATCTCCCAGTACCTACTGCAACCTACATCCTTCTGAATCTGCTTAGTGTATTGATCCTCCTGATAACGACGTCCTCTTGAGTTGTCCCCGCCCGGAGATCCGAATGGGGGACTATTTTACCTCCGGAATATTTTACCCAAGAGGACGCCATCATCATTTAATCATACAGTAGAGCTGCATGTCCTCGGGAAAAATTACGGCTGTAGTTTCCCCTTGCTTTCAGCCGTTCGCAGTACCAGCACAGCAAGGCCGTTTTGGTTAATGTTACAAGGCCAGATCAGTCAATCATCCAGACTGTTGCCCCTGCAACTACTGAAAAGGCTGCTGCCCCTCTTCAGGAACCACATGTTTGTCTGGCCTCTCAACAGATACCCCTCCGTTGTGGTTGCACCTCCGGTACAGCCATTTGTATTGCTGAGGCACGCAAGCCTCCCCACCAACGGCAAGGTCCATGGTTCATGGACTATAGACTATAGACCTATATCTCTGACGTCGATCTGTTGTAGAAATTTAGAACATGTTTTTTGCTCGATTATCATGTCGTTTTTGGAAACCCAGAATCTACTATGTGGGAATCAACATGGATTCCGGAAACAGCGATCGTGTGAGACCCAACTCGCTTTATTTGTTCATGAGACCCAGAAAATATTAGATACAGGCTCCCAGGTAGATGCTATTTTTCTTGACTTCCGGAAGGCGTTCGATACAGTTCCGCACTGTCGCCTGATAAACAAAGTAAGAGCCTACGGAATATCAGACAAGCTGTGTGGCTGGATTGAAGAGTTTTTATCAAACAGAACACAGCATGTTGTTATCAATGGAGAGACGTCTACAGACGTTAAAGTAACCTCTGGCGTGCCACAGGGGAGTGTTATAGGACCATTTATTTTCACAATATATATATAAATGACCTAGTAGGTAGTGTCGGAAGTTCCATGCGGCTTTTCGCGGATGATGCTGTAGTATACAGAGAAGTTGCAGTATCAGAAAATTGTAGCGAAATGCAGGAAGATCTGCAGCGGATAGGCACTTGGTGCAGGGAGTGGCAACTGACCCTTAACATAGACAAATGTAATGTATTGCGAATACATAGAAAGAAGGATCCTTTATTGTGTGATTATATGATAGCGGAACAAACACTGGTAGCAGTTACTTCTGTAAAATATCTGGGAGTATGCGTGCGGAACGATTTGAAGTGGAATGATCATATAAAATTAATTGTTGGTAAGGCGGGTACCAGGTTGAGATTCATTGGGAGAGTCCTTAGAAAATGTAGTCCATCAACAAAGGAGGTGGCTTACAAAACATTCGTTCGACCTATACTTGAGTATTGCTCATCAGTGTGGGATCCGTACCAGATCGGGTTGACGGAGGAGATAGAGAAGACCCGAAGAAGAGCGGCGCGTTTCGTCACAGGGTTATTTGGTAACTGTGATAGCGTTACGGAGATGTTTAACAAACTCAAGTGGCAGACTCTGCAAGAGAGGCGCTCTGCATCGCGGTGTAGCTTGCTGTCCAGGTTTCGAGAGGGTGCGTTTCTGGATGAGGTATCGAATATATTGCTTCCCCCTACTTATACCTCCCGAGGAGATCACGAATGTAAAATTAGAGAGATTAGAGCGCCTACGGAGGCTTTCAGACAGTCGTTCTTTCCGCGAACCATACGCGACTGGAACAGGAAAGAGAGGTAATGACAGTGGCACGTAAAGTGCCCTCCGCCACACACCGTTGGGTGGCTTCCGGAGTATAAGTGTAGATGTAGATGTAGGTCCGCGGCTCACCGACCCTCGACACGAAAGTTGAGTTGTGACTTAATCTACCAGCAAGTCACGACTGTTCACATTGTGTCGTTTGGATTTCGCTGTCGGCTGTTGGGACATTACCGCGAGCAAGAACGTGTGTTTTCAAGTTGGCAAATTTTAGCCACCCTCCGATGGAGTTTAACTGTACTTAGTTAATTTGAATTGAAGTGCACCAGCGGAATCTTCTGCCTTGTGTCCGTTAACGTTCTGGTTACCTGCCCTGGCCGTTGACGTAAATTCAGGCAGTGTATTTTCCTCATCGTGTTGTCGCTGTCCAGCACGGTGTGTAGTTTGACAGCTCAATGGTTGTGGGCGCCAATACCTTCTACGTTATTCCATTGAACTCCTTGTTGTGTGCTGGTCGGGTGGAGCGGAAGTTATCTTGTCGGTGGGTCCGTTGACTGCCTGTTGGTTGGGTTGTCGTCAATCATGAGATTGAATGGCGAAACCAGCCTGTTATTAAGTTCCGAAAACTAATGCTGTGTTTTTTTTTTAATTTTCTTGGCTTTTGTAATGTTTGGTCAAATAAATAAAGTTGTATGTTCTAGTATAACTGACAGCCGCTTGTTTTGGCCTCTTTCCACAATTTATACTACCTGTCCTGTCCTGCGGTTTTAGCAGGGCGTGTCAAGCTTATTTACAGCAAACGATCTCTGTGACAACAAAAGAAGCGGACGAAATGGTGTAGAGAGAATTGTGATGTGGTAAATGAGAATAAAACGCCGTAGGTGAGCTTTAGAGATGTAGGAACAAAATTCTGAAGCGATGTAATCCTACTTCAGAGGCCGGCAACGTTGATCAAACACGTTTGACTCTTCCTCGGTGGTCTGGGAGTCTGCTTGGACTACAGTTTAAGATGGGAAAAAATGTATTGAACTATTGAACACCTCGTTGTGAAACTACCCTTGTGTCTTCAGAATTTGAGGGGCTCCAGTAACGGTGAAATAGTACTGTGTCCGTAGGGACTTCAGAAAGTAAGTTATACATTTCATCTCACGCTAAGACCGTTATGCAACAAGAGTGGCTCAGTGTTAGACAATCTGGATTTCTACGGACACAGTTCAGTCTTTGTAGCGATCACATGTGCATCACAGTGAAATGGAGCGGGAACTTTAAAGGTACTAAAGCGTTGAAGTACACGGGACGGTACGATGCTTCTGGTCAAAACGTCCACCATGAAATTCTGATGGTATATGTACCACACGCAAATGTCGCATCAAGCCGTTGTTGTTGTTGTTGTTTTGGTCTTCAGTCCTGAGACTGGTTTGATGCAGCTCTCCATGCTAATCTATCCTGTGCAAGCTCCTTCATCTCCCAGTACCTACTGCAACCTACATGCTTCTGAATGTGCTTAGTGTATTGATCTCTTGGTCTCCCTCTACGATTTTTACCCTCCACACTGCCCTCCACTGCTAAATTTGTGATCCCTTGATGCCTCAGGACATGTCCTACCAACCGATCCCTTCTTCTAGTCAAGTTGTCCCACAAACTTCTCTTTTCCCCAATCCTATTCAATACCTCCTCATTAGTTACGTCATCTACCCACATAATCTTCAACATTCTTCTGTAGCACCACATTTCAAGAGCTTCTATTCTCTTCTTGTCCAAACTATTTATTGTCCATGTTTCACTTCCATACATGGCTACACTCCATACAAATACTTTCAGAAACGACTTCCTGCCACTTAAATCTATACTCGACGTTAACAATTTTCTCTTCTTAAGAAACGCTTTCCTTGCCATTGCCAGTCTACATTTTATATCCTCTCTACTTCGACCATCATCAGTTATTTTGCTCCCCAAATAGCAAAACTCCTTTACTACTTTAAGTGTCTCACTTCCTAATCTAATTCCCTCAGTATCACCCGACTTAATTCGACTACATTCCATTATCCTCGTTTTGCATTTGTTGATGTTCATCTTATATCCTCCTTTCAAGACACTGTTCATTCCATTCAACTGCTCTTCTAAGTCCTTTCCTGTCTCTGACAGAATTACAATGTCATCGGCGAACCTCAAAGTTTTTATTTCTTCTCCATGGATTTTAATACCTACTCCAAACTTTTGTTTCCTTTACTGCTTGCTCAATATACAGATTGGATAACATTGGGGAGAGGCTACAACCCTGTCTCACTCCCTTCCCAACCACTGCTTCCCTTTCATGCCCCTCGACTCTTATAACTGCATCTGTTTTCTGTCTAAATTGTAAATAGCCTTTCGCTCCATGTATTTTACCCCTGCCACCTTTAGAATTTGAAAGAGAGTATTCCAGTCAACATTGTCAAAAGCTTTCTCTAAGTCTACAAATGCTAGAAACGTACGTTTGCCTTTTCTTAATCTTTCTTCTAAGATAAGTCGTAAGGTCAGTATTGCCTCACGTGTTCCAACATTTCTACGGAATCCAAACTGATCTTCCCCGAGGTCGGCTTCTACCAGTTTTTCCATCAAGCCGTAGTGATATGGTACTGCGGCGGCGCTGTTCTTTCCGTCCCTTTACGAAACTGCACCTACCTGTGAACATTGTCTCAGCAGATCATCAGCAGGGAAGCCGAGTGAAACCTACTGTACTTCGACGAGAACCAGGCCGCAATTAAAGTCACTAATCTACGTTTCGGGAGAAAGTTTTTTAGGTTGGACATTTTGCCATTAATTAATATATTCTGAAACTTAGGTGAACAAATATAACTGCCAAGCCCGTGCTAGTCTTAACACAGTCACTCACAATCCCCTTCACTCACGTTACCAAGTTTATGGTGTTGCATTTCCCGAAAACGTAATAGCTACAAAAATACAGATTGTTTTCGATTGATAATGCTCGCCAGATACTAGGTCTGTCGGTACCTAATGCAGTCACAATATTATGACACCGACCTGCTCAATACGCCACGCGGAATTTATGTCTTTTCGCTTCACAAAATTAACTTAAAAATTCCGAAATTTCTACACACTTATCGGAATAATTATGCCGTCACCTTAGTACACTTTTGATGTATGAAATACTGCTAGATCTGGCAACTTATCATTTCCATCGGAACTACTACCACACACGTCCGAACTGTTTCATGGTAGGGTCCGACTCCTGTTTAGAATACTCTCAGTCTTCTCTACCAGCAGAGAAAGGCGCGCGAAGAATATTGCTTTACCATTGGTCAGTTTACTCAACAGCTAATAGCAAAACAACATTCTCCCGCGTCAGTCCGCGCTTTTCATCAATAACCAATCGCAAAATAGTAAACCTAACGACAGCACTTTTTACCGATGTAATTATCTAATATGCTGAAGATTTGTTTATGCATAAAGCCAGTTACTATTGAAGTGTCGGCAGAATTGCCAACACTAATTTAGAGAGGGGGCCGAAATGCACGCGTCAACTCACGCAGGCTTGCTTTAGGTCTGAAACACGATACGTAATGAATGCTATACAGAAAAGTACGTAGCTGCTGGAATACTTAACTTTAATCCATCATTTGTATACAGCATTCTTGATGATACAAGTGAGACTCTCTCTAGAAATGGTTAATGGCGCCTTGCTAGGTCGTAGCCATGGACTTAGCTGAAGGCTATTCTAACTATCTCTCGGCAAATGAGAGAAAGGCTTCGTCAGTGTAGTCGCTAGCAAAATCGTCTGTACAACTGGGGCGAGTGCTAGTAAGTCTCTCTAGACCTGCCGTGTGGTGGCGCTCGGTCTGCAATTACTGACAGTGGCGACACGCGGGTCCGACATGTACTAATGGACCGCGGCCGATTTAAAGCTACCACCTAGCAAGTGTGGTGTCTGGCGGTGACACCACAACTATTGTTATTTATACCTGAATTAACTTTCCCTTTACCGTAAACTGACTTTACAAATCTATTCTACAAAAATCCCCTTTGTCCACATCCATACTTCTTCGAAATGTTCCCACACTAAATCCCACTACATAACTCGGTAAACAATTATCTTCATATTAACCTTAAACCACACTCACGCATCATTCCTACTGCTAAAACACATTTAGAACATTTTACATACACAAAAAGACATAATAACACTCTATGAAGATACTAGAACAGTTTATGGAAAGCATTCTATTACTTTAGTGCACTCTAGTGGGCACAATCGAAACTAAATCACAGTCCCCTAACCAATGCTGTACTCTATCGGCTGATACATAAACTACGTGTGCGTCCAGTCTCGCGTCACCATCTGTCACTATCCAGCTGTGAGTCACATGTCCCACTGAACGGTCTCCAAGGCAGGATCGGTGTACGGCGCTACGACTCAGTACCAGCAGTTTGAGCAAGGTTCACAGACCTGGGTGATGCTAATCGGGAAGGGAGGCCATTGATATCGATTACAGAGGGCAATGTCCAGGGAACTGAGGAAAAACATCTTTGGGAGGAGGAGTGGGCAGGGAATTTCCAACTACGAGGACATCCACACAGCTGTTATCGAATGGCTTCGTGACTAAGGAGCAAATTACCATTTCCGATGAAAGACTGGTAAACAAATGGTTCAAATGGCTCTAAGCACTATGAGACTTAACTTCTGAGGTCATCAGTCCCCTAGAACTTAGAACTACGTAAACATAACTAACCTACGGATATCAGACACATCCATGCCCGAGGCAGGATTCGAACCTGCGACCGTAGCAGTAGCGCGGTTCCGGACTGAAGCGTCTAGAACCGCTCGGCCACAACCTTCCGGCGGTTGTTTATTGGTACTTGCTGATTAAGTTGAAAAATTGCGTCATGTGTCTGCGTCATTTTGAAGCGTAGTGCGGCATTCAATAAAAGTTACTTGTTCTGCCACAATAATGTGTGCCTTACTTTTGTAAACCCCCTTTAAATAAGAATGAGTGTTTGTTATCTGAAATCACATAGGGCATTTTCAGTACTAAATAGCCATGTTCACAATTGTAAAAGAGTAGTAGTAATGCTTTTATTAGAGAAATATTCAGCAAGGTCCCTTATAACGAAAGTATGCGATATAAACCTGAAATAATCATCACGGTATAGTCTACAGAAATAAGGAATGTTAAGTCGATTTAGGAAAGAGCGGAAAAATATCCTGGTACTTGATAGTTTCTACAGCATTGAGGAATACATAAATTACTCCAATTGGCACATGTAGTCACTTAATTAATATATGTGATGTGCTTACTGCATAATTCACGTAGAGACATATCGGCTCCTATTTCTTCGTTTTATTGTTTCAGTGCTGTCGGATATACAGCGAGCTGTCAAAGGGAACGTGGAGGAAAGCAATTGGTAATGCTATCGTTTGAAGTGGTGTGACTGGAATGGGTTTAGTGTGTGTGTGTGTGAGGGAGAGAGAGAGAGAGAGAGAGAGAGAGACTCTACAAGTGATGAGATATCTACATCTGCATCTACCTGATTATTTTGCAATTCACAATTAAGTACCTAGCAGAGGGTTCATCGAACCACCTTCAGTCTGTTTCCCTGTCGTTCCAGTCTCGAATTCCTCACTAGAAATCTGAATACTTAAACCTTTCTGTGCGAGCTATGATATCTCTTATTTAATTACAATGATCCTTTCTCCCTTAAGTAGGTGGACGCCAACAAAATATTTTCGCATTCGGAAGGGAAAGTTGGTGATCGAAATTTCATGCGAAGACCCTGAGGTCCCGCTACAACGAAAAACGCATTTGTTTTAATCATTGCCATTCCAATTGGCGTGTCATATGCTTGGCACTCTCCCCACTATTTAACGGTAATACAAAACGAACTACTCTTCTCTGAACTTTTTCGGTGTCGACCGTCAAAGTGGACCCAAGCCGCACGTGACTCAGCAATACACCAGGATAGGACGGACACAGCCTTGCTGTACTGTGCTGGTACTGCGAACGGCTGAAAGCAAGGGGAAACTACAGCCGTAATTCTTCCCGAGGGCATGTAGCTTTACTGAATGGTTAAATGACGATGACATCCTCTTGGGTAAAATATTGCGGAGGTAAAATAGTCCCCCATTCGGATCTCCGGGTGAGGACTACTCAGGAGGACGTTGTTATCAGGAGAAAGAAAACTGGCATTCTACGGGTCAGACCCCTTAATCGGGCAGGTAGGTTAGAAAATTTAAAAAGGGAAATGGATAGGTTAAAGTTAGATATAGTGGGAATTAGTGAAGTTCGGTGGCAGGAGGAACAAGACTTCTGGTCAGGTGAATACAGGGTTATAAATACAAAATTAAATAGGGGTAACGCAGGAGTAGGTTTAATAATGAATAAAAAATAGGAATGAGGGTAAGCTACTACAAACAGCATAGTGAACGCATTATTATAGCCAAGATAGATACGAAGCCCACGCCTACCACACTAGTACAAGTTTATATGCCAACTAGCTCTGCAGATGAAGAAGAAATTGATGAAATGTATGATGAGATCAAAGAAATTATTCATATAGTGAAGGGAGGCGAAAATTTAATAGTCATGGGTGACTGGAATTCGATCTTAGTAAAAGGAAGAGAAGGAAACGTAGTAGGTGAATATGGATTGGGGGTAAGAAATGAAAGAGGAAGCCGCCTGGTAGAGTTTTGCACAGAGGGCAGATGTGGACTCTGACCACAATCTATTGGTAATGAACTGTAGCTTAAAACTGAAGAAACTGCAAAAAGGTGGGAATTTAACGAGATGGGACCTGGATAAACTGACTAAACCAGAGGTTGTACAGAGTTTCAGGGAGAGCATAAGGGAACAATTGACAAGAATGGGGGAAAGAAATACAGAAGAAGAAGAATGGATAGCTTTGAGGCATGAAGTAGTGAAGGCAGCAGAGGATAAAGTAGGTAAAAAGACGATAGCTAATAGAAACCCTTGGGTAACAGAAGAAATATTGAATTCAATTGATGAAAGGAGAGAATACAAAAATGCAGTAAATGAAGCAGGCAAAAAGGAATACAAATGTCTCAAAAATGATATCGACAGGAAGTGCAAAATAGCTAAGCAGGGATGGCTAGAGGACAAATGTAAAGATGTAGAGGCTTATCTCACTAGGGGTGAGATAGATACTGCCTACAGGAAAATTAAAGAGGCCTTTGGAGAAAAGAGAACCACATGCGTGAATATCAAGAGCTCAGATGGAAACCCAATCCTAAGGAAAGAAGGGAAAGCATTAAGGTGGAAGGAATATATAAGGGTCTATACAATGGCGATGTTCTTGAGGACAATATTATGGAAATGGAAGGGGATGTAGATGAAGATGAAATGGGAGGTATGATACTGCGTGAAGAGTCTGACATAGCACTGAAAGACCTGAGCCGAAACAAGGCCCCGGGAGTAGACAACATTCCATTAGAACTACTGACACCTTGGGAGAGCCAGTCCTGACAAAACTCTACCACCTAGTGACAAGATGTATGAGACAGGTGAAATACCCTCAGACTTCAAGAAGAATATAATAATTCCAATCCCAAAGAAAACAGGTGTCGGCAGAAGTGAAAATTACCGAACAATCAGTATAATAAGTCACGGATGCAAAATACTAACGCGAATACTTTACAGACGAATGGAAAAACTGGTAGAAGCCGACCTCGGGGAAGATCAGTTTGGATTTCGTAGAAATATAGGAACACGTGAGGCAATACTGACCCTATGACTTATCTTAGAAGCTAGATTAAGGAAAGGCAAACCTACGTTTCTAGCATTTGTAGACTTAGAGAAAGCTTTTGACAATGTTGACTGCAATACTCTCTTTCAGATTCTGAAGGTGGCAGGGGGAAAATACAGGGAGGGAAAGGCTATTTACAATTTGTACAGAAACCAGATGGCAGTTATAAGAGTCGAGGGGCATGAAAGGGAAGCAGTGGATAGGAAGGGAGTGAGACTGGGTTGTAGGCTATTCCCGATATTATTCAAACTGTATATTGAGCAAGCAGTAAAGGAAACAAAAGAAAAATTCGGAGTAGGAATTAAAATCCACGGAGAAGAGATAAAAACTTTGACATTGTAATTCTGTCAGAGACAGCAAAGGACCTGGAAGAGCAGCTGAACGGAATGGACAGTGTCTTGAAAGGAGGATATATGATGAACATGAACAAAAGCAAAACGAGGATAATGGAATGTAGTCGAATTAAGTCGGGTGATGCTGAGGAAATTAGATTAGGAAAACGATTAAAGGAGTAAATGTGTTTTGCTATCTGGGGAGCAAAATAACTGATGATGGTCGAAGTAGAGAGGATATAAAATGCAGACTGGCAATGGCAAGGAAAGCGTTTCTGAAGGAGAGAAACTTGTTAACATAGAGTATAGATTTAAGTGTTAGGAAGTCGTTTCTGAAAGTATTTGTATGAGTGTAGCCATATATGGAAGTGAAACGTGGGCGATAAATATTTTAGACAAGAAGAGAATAGAAGATTTCGAAATGTGGTGCTACAGAAGAATGCTGAAGATTAGATGGGTAGATCACATAACTAATGAGGAGGTATTGAATAGAATTGGGGAGAAGAGGATTTTGTGGCACTGCTTGACTAGAAGAAGGAATCGGTTGGTAGGACATGTTCTGAGGCATCAAGGGATCACCAATTTGGTACTGGAGGGCAGCATGGAGGGTAAAAATCGTAGAGGGAGTCCAAGAGATGAATACACTAAACAGATTCAGAAGGATGTAGGTTGCAGTAAGTACTGGGAGATGAAGAAGCTTGCACAGGATACGCATCAAGTCAGTCTCTGGACTGTAGACCACAACAACAAGTAGTTAGTTGTATTCACAACCTTTAGATTTGTGTGATTTATTGTTTAACCGAAACTTCGAGGAGTCTCTTTTGTACTCATGTGTAACTTCACACTTCTCATTTTTAGAGTCAATTGCCACTTTTCATACGAAACAGATACCTGTCTGAATCATTTTTCGGTTGATCATTTAACGACTTTACTAGACTGTAAAAGACAGCATCATACGCAAACAACCTAGGAGGCCTGCTTCGATTGTCTCCTTGATTATTTGCATATATCAGGAACAGCAAGGGTCCTGCGACACTTCCTCGGGGAACTCCAGACATCACTTACGTTTTCCTCGATGTCTGTCCGTCGTTTGCTACGTAGCAAAAGTCGTACATGTCTAAAGTGTGGCCGAAATGCTCATGCCGTCTGTGGACATTCTCCTAAAGACGATGACGGCGACGAAGTAAGAGGTTATGGGGTTAGCATTTTGTGCAATGTTTGCTTCGTTGTTGAGAAAGTTGTCCAAAGTGGTGTCTTTGGGTGCCACTGTGCGGGTTCAGATTCCCGACGTCGTCAAAGGGTGGTGTGACTCACGCTGTCTATTGCTATGAACGTGGCTGAGAGTGGCTTTTACCGGCTTGAAACTGCAGAAAGAATCTTGAAGCAGCTCTGTGCAAGATCATAATTCGCCGCATGTCCAAAGAACTTAGTGAGTATTGAAGACGTTCCTGGCCACGAAATACCTGTGCGCTCTGCAGCTACCTCTCAGTGTTCAGGAAGCGGCCATGGGTTCGTCACGTGGACGTACAACAAGAGATGCCAATATATGCAAACGAAAAAAACATGCCAAATTAAGAAGGACGCAAAATCCCCAAGATTGGCTAAGTCTCAAGGAAGCTTGAAATTTAGTGCGGACGTCAATGCGAGATGCTTTTAATGGTTTCCACAGTGAAGCATTGTCTCAAAACATGGTAGAAAACCCAAAGAGATTGTGGTTGTATGTAAAGTATACTAATGGCAAAAAACAGTCAATACCGTCACTGCGTGATAGAGATGGAAATGTTACCGATGATGGTGCCACTAAAACGGAGTCACTAAATACACTTTCCCGTAATTCCTTCACGAAAGAGGACGAAGTAAATATTCCAGAATTCGAAACCAGAACAGCTGTTAGCATGAGTGACATAAACGTAGATATCTTAGGTGTTGCGAAACAACTCAAATCACTTAAGAAAGGCAAGTAAGCACCTTTCTTAGCAATCATATACATTCGCTCACTTGACGAAAGGTCTGTTCCTAAAGACTGGAAAGTAGCACAGGTCACACCAATATTCAAGAAAGGAAACAGCGGTAACCCATTGAATTACAGACCCATATCACTGACCTCAATTTGCAGTAGGATTTTGGAGCACTTAATGTACTCGAACATATGAATCACCTTGAAGAAAATGACTTATGGATACGTAACCAACACGGATTCAGAAAATATCGTTCTTGTGCAACACAGCTAGCTCTTTATTCCCACGAAGTAACGAGTGCTGTCGACAAGGGATCTCAGATCGATTCCATATTCCTAGATTTCCAGAAGGTTTTTGATACCGTTTCTCACAAGCGACTATTAATCAAATTGCGTGCATATGGAGTATCGTCTCAGTTGTGTGACTGGATTCGTGATTTCCTCCCAGTTCGTAGTTATAGACGGTAAATCATCGAGTAGAACAGAAGTTACATCTGGCCTTCCGCAAGATTGGGTCATTGGCCCTCTGCCGTTGCTGATTTACATAAATGATTTAGGTGATAATCTGAGCAGCCCCCTTAGATTGTTTGCCGATGACGCTGTAATTTACAGTGTAGTAGAATCATCAGACGATCAGTTCCAATTACAAAAGATCTAGAGAGAATTTCTGTATGAGCCGGCCGGGGTGGCCGAGCGGTTAAAGGCGCTACAGTCTGGAACCGCACGACCGCTACGGTCGCAGGTTCGAATCCTGCCTCGGGCATGGATGTGTGTGATGTCCTTAGGTTAGTTAGGTTTAAGTAGTTCTAAGTTCTAGGGACTGATGACCTCAGCAGTTGAGTCCCATAGTGCTCAGAGCCATTTGAACCAATTTCTGTATAGTGCGAAAAGTGGCAATTGGCAGTAAACAAAGAAAATGCGAGGTCATCCACATGTGTACTAAAAGAAATCCGATAAATTTTGGGTATACGATAAATCGCACACCTCTAAGGGCTGTCAATTCGACTAAATACCTAGGAATTACAATTACGAGCAACTTAAATTGGAAAGACCACATAGATAATATTGCGGGGAAGGCGAAACAAAGACTGCGCTTTGTTGGCAGAACAGTTAGAAGATGCGACAAACCCACTAATGAGACAGCCTACATTACATTTGTTCGTCCTTTGCTGGAATATTGCTGCGCAGTGTGGCATCCTTACCAGGTAGGATTGACGGAGGACATCGAAAAAGTGCAAAGAAGGGCAGCTCGTTTCGTGTTATCGCGCAATAGGGGTGAAAGGGTCACTGATGTGATTCGCTAGTTGGGGTGGCAGTCACTGAAACAAAAGCGGTTTTCTTTGCGGCGAGATCTGTTTACGAAATTTCAATCACCAACTTTCTCTTCCGAATGCGAAAATATTTTGTTGCTACTTAGCTACGTAGGGAGAAGTGATCATCATAATAAAATAAGAGAAATCAGAGCTCGAATGGAAAGATTTAGGTGTTCAGGTGTTCCTTTTTCCCAAGCACCATTCGAGAGTGTAATGGTAGAGAAGAAGTATGAAAATGGTTCGATGAAGCCTCTGCCTGGCACTTAGGTGTGAATTGCAGGGTAACCATGTAGATGTAGATGGAGATGTAGATGAGGTGCCTTTGTGTGAACAGAAAATTAAGTGCAATTCGAAACGCCAATCTAACTTCCCGTGATGCAACAAGTACCTCGTGCCAGTTCTACTTTTTGCTTTACCGATAAAAATATTCTGTCCGCATTCTTCTTTAACCCTTTGTTTCCTGACATAAGAAAAAAATGTACTTTTTAACATTTTCTTTGCAGAATTTATGCTATTGTGGCCTCAAATGACGGTAGGTTTTTTTGTAAAATTTTATTTTATTTTTCACAACTTTTTTCTCTCATGGTACTCACAAGTACCGTCAGACTCCATGGACAGAATCACAACATGCGCAGAAAAATGCTCCAATTTTTATAAGTTGTACTTTATTCCACATAAATATTAAATATTTTAACATTAGAAAATTAATTAACAGAAATATGATATTTCTGATTTTTTTTTAAATTTCACATAGATTTAATCTAGAGCAACTTCACAATACATAGTAACTTAGCTATACATTTTTGACAGTATATACGTATCACATATTTAGTGATACTTCATGAAATTGTAGGAAACAGTTCTTTTTCTCATTGCAGCACAAATACACTTTACATGTACCACATTGTGAATGTGCTCTCGACTGAATTTTATTTTTCGCACAAATTTCGCATTGTCCTCTTTTACAACTGAACACTACAAAATGGTTTCCTCTGTTGCCAAGACGTACATCCTTCGGAACAGAAAAGTTATCCTTCCTTCTCTTTGGGAGAGTTATTTCATCTTTAACAGAGTTTCTCTTTTTGAGATTTGGCACTTGCTGTTCATTCATTAGCCCTAGTGCCACAGCACGCCTGAATTCCAGCAGTGGCAGTGCCCCATGTAGATCACTGAAAATGACGTAAGCATTGACAAAAGCAATTTCTATTGCTCCCCAGAAGAGACGGTGCCACCATTTCTTTGATCGCTTGTCAAGACCATAAGTTGAACGTAATCTGTCTGCATGATCCACACCACCCATGTTTTTATTGTAATCACATACAATAACTGGAAATGGTATAGTCGTACTAGTTCCATCTTTCTGTTTTCTTGTCACTACGCTCTGTTCAGTGCCATGGAAGTTTGACGCAAAATACACTACTTTATTTTCCTTCCATTGAAATACTGTAAGGTCTAAAGATGACTCTCTGTGATTTGATTTAGACATTTTTCTTTAGGTAAATTGCCTGGCAAACCTTTCCTGTTTGTTCTAATTGCTCCACAGGCAAATGTATTTACCGATTTCTATGTGAGAAAAAGTGGACAGAACAACTAGTGAGAGGTAACGCATTGTTGCTACAATAAAGTGTTCACACAACCTGACGGTACTAATAAGTCCGCCTTATATTTTCCACTTTATCTGATTCACATGTAACGTAATGCTTCAAACTATTATAAAAAAACAAAGAAGATAAGTACGTGCAATGGAAAACTCAACGGAAGTTTCAATAAATTGCGCACAAATTCAGGCAACACCATGGAAACAAGCACATACAATCTTCTGTTTTCACAGCAGCGCGCGAAAAACAATTTCAAGCTCTGACCGCCAGAGAGGTCTATGTATTGCACAATAACATCTATGAAACAGTAGAGCAGAGTTACTGTTACGTACCGACATGCTCTCAGATCACGAAACTGCACCACGAGAAAATAATGAGAGTCAAAACTTACTGGTACTTTTAAGTACCGTCAGGCAACAAAGGGTTAAGTCTTGAAATGTACCTATTTTATGCACTATAAGACGTACTTCTTTCCTTCGAAAAATAGCCTCCAAAATCCAGGTGCGTCTTATACTCGAAATTAATGTAAAATGTCCAGTGTTTGAGCTAAAATTCCCCGCCAGTCTTAAAATAGGCCATATATTCGACGCCGCGGGAATCCTATCTCCGCTTGGCAATATTGGATTCAACAGGCAACAGCAGTGTACCGATGCGACGAACATGAATTGCGGGGATTCACAAACTTGGTAACATTGTCTCCTTCCTGCTCCGCCATCACAAACTCAGATCAGGGTCTAGCCTACCATGAGTCACTGCAGTCTACGGTGCCAGTGAACTCGAATTGAAAGTGATTTGTGTTATCGGTTACAGCGCCATATTTTTCTTGGTAGGTGGTTTCGTAATGGAAAAAAAATAAAAGGTATTCATGTGATGCGGGCTAAAAACTGAAAGCAATAGCATATGCAGAAAAACATGGAAACAGAGCAGCTGGGCGTCATTTGGGCCCTCCAACCATCTGCGATTTGGGGCGGGAGGTAGTAAAGAAGAACTGAAAAAAAAATTTGAAGATGACAGATTGAAATGGATTCAAGGATACTGCCAATATGGCGCTGGAATTAATACAAAAATGATTTAAATAGATGCTCGTAAGCTAGCTCTACAGCGGAACTTAAAAGACTAAGTTTGATGTTGGTTGGTGCTACAGGTTTATAGAGCGTCAGGAAAATATATCAGAAAATGTCAGAAGAATATGAAGAGAAAATATTATCTTTCCATCGCTTTATTATTCAACATCGAAAGAAAATCAGTGTGGAACGAAGCCAACTAGCGAATATGGACGAAACTCCTCTGATATTTGATGTGCCGAGTTACAGCACTGTTGCCATGAAAGGTGCTAAAACTGTAACTATAAAACGGGTGGTCATGAAAAAATGCACTGCATTGTTGTCCTTTCATATTCTGCTGATGGTACACTTAAACCGATGATCATCTTCAGGGGCAAAACAATGCCAAAACATTCTGAAATACAGCCAGGTATTGTTGTTCACGTACATGACAAACGCTGGATGGACGAGGCTGGTATGGAATTAATGGATTAATAGAGTGCGGGAGAGAAGGAAAGGCGCTTTGTTGAAGAAAAGTTTTCTTCTTGTACTAGATCAGTTTAGTAGCTATTCGAAAAATTCTGTGAACGATAAACTGAGACAGGGAAATGCTGTTATTCCAGGAGGACTTACTTCACAATTGCAACCTCTTGATGTCTCGATAAATAAACCATTTATAGTGTATACGAGAGAGGAATGCAACAAATGGATCATGGATGAAACCCAGCATGAATTCACGCCGAACAGAGATTTAAAACGACCAACAATCAAATAAGTGTGTGATTTGATAAAACAGTCATGCTCTAGAGTGTTAAATCTTTCAAGAAGTGTGGCATAAGCAACGCTCTCGGTGGTAGCGAAGACCATCTTATATATGAAGAGGTCAACAATGACGATGGAGAGGAAGAAGGAGAAAGTTAAGATGATGATTTTCAGGGAGTTTAAAGGTCGGTTTGGTTTCATAAACAAAGAAATTTTTTTAGTCTGGCTTTGCAATCTGATAATAAAAATGGTAAAAATGTTATTTTTTTAAAAAATGCTTAAAGTTAAGGTGTGTCTCATAGCCCGTAAAATACGGCATGTAAAAGATCAAACTGCCAAAATGTATTTTCTTTTTATTGGGAAGGAGAGACGTGAGCACTTACTTTAACAAGATCTGCTTTCATTGTTTTCCGGTAACAATATTCTTTGCTTTATTTAGTAGTTTTTTTTTTCTTTTCAGTTTCAGTTGCGTATTTAATTAATAAAGGTTTCACATCCTGTGCCCTTTTCACACTTAGTGTAAATGGTACAGGTCATTCTGTACAAAGCCTAGGAATTGTATGTAACATTTTCACAAAGAACGTATATTACATAGTTTGCCTAAAACCGTTAGGCGATCTACACATTACCTGGGCATTCTATAAAATATCGGGATATCACACAATGTCGGTAACATATACATTGTGAACAGAAATCAGCCATATACGACACTCTTGGATTATTCTCGAAGTTATTTTGAAGTCTGACATTGATTTCTTGTTAAGAACGGCCTGTTGAGTTCATTAACATTTCCACAACGCATTTCTCGCAGCACGCAGTCCCTCCGCAGGCGGTGAGATTTTCTGCGAATTCGCTCCATTCTCGCAGCCGGGCGCGTGCTCAGGAAATATGGCGGCCACTACAGCGCCTCTAGCGAGAAAAAGCGGAACCTCCGGTCTGGGCTATCTGCGGCGCAGTGCTTCCGCGCAGACATATTTATTTCCGCCGCGCCGGTGCGTATACATCACGCCAGCTGCGGCGTCGTACATCAAACAGCGCGTGCGCACGCAGTGTGCGTGCCGTGTGCGTATTCCGAGGGCCGGGGCCATCCGTCACGCGCGGCAGGGGCAGACCGCAGCGCAGCGCACTTCTTTCTTCCCGCTTCCGTGCCGGTTTATCTCTGCTCATCGCTCTCGGACAGTGTAATATTTCTCCCCCACTTCCTGTCAGCCTGAAGCAGTCTTCCTCACCTAGAAATCATTAAATGACACAGCCTCATTCTTAATATTCCACTTTATAGAAAGTTTTCAAAAAGGATTTTTTAAAAGGGTTAGTCTTCAACTGAACCAAGAAAAAATTAGGTAATGAAACGGTATTTCTAGGAGAAAAAATAAAAAGTTTTCTGCCTGAGCCCCCCCCCCCCCTTCTCCCAGATGAGAAAATTGTTCGCATTATGTTGTGTCAATGTTCCCGAATTGGTTCTTGGATTTGTTGTGGTTCTGCCTGGTAAACGATCCTGACTGCGAAGTATGCTTCTACAATCATAGGTGTGTGACGACCACTGCTCTGTGCGTATTTTGTCAGGCAAGCACCGGCTACACACATAAAGTCTGGCACTTGTTACAACAACCAACGAATAAATAAGTTAAATAAAATGAATGAAAATTCAGTGAAAATAAAATAATAACTTTAGCAGACTACAAAATGGCGAAGTTAACCCTTATCTTTCCTGGTCCAGTTCTTGCTCACACACTGTCCCAGGTGCAGTCTGAGTGAATGCTATATTTCAATAGCCATAAACATTGCACTCAGTAATTGCAGTGGAACAGTTCAGATTTTAGGTAAAATATTTCATTAATACCACACAAAAAATACACATTCAAATAAATTTTAACGTTTATTTTTACAAAGAAACACATTTGAGCAGAGAACTACACAAAATGAACATAGTATTACGTGATAATGTTAATACTGTGAAAACTCAAGTACCCTGCACTCAAAATTTTGATTTTTACTGAAACATAAAAAACTCCCACAAAATATTTAAAAAATGGAAATTCAGTATTGCGTTTTACGTGTTTACTTTCGTTCTCAGGGGTTTTCCTCGCACTCGCTGCAAATTTTTGTAGAGATTGTAAGTCGGATTGGCTTCTTGCAACAATGGCAAATAGGAGGTGTCTTTCTCTTTCCTTTTTGGGTCACAGGTGGACCAAGTTGTGCGTTTTTCCAATCGTTCTACGACGACTTCTACTCTTGATTTTGCTGCGCGCAAAACACGGTGAAGGATGCGCGAAGTTCATGGCGCATGTGTACTTGTTGACTCGCGTTTTATCTGTGCGTCACCAAGTTTACAAACTTTGTAGAAATTATGAAAGACAACATGCGGAAAAATGACTCGACTGGCCACCGTTGGAAGAGGTTTCGACGAACAGCGCTATTTGCTTCGACCTAATGCATTTCTAGCAGAACTTTCCGTCTTCATCACTTTGATCATTTGTTTCATTCAAGGAATTCGCAGGTAGCAAAAATAAATTCGTTTTCACTTTCGCACTATTCCTACGCTGTATTACGTTCACTTTCAATTTCGTTGTCACTGTCTGATCCAACATCTCTTCCTTAACTGTACTGAAACCATTATAAACAGTGTCCTTAAAGTCAGGATGCGTTAAACATGAACAGTGGACGAAGACACGGCTACTGAAGCCATAACGTGGTCCCAGGTGCGGTCTCACAGACAGACAGCACGAATGAAACAGTAATAGTATCGGTCCACGTCACATTCAAGTGGCTACTGACGAAGGAAACTACGGTAGCTTCGGGAAAGAACAAGTAGACAACGCTGTAATCTCCTGCCCCACCATTATGCACCAGTAACAGAGTAACAATAAACGCTAGCGGTCTGTGAGACCACACCTGGGACGTTAAGGGTTATTAAATACATATAAGTTTGCACAGGAGGGTGAAAAGAATTAACATCGTAGCTAAGTTCAGTTAGGATTGTGTGGATAGTGAATAACATGTGCCATGTTCCCCATGGCCTAAATCATGCATGATAGTGGTTTCCAAGCCTCCCGAGACCATTCCCCTGAGTGCAATCAGATATTAGCTAATCCTCACCTTCTTAAATTAAAAAAAAATTATTAATTTTCGGTAAGTGTTGTATTCGACCAGAAAGTAATGAGTCCATAAGAGAACTGGTACTGTTTATTCCTAGAAACCTTTTTCATAGAATGATGAAGCAGTTGTCAGGGCATCACGAGTGCTAACCACAGTTACTTCTGAAAAAAAAAAAGAAAGCTATATCTCCACCCTGAGGGCAGATAATTGTCACAGAACTTGCTTCCTCGGCATCTTTCCATACGCAAGGAATAGTTCTTCCACCCACACCCTGCGCCCCCATTTAAAATCAACTAAGTCAAGATGTGTCTACTTTACTTACTGTTCGTAAATACTTTGACTGGTGGACTTCTTAGACCTCTTACTCCTTAGAAGGTGGAAATTTGAAGACTTCAGGCTGATAATGCTTTATGTATGACCAGTGGCACTGATAATAATAATAATACGAGGGTTATTCGGAAAGTAAGGAAGGATCAGTTGCGAAATGGAAACCACAGTGAAAATCCAATGAAGTTTTGCACGGGTGTGTTGGGCACTGTTTCTAGTATGCCAGTTGATCGCATTACGTCGTTCCCTTTAGTTCTGAGCACACACTGAGCACGTAAAGATACCTAGAACAGTAGTGTCTCCTGCCAAGTACGAGGGCCTGGTGAGAAATTTCGTCTGAAGCTATGCAGCCAACATTACATAACTGTCATGCATATTCAGCCGCATTTGGCAAGGGCAATGAAGATGCTCCTGCATTGTTTTCAATTGGAAATGTTTGATTACCCACAATACTGCCCGAAATTGTCTCCCTCTGAGTTTCATCTCTGCTCAAATGAACCGCTTTCTATGAAGACAACATTTTTGGCACAGACAACGAGCTGTAGGCCAGCGTAGAGAATTGGCGGAAAGCACTGGCGGCTGCCTTCTATAACGAGGGTATTGGAAAGCTGGTACAACGCTACGACAAACGTCTACGTCGGATCGGCGGCTATGGAGATAAGTAGATGGAATTTGTAGCTATCTATTGCAAATAAAACAGTTTTGATTTTCACTGTGGTTTTCATTTCGCGACCTATCGTTCCTTACTTTCCGAGTCTCCCTCGTAATAATGATGATAATAATAACAATACTGCATAGGATCAACCTTGTAGCCACTGCATAGTTATTGTGTTGTGCTGTCAGTTTGTTTGTTTATCTGTTTTGTAGTGGAAACTCAATCAGAACAGGCCTTGGAAGGCTCAACGGTACCGACCGGCCGCCGTGTCACCCTCAGACCACAGGCGTCACTGGATGCGGATACGGAGGGGCACGTGGTCAGCACACCGCTCTCCCGGCCGTATGTCAGTTTCCGAGACCGGAATCGCTACTTCTCAATCAAGTAGCTCCTCAGTTTGCCTCACAAGGGCTGAGTGCACCCCGCTTGCCAACAGCGCTCGGCAGACCGGATGGTCACCCATCCAAGTGGTAGCTCAGCCCGACAGCGCTTAACTTCGCTGATTTGACGGGAACCGGTGTTACCACTGTGGCGAGGCAGTTGGCGTTTCTCAGTGAATAATGAAACAATTTCTGGTCGATTGTGGGAAGTGGCAACAACTTGGAGAAGGCATTTTCATGAGACATTTAAGCATAGTGAGGTATATCTCAGTTTTACTGTCGTAGATGCATCGTACAATGTTATGTAGTGGGTGGACTATTTGAACAAGAAGATGTTCATACATTCGTTTCACAAGCCGTCAAGCTGTCACCTTCACCAACTTGTGCTAGTATTTCGAAAAAAATGTAATTATTGGTAATTTATATAGTATGTGGTATGGGATCTCATCATCATCATATAATCAATATTATACTCTCATGTACCCAAACACGGTTTAGTCCTTTTGTATCCCTCAGAAAGAATCATTTTACTCCTCAGGGAGTAATTACCCTCTGGGTTGGGAACCACTAATGTATGGCCTACTTCATTGTATATATTAAGGAAAACTAAAAATTTAGTCACCATATAGTCTACAATATATATAAATGACCTAGTAGACAGTGTCGGAAGTTCCATGCGGCTTTTCGCGGATGATGCTGTAGTATACAGAGAAGTTGCAGCATTAGAAAATTGTAGCGAAATGCAGGAAGATCTGCAGCGGATAGGCACTTGGTGCAGGGAGTGGCAACTGACCCTTAACATAGACAAATGTAATGTACTGCGAATACATAGAAAGAAGGATCCTTTATTGTATGATTATATGATAGCGGAACAAACACTGGTAGCAGTTACTTCTGTAAAATATCTGGGAGTATGCGTGCGGAACGATTTGAAGTGGAATGATCATATAAAATTAATTGTTGGTAAGGCGGGTACCAGGTTGAGATTCATTGGGAGAGTCCTTAGAAAATGTCGTCCATCAACAAAGGAGGTGGCTTACAAAACACTCGTTCGACCTATACTTGAGTATTGCTCATCAGTGTGGGATCCGTACCAGATCGGGTTGACGGAGGAGATAGAGAAGATCCAAAGAAGAGCGGCGCGTTTCGTCACAGGGTTATTTGGTAACCGTGATAGCGTTACGGAGATGTTTAACAAACTCAAGTGGCAGAATCTGCAAGAGAGGCGCTCTGCATCGCGGTGTAGCTTGCTCGCCAGGTTTCGAGAGGGTGCGTTTCTGGATGAGGTATCGAATATATTGCTTCCCCCTACTTATACCTCCCGAGGAGATCACGAATGTAAAATTAGAGAGATTCGAGCGCGTACGGAGGCTTTCAGACAGTCGTTCTTCCCGCGAACCGTACGCGACTGGAACGGAAAAGGGAGGTAATGACAGTGGCACGTAAAGTGCCCTCCGCCACACACCGTTGGGTGGCTTGCGGAGTATAAATGTAGATGTAGATGTAGATCTACTTCAATGTTCGGCAAGCCATCGTACGGGGTGTGGCGGAGGGCACCCTGCATCAAAACTAGTCATTTCTCTTCCTGTTCCACACGCAAATAGGGAGAGAGGAGAAAACGACTGTATCTATGCCTCCTTATGAGCCCTAATTTCTCGTATCTTATCTTCGTGGTCCTTATGCGGAATGTATATTGGTGGCAATAGAATCGTTCTGCAGTCAGCTTCAAATGCCGGCCCTCTACATTTTCTCAATAGCGTGCCTCGAAAAAAACATAGCCTTCCTTCTGGGGATTCCCATTTGAGTTCCCAAAGCATCTCCAAACACTTACTTGTTGTTCGAACCTATCGGTAACAAATCTAGCAGCCCGCTTCTGAACTGCTTCACTGTATTTAATCCGACCCGGTGCGGATCCAAAGTACACGAGCATTAGGCAAGAATAGGTCGAATTAGCGTCCTACATGTCGTCTCCTTAGCGGATGGACTACACTTTCCCACAATTCTCGCATTGAACTGAAGTCGACCTTTCGCCTTCCCTATCACATCCTTGCTCTACTTCACATTGCTTGGAAACGTTATGCCCAGATATTTAAACGGCCTGACTGCGTCAAGCAGGATGCTACTAATGCTTGTAAGACGTATGCTTTGCCGGCGATGGGCGAGACATGACAGAATCTCTGACCAGAGAGTAGTTTGTCGTTAGTTGTTGCTTGTCGCTAGTCTGCGCTTGTCTGCGAGAGTCGACAGTAGTAGTAGTCTGGTGTAGTCTGCGTGAGTCGGCGGGAGTCGGCATGTGTCGGCTGTGTGCTCTGCTCGAGACTCTGGTCAGGACTCTGGAGGATGAGTATTGTTGTAGAAGGTAAAGAAGCAGCCTTGCGCTTATTTAATAATGTATCTTAATTATCATTTAACTTGTTCCAAAAAATGCCCCAATACTAATTTTTATAATATAAAGTAACTCTTTTAAAGAAAAACATTCATTTCAATTTAAAGAACATTTCCAATGCATAATCATTCCTTCCAAGAATAAAAAAAAAAAAAAATACGCCAGCATTGCACGAAGCTGTGTCGAAAAATTCCTATTTTAAGAGCAGATATAATTGCAGTTTTTATTGAGGTAAGAATTTTTGCTTTTTTTATTCAGAATACAGGGCCGAAGGGCAGCGCTGCTGTCCTCATAAAATTTATCAGGTTACTAAACTTTTTTTATTATTTTGGTGTTTAGGAATTTTCCTGTTTTGAACTTGACATTAAATGAGAAAAGAATTTTGTGGGAACATTAAATGTAAATGCATTTCTGCACACACACTATAAATGGGAGCCAATTTTGTTCAGAGGTTACAATAAAAAAAATTCATTTAATTATTAATTTTGTTGGAACGTTACACTTGGGTCATTATCATTTTCATTTTCTTTTTTTTTTTGTGGGGAGGTTACATGCTGTTCCCGAACATTATGGGATTGTTTCTCCTATTCCTTCGCACTTAATTTACATTTTTCTACAATTAGAGCTAGCTGCCATTCATGACACCAATTTTGGCAAAGTCATCTTGTATCCTCCCACATTCACTCAACTTGGCCACCTTCTCATACACCGCAGCATCATCAGCAAACAACGGCACATTCTGCGCACCCGCTCCGCTAGATCGTCAGACACGCTGTTGCCAGGAAGAAGCCCTGTGGATAGTTTCGTCTGCTTGTAGAGTACCCACAATTGATCTGCCTACGTTACACTTTCGCGTGTGAAGATCATAGCAACGCGCCTCTGAATTTGCTGTCACCTGGATGAGGTCTATAAACGCTGCAGCGTACTGCAGAATTGGTCGCACTCACTTCTACGCGGCTTCCTATTCAAATGCGGCGCACTTCGCCAGAACACTACCAATAAAGCCAAGGCTTCCATTCGCCTTACCTGACATGATTTTGTTTCGTGTCATAACGCTTCTTCGTAACCATCCCAAGTGTTTGTACAGCTAGAATACGACGTGCGTCATGTCTTTATTGCTATTTTTTCTTTGTTATAGATACTGTATTGCGTTTATCCACATTCAAAGTGAGCTGTTTTTCTCAACACCAAGTGGAAATTTCGTCCAAGTCTTTCTGTATTTGGTAACGATCCCTACGGTCGTGTCAGGCAAAATATACAGGATGTTCACGATTCATGTTACGCATTTCTACAGGTTGTAGAAGGGACTTAGTAGATCAAGATTTACGTACGAGGAAACGTCATCCAACTACAGAGCGTGAAAGCTAATGGCGCCGGCACCTATAAATGTATGTATAAACTGGGAAATTCCGTGATGATGTCACAGACTTCAAGAATGATGGAGAACGATAAATGTATCGAATTGAGGTATGGGTCCCTGTACCGCAAACCAACGAGTCGACAGCTATAAGCAAAAGCAGTTCTGATACCTCCGACTAGAATACATGTACTGGTACTGTAGTTCCAAAGATTGTAGGTAGGCAACGTTCAGGGGTGGTAGTATGGACCAAAACAAGAAAAAATGTCTAGTAATCATGGGTTCTAAAATTCATACCTGAGGAGGCATGGGCACTTGTTCATCTTCGGTACTGTGAAACACTTGTCTTCTACTGAACAAGTGCTCATAGTTCTTAAGGTATGCGTTTTAGAACCCATGTTTACTAGAATTTTTTCTTATTGTGGTTCATACTACCACCTCTGAAAGTGGTCTTAGCAACAACAGTACCAGTACAGGTGTTCCGCTGTCAGAGGTTATCAGAACGGTTTTCGCTTATCACTTTCGACTGGTTCGTTTTCGGTAGAGGGACTCTTATCTCAAATCGATACATTTTATCCTTCCCCATCATCTTTAAAAGTTTGTAACATCATCACGGAATCACGTTGTATATATACATACATTTACAGGCGCTGGCGCCTGTGACTTTCACGTTCTGTAGCGTCGTTGGATGACGTTTCCGGAGATGTGACCTCATGTAAAACTTGATCTACAAAGTACCCTCTGCAACATATAGAAGTGTTTAACATGAACTGTGAAATACCCTGTATAAAGATCCAGCCGGTTCAGCACATCTAAGGCCCATTCCAGTCTAATGACGTAAGCGCGAGGGATAAGGAGATACACTGTTAAAATATACGTCTAAGTCCAACGTTTTTCTTCGTAGGCCGAACGAGCCTAAAACGCAATGCTACAAACCACGTTACGGACAGAGCGAGCGAGGCGAAGCAGAATGTGACGGTCAGCCGGCCACACCCCTTCACGTGGTTGACGGTATATTCTTTGATCAGAGACAAAATTTCACGAGATTCGTACAACGAAAAAAGTCGAGTCTGCCTTTACAAGGCTTTTGGCACATGTAAAGTGGGCTGATTATTTCAAATCACTGTAGACTGAACAATTTTATTCAGAATTATTAAAGCTGGCAGAACATTACTTCATAGCTGCAGGCCATAATGCCAACTTCGAAATGGTGTGCCGGCCGGTGTCGCCGAGTGGTTCTAGGCGCTACAGTATGGAAGCGCGCGACCGCTACGGTCGCAGGTTCGAATCCTGCCTCCGGCATGGATGTGTGTGATGTCCTTAGATTAGTTAGATTTAAGTAGTTCTAAGTTCTAGGGAACTGATGACCTCTGCAGTCAAGTCCCATAGTGCTCAGAGCCATCTAAACCCATCGAAATGGTGTTCTGTTTCATAAACGACCAGTTGTCAAAGGAATGCAACAAATTGCAGATCGGCACAGTCACAAAGGTGATGATGACGATGATGATGATGACAAGTAATTTAAAATTATCCTGTTAAGAGTTTTACAAAATGATCTCCAAGAAAAATAATGTTCTTTACTAAGTGGTTTCAAATGAGAAATTTCAACAGGTGAGTACAGATTATTGTTATTTCTTTATAAGCCTCGTTCTAACGACCAGAGTCATTGAAAATCTTCTCGTCCCTCCCCCTCCCCCCTCCTCCCTCGCCCAAAAGAATAAATAATTCCTTTTTTGTTTAGTGAAGAACTTTTAGATTATTTTGAGACCAGATTGTCTTAGGAAGAAGTCTGAGCAATTAAGAAGACTGAGCACTTAGTTGTTAGCATCAGCGACAAATTGCAAGACTGTTTACTGATTACCTTTCTTTAGTTTAAGGATGTTTATGGTTATTGTCACAAAAATTACTGTAATTTTTTGTTAATAAAGGACTGAAAATTCGCAACAGACTCTATTTCTATTTAAAATAGGTAGTCCGGCTTTTAGGGTAAAATGGCAGAGTAAAAATGAATTAAGTCCGGATGTCATATTTATGGATCTGGTAAGCCTACTTCCAGTAGGTGACAGTATTATCAGCAAACTGTCTTACAGTGTTGCTGACCCTAACTGATAAACCTCGTATGTACAATGAGAACATCAGGGGTCCTATGTAGGCGTCCTTACGCTTCCTTGAGGCACACACATTATTACATTCCTTCTTGCTGAACATTTTCCATCCACCACAACGTACTGGGTTCTGTGAATCAAATATTTATCGAGCCAATCACACATCTCATCCTGAGGTACTATGTATCATCATTTTTTGGTTAATGATGAGCCAAGTGGTATAGCGCCCAGCGCTTTTAGGGGATATAGCAAGGAAGAACCTACCTTTTTTTTACCTGACTGTACTGTTTGCATAGTACTGTGTGCAGATAAAGTAAGCTGTGCAGCACACGACTAGTTTCTCGTGCAATCGATATGGTGGGTGGCACACTTCTCAAGTTCGGGGTCCAACTCTGCGGCAAGCTGCCGCTTCCCTTCTGTTGCTCTCTCTCTCTCTCTCTCTCTCTTTCTCTCTCTCACACACACACACCACTTTCACGGGGTTTGTTTTACTGCCGCTGTTTTCATTGAGTTTTCGCTTTGTTTCTGGTGCCGACTTCTATTTGTGTTCGGCCCGCTTGGCTTTGTTCGGGGATCCGCTTTTAACGGACTGGAAATTACTGCTACTCCGCCCCTTCCTGGAGGGCGCCGTGACTGGCATTACAGTGGGGGGGCCACCGCTGGAGGTTCCAGATAGTATACACTGGAGGAAGCCTTGCTTTTTATTGACCTTCCGTTCACTCCCGTCTGGTCAACTGTTCAGGGGCTCACGTAACCGATGGAGGAACTTTAGATCGCGTGAAAGAGAGGCTCATCTTTTAACCTCCTGCACTCTAGTGTGTTATGCACAGAGGTGCTGTCTCGTGGCTAGGACACCGAAGAAACCAGGGGATTGTTTTCAAATGACACTTTAGAGGAAATGTTTGTATAAAAGTTTCCTACACAGTAAGTGAAGCTCCGTGTACATGTGTTTTCCGTAAGTCACCGGCGGAGAGTACTTAACGGAATCGCTATCTTTTCCACCATTTACTGTTCCATTCGCGAATGCTGTTTCGGAAGAAGAATTGTCGGTAAATCTCCGTGTGATATATAGTTTCTTTCACTTTCTCTTGGTTGTCATTTCGTTAGAAGTCTTGTGACATAGTGCCATACATCGCTCGTAGTGGAGGAAGGGTTTCATCCATTTGTAGTTGAAGCAGAATATTAGCTTAAAGAAAAAAGACAGGCCGGGGTCAAACCAGAATAGGAAAAGAAGAATTCTGCTTCTAGGCAGCAGTCATGGGAGGGGTGTAGGCCAGCAGCTTCAGGAGAAATTAAGTTGCAGGGTACCAGGTAACAAGTTTTGTGAAACCAATTGCTAGCCTTAGCCAGGTGACAGAAAACTTAGGTCAGCTATGCAGGGACTTCGAGAAGGAAGATCAGGTAATTGTAATTGGGGTAGCAGGAAACAGCCTTGTTATGAATCCAAGATATAGTATTAGGAGTGACATGGACAAAATAAGAACAGAAACTGGGCACACAAATGTGGGGTTTGTGGAGGTCTTTCAGCGCCATGATCAGCCCTTGGTAAACACTGCTGTGGGGCATGTCAACACCGAGCTGAACAGGATGCTGCAGACAATGGCAAAATCTCACGTAAGTATTTTTCCAGTTGATGCTATTGGTAGGTGGGGATACACTATACGTGGCCTGCCCCTAAATAGGAAGGGGAAAGGTAAGCTAGCTTCTCTACAGCAGATATTGGAAGATATGATAACTGTGGTTAATGGGACCAGGCAGACAGGTGTTTTAGGTTAAAGCCGAAGTCCAGAGAGACAACAATAAAGAAAAATAGAATAAAAGAAGCTTCACGTATTCTGAATAGGGATAAAGCTAAGGGTAGTATCAATTTACTTTATCAAAATGCTGTATCACGGGAATAAAATGAGAGGCACCCACCTGCCTTGCTCATACTGTGGCATCAAGCAGTCAGGCCTGCAAGATGAGTGGTCTGCCAAGCGAGTGGATTCATTTTTATTTATCGCGTAACATGAACTCTCGTACTCACAATTAAGTTACAAATTATCCTCCTGTATGAATAATACGCAACGGAAACGCACATCTGACTATCAGTGATTTACAGAACTCAGACTGTTCACTACGCACTGGCAATACCACATTTTCTTTATGTCTTTTATTTAACGGCTTTTATCAACACGTGGCTACCACACTGAATATGAATGGCGAACACATTATAAATTCGGGACATCGTGACAACATACAATTCGAAGGAAAAGTCCACCAATCTTTTTCTTTTCACTATCTTATTTACTCCGATAAATTCTATAACCTAAACACACAAATTCTATAACCTACAACAATAACACATGAGAAATTCCGCCCAGTGGGCATGGCTTTACATTGGTGAATCTCTATATTATGGTCTCGTAATTATTTAACGCTACAGTGCACTTTCTGGATAGGATGGTGGATCTTTTATTATTTCTCACACTTCGACTCTCACAATCATCATCACGAAACTTTCCTCCAGACCGAGCGGTACAGAAGGAACAAGCATAACCCACTAATCTTTTGAAACTACCTCGCTACTCTCCCATGCAAACCACACATACCCAAATTACATGACATACACCACACTACAATATGAAATACTACACAGCTAATAGTCACAACATTATCACTTTCAGATTTCCCACTTCAATTAATATTTATCCCAGTTTCACACGACACTGCCCCACTTCGTAATTCTACTTTCCTACTACAGGGTGTTTCAAAAATGACCGGTATATTTGAAAGGGCAATAAAAACTAAACGAGCAGCGATAGAAATACACCGTTTGTTGCAATATGCTTGGGACAACAGCACATTTTCAGGCAGACAAAGTTTCGAAATTACAGTAGTTACAATTTTCAACAACAGATGGCGCTGCGGTCTGGGAAACTCTATAGTACGATATTTTCCACATATCCACCATGCGTAGCAATAATATGGCGTAGTCTCTGAATGAAATTACCCGAAACCTTTGACAACGTGTCTGGCGGAATGGCTTCACATGCAGATGAGATGTACTGCTTCAGCTGTTCAATTGTTTCTGGATTCTGGCGGTACACCTGGTCTTTCAAGTGTCCCCACAGAAAGAAGTCACAGGGGTTCATGTCTGGCGAATAGGGAGGCCAATCCACGCCGCCTCCTGTATGTTTCGGATAGCCCAAAGCAATCACACGATCATCGAAATATTCATTCAGGAAATTAAAGACGTCGGCTGTGCGATGTGGCCGGGCACCATCTTGCATAAACCACGAGGTGTTCGCAGTGTCGTCTAAGGCAGTTTGTACCGCCACAAATTCACGAAGAATGTCCAGATAGTGTGATGCAGTAATCGTTTCGGATCTGAAAAATGGGCCAATGATTCCTTTGGAAGAAATGGCGTCCCAGACCAGTACTTTTTGAGGATGCAGGGACGATGGGACTGCAACATGGGGCTTTTCGGGTCCCCATATGCGCCAGTTCTGTTTATTGACGAAGCCGTCCAGGTAAACATAAGCTTCGTCAGTAAACCAAATGCTGCCCACATACATATTGCCGTCATCAATCCTGTGCACTATATCGTTAGCGAATGTCTCTCGTGCAGCAATGGTAGCGGCGCTGAGGGGTTGCCGCATTTGAATTTTGTATGGATAGAGGTGTAAACTCTGGCGCATGAGACGATACGTGGACGTTGGCGTCATTTGGACCGCAGCTGCAACATGGCGAACGGAAACCCGAGGCCGCTGTCGGATCACCTGCTGCACTAACTGCGCGTTGCCCTCTCTGGTTGCCGTACTGGTCGCCCTACCTTTCCAGCACGTTCATCTGTCACGTTCCCAGTCCGTTGAAATGTTTCAAACAGATCCTTTATTGTATCGCTTTTCGGTCCTTTGGTTACATTAAACCTCTGTTGAAAACTTCATCTTGTTGCAACAACACTGTGTTCTAGGCGGTGGAATTCCAACACCAGAAAAATCCTCTGTTCTAAGGAATAAACCATGTTGTCTACAGCACACTTGCACGTTGTGAACAGCACACGCTTACAGCAGAAAGACGACGTACAGAATGGCGCACCCACAGACTGCATTGTCTTCTGTATCTTTCACATCACTTGCAGCGCCATCTGTTGTTGAAAATTGTAATTACTGTAATTTCGAAAGTTTGTCCGCCTGAAAATGTACTGTTGTCCCAAGCATATTGCAACAAATGGTGTATTTCTATCGCTGCTCGTTTAGTTTTTATTGCCCTTTCAAATATACCGGTCATTTTTGAAACACCCTGTATGAACTCTGGAGATATATGCACGTCTTCCTGTGCAATGCAAGCCAAGTGGCGTTGCTGGATAGACGGCCGACTCACCTTGCTTCTCTCTCAGAGTTTGAATCTAGCGTCACATGGAATCATATCACGCAAAGTAATATTAAGAACATATTCATCACACACGCGAGTCCTCAACTGATACCATGGACGAGAACTTCTCTTTATCTTTTGTCTCATATACAGTTTGAGACTCACACAGTACTCGCCACGTGGAAGTACTCGTCTCTAATTTCAAGTCCTGCACATGCCATTTCTTAAATATTTCAACTTATGGTACACACGCTATTTCTTAAATATTCCAGCTTATTGTACACACGCTAGTAATTCAGCTTAACTTAAGCACACGGAAGTATTTCAACTTATTGCTACACGTGGTTTCATTGTGACCGTTGGTCACTTCTGAAGATTACTACAATCCCATTAATATTTCCTGCCTGACATTTAATTCTCCCCACAAAAGTTCCTGAAATAGAGAAATTATTATTTCAAACTACTCTTAAATATTCCACATGCATACCATGTCTCCACTCTTTCCTCATTACGGAGCACAACTAAAACAGGTCATCAGAGCACAAGATCCAGTGGCAGAGTGCTGAAACATGGCCGTTCTCGAGGTCCTCTCGGACCTCTGCTGAAGTGGGGGAGCACCTTGCTACCATATTGGTCAGCCACATTTCAGGCGCTCAAAGCTCAGGTAAGTTTCCTCTCTTTGGTCCCACCAAAGGTGGCCAAAGGATCGACTCAAAGATGATCATATATTCACATTCACTATCTGCGGTTAGCAGATGACCATACATTCATTCATTTCAAAAGATCTCACCAAACTGGACGTCAGGATTTATTTTGTGTGAGTGCACATGTGATCAATTAAATAAATAAATTGTCATTCTTTCCCACACTGGTATCCGGCTTTGCTGTATTAATTGAAATTGAGTTATTTTACAAAAAAAATGTGTTGTTCTGACAAAAATAATGAAGTATGTTGTACCTATTTTCAATGTCGGGCGGTACTGTACCCTTTCAAAAAAATCAAGTAGATGAGCTGTTAGTGTATGTAGATGATCCCAAAAATAAGAATGAGATGATATAGTTTGCCTATTTGAAGACCATGTAACTGTGGGGATGCAAAGTGTCACTATGAACGGGTATAATTTAGCATCTTACACTTGCAGATTGACTGCTTGGTTGGTTTGGGGTATAAAGGGATCAAACTAGAGGGTCATCAGTCCCTGCACTTGCAGATGTAGCTTGTATAAAGGAGGAGTTGCCATTTACACATAACAATGGTATAAGTACAAAACTGTAGAATTAAGTGAATTTTGTGTCGATCAGCACTTTGAAGTTTGCGCATGTGATCTACAGCTAGAGAATGTAGTGTTGACATTAGCAAAAATGTACAGGTCCCCATTAGGAGATTGGGAGCTATTCATAAAAAAGTTTCACTCCCTATTGTGCTGTCTGTTAGACAAAAGAAGAAGTTATAACATGCGGTGATTTCAATGTAAGCTTTCTAATCAGCTCTGATAGGAAAAGTGAATTATAAGTGTTATTAATGACATATAACTTTGAATTTGATTAGCTTCCATACATGTACAGCTCAAGGAAGTAGCACTGTATATAGATAATGTATTTGTGTGGCAAGAGGATGCAAAACTAACACATGGTTTCCCTGTGATAAATGAATTATCAGACCATAATGCACAGTTAATTAATTTACAAAACCTATCAGGGTGTACAGTTCAGAAACCATTACGTAAAAGTGTAAGGCTGGTCAACCTGTATCTATACTGCAGTTTAGATAAAGTTTAAGAAAAGTTAGTTGGGAAGATGTATGTAATGAGTCAAATGCTAATGATAAATGCAGCATTTTTCTTGATAAATTTAGATCCCTTTTTTAACATTGTTGCCCCCAAAAAAATTACTAAATGAAACACCAAACAGTTTTCAAAGAAACCTTGGATCACTACAGGTATTGAAGTGTCGTCAGAAATAAAAAGAAAATTGTAGAAACAGCAAGAATTAGGAAAGACCCAGAAGTAATTTTATAGTGTAAAGATTATTATGACATACTGATAAGTTGTCAGAAAATCAAAAATATGTGTATTACAGATGAAATTAACAATGACCCACGCACAATTGTCAGTGGCAATTGTAAAGTCAGGGGAAGTTTACAAGGGACGTCTGCAACCGATGTTAATGTACGAGGTGCATTCAAGTTCTAAGGCCTCTGATTTTTTTTCTAATTAACTACTCACCCGAAATCGATGAAACTGGCGTTACTTCTCGACGTAATCGCCCTGCAGACGTACACATTTTTCACAACGCTGACGCCATGATTCCATGGCAGCGGCGAAGGCTTCTTTAGGAGTCTGTTTTGAGCACTGGAAAATCGCTGAGGCAATAGCAGCAAGGCTGGTGAATGTGCGGCCACGGAGAGTGTCTTTCATTGTTGGAAAAAGCCAAAAGTCACTAGGAGCCAAGTCAGGTGAGTAGGGAGCATGAGGAATCACTTCAAAGTTGTTATCACGAAGAAACTGTTGCGTAGCTTTAGCTCGATGTGCGGGTGCGTTGTCTCGGTGAAACAGCACACGCGCAGCCCTTCCCAGACGTTTTCGTTGCAGTGCAGGAAGGAATTTGTTTTTCAAAACATTTTCGTAGGATGCACCTGTTACCGCAGTGCCCTTTGGAATGCAATGGGTAAGGATTTCGCCCTCACTGTCCCAGAACATGGACACCATCATTTTTTCAGCACTGGCAGTTACCCGAAATTTTTTTGGTGGCGGTGAATCTGTGCGCTTCCATTGAGCTGACTGGCGCTTTGTTTCTGGATTGAAAAATGGCATCCACGTCTCATCCATTGTCACAACCGACGAAAAGAAAGTCCCATTCATGCTGACGTTGCGCGTCAACATTGCTTGGCAACATGCCACACGGGCAGCCATGTGGTCGTCCGTCAGCATTCGTGGCACCCACCTGGATGACACTTTTGGCATTATCAGGTCGTCATGCAGGATTGTGTGCACAGAACCCACAGAAATGCCAACTCTGGAGGCGATCTGTTCAACAGTCATTCGGCAATCCCCCAAAACAATTCTCTCCACTTTCTCGATCATGTCGTCAGACCGGCTTGTGGGAGGCTGAGGTTGTTACGGTTTGTTGTCACACGATGTTCTGCCTTCATTAAATTGTCGCACCCACGAACGCACTTTCGACACATCCATAACTGCATCACCACATGTCTCCTTCAACTGTCGATGAATTTCAATTGGTTTCACACCACGCAAATTCAGAAAACGATTGATTGCACACTGTTAAAGTCAGGAAAACCTCGCCATTTTAAGTATTTAAAACAGTTCTCATTCTCTGCGCTGGCGGTAAAATTCCATCTGCCGTACGGTGCTGCCATCTCTGGGACTTATTGACAATGAACGCGGCCTCATTTTAAAACAATGTGCATGTTTCTATCTCTTTCCAGTCCGGAGAAAAAAAAATCGGAGGCCTTAGAACTTGAATGCACCTCGTATAGCTTGGCAAGGAAGGGGGGAAGAAGGCTGTTAAATATGCCTCGTGGCGGAGTGTGCAGGAGGCCGAGCGGTCGGGATTTGATAGTGGACATCCAAGGTTGCCGTTAAATGACAAAACAGGAAATTAGGTATAATGAACAGGAGTACAAAGGGCGCGCCTAGCCACGGAAGTTAGCAGGTTTAGGCTAGTCTAGGAGGTCGAATAATTAACGAAAATGGGCAACGGAAGGGGAAGTGGTTCATGTTAACTTACGTTGGTGGCCCATCGGCTGTTCTGCTCGAGGTCTTGATTACAAGAGAGAGAAGCAAGTGTGGTCTGCCCAGCAGGACGCTCCGGCGTCCACAGACGTGATCGGTATCCCGCGCACGCTATTGGCTAAAATCGATGGCAGTTGCAGCACAGGGCTCAAGGTGTCTCGTGTCTACAGCTTTAACTGGGCAGAACCACCTCGGTTCTAAAAGGCAAGCGACTTGTGTCACGTAGACACGGCGTGAATTACTCTGGGAGCAAACTTGTAAAGATTCCACTGGGCCTTTGAAATAAATTTCTTAAACCAATTCCCTGAAATATTCCCTGACTGGCTGCCATCCCATACACAACGCTAGAGGCAATACTGATCCTGCCGTGGCGAAACATGGAGTTGCATGCACTGAAACTGACACACTATCCTGAATTGAACAAACGGCGAGATACAGATGTAGCCTTTTTCGTGAACGTTTGCCCATTTCACCGGGTTTTTCTGTGATCCAAACTAAAAACTGCTGTGTCTTGACTTGTGTTACATTTGAAACTTCCTGGCAGATTAAAACTGTTCAAATGGCTCTGAGCACTATGCGACTTAACTTCTGAGGTCATCAGTCGCCGAGAACTTAGAACTAATTAAACTTAACTAACCTAAGGACATCACACACATCCATGCCCGAGGCAGTATTCGAACCTGCGGCCGTAGCGGTCGCTCGGTTCCAGACTGTAGCGCCTAGAACCGCTCGGCCACTCTGGCCGGCCTAAAACTGTGTGCCTGACCGAGATTCGAACTCGGGACCTTTGCCTTTCGCGGGCAAGTGCTCTCCATCTGAGCTACCGAAGCACGGCCTACGCTACCGCACGACCATGAGATGCGGGCAAAAAACGTAGGTTAGCTATGCAGGGACTTCGAGAAGGAAGATCAGGTAATTGTAGTTGGGGGAGCAGGAAACAGCCTTGTTATGAATCCAAGATATAGTATTAGAAGTGACATGGACAAATCAGCTTTACTTCTGCCAATATCTTGTCTCCTACCTTCCAAACTTTACAGAAACGGTCCTGCGAACCCTGCAGAACTAGCACTCCTGAAAGAAAGGATATTGCGGAGACGTGGCTTAGCCACAGCCTGGGGGATGTTTCCAGAATGAGATTTTCACTCTGCAGCGGAGTGTGCACTGATATGAAACTTCCTGGCAGATTAAAAGTGTGTGAAGCCGCGCGGGATTAGCCGAGTGGTGTAAGGCGCTGCAGTCATGGACTGTGCGGCTGGTCCCGGCGGAGGTTCGAGTCCTCCCCCAGGCATGGGTGTGTGTGTTTCTCCTTAGGATATTTTAGGTTAAGTAGTGTGTAAGCTTAGGGACTGATGACCTTACCAGTTAAGTCCCATTAGATTTCACTCACATTTGAACATTTGAACAAAACTGTGTGCCGAGACTCGAACTCGGGACCTTTGCCTTTCGCGGGAAAGTGTTCTACCATCTGAGCTACCCAAGCGCAACTCACGCCCCGTCCTCACAGCTTTACTTCTGCCAGTATCTCGTCTCCTACCCATCTGCAGGGTTCTCAGGAGAGCTTCTGTTAAGTTTGCAATGTAGGAGACGAGATACTGGCAGAAGTACAGCTGTGAGGAGGGGGCGTGAGTTGTGCTTGGGTAGCTCAGACGGTAGAGCACTTGCCCGCGAAAGGCAAAGGTAACGAGTTCGAGTCTCGGTCGGGCACACAGTTTTAATCTGTCAGAAAGTTTTATATCAGCGCACACTCCGCTGCTGAGTGAAAATCTCATTCTGGTTGTGTTACTTTTCTTCCCAGGGCAGGACATAAATTTCTCTTAAAGTGTAGAGATATCGATAAACGGCTGGCCGGGGTGGACGAGCGGTCCTAGGCCCTACAGTCTGGAACAGCGCGACCGCTACGGTCGCAGGTTCGAATCCTGCCTCGGGCATGGATGTGTGTGATGTCCTTAGGTTAGTTAGGTTTAAGTAGTTCTAGGGGACTGATGACCTCAGAAGTTAAGTCCCATAGTGCTCAGAGCCTTTTAGAACCATATCGATAAACGATTGACCATTAATCATTTCCTGTGTACAAGCACTTTAATAAAAGTTGCGGAGCACAACTCAAAGATTTTACAGGCTATCAACCGTGACAGTCTACAACAAATCCCTAGGTAAAGTACACAAGCGGTAAGACGCAGTCCATACCTTCGCTGCGCAGTGCCGATGGTACTGTTACCGACGATTGTGCCGCTAACGCGGAGTTATTGAACGCAGTTTTCCGAAATTCCTTCACCAGGGAAGACGAATGGAATATTCCAGAATTTGAAACACGAACAGCTGCTAGCATGAGTTTCTTAGAAGTAGATACCTTAGGGGTTGCGAAGCAACTCAAATCGCTTGATACGGGAAAGTCTTCAGGTCCAGATTGTATACCGATTAGGTTCCTTTCAGATTACGCTGATACAATAGCTCCCTACTTAGCAATCATATACAACCACTCGCTCACCGATAGATCTGTACCTACAGATTGGAAAATTGCGCAGGTCGCACCAGTGTTTAAGAAGGGTAGTAGGAGTAATCCATCGAACTACAGACATATATCATTGACGTCGGTTTGCAGTAGGGTTTTGGAGCATATACTGTATTCAAACATTATGAAGCACCTCGAACACCTATTGATACGTAATCAGCTTGGTTTTAGAAAACATCGTTCTTGTGCAACGCAGCTAGCTCTTTATTCGCACGACGTAATGGCCGCTATCGACAGGGGATCTCAAGTTGATTCCGTATTTCTAGATTTCCGGAAAGCTTTTGACACTGTTCCTCACAAGCGACTTCTAATCAAGCTGCGGGCCTATGGGGTATCGTCTCAGTTGTGCGACTGGATTCGTGATTTCCTGTCAGGAAGGTCGCAGTTCGTGGTAATAGACGGCAAATCATCGAGTAAAACTGAAGTGATATCAGGTGTTCCCCAGGGAAGCGTCCTGGGACCTCTGCTGTTCCTGATCTATATAAATGACCTGGGTGACAATCTGAGCAGTTCTCTTAGGTTGTTCGCAGATGATGCTGTAATTTACCGTCTAGTAAGGTCATCCGAAGACCAGTATCAGTTGCAAAAGGTTTAGAAAAGATTGCTGTATGGTGGGGCAGGTGGCAGTTGACGCTAAATAACGATAAGTGTGAGGTGATCCACATGAGTTCCAAAAGATATCCGTTGGAATTCGATTACTCGATAAATAGTACAATTATCAAGGCTGTCAATTCAACCAAGTACCTGGGTGTAAAAATTACGAACAACTTCAGTTGGAAAGACCACATAGATAATATTGTGGGGAAGGCGAGCCAAAGGTAGCGTTTCATTGGCAGGACACTTAGAAGATGCAACAAGTCCACTAAAGAGACGACTTACACTACACTCGTTCGTCCTCTGTTAGAATATTGCTGCGCGGTGTGGGATCCTTACTAGGTGGGATTGACGGAGGACATCGAAAGGGTGCAAAAAAGGGCAGCTCGTTTTGTATTATCGCGTAATAGGGGAGAGAGTGTGGCAGATATGATATGCGAGTTGGGATGGAAGTCATTAAAGCAAAGACGTTTTTCGTCGTGGCGAGATCTATTTACGAAATTTCAGTCACCAATTTTCTCTTCCGAATGCGAAAATATTTTGTTGAGACCAACCCACATAGGTAGGAATGATCACCAAAATAAAATAAGAGAAATCAGAGCTCGAACAGAAAGGTTTAGGTGTTCGTTTTTCCCACGCGCTGTTCGGGAGTGGAACGGTAGGGAGATAGTATGATTGTGGTTCGATGAACCCTCTGCCAATCACTTAAATGTGAGTTGCAGGGTAATCATGTAGATGTAGATGTAGATGCAGAGGTATCGGTAGTGCGACTACTGCACTGGTGTAGTGTGTATTGATGTCCGCTGCCGTGCGCAGGAGGGCTCTTTGTTGACATCCCCTGAACAGGTAGTGGGGTAGAGTAGGGGGCAGAGTGACGTAGGCTGCAGCGCCAGATGGGAGCGAGGTTTGTTGTTGTCCGCCTGCCCGTGTGCTGGTGGTGGCGGCGGCGTTATTGCGTGCACTGGGGACGCAGTGCGCGACACGGGGAACGGAGGCGCGACTGCAATACCAGGAGCAGGGAGGCAGGGCCAGGGAGCGACTCGCAGCGCCTGCTGTTTGCGTGTTTGTGTTTGTGGTAAGGCACGGGGCACGGTAGCTGGGGCCAGGGCAAACAGACCACTGCCCTCCGAATGCTAACGAGCCAAAGCTCTGGGTGGAGGGGAAACAGCCGGAGCATCTTAAACTGCTCTGCTCTCCCACACCAGCTGCCGTCGGCACCACGCAGGCCACAGCAGCTGGACTCCAGGAGAAAGTCTGATGTGGGTGAGGAGGGAGTAATTTTGGAACAGGTCTCACCCTCACTTTTCTGGAAACCGGAAACGAGAGACTGGCGCCCGACTTGAAGCCGTCATCCTCCACCTCTCGAAAGCTTTCGATAAAATGACGAAAATAGCTTTATAATACTTTAAATGCGAACATTTTTAGGTTAGGCTTTACCGTGACTGTTACTGACATTAAATGAAACAACAAGTTCACTGTTACCAGTCACCGTTTTATTTATTTCCACGACGCGTTTCGAAGGTTTAAACCTCCATCATCGGGTGGATTTACATTAGTAAGTATTACATTTGTGTGTGTGTTGTGTTACGATTTTTGGAGGAACTTGTGGCACTGCCTTCAGTGATCACAGGTTCCTTTTGCTGTCGTAACACATCACATGTATACAAATGTTTACAAATGTGGCAGTATACATGTGATGTGTTACGACAGCAAAAGGAACCTGTGATCACTGAAGGCAGTGCCACAAGTTCCTCCAAAAATCGTAACACAATGCACACACACAAATGTAATACTTACTAATGTAAATCCACCCGATGATGCAGGTTTAAACCTTCGAAACGTGTCGTGGAAATAAATAAAACGGTGACTGGTAACAGTGAACTTGTTGTTTCATTTAAAGCTTTACAATAGTTAGTTGGTCGCAAATTAATAGTCAAAGTTGTTTCTCGGCCAATTTATTACTCCTTACGAGCTTCGGGCTGTGCTTCTTCAGGTGATCTGGTGGTAAATTGGTAACAGGAAATATTTTGTTCTACGGTCTTGTAAACATCAAATCTTCTAATTAATGAGCGGATCACCAGCAACAGACAATGGTTCTTTAACATTTTTGACGAGCTGTCACTGAACAAATAGAGGGTAAAACTACGAACAAAAATCAGCATCTTCATACTTCATTCGGTTATGTTGTGCTCTCCTGTGAACAGGGTGTTTCCGTAACAGCGTGCAAAAATTTAACAGGAGAAAGAGGATGCTCCACTGAACAATCTGAGGTAGGGAGCCAGAGGTCGGACAAGTCAGGTTAACAAGATAACAGCGATAAAAATAACATTACTGTGTACTTTTCTTATTTCATTTAGTTACAGTTAACTGCAAATACCATCATTGACACAATGAACGTACAATTCGCACTGAATCTTACAAAATGCGCTGCAACTGACGGCCATCAATCTCAACGCAAGCATGACATCGCGGAACAAGTTTCTGACGCACCCTGACAAATATCCCTGATGTGTTTCGAGTCACATGACAGGCAGCTACAATTCTGGCAGCTAATTCCATCTCCATCTCCGTGTCTCACACGCAAGTGGCTTTAGATATCCCCACGAGAATAAGCAAGGGCATTCAGGTCAAGTGATCTCGCAGGCAATAGAACAGGGCCTTCCCTTAGCGGGCTTTCAAATAATAATTGAGGTGTTCAGGCTCTCAACTACGTATCCTCTGACTCAGTGTTGAAATATTAAAAGTTTTGGCCGGTTTCGTTGTCTAGGGGCTGCGATACGTAGTTGCCGCATTACAAGCCAAATACTGCTTTGTCTACAGTATACGGTATGAATAGACAAATGAATCGAATGGTCAAAGGTTCCTATCACTCGGCAATTGCGAATGTAACGTAGAAATTTTGCAACTAAATAAAATCTGCAGGTACTATCTTAACGACTTTAAATGATGAGTACAATAGTAGAAGTACTTTTTAAGATGCGGTATACACTCCTGGAAATTGAAATAAGAACACCGTGAATTCATTGTCCCAGGAAGGGGAAACTTTATTGACACATTCCTGGGGTCAGATACATCACATGATCACACTTACAGAACCACAGGCACATAGACACAGGCAACAGAGCATGCACAATGGCGGCACTAGTACAGTGTATATCCACCTTTCGCAGCAATGCAGGCTGCTATTCTCCCATGGAGACGATCGTAGAGATGCTGGATGTAGTCCTGTGGAACGGCTTGCCATGCCATTTCCACCTGGCGCCTCAGTTGGACCAGCGTTCGTGCTGGACGTGCAGACCGCGTGAGACGACGCTTCATCCAGTCCCAAACATGCTCAATGGGGGACAGATCCGGAGATCTTGCTGGCCAGGGTAGTTGACTTACACCTTCTACAGCACGTTGGGTGGCACGGGATACATGCGGACGTGCATTGTCCTGTTGGAACAGCAAGTTCCCTTGCCGGTCTAGGAATGGTAGAACGATGGGTTCGATGACGGTTTGGATGTACCGTGCACTATTCAGTGTCCCCTCGACGATCACCAGTGGTGTACGGCCAGTGTAGGAGATCGCTCCCCACACCATGATGCCGGGTGTTGGCCCTGTGTGCCTCGGTCGTATGCAGTCCTGATTGTGGCGCTCACCTGCACGGCGCCAAACACGCATACGACCATCATTGGCACCAAGGCAGAAGCGACTCTCATCGCTGAAGACGAAACGTCTCCATTCGTCCCTCCATTCACGCCTGTCGCGACACCACTGGAGGCGGGCTGCACGATGTTGGGGCGTGAGCGGAAGACGGCCTAACGGTGTGCGGGACCGTAGCCCAGCTTCATGGAGACGGTTGCGAATGGTCCTCGCCGATACCCCAGGAGCAACAGTGTCCCTAATTTGCTGGGAAGTGGCGGTGCGGTCCCCTACGGCACTGCGTACGGTCTTGGCGTGCATCTGTGCGTCGCTGCGGTCCGGTCCCAGGTCGACGGGCACGTGCACCTTCCGCCGACCACTGGCGACAACATCGATGTACTGTGGAGACCTCACGCCCCACGTGTTGAGCAATTCGGCGGTACGTCCACCCGGCCTCCCGCATGCCCACTATACGCCCTCGCTCAAAGTCCGTCAACTGCACATACGGTTCACGTCCACGCTGTCGCGGCATGCTACCAGTGCTAAAGACTGCGATGGAGCTCCGTATGCCACGGCAAACTGGCTGACACTGACGGCGGCGGTGCACAAATGCTGCGCAGCTAGCGCCATTCGACGGCCAACACCGCGGTTCCTGGTGTGTCCGCTGTGGCGTGCGTGTGATCATTGCTTGTACAGCCCTCTCGCAGTGTCCGGAGCAAGTATGGTGGGTCTGACACACCGGTGTCAATGTGTTCTTTTTTCCATTTCCAGGAGTGTATTGCTGCAAACACTTATTGGTGTCGATGGTCCGGCAATTAAATAAAACATAAGTTGAATAACAGGGAAACAATCGATTCCTACTCCACGTAATCAGTTACGAGCAACAACATAGCTCGCGAGATATTCAGTGCTAAAAGTATACTACGTCTTCACTATAGAAATCACCGAAATCTCACAAGTTCCCAAATCGGCAGTCCGAAATATTGCTATCAGCCGCTAGCACGCGCAAACCGCTCCACACTCTCCAAGTCTCTCTCGCAACCGTCCAGCACTGTCTGTGTCCCGCGCCATACTGTCGCTCGCGCTGTACTTCCTGTACTGCCCCCTCCATTCACTTCGGCAGTCGCCTCCCTTACAAGGGAACCTCCCCATCGCACACCCCTCAGATTTAGTTAGAAGGTAGCACAGTGGATAGGCCTTAAAAAACTGAACACAGATCGATCGAGAAAACAGGAAGAAGTTGTGTGGAACTATGAAAAAAATAAGCAAAATATACAAACTGAGTAGTCCATGAGCAACATAGGCAACATCAAGGAGAGAATGAGCTGAGGAGCGCATTGGTCCCGTGGTTAGCGTGAGCAGCTGCGGAACGACAGGTCCTTGGTTCAAGTCTGCCCTCGAGTGAGAAGTTTACTTTCTTTATTTTTGCAAAGTTATGATCTGTCCGTTCGTTCATTGACGTCTCTGTTCACTGTAATAAGTTTAGTGTCTGTGTTTTGCGACCGCACCGCAAAACCGTGCGATTAGTTGACGAAAGGACGTGCCTCTCCAATGGGAACCGAAAACATTTGATCGCAAGGTCATAGGCCAACCGATTCCTCCACAGGAAAACACGTCTGATATATTCTATACGACACTGGTGACGGCATGTGCGTCACATGACAGGAATATGTTGTCGACCCACCTAACTTGTACACTTGGCGAATGGGTAAAAAGATTCTTCTACCTTGCCGATTTAGGTTTTCTTGTGGATGTGATAATCACTCCCAAAAAAGTGATGAAAACATAAGAGTTTATCACATAAACTGCAACAAATGAATGCAACAGTTTCACAGTCGCGCAGTTTTCCCTGTGCTCTGTCAAAACGTATGTTTTTTAACGTTTTCAAATATTTCCGTGTGTAGGCAGTCAAATCCTGCATATGTACAAGCAAATCTGAACATGTCCTGGAATTTTGGAGAGCGAAGTTGATTATGTGTGAGTGCCAGAACTTTGATAATTAACTGAAAATAAAAAATCAAATGTTTCATGTGAGGGAAGACTCGAACCAAGGACCTCTCGCTCCGCAGCTGCTCACGCTAACCACGGGACCACGGCGCTCCTGACACTTTAGATTTCTGATGTTACTTATGTTTCACATAGACTACTCAGTTTGTATATTTTGCTTATTTTTTTTCATAGTTCCACACAATTTCTTCCTGTTTTTTCGATTGATCTGTGTTCAGTTTTTCAAGGCCTATCCACTGTGCCAACTTATAACTAAATCTGAGGGGGGTACGATGGGGAGGTTCCCTTGTTAGTAACGAGCGCTGTCATTCGCGATAGCGCTCCCGCCCTGTCTCCAAAACAACGCACACTCACAAACATATTGAAACACATTCGAAATACTCGATTTACATTTAAACAACTTAAAATCAAATAAATATTCATATGGCTGGACCATAAACACGCTCTACCACACATTATTAGATACATAAACAAATTAAATAAACATATATCAAAGGAATAGAACAAAAGGTAGGCCATTAGCCTAATGTCTCTGTGCTTTCTAAAACACAGTGGTTCAAATGGCTCTGAGCACTATGGGACTCAAAATCTTAGGTCATAAGTCCCCTAGAACTTAGAACTACTTAAACCTAACTAACCTAAGGACATCACACACACCCATGCCCGAGGCAGGATTCGAACCTGCGACCGTAGCAGTCCCGCGGTTCCGGACTGCAGCGCCAGAACCGCTAGACCACCGCGGCCGGCAAAACACATAGAATATTTAACCAGTTTCTTCATGCATAGTATATATCGGATATAAACAAAGACGTAGGTGAATGAATATATTTATAAGCATGCTGCTACCCTTTTCTTTTCGTGTAACTCTGGAGTACTTACGGCCTGACGCGATCGATAGTAAGCGGCCACTTTGACCTGCAATAACTCATGTACTGTTCAAGGTACATGCCTGTAATTTATACCAATTTCGGTCTACACTAATACCTTTCTAAGGACATGTCGATCGACGAAATCGGATGAACCGTTTAGATTTTGCAAACTCGTTGCTGGGTGTTACTTGTATCATTGATCGTCGGATACTTAACTTTAAACTAATAAAGATATTGAAAATCTGATCACACCATCAGAACCATCGGGCAAATAATGGTAATGTACATGTTTCTTTTTGTGGTATCGTGATTCATCTGGCTACTATTATTTTCTATATGAACTACTATTATTTTCTATATGAACTGTGAAATGTCTGCCATTAATGTTTCACAAAGTCCGCCATCTTTGGCAGTCCCAGCATGTCTCCTTCATCGACACAGCGTCACCACGGAATTCCCAGGAATGCGACTGGACCACGCACTGGCGCTACCCCTCTTGGTAAGCTAACGTTCGGCACCATGTCATGTTGTATTCACATCGCCTCACGAACAAATGGCTCTGAGCACTACGGGACTTAACTTCTTTGGTCATCAGTCCCCTAGTACTTAGAACTACTTAAACCTAACTAACCTAAGGACATCACACACATCCATGCCCGAGGCAGGATTCGAACCTGCCGGCCGCGGTGGTCTAGCGGTTCTGGCGCTGCAGTCCGGAATCGCGGGACTGCTACGGTCGCAGGTTCGAATCCTGCCTCGGGCATGGACGTGTGTGATGTCCTTAGGTTAGTTAGGTTTAAGTAGTTCTAAGTTCTAGGGGACTTATGACCTAAGATGTTGAGTCCCATAGTGCTCAGAGCCATTTGAACCATTTTTTTTTTTGATTCGAACCTGCGGCCGTAGCGGTCGCGTGGATCCAGACTGAAGCGCCTAGAATCGCTCGGCCACCCCGGCCGGCGCCGCGCGAACAGCCAAGGATACGTTCTGCAACCGCTCAGGCAGAATTCTTTGCATCAACCTCAAGTACATGTGGCCATTGAGACTGCCAGATTGGAGATATGGTCGAATGAGATTGTCGCCTACAATGTCGGTCCAGATTTTCACAGCCAAACATACTTGATGCGGGTTTGCGTCAGCCTTTCAGGAGCGAGAGCGTTGCAACGTACTTCCCCATACACAAGGTGCATGTCAGTGACTTCTGTGAAACTGTACAGGTACTGTTCCTTCGTATTGTACTGTACGTCTCTGAATAGTACTAAGTAATGAATGGGTCTGTCGTTGATTTAGGGCACCTGCTGTCATGGGACAATGTAAATAACACGACACAACAGAGTCATTTTATGGACAAATAAAGTAAACAAAACATGCATCATTCGGGAGGACGACGGTTCAATCCAGCGTCCGGCCACCCTGATTTAGGTTTTCCGTGATTTCCCTAAATCACTCCAGGCAGATGCCAGGATGGTTCCTTTGAAAGGACAAGGCCGACTTCCTTACCCGTCCTTCCATAATCCGATGAAATCGATGACCTCGCTGTCTGGTCTCCTTCCCCAAACATCCCAGCAGGCTCGTCCTGATTGTTTCCTTGCAGGAGGTAATGTACAGGTAAATAAATAGCAGAATATGTTCAGACTTGTATACTCGTTAGTTGTAAATAAGCTGGAAAACAGTTATTCTAGACGAGGTGGTCTGGCTTCTCCGACCCCAAAACTCCCCCATCTCATATTATTCAGTGTTATATTTTTGCACTCTCTTATGGAAACACCCTGTTTTCTATAGTTTACCTTTTTTTTTTTGGTCATCAGTCTACTGACTGGTTTGATTCGGCCCGCCACGAATTCCTTTCTGGTCCTAACCTCTTCATCTCAGAGTAGCACTTGCGACCTACGTCCTCAATTATTTGCTTGACGTATTCCAATCTCTGTCTTCCTCTACAGTTTTTGCCCTCTACAGCTCTCTCTGGTACCATGGAAGTCATTCCCTCATGTCTTAGCAGATGTCCTGTCATCCTGTCCCTTCTCCTTATCAGTTTACCTTATAGTTTACCTAGCAACTTACAACCCTTGAAAAAGGTTCCTACTTTAGTTTCTCTTTTTTACTCTATGGTTTCTACACAAAATATTTTTATTCGAAAAGCCTGTATGTATTTTAAACTTGTCTTTGCCTCATGTTGGTATATGGTATTAATTTTTATTTATAACGTAAGAAAAACTCTTCATACGTTTTATGTCAAATGCTGTAGTATTTTTTGAAATTAGCACTTGCAATTACGTGCAGATCATATACTGTAGCGTTATGGCACTTACGCCACACAGCGTCAATAAGCCCTTATAGGAAATTAAAATTCTGTATGCCTTTTTATATTTGTCTTTGCCTCTGGATGGGATTAACTTTCAGTTACAGTGTACGAAAATACGTATAAATTTTGTAATAGACAATATTATTTTATTATCACTTGCAATTATGTATCTGCGATTTACGACAGCGCCAAGCACTTCAGCTACCTAACATGAACAAGCTCTCTTACGTGGGACTATCTGCCAGCCACAACTCTCGGCTGTACGCGTGTTAGGTCATAAAGCTATTTCGTAAGTGCACCGGTAAAACTTTATGTTTCTTTCGACGTTAGTTGACTTTCTTGTCAAAGTTGTATTTTCATTGTGTGCTAAATGCTGTGTTTTAAACGTCTTTGTTGTTCAATTATGTTCTAACATATGACCTCTTTTAAGACCCTTGTGTAAATTTGCAAAGTTGTGAAACAAAAAAAAAATCTGTTACCAGTCATGCAACGGGCTCTCTGAAGACGGACGGAACTCGAAACCCGTAATGAATAATAAATGGATCCAGAAAGATCCTGTGACTATTATTTTGCGACCAACCAGCTACACTCCTGGAAATTGAAATAAGAACACCGTGAATTCATTGTCCCAGGAAGGGGAAACTTTATTGACACATTCCTGGGGTCAGATACATCACATGATCACACTGACAGAACCACAGGCACATAGACACAGGCAACAGAGCAGGCACAATGTCGGCACTAGTACAGTGTATATCCACCTTTCGCAGCAATGCTGGCTGCTATTCTCCCATGGAGACGATCGTAGAGATGCTGGATGTAGTCCTGTGGAACGGCTTGCCATGCCATTTCCACCTGGCGCCTCAGTTGGACCAGCGTTCGTGTTGGACGTGCACACCGCGTGAGACAACGCTTCATCCAGTCCCAAACATGCTCAATGGGGGACAGATCCGGAGATCTTGCTGGCCAGGGTAGTTGACTTACACCTTCTACAGCACGTTGGGTGGCACGGGATACATGCGGACGTGCATTGTCTTGTTGGAACAGCAAATTCCCTTGCCGGTCTAGGAATGGTAGAACGATGGGTTCGATGACGGTTTGGATGTACCGTGCACTATTCAGTGTCCCCTCGACGATCACCAGTGGTGTACGGCCAGTGTAGGAGATCGCTCCCCACACCATGATGCCGGGTGTTGGCCCTGTGTGCCTCGGTCGTATGCAGTCCTGATTGTGGCGCTCACCTGCACGGCGCCAAACACGCATACGACCATCATTGGCACCAAGGCAGAAGCGACTCTCATCGCTGAAGACGACACGTCTCCATTCGTCCCTCCATTCACGCCTGTCGCGACACCACTGGAGGCGGGCTGCACGATGTTGGGGCGTGAGCGGAAGACGGCCTAACGGTGTGCGGGACCGTAGCCCAGCTTCATGGAGACGGTTGCGAATGGTCCTCGCCGATACCCCAGGAGCAACAGTGTCCCTAATTTGCTGGGAAGTGGCGGTGCGGTCCCCTACGGCACTGCGTACGGTCTTGGCGTGCATCTGTGCGTCGCTGCGGTCCGGTCCCAGGTCGACGGGCACGTGCACCTTCCGTCGACCACTGGCGACAACATCGATGTACTATGGAGACCTCACGCCCCACGTGTTGAGCAATTCGGCGGTACGTCCACCCGGCCTCCCGCATGCCCACTATACGCCCTCGCTCAAAGTCCGTCAACTGCACATACGGTTCACGTCCACGCTGTCGCGGCATGCTACCAGTGTTAAAGACTGCGATGGAGCTCCGTATGCCACTGCAAACTGGCTGACACTGATGGCGGCGGTGCACAAATGCTGCGCAGCTAGCGCCATTCGACGGCCAACACCGCGGTTCCTGGTGTGTCCGCTGTGCCGTGCGTGTGATCATTGCTTGTACAGCCCTCTCGCAGTGTCCGGAGCAAGTATGGTGGGTCTGACACACCGGTGTCAATGTGTTCTTTTTTCCATTTCCAGGAGTGTATTTTAAAGCCATTTCCATCTATGCGATTATAATGGTCTTTCGCGTATGCTACGAGTTTCAGTCACGTCCACGGTGTTCGATACAGCACCGCACTATCGCACAGTGAACAAAATATGAGCGTCCGGAAAGTCAGATTAGGGCTCTGGTACGACGGAAGATGTCCCAGTGAACAGGACACAGCCTATCGTTCTGAACGGAGAGAGATATTCAGACGTAAAAGTAGTTTCGGGCATACCCCAGGGAGCATTACTGTTTCAAACATACGCGATAAAGAGAATGTAAACTAATAAGCCAAAACATTAAGACCGCTGCCCAACCAGACGTTGGATGCCTCCTGGTGGCATTGTGGCCACTTGGCAGGGTAACAAAAGTATGTAATCGGAGCACACACGGACGGGGGATCACGCTAGCGAAGATATGGGCTGCAAATGGGGAAATTCATTGAGATAAGCTACATGGAAGAATGCAAATGTAGTACCAATGCATGAGAAGGGGGACAAAAGAAATGGAAATAACTACAGAGGAATATCGCTGCTAGAGGTCGGATACTAGGTGCCGTCAAAACTATTGCTCAAGAGAGCACAAGAACAGGTTGAAAGTACAGTTGCCGACTACCAAGCGGGATTCAGGAAGGGAAGAGGTTGTATAGAACAGATACTTATCTTGAAGCAACTGATAGAACATTGGGCCTTAAAAAACAGAAGACAGTAACAGCCTTCGTGGACTTCACAAAGGCGTATGAATCCATCGACAGACTAACTCTTGTTAGGATCCTGAAGAACAGAGGACTTGAGCCGGCCGGAGTGGCCGAGCGGTTCTAGGCGCCACAGTCTGGAACCGCGCGACCGCTACGGTCGCAGGTTCGAATCCAGCGTCGGGCATGGATGTGTGTGATGTCCTTAGGTTGGTTAGGTTTAAGTAGTTCTAAGTTCTAGGGGACTGATGACCTCAGAAGTTAAGTCTCATAGCGCTCAGAGCCATTTGGACCATTTGAACAGAGGACTTCATGGAACTAAACAAGAACTCATAAAAGAAATTCCGACAGACAGAAAAGCAAGGGTAAGGTTCAGAGGAGCACTGTCAGAAGAATTTGAGATCAAGACTGGTGTTGAACAGGGATATGGATTGTTCCCTTTGTTGTTCAGTGTAGCACTGGACGAAGTGATCAGGCAGTGGAGAGCAATAAACGAGGAAATGGGAATACCAAAGACCCATGTGGGGGACAAAAAGGACAACAGGGCTCAAGTGGAATGCCTAGCCTTTGCAGATGACATAGCAATAGTAAGTGACACGGAAGAAGACGCAAAGACACATCTCGATAACTTAAGTAAGGTAGCCAGAAAGGTGGGACTGAGGATCGCCTATAACAAGACAAAGACATTAAACACCACTGCAGACTGGGAAACACCAGAAGGCACTGTGCAAATGGTGGACAAATTTAAATGCCTGGGATAATTTATAATAGGGAGGAACAGGAGCAAGGAGGGAATAAAGGAGAGGATATAGAAGATGAGGTCAGCCTTCTGCATGACGAGAGAGATATACAATAAAAAGAATATATCCACAGAGGCAAAGATAAGCCACTGCAAGGCAACAGTGAGGAATGCAGTATTATACGCTGCTGAGACGATGACACTAGGAAGAAATGGGGCAGAGCAACTAGAGAAAGAAGAGAGGAAAATACTGAGAAAAATACTAGGTCCCAAAAGAGGTGGAGAGAGGTGGATGCGAAGACCTAGGGAAGAATTGTACCGGAACATGAGAACAATATCCGGGTAAATCAGACTCAAAAAGGGCAAGGTTTGCTGGGCATGTAGTTAGGATGAGTATCGACAGAATGGCGAAGAGAGTGTGGGAAACAACAAGGAGGACAAGGGGAAAGACAGGAGCCAAGTAGGTAGTTGAACTTCGGAAGGACTGGTTGGGATTGGGGATGAAGGTCGAAGGAAAGGAAAATTGGAGTAACAAATATACACCGACCAATATGCCGGAGATCAATGACAGAGAAGAATACAGGAAAAGATTAGTGTGTCACCAGTGGAGCCGACAGGAGAAACGGAAACTGAAGATCTCGGAAGAAGAGCGGGAGAGAAGAAGAGAAATAATGAAGAGGTTCTGAGGGAAGAAGAGGAAAATGCAGTCCACAAAGGGGCTATCCGTGGTCCCACAAAGGCCGTAACGCAAGAAGAAGAAGAAGAAGATAAGCAACTTTGACAAAGGGCAGATTATTGTTATACAGAGCCTGTGAACGAGTACCTCGGCAATGCCGAAGATGGTCGAATGTTCACGTGCTACTGTCATGAGCATCTGTGGAAAGAGGTAGGAGGACAGTGGAACTACCACTAGGCGCTAAATAGTTGGACGTCCACGACTCTTCACACAACGTGTGGTACGGAGGTTTGTCCCCTCTGTAAAGCAGGGAAGATGGTGATCTGTGGTCTCTCTGCAGAAAGAGCACAATGCTGGTGCACGCACAAGTGTTTCGGGGTACATCGGTCATCTTACGTAGTTCAACATTGAGCTGCGCAGAAGACCGCACCAACGTACTCACATGTTGACCCAAGGACGATTGAAGTGGGAACGTTGTAACGCCGGAAATGCATATCCTTCTATTTCCATCTATTGTACTATAGATTTTTCCTTATTTTGTTACCCGAAGATATGACATTTCTGTGTCTTTATATGTTGTAATTTGTATATATTTATTTATGCATTTATGTCGATGTATAATTGGTTTGTTTTGTTAATATTATTTATATTTTTACGCTGGGTCTGGCCTAGAGAAAACTATGCTATCGAACGATTACATCGATAGGTCATGTGGAGAACCAAAGTGTGTAGGATCTTTGGTAGTGTTAACTCTGTCGCATGGAGCGCGGGCAGAGAGAGAGTCTGGCTGGGGTGGTGCAGTGGAGCAGGTGTGTTGTGTGACGCTCCCGCGAGTTGCCGCGCTTTCGGGGTTTGGCAGCATGTAATTGCGCTCGACTTGCGATGATAGTTTCTGACATGGTGTCGCGGACGGGAAGCATTAGCTGGCGCACATCAAGAGCCCGTTTCGTCTGGTGACCGTGTCGAGAAGAAGGCGCGCCAACATCCAGCTTCAGCAACAGCGACGGCCGACAATGAGTGACTGTCGCCACCTCCTCGATCGATGGCTTCAAACCTTCAATCAACCAACAAGGAAGACTGGAAGCACGTAAAGTTTTAGAACTGTATGGCAGACCTCAGCTTTTAAAATTGTTGCATCACAAAATTACAGCAACTTAGCATGAACCTTTGTTGCTCATTGTCCCAATTGCATTATCAAGCAGGGTCCCTTCCTTTTCCAAAATGAACCCGAGTGTCGTTGAAATTCAGACGCAAGCTTTAAAGTACAATCATTCCATTTCACTACTTTAATTTCAAAGTTCAGTTAAAGTATTCATAGCTGGCTACAATACTTAGATTACACAAGCACAAATTAAGAGTGCGAGTTTTGTTACCATATTTTAGCTTATCTGTGTCTGCAGCTCAGCTTGGTATGTACTAAATTTCACTATCGTTAATTGTTCAGAATCATTTAATTCAAGTTCAAAGTTAAATCTCTTATTTCTAAATTGCGTACATTCAAGCAGCTTTTGAAATGATTGTTGAGGTAGCCCAAGACTAACCTTATTTTACTGAATTTCGTAGTGCTTCACAACCAAATCTCACTATTAATTTCAGTCACTAAATTAACTTTCAATTTTCCGGTTTTATTAATTCTTTTGCTAAATTAAGTCAGAATGTAGCGAAATTTATTACTTCTGACAAACTTTCAGTTTTCACTCTACACGTGTCAACCTTCAGTTGCCACGCTTCTAGTGCTAATTATATGTGTAATAACCTTTGTTTTTCAGTTACTATAGTAATTGCCCATAGGACTGGCGACCGTAATTTCCCCCAAATCTCAAATATCTAATTACCGCTAGTTGATTGTTAACGTAACGGCCGCACATTTACTTTCTTTATTAACTTTACCCCTTCCCCCCCCCCCCATGAACCATGGACCCTGCCGTTGATGGGGAGGCTTGCGTGCCTCAGCGATACAGATAGCCGTACCGTAGGTACAACCACAACGGAGGGGTATCTGTTGAGAGGCCAGACAAACGTGTGGTTCCTGAAGAGGGGCAGCAGCCTTTTCAGTAGTTGCAGGGGCAACAGTCTGTATGATTGACTGATCTGGCCTTGTAACACTAGCCAAAACGGCCTTGCTGTGCTGCTACTGCGAACGACTGAAAGGAAGGGGAAACTACGGCCGTAATTTTTCCTGACGGCATGCAGCTTTACTGTATGATTAAATGATGATGGCGTCCTCTTGGGTAAAATATTCCGGAGGTAAAATAGTCCCCCATTCGGATCTCCGGGCGGGGACTACTCAAGAGGATGTCGTTATCAGGAGAAAGAAAACTGGCGTTCTACGGATCGGAGCGTGGAATGTCAGATCCCGTAATCGGGCAGGCAGGTTAGAAAATTTAAAAAGGGAAATGGATAGGTTAAAGTTAGATATAGTGGGAATTAGTGAAGTTCGGTGGCAGGAGGAACAAGACTTCTGGTCAGGTGACTACAGGGTTATAAACACAAAGTCAAATAGGGGTAATGCAGGAGTAGGTTTAATAATGAATAGGAAAATAGGAATGCGGGTTATAATTTTAAATCTGTTTCTCTTAAAAATGCTTTTAGGCACTATTAAAGTGAATAAAATTCCCATTTGTTAAAAGGAATTTGGTTATGATTTCATCAGTTACTCCCTGGAAACTACTTCCATGCTTACATAGTGTGATTAAATGTGTTAATGTTCTTGATGAATCACTAGTAAAAAAAATAAATTCTTAAGAATATTCTTTGAAAATAAATCACTGTTCATACACACCCGGAAATCGCCACATATTCGGAGTTCAAGAGCGAAGTATTTGTGAGAAGGAAGAACATGAACTTTATTGCTGCTTGTTCCCAATGCAGGAATGTACGGCTGTCCTCTTAGGTTGCTGCCTAACCACACACTCGGAAATCACCACGTATTTGAAAATAAACACCCAAATATTTATTTTAGCCTTCGCTCTCGTATCAGGCGGAAATATTAAATGAGAAAATCCTTGCTTGTATCCACAACAAACTCCCAGACTATGTTAACAGCGTGTCGAATATTTAAAAAAATGCAACGCCTGAAGGGCAACAGAGCAGCAGCCAGAACGAATGTTTTCTAGAGAGTACTCAAAGTACACAGGAAGGGCGTTGGTTTGGGCGTTGGCCGGAAGTGTTACATAGACTCATGAGGTGTCACGTGAGGTCACGTGTGGAGCCGCGAGGCACCGCAGTGCATTGACAGTGGTTCCGCAGGGCGGTGTCCGGAAGCCCCAACGTGGAAGGGGCGGCATGGCGTGGCCAACCGCACAGTATGAAGGCGGAGGCGGTACAGCGGTACACACATATAAAACCTTTAAGGGGCTCCGGAAAGGCTCAAAATCACGAAAAGTTCAATTTTTACTTTTTTGCGTTTTCTGAAACTGCAGACTATTACCTTTTAATAGATATATAATTTATTCAATTCCAAAGACTACAGCTATTTTTAATTTTTTTTTGAAATGTGTTCTACATGGGCGTGACCCACTATGGCGCTGTTAAACTGCTGTCAAATGGTGTTATTATTAACGTCCGCGTCCGCCCCAGTAGCTGAGTGGTCAGCGTGACGGATTGCCATCCTCCGGGCCCGGGTTCGATTCCCGGCTGGGTCGGAGATTTTCTCCGCTCAGGGACTGGGTGTTGTGTTGTGTTCATCATCATTTCATCCCCATCCGGCGTGCAGGTCGCCCAATGTGGCGCCGAATGTAATAAGACCTGCGCCAAGGCGGCCGGACCTGCCCCGCGAGGGGCCTCCCGGCCAATGACGCCAAACGCTCATTTCCATTTTCCATTAACGTCCGTGTTCATCAGGTACATTTTAGTGATGTGAGATAAAGTATGTGTTGTGGCTAACCTGTGATGGTTCAATATATATCGCTGGTGTGATTGTCGATTGTTTCATGTTTATTTACTCTGTCGTTATCTCGAAAATATTCGTAATTAATTCTGTTTCTTGAGTCTCTGTTTTGTTGAAGTATAATAATGAGTAAAAGTAAAGTTGCTGTTGCGACTTTCAATGATGGCAACATTGTAAGGTGCAAGGTATTTAGAAATATGGGAATGAAGATAGGTTCTAACATGGTACGAGCGATGCTTGCTTTAGACAAGGAACGCCTTCGGGCTGCAGACAGGGCTGTAAAGAGTCTAGAAATACAAGCAAGAGTAAACAGGAGGAGGAACAAGAGGAAGCTGGAGGAGGAGTTTGCAGAGGATGAAGATAATCCATCCTATGGACCTGGAATGCACTAAAAAGTTAATCCAATCTTCGTCGCTCGATTCCAAAAACTTTTATTTTCTCATACTAATTACATGTTTTCTAAGGATCTTCCAAACATATTTGTTTCAAACTTTCAGTAAATGTTACACAGTACCTTGTGCATAATTTAACACAGCCTTTTTTCCAAAAAACTGTATATTTTTGAATATATAAATAAAAAATTGCAAAAAAATGTTGTGAATTTTCATTACAATTGAAAAAAAAATCATCTTTAATAACTGAACAAAAATTTTGTAAAATCCCTGTTTTAAGTTGTAGCCCATATTCCAATAAATAATCTGTAAAAAGTTCAACTTCCTACCTCAAATACTTTGTGAGGAAAGATGTAATTTATAAGCGTTATTTTAACATTGCAAGTATAGGGAGTTCCGGAGCCCCTTAAAAGACCACTGGCCGAGTATGGGGCCCCAGCATTAGTAGGAATGCTAGTCACAGTAGCAAAAAAATGTACAAAACCGAAAGGCGACTCTTACGGAGTTTCCTAAAATTGCACAACACTACACCAAGCAGCAAGGTATACAGGATCGCCAAAATCACACCATTACAAACACCTCTTGCCAACCTAAGAGCCAGATACCGCAGTAGGATACTACATAATCGCCCTGACCTAGAGCACACAATAACAACCAGAATCAACAAAGCAAGGAAACCAAAATTCAAATACATACACCCCAATAGGACACTAGCCCAAAACGGAACTAGCAACAACGATGACGGCCCTCACCGAGGATGGAGAAACACCACCACACGTCGATGAAGAACAACAAGGTCAAGCATAGAAGGACCACAGACGCAATCAATAACAGGAGTTGGGGTTGATTTAGGGAGGAAACCAAACTGCGAGGTCATCGGTCTCATCGGATTAGAGAAGGACGGGGAAGGTAGACGGCCGTGCCCTTTCAAAGGAACCATCCCGGCATTTGCCTGAAGCGATTTAGGGAAACCACGGAAAACCTAAATCAGGACTGCCGGACGTGGCAATAAACCGCCGTCCTAATATGATTACACTGTGGAGCTCTTCATTTATGATATTTACTAAAATGCCTAAAGAAATGATGAGAAACATTTTACATCTATTGTCTTTCTATTTGAGAGATTTTTTTTGCCTTTGGAGGCACCATTTGCCTAGTGAATGACGTTTCATATGTTGCTTTATATACACATTTGCCTATTTTGTTTAATATCTAGTTTCTAGCTGCACAGAAGCAGTTGGAGGTGAGCCGCCAGCAGTGGTGGATGTGGGGAGAGAGATGGCGGAGTTTTGAGAGCGAATGATCTGGACGTGTGTCCATCAGAGACAGTAAATTTGTAAGACTGGATGTCATGAACTGATATATATTATGACTTTTGAACAGTGTTAAGGTAAATACATTGTTTGTTCTTTCTCTAAATCTTTCATTTGCTAACTATGCCTATCAGTAGTTAGTGCCTTCAGTAGTTAGAATCTTTTATTTAGCTGGCAGTATTGGCGCTCGCTGTATTGCAGTAGTTCGAGTAACGAAGATTTTTGGTGAGGTAAGTGATTTGTGAAAGGTATAGGTTAATGTTAGTCAGGGCCATTCTTTTGTAGGGATTTTTGAAAGTCAGATTGCGTTGCGCTAAAAATATTGTGTGTCAGTTTAAGCACAGTCATTTATAATTTTTCTAAGGGGACGTTTCACTGTGTAGTCAAGCGTGGGGCTGGGACTGTGAGTGTTCGCTCTGGCTCTGGTCGCGCTCGTACTTAGCTGTGTACCTCCCTGTGGGATTCTGCAGTCGGCATTAGTGTCCTTTCATTAAATGCATTATCCAGTTCTTTTTCAGCTGGGTAATTAAAGAGTGTAGTTATTCAAGTCCTGCCTTTGTTCGATTTCCCGACCGAGTTCCATAACTCTTTCAAAGTTGCAGTTGGCCATCTCCACGTTAGCTGGCTGGACAGACCTTTTCCAGTTTGCAGTGTAATTGAGCCTCAAACCCCTCGCTGGACACGACGAACACTAAAATGAAAAAAAAAAGTTATGTTGCGGGATGCGAGCCTACATGCGTTCGTTTCGTTAACCACAACAGTATAATCATACGACTTTTATCTTTGTTATCGTAATATTTCTTCAAACCTTGTATCGTTGCTGCATTATTAACTTACAATTAACCTTAATGGTGACGTGTTTGTGATACATTTTCATTGCGCCATTATTTTGAAAGAGCATACTGGCCCGCGCACACTTCAAAGGAAATGAATAATCGAAATGCACTCAGTTCACACAGGGGTGTTCACATACACTCGGCAAAATCGATAGTCGAAAGCCCACTAGTGATGTCACGACTGCAAAAATTAGTGTGTAGTCTACTCGACCCTGTTGACATCAAGTCAGACAATGAGTTGACGACAATGCGTAGGACTTCCACTCCTCATCACAGAACGTGGAGGTTGAAAGCTTCTCGCTCCGTAAGGCAAGATAGGCGACAGTGTTTGGCACATCTCGTGACAGAGGACAATGCTAGCGCAGATACAAGTGTTTCACTGCACATCATTGAGCGCACATTGTTGAAAATGCGGCTGTGCAGTAGACGACCCCTATGTAATTCAATGTTGACCCAATGACATCGTCAATTACGATTACATTCGTCACTAGATTGTCGAGACTGGGCCGTGGATCAATGGAAACAAGTCGCCTGGTAGAATGAATCGCGTTTCTTGTTACATCAGATCGATGTGTGTGTCCAAATAAGCTGTCATCCAAGTGAATGGCTGCTTGAAACATGCGCTGCGCCACGGAATAATGTCAGTGAGGCGTTATTATGCTGTGGGGGACATTTACCTGCACTTTAGTGGGGGCTATGGTAGCGATCAAAGATGTCATGACAGCTTTGGTCCCATAGTACGAGGTGCATTCAAGTTCTAAGGCCTCCGATTTTTTTCTCCGGACTGGAAAGAGATAGAAACATGCGCATTGTTTCAAAATGAGGCCGCGTTCATTGTCAATACGTCCCAGAGATGGCAGCACCGTACGGGATGGAATTTTACCGTCAGCGGCGAGAAAGAGAACTGTTTTAAATACTTAAAATGGGGACGATTTCCTTACTTGAACAGCGTGCAATCATTCGTTTTCAGAATTTGCGTGGTGTGAAACCAATTGAAATTCGTCGACAGTTGAAGGAGACATGTGGTGATGGAGTTATGGATGTGTCGAAAGTGCGTTCGTGGGTGCGACAGTTTAATGAAGGCAGAACATCGTGTGACAACAAACCGAAACAACCTCGGGCTCGCACAAGCCGGTCTGACGACATGATCGAGAAAGTGGAGAGAATTGTTTTGGGGGACCGCCGAAAGACTGTTGAACAGATCGCCTCCAGAGTTGGCATTCCTGTGGGTTCTGTGCACACAATCCTGCATGACGACCTGAAAATGCGAAAAGTGTCATCCAGGTGGGTGCCACGAATGCTAACGGACGACCACACGGCTGCCCGTGTGGCATGTTGCCAAGCAATGTTGACGCGCAACGACAGCATGAATGGGACTTTCTTTTCGTCGGTTGTGACAATGGATGAGACGTGGATACCATTTTTCAATCCAGAAACAAAGCGCCTGTCAGCTCAATGGAAGCACACAGATTCACCGCCACCAAAAAGATTTCGGGTAACCGCCAGTGCTGAAAAAATAATGGTGTCCGTGTTCTGGGACAGCGAGTGCGTAATCCTTACCCATTGCGTTCCAAAGGGCACTACGGTAACAGGTGCATGCTACGAAAATGTTTTGAAGAACAAATTCCTTCCTGCACTGCAACAAAAACGTCCGGGAAGGGCTGCACGTGTGCTGTTTCACCAAGACAACGCACCCGCACATCGAGCTAACGTTACGCAACAGTTTCTTCGTGATAACAACTCATGCTCCCTACTCACCTGACCTGGCTCCTAGTGACTTTTGGCTTTTTCCAACAATGAAAGACACTCTCCGTGGCCGCACATTCACCAGCCGTGCTGCTTTTGCCTCAGTGATTTTCCAGTGGTCAAAACAGACTCCTAAAGAAGCCTTCGCCGCTGCCATGGAATCATGGCGTCAGCGTTGTGAAAAATGTGTACGTCTGCAGAGCGATTACGTCGAGAAGTAACGCCAGTTTCATCGATTTCGGGTGAGTAGTTAATTAGAAAAAAAATGGGAGACCTTAGAACTTGAATGCACCTCGTATTATTGCGGACCCCCTACACCCCCTATATCCTTTCGTATGCGCTCTCTTCTCTCACAGTGAAGGGATTTTCCAGCAGAGTACCTAACGGTCTCACAATGCCAGAACAGTGCTACAGTGGGTTTAGGAGCATGATGGTGACTCATCTTAACAACTTTACTATACTGAACGCGATGTAACACATCTGCGTATGATACCAATTATTAGCATATAAAGGTGCATTTTATTTTATTTCCAGTTTTGCTCTTTGACATACATGAAGTGAATGAATCAGCCCTGCAGTTACCTATGGAGTAAGCAACGAGCGGTGGGTTTCCACGCTGGGTAGCGGAGGTGTTTCCCCACCTAGCGGCCTCCGAGCCAGTGGGATGAGGTGCCGATGCAGAAATCGTTCATGACGTCAGCGAAAATGTATGAAGGCATGAATCAAGTAATTTTTATTAATAAATATTTGCTAACAAAATTTCCACTCAGACATTAGAAGGAGTCTACGGGTCATAAATACTATCGTTCAGTAATTTTACGATGCCAGGAAACGTTGATATTAATAAAAAAATGAATAATTTGGGCATTACCGAAGCTGACGAGCTTATACAAACTATTCCGATCGTACATTCAAGTTACAGACTGTGCGCCACAGTCGGCAGTCTTCGATAGGATGCCTTTCGATGAAGTCATGGGATAGACCGTGATCTCGTACCATTAATCTTTAGCTTATAATTAGTATCAACAAGTTCATTTTATGGTGTTTCTTAAGTAAAAGCACCATAATGGCATCCCATGTAAAAATTATTCGCACAAAAAACTTCTTCCCGTAAGAGAGTAGTACTGCACTTTCAGAATCCGACGGCGCTGCTACGGATCTGCAAAGGGACATGAAACAAGGAGAGCATCTCCACATAATAGCTAGGAAGACGGATTTTAAAGTCAGTTCAAGGGTGTACTGGTTTAATTATTGCGAAACTCGGATGGGAAAGCATGGACAGTTGTACTGTACCCCCGTTATACCACCATCGACGGACTCACAGACTGAACTGAGACGTTGCTGGAGGTTTAGTACGTCGGGGGGGCGGGGGAGGGGGGGGACAGACAGACATTTCTGGAGCTTTAATAAGGTGGGAGGGGAGGGGGGGGGCTCGGTTCTTGCAGTCTGGGATGCTTTCTGTTCCCACGAACCACCAGACCGTTATCCAACATCTGTGGTCATCAGTCACTTAGAACTATTTAAACCTAACTATGGACATCACACACATCCATGCCCGAGGCAGGATTCGAACCTGCGACCGTAGCGGTCACGAGGTTCCAAACTGAAGCGCCTAGAACCGCACGGCCACACCGGCCGGCGGCTGTTTTCGAATGATAATTTTGTACCCAGAGAAGTCGTAAATTATAGCGAAGTGGACAAGAGCATCCATTTACTGAGACGATTGACAGTTGACCCTCAATATAAACACAAATAGGCGGAAAACTCCGTTAATGTTTTATCACACGATTGCTACACAGTAACTGGAAGCAGTCGCATGTATTACGAATCTGCGAGTATATGGAGCGAGCACAAAACTAATCGTAGGACAGGCTGCTGCTCGATTCAGGTAGCTGTAATAATTTCCAGAAAGTGCACTCCAATTGGGGATGAGCCAGTTTAGGGAACCTTCCGCCCTAGAGAGTTGATCCTCAGTTAGGGACTGTTACCAGGTACGGTTAATAGACGAAGTGGAAGTGAATCAAAGAATAGCAGTGCATTTTGTTGCTGCTTCGCTTAGTAAGGACAACTTCGTTATACAGATGCCCACCAAACCGCAACGGCAGTCGCGTCAGTGAAATTGTCAGTCGCAAGCGAGAGAGTTAATACTGTGCTGTGATGTAAGACTTCCGATAAATTTGACTGCAGCGCCACTAAATCTCTTCATACGGCAGTCAAATGAGCGAACATTCGTTAAACGCTCTGTAAATAATATTGGAAAAGTGGTGCAGGGCCTACAATAGCAACACAAGAGCAGCAAACCGAACACAGTACACGATCTAGAAATTTAAAGTTACAAAATTTCGCAGCGAAATCGTATTGCAACAGAAACACACATAGTGAATCTGTTACTGATTTCAACACTTTAACAAACGGTTGATATTTGTAGGAGTTCCATTTACTGTACTTCTCATGTTTCTAGTCACTGCTAATCGTCTACTGCTACTTCTCAAATTAAAACGTTGTTTCTGTTGTTAAAACTATTATTTCCTTTCAATTGTATTGTAATAGTATACGCAACCAATATCCACTGTAAGATAGTCGACACTAAAGCGAAGTATCTCATATGTAACTTTGTTACTGGGCTTAATGGCGCACTGTTAGGACACCGGACTGACAATCGGAACACCGATTTGTCAAGCAGATTTTGGTTTTCTGTGGTCCCCCCAAACTGCATAAGGCAGAGGCGCACACGATTTCTTTGAAAGAGCTCGGTCGGTTTCCTCCCATAAACGGAGCTTTTACTTCCCCTCTATTCGCCGCGTAAACTGATATTTCATTCCATGCTTCCTTCATAGCTGTGGATATTCTCCATATTATCCCGTATACATAGTTATTTTTCGATGAGTACGGAGAGTCAGGCGATGTACGGAGACTGCTGAAAGCAGTCGAAAAGTTATGTACTGTTTCCCATGAAAATCAGTGTTCAAAGAGCTATCGCCGTTTTTCTGTAGCTCTAAACGAAAAGGCAGATGAACATAAAACTAATTCTGATGTAGAATGGTCATACTGTTGAGGTGAATTGTGAACAGTGACCAAAAGTTTCCTGTGCAGCTGCCTGTTTTGATATCTGCACTGTGCACACTGTCTGTTCCAACCACAGACATTCTCAGAAGGTTATTTCAGAAAATAAAAAAATAAAAAATTAACCTTAAGTATTGACTAAACCGATGGCTAAACGAATTCTTCCACTACACCCCTTAAAATGGTATACCGTTAAGAGTTGTAACATATGCAGAATAAATATCGAAAGTTATTTTTCACCAAAATACCAAAGCAAATAAACAATGCTGAAGGTGAACAACAACCACAGACGACATCAGTTAAATATGAACAGAGAAAAATCAGTTTTATTCACTAATGTTCGGTCCAGCCAATATCTAAAATGATCTCCTTATAAAAAGTCTGTCAAAATTCACCTGGTTGTAGATAAAGTTCATCTCACACAATTTGGCAACTGCCTTTAAAAATGTTCTCCCGTTGCTGATGTGGCTGTGCTCTTCGGTCCAAAGACTGGATTAACGCAGCTCTCCACGCCAGTCTGCTCTGTGCAAGCCTCTTCAGCTTTGCGTGATTACTATAATTTACATAATTTGAACCTGCTTACTACATTCACATGTAGGTTCCATCTACAATTTTTACCTCTCAGACGTCCCCCTCATTACCAAAATGACTACGCGTTGATGCCTCTTTATGTCTCCTATCTTACAACACCTTCTTTCAGTCAAGGTGTGCCATAAATTTCTTTTGTAGTCACTTCTGTTGAGTACCTCTTCATTAGTTACTCGATCCACCCAGGTAATCTTCAGTATTCACCTGTAGCGCAACATGTTTCGCTTCCGTGCAAGGTCACACTCCAAACACCTTCAGAAAATACTCCATAACACTCAAATTTATTTTCGATGGTGCTATTATTCAATATATCGTACACATGTTGATTTTATGTCGTTCGGACACTTTATGAGTATGTTCTCGTTTTTATGCTGTGACACTTACATTATATAACTGAGCTCAGTATAGTTCGACAATGACTTCGTTTATAGAAATCTGATCAAGCGCAACGTGTAAGTACAACAATCTTAAGGATTTTCTTTTATTTTTTTTTTAGTTTTTTAAAATTTAATTTTTTTAAATCCTGCATTGTACTGACATAGTTTTACACATTTTTCATTGTATTTTCATGCATTCTATACACTGATGAACCAAAACATTGTGACGATTGCTCACCTCGAGACTGAATGCCTCCTGGCGGTGTTGCGGTCACGTTACGCAGTAAGTAAAGAATGTCTATGGAAGAGTGACGAATGGACAATCATTGCAGCGAAGATACGGGCCGCAAGTGCGAAAATCCATTGATGTAAGCGGTTATGACAAAGGGCACATTGTTATGACCGAGCGGCTGGAAACGAGAATCTCTGAAACGGGGGAGCTGATGACGTGTTGGCGTACTACTGTCGTGAGCGCCTATGGAAAGTGGTTGAAGGATGGTGGAATAATGAGTAGGTCATGTGGTGTTCGTAGACCGCGTCTCATCACAAAACTTAGAGGTCGGAGGATCCTCCGCTGGGCAGTCCAGGACAGGCAGCGACCTGTGGCAGGTCTGACGGCAGGGTACAACGCTGGTGCAGTCACAAGTGTTTCAGAGCGCACCCGTTCAAAGGACACTGTTGAAGATGGAGCTCCACACCACACGACTCCTACGACAGCCTGGGTTGGCCCACCGACTTCGTCAGTTATGATCGCAGCGGGCGCAGCGTCACTGTATTTTCACCGTGGATCAGGAGAAACGGGTCTCTTGGCGGATGAATCACGTAGCTTGTTACGCCTGCTCGGTGACTGGGTCCTCTCACGCCGTCATCCACCCGAATGGCCGCACTAAACACGCATCGTCCCAAGGATGCGGGACAGTGACAGCAAATTATGTTGTGGAGTACACTGAGTTGGGCTTCCGTGGAATCTGTGGTGGTAATCGAAGGTATCGTGACGGCGGTGAACTGCGTGAACGTTGTTGCTGGCCACCTGCACCGCTTCATGCTTCAAGTCTCCCTCTGTGGAGATGACATCTTCCAGCAGGATAACTCTCCGTGACTCACGTCAGAATCGTGCTACAGCGGTTTGAGTGGCATTACAGTGAACTGACATTGATATCTTGACCAGCAAATGTGCCTGATCTGTACCCAGTGGAACACATATCGGGCGCCAGTTGCAGGACCGTAGACCATCATCCCATAACTTGCGGGAATTGCTTGACTTGTGCGTAGAACCTGGTGCCATATGCTTCTAGAATCCTGCCAAGGACTAAGAGACTCCATGTCAAGCAGGATCACTGTTGCACTGTGTCTGAAAAGTGCAACAACAGACTATGAAACATACGAGTATATCAATATGAATATATGTAGTTCGTATCTGTTCTTTCGGACATGTCCGAAAGAACCGATGCCATCTTCATATAGGTAAGGCTTACCGGACAATGATCTTCTTCAGTGCGGATGCACTCAAATTGCTGAAACCCTTACAGGAATCGGTAGATTGACTGCCGCGAGTAATGAGTCTACTGGGCAGGGGCACTACAAATGTGGTGTGTGGACAGTATGTTAGGAATGTGGGTCTCACGGGGAGCCTGCCAGAGGGAAGTCCCTGCAGCGGACTTTGCTCTGCCTCCTTGATGGCGGCCGGTACGTTAGGTCGGCGTGCTCCAGAGAGCTGGCTGGCCTCTGTGATAAAAAAACTGAGTAAAAGGATCACCAACGAACCTCAACGGATGTCATGTGACATAGACTACGATTAAATACACCGAACAATAACGAACAAATTGAAAAAAAGGCTGAATCGAACAGAGCATCTGTACATTTTCAACTGTCCCCGTTGATATTTATAATCGCCTGTAAGCAGCTAATGGTCTGGGTTTCATTATAATTTCAGACTATGAAACAGGTGGTCATCATGTTTTGACTGATGGATGTACATACAGGGTGAGTCACCTAACATTACCGCTGGATATATTTCGTAAACCACATCAAATACTGACGAATCGATTTCACAGGCTGAACGTGAGGAGAGGGGCTAGTGTAATTGTTTAATACAAACCATACAAAAATGCACGGAAGCTTTTTTTTAACACAAAACTACGTATTTTTAAATGGAACCACGTTAGTTTTGTTAGCACATCTGAACATATAAACAAATACGTAATCAATGCCGTTTGTTGCATTGTAAAATGTTAATTACATCCGGAGATATTGTAACCTAAAGTTGACGCTTGAAACCTCCGACGTTCAGTTGCGTGTTGTAACAAACACGGTCCACGGTCGGCGAGCAGCATCTGCAGGGACATGTTTACGACGACGACCGTGTTTACGAGTGTGGCTGTAGTGCACTGTTGTGGTTTGGTCTAGCAGTCGCAGTCTCCGCATGTAGCGCTTGCTGCTATTGTTATTCTGCGTTCGTCTCCGCACGCAGACCAACTGTAGTGCACCGTGTTACCAGACGTCTGTGATAGTGTAGTGTTGTAGGAACTGTGACCATGGTGTATTCGAACTCTGAAAAGGCGGAGATGATACTCATCTATGGCGAGTGTCGACAAGCCTGCAGGGTGTATGCAGAACGGTACCCGGACAGAGAGCATCCAACGTGCCGCACATTGCAAAACATCTACCGCCAACTGTATGCAACAGGTATGGTCGTAGCACGCAAACGGGTCCGTAACAGGCCCGTCACAGGAGAAGGGGGTGCAGTTGGTGTGTTAGTTGCTGTTGCCATGAACCCACACATGAGTACACGAGACATTGGGAGAGCCGGTGGACTGAGTCAAAGTAGTGTCATGCGCATACTGCATCGTCACCGCTTTCACCCGTTTCATGTGTCGCTACATCAGCAATTGCGTGGTGATGACTTTAATCATCGAGTGCAATTCTGTCAATGGGCATTAACAGAGAATGCGTTGTAGTTCTACCTGTTTACCGATGAAGCGGGTTTCACAAACCACGGGGCAGTGAATATACGGAACATGCATTACTGGTCCGTGGACAATCCTCGCTGGCTCAGACAGGTAGAGCGACAGCGACCGTGGACTGTAAATGTATGGTGCGGAGTAATTGGCGACCACCTCATTGGTTCTCACTTCATTGCAGGGGCCCAAACAGCTGCAACATACATTGCGTTTCTACAGAATGATCTGCCAACGTTGCTCGAAAATGTCCCACTGGAAACGCGTCGACGTATGTGCTATCAGAATGATGGTGAACCTGCACATTCCGCAATTAACACAAGGCTGACCCTTGACAGGATGTTCGACGGGCGTTTCATAGGACGTGGAGGACGCATAAATTGGCCAGCCCGTACTCCTGATCTTACACCTGTGGACTTCTTTCTGTGGGGTACGTTAAAGGAGAATGTGTACCGTGATATGCCTACAACCCCAGAGGATATGAAACAACGTATTGTGGCAGCCTGCGGCGACATTACACCAGATGTACTGCGGCGTGTACGACATTCATTACGCCAGAGATTACAATTGTGTGCAGCAAATGATGGCCACCACATTGAACATCTATTGGCCTGACATGTCGGGACACACTATATTCCACTCCGTAATTGAAAACGGAAACCACGTGTGTACGTGTACCTCACCCTTATCGTAATGTACATGTGCAACAGTCAAAAAGACCAATAAAAAGGTGTTAGCATGTGGACGTACTGTGCTGTTCCAGTCTCTTCTGTACCTAAGGTCCATCACCGTTACCTTTGGATCCCTACGTAATTCGGTGCTCTCCCATACACACCATCGAACAGCGGAGGAGTGGTACTCAAGCGTCAACTTTAGGTTACAATGTCTCCGGATGTAATTAACATTTTACAATGCAACAAACGGCACTGATTACGTATTTGTTTATATGTTTAGATGTGCTAACAAAACTAACGTGGTTCCATTTAAAAAAACGTAGGTTTGTGTTAAAAATCATACTTCCGTGCATTTGTTTATGGTTTGTATTAACCAATTACATTATGGTTTGTATTAACCAATTACATTAGCCCCTCTCCTCACGTTCGGTCTCTGGAATCGATTCGCCAGTATTTGATGTGGTTTACGAAATACACTCCTGGAAATGGAAAAAAGAACACATTGACACCGGTGTGTCAGACCCACCATACTTGCTCCAGACACTGCGAGAGGGCTGTACAAGCAATGATCACACGCACGGCACAGCGGACACACCAGGAACCGCGGTGTTGGCCGTCGAATGGCGCTAGCTGCGCAGCATTTGTGCACCGCCACCGTCAGTGTCAGCCAGTTTGCCGTGGCATACGGAGCTCCATCGCAGTCTTTAACACTGGTAACATGCCGCGACAGCGTGGACGTGAACCGTATGTGCAGTTGACGGACTTTGAGCGAGGGCGTATAGTGGGCATGCGGGAGGCCGGGTGGACGTACCGCCGAATTGCTCAACACGTGGGGCGTGAGGTCTCCACAGTACATCGATGTTGTCGCCAGTGGTCGGCGGAAGGTGCACGTGCCCGTCGACCTGGGACCAGACCGCAGCGACGCACGGATGCACGCCAAGACCGTAGGATCCTACGCAGTGCCGTAGGGGACCGCACCGCCACTTCCCAGCAAATTAGGGACACTGTTGCTCCTGGGGTATCGGCGAGGACCATTCGCAACCGTCTCCATGAAGCTGGTCTACGATCCCGCACACCGTTAGGCCGTCTTCCGCTCACGCCCCAACATCGTGCAGCCCGCCTCCAGTGGTGTCGCGACAGGCGTGAATGGAGGGACGAATGGAGACGTGTCGTCTTCAGCGATGAGAGTCGCTTCTGCCTTGGTGCCAATGATGGTCGTATGCGTGTTTGGCGCCGTGCAGGTGAGCGCCACAATCAGAACTGCATACGACCGAGGCACACAGGGCCAACACCCGGCATCATGGTGTGGGGAGCGATCTCCTACACTGGCCGTACACCACTGGTGATCGTCGAGGGGACACTGAATAGTGCACGGTACATCCAAACCGTCATCGAACCCGTCGTTCTACCATTCCTAGACCGGCAAGGGAACTTGCTGTTCCAACAGGACAATGCACGTCCGCATGTATCCCGTGCCACCCAACGTGCTCTAGAAGGTGTAAGTCAACTACCCTGGCCAGCAAGATCTCCCGATCTGTCCCCCATTGAGGAGCATGTTTGGGACTGGATGAAGCGTCGTCTCACGCGGTCTGCACGTCCAGCACGAACGCTGGTCCAACTGAGGGGCCAGGTGGAAATGGCATGGCAAGCCGTTCCACAGGACTACATCCAGCACCTCTACGATCGTCTCCATGGGAGAATAGCAGCCTGCATTGCTGCGAAAGGTGGATCTACACTGTACTAGTGCCGACATTGTGCATGCTCTGTTGCCTGTGTCTATGTGCCTGTGGTTCTGTCAGTGTGATCATGTGATGTATCTGACCCCAGGAATGTGTCAATAAAGTTTCCCCTTCCTGGGACAATGAATTCACGGAGTTCTTATTTCAATTTCCAGGAGTGTATATCCAGCAGTAATGTTAAGTGACTCACCCTGTATGTACTAGCTGTTACCCGCCGCTGTGTTCGCGTATCAGTCTTTTGTTATGACGAGTGATAGCGAGTAAGCTACGTAGAAATATTAATAAGTGGCTGTGTGTATAGTATGTAGGTACATAATAAATGTGCCTCTGTTACTTTGCTGTATCTCGAATCTGAAAACATGCATTACATTTTGTATTTAGACTTAAAAGATGATTCGCTTGATTAAATTTGTACGGAAGCAGAGTTTTTAGGTGTACCTCTACCTGACCAAGTACTGGATGTGAGATATTGCCACCAGAGCAACGGATACCAACCGCTTCTTCCTTCCATTTCAATGCATTATAAAGGATCCTTTTGGATCCACCACCTAAGATGACTAATTTGTGAGTAAAATAGTCATTTAATATATCACAATCAAATTTAGCCTCACCAAAAGCCTCCCACGTTCCTCATTTAAAGGTATGACGTCCCCCCGGTTGTTGTTCTGCCTTTAAATGACGCCGTCGTTCTGAGTCTTGACGAGTGACGCCTGGCGTCTAAAATGCGACGGGCTTCTGACCGGTGTGCTGTTTGTGTATCTCTTACGGCCGCCTAACGTTCCTGCATTCGTGTTCCGGTGGTCTGAGAAAGCCCAGAGGTTTGTTGGATTCGAGTAACTTTCGAAGCTCTAGCTCTCTTACAATGCTATGTGCGCTAAATGAGGCTTACTTTTGTGAGGCTTATCGTAATAGTTTTAAATTTTTAAATATGGTTCTCGCGGTTTACCTTCGGATTTCATTGTTGTACCTCCACAAAATCTCCCCTGCTATGCCAGGTGGTGCAGCAACTGAATATCGTAAACCACGCGCACAATGACACCGGATTTGCAGGCACGGAATAAACGCTAAGGGTCACCGGCCAGCCAGCCAGCCAGCCAGCCTGTGTCGTCTGCATTCCACTCACGAATACCGTATTTAATAATGTTAACAATACGCAAAACGAACAACTTTCTAAAGCAGCCTATAATCTTCCGCTGGGCTCAATCTACCTCAATATCAAATTTCATCGGAATCGGTTCAGCAGTAGAGTCGAGTAAACGTAACATACACAGTTACTTTCGCGTTTAATAATGTTGCTATTAGAATGGAAGTAGGCCCATGGATAAGACGCGTTTAGAACTGAATAAGCATTCTGTTGATTAATTTTAGTCACGTTACGTACATTAGTGTTCAGAGTGAATAGCTTTCTCAAAGAGTAAATATTTTTTATTAATTCGCGTAATATTGTGGTAATGTTACTCAAATTAATAAAAGTATGACAGGCGCTGAAAAGTTTGTGGGACAAATACTGCATGGGACAACGTGGGCCATAATATGACGTTGGTGTTTTGTCGCTGGGTGGGGTCTCGTAAGAGATATGAAGGTCAACTTTGTTTTTTTTAAATGGGGTACTATAGTTTGGTACTTATTTTCTGATAGCGGCTATTGAGACCAATCCAATGACGTGTAACAGTAAGGTCTTTGAAGGTCAACGACGTTCCAAAAGGTGGCATGAACATCCATTTACGGAAGGAGTTCGATGTGATGACCATTGGTAGCAATCCAGTGCTGTAATCTTCTTATCATGGATTCAGTGATCCAGGTTTGTAATGTATCTCCGAGGTTATTCAATCTATATATTGAGTAGAAAATTATGGAAACCCAAACATTTGGAGTAGGAAGGAGAAGAAATAATACCTTTGAGGTCTGGCATGATATTGTAATTCTGCCAAGGTCTCCGAAAAGCAGCTGAATGAAACGGACAGTACCGTGAACGGAGGATACAAGATTAACATCAACAAGAGCAAAACCAGGTTAATGGAATGTAGTCGAATTACACTCCTGGAAATTGAAATAAGAATACCGTGAATTCATTGTCCCAGGAAGGGGAAACTTTATTGACACATTCCTGGGGTCAGATACATCACATGATCACACTGACAGAACCACAGGCACATAGACACAGGCAACAGAGCATGCACAATGTCGGCACTAGTACAGTGTATATCCACCTTTCGCAGCAATGCAGGCTGCTATTCTCCCATGGAGACGATCGTAGAGATGCTGGATGTAGTCCTGTGGAACGGCTTGCCATGCCATTTCCACCTGGCGCCTCAGTTGGACCAGCGTTCGTGCTGGACGTGCAGACCGCGTGAGACGACGCTTCATCCAGTCCCAAACATGTTCAATGGGGGACAGATCCGGAGATCTTGCTGGACAGGGTAGTTGACTTACACCTTCTAGAGCACGTTGGGTGGAACGGGATACATGCGGACGTGCATTGTCCTGTTGGAACAGCAAGTTCCCTTGCCGGTCTAGGAATGGTAGAACGATGGGTTCGATGACGGTTTGGATGTACCGTGCACTATTCAGTGTCCCCTCGACGATCACCAGTGGTGTACGGCCAGTGTAGGAGATCGCTCCCCACACCATGACGCCGGGTGTTGGCCCTGTGTGCCTCGGTCGTATGCAGTCCTGATTGTGGCGCTCACCTGCACGGCGCCAAACACGCATACGACCATCATTGGCACCAAGGCAGAAGCGACTCTCATCGCTGAAGACGACACGTCTCCATTCGTCCCTCCATTCACGCCTGTCGCGACACCACTGGAGGCGGGCTGCACGATGTTGGGGCGTGAGCGGAAGACGGCCTAACGGTGTGCGGGACCGTAGCCCAGCTTCATGGAGACGGTTGCGAATGGTCCTCGCCGATACCCCAGGAGCAACAGTGTCCCTAATTTGCTGGGAAGTGGCGGTGCGGTCCCCTACGGCACTGCGTAGGATCCTACGGTCTTGGCGTGCATCCGTGCGTCGCTGCGGTCCGGTCCCAGGTCGACGGGCACGTGCACCTTCCGCCGACCACTGGCGACAACATCGATGTACTGTGGAGACCTCACGCCCCACGTGTTGAGCAATTCGGCGGTACGTCCACCCAGCCTCCCGCATGCCCACTATACGCCCTCGCTCAAAGTCCGTCAACTGCACATACGGTTCACGTCCACGCTGTCGCGGCATGCTACCAGTGTTAAAGACTGCGATGGAGCTCCGTATGCCACGGCAAACTGGCTGACACTGACGGTGGCGGTGCACAAATGCTGCGCAGCTAGCGCCATTCGACGGCCAACACCGCGGTTCCTGGTGTGTCCGCTGTGCTGTGCGTGTGATCATTGCTTGTACAGCCCTCTCGCAGTATCCGGAGCAAGTATGGTGGGTCTGACACACCGGTGTCAATGTGTTCTTTTTTCCATTTCCAGGAGTGTAGATAAGGTGAAGCTCAGGGAATTATATTCGGAAACGAGACACTTAAAGTGCTGTTTGGGCTTCAAAATAACTCCTGGCCGAAGTAGAGAGGATATAAAATGTAGACTTGCAGCGACAAAAAAAAGCATTTCTGAAGAAGAGAAATTTTTTAACATCGAATATAGATTTAAGTGTTAGAAAATCTTTTCTGGAAGTATTTGTACGGCGTGTAGCCATGTGTGGAAGTGAAACATGGACGATAGTTTAAATAAGAAGAAAACAGAAGCTTATGAAATGTGGCATTACAGAAGAATTCTGAAGATATGACGGGTAGATCAAATCACTAATGAGGTGCTAGTGAACAGAATTAGGGATAAAAGAGATTTATGGCACAACCTGAATAGAATAAGGGATCGGTTGATAGAGCATTTTGAGACCTCAAGGGATCACTAATTTAGTAGTGCACCAATTTAGTAGTAGGGGGAAAGTGCAGAGGGGGAGGGGGGGGTGAAAATCGTAGAGGGAGACCAACAAATGAACACAGTAACATTCAGAAGGGTGTAAGTGCAGTAGTTATTGGGAGACGAAGAGGACTGCAGAGGACAGAGTATCATGAAGAGCTGCAAGAAACCAGTTTTCGAACTGAAGACCACAACAACACCCAGTGTTAACTAATTCCTCTTTTTCAGAAATGCTTTTCCGTTCTCCTCTCGTTATTGTGCTGAAATATCCGCAGTCCGTATGCACACTAACACTTCGAAAATCTTCTTTAAAAGAAAGAACGCTGACCAAATCCCGCAGGATGGCGCCGGCGAGCCGCCTAATGCGTCACTTTCTCCTCTCATACTTGCGTTATTCGCTCTTCTGCTCCGGTGATTTACGACTCGCGCTTTTCCATTTCTTTGCCAGCAGATTTCCTGCACCACTTAAGAGCAGCGAAGCATTTGCGGTAGGAGACAGAAAGGGTGAGAGAGAGAGAGAGAGAGAGAGAGAGAGAGAGAGGGGGGGGGGGGGGTCAGTAGAGAGAGATAGAAGGGAGAAGCAGCAACGAACACATGGCGAACGCAACGCACGTTCACAGTCTGGACTCTGGAGAGACAGAGAGAGCAAAGCACAAGGAGGCTTCCGTGTTGTGTCCTGGAGGGACACTGTATAAATAAATGCGGATTTATGAGGTGCCCGGCCAAGCTTATGCTTCTTGCTGCCCTAGCTGGAGACCTGGTCCTGTGTACGCCTCCATTTTACTGTGTATTCACAAAAAAATGGTGACTTGATATGTACATTATTTTTCATCATGCACATCTTCCTTTTCTGTGCACTTAGTCCGGCAGTTCACAGAGTACGGTATTTCTGCCAAGCAGTAGTTTTTCGATTGGTCGCAAAGCCGCTTTTGAAAGTCTTTCTACACCTCCACGTCTGACGAAAATCGACTACCTTCCAAAACGTGCTTGGGCGAAACAAATAAAAGCCGGAAGAAGCAAGATTGTAACGGCAGAGAGGATGGTGGTGGTACATCTATATATACGTTGTAACGTTGTTGCTTTATTTTGTGGTGTAAGCGGTGGTGATAGACAATAAAAGCGGGTTAAAAGCTGTGAGCTGTCTGGGGAAGTTAACCTTGCATTACTGCGCAACTGTTTCACCAGGTATCCAGTCTAGCTTTCCAAATTCCCAACCAGACTAACCTAAATTATAATCTTTTAATAGTCATACGACAGCCGGTGATATATATATATATATATATATATATATATATATATATATATATATATATATATATAAAGTGAATTTAAATAAAAAGAAATAAATCAGTTTATATTTGGAAATTTATTTTAACATTGATCATTGAAATTTCAGCATATTAAACGTGAGTTATAACTGAGCTGGTGCCTTATTCACGACTGTGAAAATGTGAGTTTGCAATCTTACGGAACACATCAAATATGGAGGCAAGATCGGGAGACTGCATACAACACTGCATTCATAAAACAACACACAAAGAACGTTGAAACGTATGCAAGAGAAAGTTAACCGCTACCAACAGATTCAAATTTTCACCCAAAGAAGATAAGTTCGTAGCACAATCCTGTCCGTCATGTAATTACCACACACTGGTATACTAAATTCATATTAACTCTGTGAAATCTTGGCGAAAAGAATAGCTGAGGGCTACTTGATGATTACACCACATGCTTCACGTGGTCAACTTGGTTTACACAAAGCGTATAACTCCACAATAATTTTGATAATTAAGATAAATTAGATCGAAAAGCAATTTACAAAAGAAAAACCTCGAACTGGTTACTAACGTCTTACTGTTAACCTGACGGGTCAAACAGTTATATAAGCACGTGGTACTGGTCTCGCAAAGTACACCCCACGTGGGTTGAACATAAAGAAAAGTTGCTATATTGAAAAATATTGTCCAGACGAGACGTTATAATCACACAAGCATTCTCATTTAAGATTGATCTTAGTTAGAGTTACTGATCAACACGTGGTTCCACTTTACTCACAAAGTAGTGACAAAGCAACTACCGGAAAATAATCTGAACTTCACACGAGAATTACACTGCGCTGCAATTTAAGATAACATAAGATATTTTAGAGCTAAACCTGAAATAAAGGTGATTAAATTTTCAGTTAGGCTGAACTTAAGAAATCCATTGTCCTACGGACTTAGCAGACACGCGCTTAGCCGCAGATCTTACCACTTCAGACGCTCGCCACGGACCCACTGCCTGGTCCCTTCCTGAGGGGTGGCTCCCCACTACAAACGGAAGTGGCCAGAGGGGCAGCTTCCTATACGAACATGACAAGGGACGGACAGGACCATACTAAGGATAGAAACCTCTTTGCTTTTAGAAAGCGTAGCTACCTGTTCCGACGTTGGTCCTACTGTTCTCTAGCAGACAGGCTTGTCTGCTACCCTCAACCATGCAACTAGAAATACATTTGCTCATTCATCCTCTCACACAGAAGGGAAGGGGGATGACAGTATCTTATCATATACAGTATATAAAAGAAAGCGGATGTAGGTTCCGTATGACACTGTGTGATATGAATTACATATCAACTGTGTTTTAAAGTGTAGTAGTGTGACAGATCGTTCTTGTTTATGTGTAAAAGTAACACGTTCCACTACTCAGTCTCCTCCCAGATAGTCAGAAATGCCACAGTAAATTTAGAAGAGGAATTTATTCCATAAATGACAACAGATTTAAGAAATCAAACATGAAAGGAATCCAACAGAGACCTTTCAACGTCTACGTGATTACTTTGCTGTTCAGAATAAAGTCCCTGGCAGAGGGTTCAATGAACCACCTTCAAGCTGTCTCTCTACCGTTCCACTCTCGAACGGCAGCCGGCCGCTGTGGCCGAGCGCTTCTAGGCGCTTCAGTCGGGAACCGCGCTGCTGCTGCGATCGCAGGTTCGAATCCTGCATCAGGCATGGATGTGTGTGATGTCATAAGGTAAGTTAGGTTTAAGTAGTTCTAAGACTAGGGGACTGATGACCTCCGATGTTAAGTCCCATAGTGCTTAGGGCCATTTGAACCATTTTCTCTAACGGCGTGCGGGAAAAACGAGCTCTTAAATTTTTCTGTGCGAGCCCTGATTTCCCTTATTTTATCGTGATGATCATTTCTATCTGTGTAGGTGAGTGCCAACAACATGTTTTCGCAATCGGAGGAGAAAACTGGTGACTGAAATTTCATGAGTAGATCCCGTCGCAACGAAAAACGCCTTTGTTTTAATGATTGCCACTCCAATTGACGTATCATGTCTGTGGCACTATCTCCCCTACTTCGCGTTATTACAAAACGAACTGCCCTTCTTTGTACTTTATCGATGTCATCCGTCAGTCCCACCTGATGCGGATCCCACACCGCACAGCAATACTCCTGAACAGGGCGGACAAGCGTGGTGTAGGCAGTCTCTTTAGCAGACATGTTGCACCTTCTGAGTGTTCTGCCAATGAAAGGCACTCTTTGGTTTGCTCTACCCACAATATTATCTATGTGATCGTTCCAATTTAAGTTATTTGTAATCGTGATCCCTAAGTATTTAGTTGAACTTGCTGCCTTCAGATTTGTGTGACGTATCGCGTAATCGAAATTTAGCTGATTTCTTTTAGTACCCATGTGACTAACTTCACACTTTTCCTTATTCAGGGTCAATTGCCACTTTTCGCACCATACAGATATCTTATCTAGATAATTTTGCAATTCGTTTTGGTCGTCTTATGACTTTACAAGACTCTTCTATCAACACTATCTGGGACGGGTCCCACACAGCTGAGCAATATTCAAGCAGTGGGCGAACAAGTGTACTGTAACCTACTTCCTTTGTTTTAGGATTGCATTTCCTTAGGATTCTTCAAATGAATCTCAGTCTGGCATCTGCTTTATCAACGATCAACTTTATATGATCATTCCATTTTAAATCACTCCTAATGCGTACTCCCAGATAATTTATGGAATTAACTGCTTCCAGTTGCTGACCTGCTATATTGTAGATAAATGATAAGGGATCTTTCTTTCTATGTATTCGCAGCACATTACACTTGTGTACATTGAGATTCAATTGCCATTCCCTGCACCATGCGTCAATTCGTTGCAGATCCTCCTGCATTTCAGTACAATTCTCCATTTTTACAACCTCTCGATATACTACAGCATCATCCGCAAAAAGCTTCAGTGAACTTCCGATGCTATCCACAACGTCATTTATGTATATTGTGAATACCAGCGGTCCTACGACACTCCTCTGCGGCACACCTGAAATCACACTTACTTCGGAAGACTTCTCTCCATTGAGAATGACATGCTGCGCTCTGTTATCTAGGAACTCTTCAATCCAATCACACAATTGGTCTGATAGGCCATATGCTCTTACTTTGTTCATTAAACGACTGTGGGGAACTGTATCGAACGCCTTGCGGAAGTCAAGAAACACGGCATCTACCTGCGAACCCCTGTCTATGGCCCTCTGAGTCTCGTGGACGAATAGCGCGAGCTGGGTCTCACACGATCGTCTTTTTCGAAACCCAAGCTGATTCCTACAGAATAGATTTCTAGTCTCCAGAAAAGTCATTATACTCGAACATAATACGTGTCCCAAACTTCTACAACTGATCGACGTTAGAGACATAGGTCTATAGTTCTGCACATCTGTTCGACGTCCCTTCTTGAAAACGGGGATGACCGGTGCCCTTTTCCAATCCTTTGGAATGCTACGCTCTTCTAGAGACGTACGGTACACCGCTTTCCGATGAGAGACCTCAATTTTTCACGCTTTGTCCTCAATTCCTTCAAAACTAACTGAGAACAACAAGTGCCCTCAATTTCTTTTTTTTTTTTGTTTTTGCAGTCAGTTTTTGAAATTTCCCAAAAAAACTGAAATAGGAAGAATGTGCTAAATGAACATTTGCGAATGAGTACTTGATCGTTTTAACAAAGAAGGCCGCTCATTTTTGATGAGCATTATCAGTGGAGATGGAGCGTTGTTTCACGGCTATGAACCAGAATATGACGTGGAAGGACCAGCACAGTCACTGGTGATGAAACACTGGTTCACCACTATGATCATCACTATGAGCTAAAATCAAAATGCCGGATTATGGAGTGGAAATACCTTGGATCACCTAAGCCAATATAATTTAAGACTCTGCCATCCATGGAATAGTACATAACAAAGAGAACAACCATCAACAAAAAGTGTTACAGAGGAATGTTATAACACAAGCTAACGCCAGCGGTTCGTGGCAAACGAGATGTGTTGTCAAAGAAAGTGGCAATTTTGCATGACGCCCCACTACACTGTTGAGCAGTGTGTCAGCAGTGCGCAAGTAGCAGCATTACTGCATTTATTAGGCAAACTTGTATTTTAATAACGGTTTAAATTTTGTGTCGAATTGTTTGTGCTCTCTGTAGATTAGTTCAGACATTCTTTGCACAACAGTTTTTAGCATGGATAGGGACTGCAACTGCTGTGTTCGGATGCAGGCTGAGTTGGCATCCCTTCGCTCCCAGCTTCAGGCAGTGTTGGCTTCGGTCACACAGCTTGAGGCTGTTGCCAATGGGCATCACTGTGGGGGTCCAGATGGGGGTTTGTCGGGGACGGCCAGCTCGTCCCACGCATCCCCCCGATCGGACTACGACTGTGGGTGCCCGGGATACTGCCCGCATTGAGGCTGATCCCCCACTTGTGGTAGAGTGGGAGGTCGTCTCGAGGTGTGGCAGGGGGCGAAAGACATTCCGGAGGGCTGAACGGAAGGCCTCTCCAGTTTGTCTGACGAACTGGTTTCAGGCTCTATCTCAGGCTGATACTGATCTTCGGCCGGACATGGCTGCTTGTCCTGTTCCAGAGGTTGCCCCTCAGTCTGCAAGATCCGGGCGGTCGCAGAGGGTGGGCTTACTGGTAGTTGGGAGCTCCAACGTCAGGCGCGTAATGGGGCCCCTTAGGGAAATGGCAGCAAGGGAGGGGAAGAAAACCAAAGTGCACTCCGTGTGCATACCGGGGGGAGTCATTCCAGAGGTGGAAAGGGTCCTTCCGGATGCCACGAAGGGTACAGGGTGCACCCATCTGCAGGTGGTCGCTCATATCGGCACCAATGATGTGTGTCGTTATGGATCGGAGGAAATCCTCTCTGGCTTCCGGCGGCTATCTGATTTGGTGAAGACTGCCAGTCTCGCTAGCGGGATGAAAGCAGAGCTCACCATCTGCAGCATCGTCGACAGGACTGACAGCGGACCTTTGGTACAGAGCCGAGTGGAGGGTCTGAATCAGAGGCTGAGACGGTTCTGCGAAAGTGTGGGCTGCAGATTCCTCGACTTGCGCCATAGGGTGGTGGGGTTTCGGGTTCCGCTGGATAGGTCTGGAGTCCACTACACGCAGCAAGCGGCTACACAGGTAGCAGGGGTTGTGTGGCGTGGACTGGGCGGTTTTTTTAGGTTAGATGGCCTCGGGCAAGTACAGAAAGGGCAACAGCCTCAAAGGGTGCGGGGCAAAGTCAGGACATGCGGGGACCAAGCAGCAATCGGTATTGTAATTGTAAATTGTCGACGCTGCATTGGTAAAGTACCGGAACTTCAAGCGCTGATAGAAAGCACCGAAGCTGAAATCGTTATAGGTACAGAAAGCTGGCTGAAGCCAGGGATAAATTGTGCCGAAATTTTTACAAAGGCACAGACGGTATTTAGAAAGGATAGATTGCATGCAACCAATGGTGGCGTGTTTGTCGCTGTTAGTAGTAGTTTATCCTGTAGTGAAGTAGAAGTGCATAGTTCCTGTGAATTATTATGGGTGGAGGTTACACTCAACAATCGAGCAATGTCAATAATTGGCTCCTTTTACCGACCTCCCGACTCAGCAGCATTAGTGGCAGAACAACTGAGAGAAAATTTGGAATACATCTCACATAAATTTTCTCAGCATGTTATAGTCTTAGGTGGAGATTTCAATTTACCAGATATAGACTGGGACACTCAGATGTTTAGGATGGGTCGTAGGGACAGAGCATCGAGTGACACTATACTGAGAGCACTATCCGAAAATTACCTCGAGCAATTAAACAGAGAACCGACTCGTGGAGATAACATCTTCGACGTACTGATAACAAACAGACCCGAACTTTTCGACTCTGTAAGTGCAGAACAGGGAATCAGTGATCGTAAGGCCGTTGCAGCATCCCTGAATATGGAAGTTAATAGGAATATAAAAAAAGGGAGGAAGGTTTATCTGTTTAGCAAGAGTAATAGAAGGCAGGTAACTACCTAACAGATAAAAACGAAAATTTCTGTTCCGACACTGACAATGTTGAGTGCTTATGGAAAAAGTTCAAGGCAACCGTAAAATGCGTTTTAGACAGGTACGTGCCGAGTAAAACTGTGAGGGACGGGAAAATCCCACCGTGGTTCAACAACAAAGTTAGGAAACTACTGCGAAAGCAAAGAGAGCTTCACTCCAAGCTTAAACGCAGCCAAAACCTCTCAGACAAACAGAAGCTAAAAGATGTCAAAGTTAGCGTAAGGAGGGCTATGCGGGAAGCGTTCAGTGAATTCGATAGTAAAATTCTATGTACCGACTTGACAGAAAATCCTAGGAAGTTCTGGTCTTACGTTAAATCAGTAAGTGGCTCGAAACAGCATATCTAGACACTCCGGGATGATGATGGCATTGAAACAGAGAATGACACGCGTAAAGCTGAAATACTAAACACCTTTTTCCAAAGCTGTTTCACAGAGGAAGACCGCACTGCAGTTCCTTCTCTAAATCCTCGCACAAACGAAAAAAATGGCTGACATCGAAATAAGTGTCCAAGGGATAGAAAAGCAACTGGAATCACTCAACAGAGGAAAGTCCACTGGACCTGACGGGATACCAATTCAATTCTACACAGAGTACGCGAATGAACTTGCCCCCCTTCTAACAGCCGTGTACCGCAAGTCTCAAGAGGAACGGAAGGTTCCAAATGATTGGAAAAGAGCACAGGTAGGCCCAGTCTTCAAGAAGGGTCGTCGAGCAGATGCGCAGAACTATAGACCTATATCTCTGGCGTCGATCTGTTGCAGAATTTTAGAACATGGCTTTTGCTAGAGTATCATGTCGTTTTTGGAAACCCAGAATCTACTCTGTAGGAATCAACATGGATTCCGGAAACAGCGATCGTGTGAGACCCAACTCGCTTTATTTGTTCATGAGACCCAGAAAATATTAGATACAGGCTCCTAGGTAGATGCTATTTTCCTTCACTTCCGGAAGGCGTTCGATACTGTTCCGCACTGTCGCCTGATAAACAAAGTAAGAACCTACGGAATATCAGACCAGCTGTGTGGCTGAAGTGAAGAGTTTTTAGCAAAAAGAACACAGCATGTTGTTATCAACGGAGAGATGTCTACAGACGTTAAAGTAACCTCTGTCGTGCCACTGGGGAGTGTTATGGGACCATTGCTTTTCACGATATATATGTATATATATGTAAATGACCTACTAGATAGTGTCGTAAGTTCCATGTGCCATTTCGCGGATGATGCTGTAGTATACAGAGAAGTTGCATCATTAGAAAATTGTAGCGAAATGCAGGAAGATCTGCAGCGGATAGGCACTTGGTGCAGGGAGTGGCAACTGACCCTTAACATACACAAATGTAATGTATTGCGAGTACATAGAAAGAAGGATCCTTTATTGTATGATTATATGATAGCGGAACAAACACTGGTAGCAGTTACTTCTGTAAAATGTCTGGAGTATGCGTGCGGAACGATTTGAAGTGAAATGATCATATAAAATTAATTGTTGGTAAGGCGGGTACCGTGTTGAGATTCATTGGGGAGTCCTTAGAAAATGTAGTCCATCAACAAAGGAGGTGGCTTACAAAACACTCGTTCAACCTATACTTGAGTATTGCTCATCAGTGTGGGATCCGTACCACATTGGGTTGACGGAGGAGATAGAGAAGATCCAAAGAAGAGCGGCGCATTTCGTCACAGGGTTATTTGGTAACCGTGATAGCGTTACGGAGATGTTTAGCAAACTCAAGTGGCAGACTCTGCAAGAGAGGCGCTCTGCATCGCGGTGTAGCTTGCTCGCCAGGTTTCGAGAGGGTGCGTTTCTGGATGAGGTATCGAATATATTGCTTCCCCCTACTTATACCCCCCGAGGACATCACGAATGTAAAATTAGAGAGATTCGAGCGCGCACGGAGGCTTTCAGACAGTCGTTCTTCCCGTGAACCGTACACGGTAGGAACAGAAAAGGGAGGTAATGACAGTGGCGCGTAAAGTGCCCTCCGCCACACACCGTTGGGTGGCGTGCGGAGTATAAATGTAGATGTAGATGTAGAAAACACCAACAAATTGGAATTTCAGCTGCTGAAACGTCCTCTCTGCAGCCCAGGTATTGTTCCGTCCGACTTTTATTTGTTTCGCTCAAGGATGCTTTGGGAGACAGTCGGTTTTCGCCACACACGGCGGTGAAGAGGCGGCCCTGAGTCTCACCGTCTAGCCTACGTGCCCTCAGTGCTTCAAGGACGTCACGGGCAAACGAACACGAACAAGTACGCGCCCCCTAGACACGAGTGTAAAGGCGTGCACTTCCACCAGACACTGCGTCGTCTTTCAACACCCATAACTGCATCGACATTCAATAGGCAATGACCAACATCTATGGCGATGTATCATGGATCGCGGATACTGTGTTTTAATTAGTCCAAGCCTTACAGTGCCTCAGAACGCGTAGCCAGAAAGGCCCAACAAGAAGACACAAAAGTAGGCCCAAAAGATTCTGCAGAAATAAAGCGGTACGAAATGCCAAGCATTTTAAATTGAACCTTAAGCGCTCTAAGCCCAAGAACAATAAGGACGAACCACCCGCAACGTAGGCCACCATCACTCCTACAGAACCTATTGTTACCCTAAAATCCAATTAACTTGCACATTAAAATACTTCAGACTAAACTCTCGGCAGCAAAATAACATGCTCCAACACCATGTACTAAGCATCGAATGGAAAGCCCACAGTTAACGTGAAGGTTATAGGTGGCCGAGCACGGGGTTGAATTTCTTCATCATTCTCCATAATCGTTGATCAGACCAATTCTCGCGTAGATCAATGTCTCTTGGATTTCCGTTCCGCACTTTTTCTATCATTCCCACCGTATCCTCGAATGCCATGCGCTCCGTCTCCCTAACAACCTCCACTTACCTCTTTCTACTCGAACCCTTTAACCAACACACGAATTTCTCCTGCCTCCTCATTAACACTGAATATTTCTGTGCATCTCCCTACATCTACATACATACTCCGCAAGCAACTGTATGGTGTGTGGCATAGGGTACCCGTAGCACTTCTCTCATTTCCTTTCCTGTTCCACTCGGAAACAGAGCGAGGGAAAAACTTGTGTTTGCATTCCTCTGTATGAGCCTACCTTCACCGAAGAGTCCAGCAGTATATTGCTCCCTCCTACGTATATCTCGCGAAGAGACCATGAAGATAAAATCAGAGAGATTAGAGCCCACACGGAGGCATACGGACAATCCTTCTTTCCGCGAACAACACGAGACTGGAATAGAAGGGAGATCCGATAGAGGTACTCAGGGTACCCTCCGCCACACACCGTCAGGTGGCTTGCGGAGTATGGATGTAGATGTAGATCTAGAATCTTCTGCAGTCAACTCTAAACACTGATTCTCTAATTTTTCTCACTAGTGTTCCACGAAAACAAAGTCTCCCTCAATCTAGGAATTCCCATTTGAGTCACTGAAGCATCTCCGTAATACTAACGGTTATTCGAATCTATAAGTAGCAAATACAGCAGCCAGCCTCTTAACTGCTTCAATGTTTTCCTTTAATCCGACCTGGTGCGCAGTGTTCAAGTATAGGTTGCACCAGCGGTCTACATGCTGTCTCCCTTACGGATGAACCACACTGAGCTCCTCGGTCTAAAGGAAATTTGTCATATTCGAAATAAGTCTCCAGTAAACCGATGTTAAGAATAGTATCCTGTAATTTTGTAGATCCCTTCTTTTACCCTTCTCCAGTCACTTGCGACTATGCGCTGGGCCAGAGATTCGCGATAAATGCAAGCAAAGTAAGGAGCCAATGCTGTAGAGTACTCTTTGTAAAACCTAAATGGGATTACATCCGGACCTGAAGACATACTGGTGTGCACCTCTTTGCGTTGTTTCTCTGCGCCAGGGTTGCTTATTACTATATCTTCCATACGGCAGAATGTTCGATGGTCAAACGACGGTGTTTGACGATTCTCGTACGCGAACGATTCCTTAAAGGCGAAATTTAAAAGTTAGACTTTCGTTCTGCTTACTCCCACTGCCATATTTTAACTACTATATGTGACGGTAGTATCTGTTCCTTAAAGAACAGTTACCGTTGATGACCGTGCAGCTTTGCTAGAAATGAAATGATAATTAAATGGGCACCCTAGTTAAAATATGGCTTCCCGGCCATTGACCGTCTTGTGCGAACGCACACGCTCTGCCCGAACTCGTACGGGACTTGTTAGATTAATCTACCACGAGTAATGAATATGATGGGCAAACATCTATTGGGCGCACTACGAATGTAGTGGTGTGGACATGTTGGGAATGTGGGTCTCACGGGGAGCGTGCAAGGGATAAGTCCCTGCAGACGCACTATCCCCTGTGCCCGCGGTGGCTCAGATGGATACAGCGTCTGCCATTTAAGCCGGAGATTACGGGTTCGAGACCCGGTCGGGGCACACATTTTCAACATGTCGCCAATGAAGTACATCAACGCAGCTAGGGAGTCCATTTAGTTATCATTTCATTTCTAGCAAAGCTGCATGGTCATCAACGGTAACTGTTCTTTCGGGAACAGATACTACCCTCATATATAGTTGAAATATGGCTTCACGGCCATTGACCTTCTGGTGCTAACGTACACGCTATGCCCGAACTCGTATGGAACTTGGTAGATTAATCTGCCACGAGTAATGAGTATGATGGGCAAACATACGAGGGCAGTTCAATAAGTAATGCAACACATTTTTTTTCTGAAACAGGGGTTGTTTTATTCAGCATTGAAATACACCAGGTTATTCCCCAATCTTTTAGCTACACAACACTATTTTTCAACGTAATCTCCATTCAATGCTACGGCCTTACGCCACCTTGAAATGAGGGCCTGTATGCCTGCACGGTACCATTCCACTGGTCGATGTCGGAGCCAACGTCGTACTGCATCAATAACTTCTTCATCATCCGCGTAGTGCCTCCCACGGATTGCGTCCTTCATTGGGCCAAACATATGGAAATCCGACGGTGCGAGATCGGCGCTGTAGGGTGCATGAGGAAGAACAGTCCACTGAAGTTTTGTGAGCTCCTCTCGGGTGCGAAGACTTGTGTGAGGTCTTTCGTTGTCATGAAGAAGGAAAAGTTCGTTCTGAGTTTTGTGCCTACGAACAGGCTGAAGTGAAGACACAGAGATGTCAAGTTGAGCACTGAATTGTTTGATTGTGATCCGTCGATCATCTCGAACGAGTGTGTTCGCACGCTCCGCCATTGCAGGAGTCACAGCTGTGCACGGCCGGCCCGCACGCGGGAGATCAGACAGTCTTGCTTGACCTTGCGGCGATGATGACACACGCTTTGCCCAACGACTCACCGTGCTTTTGTCCACTGCCAGATCACCGTAGACATTCTGCAAGCGCCTATGAATATCTGAGATGTCCTGGTTTTCCGCCAAAAGAAACTCGATCACTGCCCATTGTTTGCAACGCACATCCGTTACAGACGCCATTTTAACAGCTCCGTACAGCGCTGCCACCTGTCGGAAGTCAATGAAACTATACGAGACGAAGTGGGAATGTTTGAAAATATTCCACAAGAAATTTCCGGTTTTTTCAACCAAAATTGGCCGAGAAAAACAATGTGTTGCATTACTTCTTGAACTGCCCTCGTATATTAGGCGCACTGCGAATGTAGTGGTGGGAATGTGGGTCTCACGGGGAGCGTGCAAGGGGCTTACCGCGCGCGCGCGAGTGTTTACTTGTTTACCTTCTGCTGCGGCGAGTGTCACGCGTCCGTGTCTCGGTAGTGCCATGGCGCGCTCGTACTGCAAGTCCACAATTAAGATCACATTTCAAGCGGGCTACGCAAGACCTCGAGCACTTGACATTGAACGTTTCACCTGCGAAGAACTTCATATTGTACCTCAAGACATCATTGGGATCCACTTTTCTGTAACACAAAGTGTCGTGTACATAAAACTGATCAATGAACAGGCGTGCATTGATGTTGTGTGCCGACACACTCGTGGACTTAAATTTAAGCATCCTGATGGCCACATAGGAACTGTCACGATCGACCACGCTGGATTAGGCCTTCGCACTCCGAGGGTCTTCCAGCTGCCGTTCGAAGTCCCGCCAGATGTTGTGATGACAGCTTTCAAACCGTACGGCAACGTGCTAAGCCACTTGGCTGAAAAATGGCAAACGTTTGAGACGTACCCCGTCTTAAACGGAGTGCGACAAATTAAGAGTGAACTGACGAAGCATGTGCCATCCTATTTAGTAATTGGCGGCTGCAGAGCCATTGTCATGTACGACGGACAACCGCGTACTTGCGCCGGCTGTGGCCGGGAAGGACACGTCCGATCGGCCTGCATTCAACGCCGACTGACTCAGACACCGGTTGGTGAAGTTCCATCCCCGGCGACGCCTACTTCACTCCCCATCACGTATGCAGCGGCTGCAACTGCAACAGCTGTTCCTGCCCAGGATCGTAACACCATATTGCAGTCATTGGTCGATGACAGTGTGGCGGACAGCAGATTCCCCTCTACGACGTCATCGGCAGACTTGCCTCAAAACGGGGATCAATTGTGCCACCGAGACGAGCCTAAAGAGAAGATGGAAGTAGAAACAGAAATTATCCCGACTTCTGCCTTCCTACCAATGGAGACCGCAACAGATGATTGCCGCCCGCACTCTGACACAGAACAACGTGTCCGGAAACAACGTGTAACCTCCCCCTCACTTATCGACCGTAATGACAGTGAAAAATTAAACCGCATATACCTAATGGAAATTTGGGAAAAGCAATCGTCACCGAAGGCTAATCTGTCGGTAAAGAGGGAGGAAAGGGTTACATCTAAATGAAAGGAAAAATGCAAATGAAACTGGTCTAATTAATTTTGAAAAGGTGTAAAGTTAATAAAGAAAGTAAATGTGCGGCCATTACGTTAACAGTTAACTAGCGGAAATTAGATATTTGAGATTTGGGGGAAATTACGGTCGCCAGTCCTATGGACAATTACTATAGTAACTGAAAAAGAAAGGTTATTACACATATAATTAGCACTAGAAGTGTGGCAAAAAAAGGTTGACACGTGTAGTGTGAAAACTGAAAGTTTGTCAGAAGTAATAAATTTCGCTACACTCTGACTTAATTTAGCAAAAGAATTAATAAAACAGGAAAATCGAAAGTTAATTTAGTGACTGAAGTTAATAGTGAGCTTTCTTTCTGAAGCACATCAAAATTCAGTAAAATACGGTTAGTCTTGGACTACCTCAACAATCATTTCAAAAGCTACTTGAATCTACGCATTTTAGAAATAAGAGATTTAACTTTGAATTAAATGATTCTGAACAATTAACAATAGTAAAATTTAGTACGTACCAAGCTGAGCTGCAGTCACAGGTAAGCTAAAATATGGTAACAAAACTCGCACTCTTAATTCGTGCTTGTGTAATCTAAATATTGTAGCCAGCTATGAATACTTTAATTGAACTTTGAAATTAAAGCAGTGAAATAGAATAATATTGCTTTAATGCATGCGTTTGAATTTCAACGACACTCGGGTTCATTCCGGAAAAGGAAGGGATCCTGCTTGGTAATGCAATTGGGACAATGAGCAACAAAGGTTCATGCTACGTTGCTGTAATTTTGTGATTTGAACAGTTTTAAAAGCTGAGGTCTGCCATACAGTTCTAAAACTTTACGTGCTTCCAGTCTTCCTTGTTGGTTGATTGAAGGATTGAAGCCGTCGATCGAGGAGGTGGCGACAGTCACTCATTGTCGGCCGTCGCTGTTGCAGAAGCTGGATGTTGGCGCGCCTCCTTCTCGACACGGTCACCAGGCGAAACGGGCTCTTGATGTGCGCCAGCCAATGCTTCCCGTCCTCGACACCGTGTCAGAAACTATCATAGCAAGTCGAGCGCAATTACATGCTGCCAAACCCCGAAAGCGCGGCAACTCGCGGGAGCTTCACACAACACACCTGCTCCACTGGCTACTCCAGGCAGACTCTGCTCTGCTCGCGCTCCACGCGACAGAGTTAAGACTACCAAAGATCCTAAATACTTTTGTTCTCCACACGACCTATCGATGTATTCGTTCGATAGCATAGTTTTCCCTAGGCCAGACCCAGCGTATAAATAGAAATAATATTCACAAAACAAACAAATATAAATGCATTCAAACAGTAAGGCAATTACAGTATATAAAGACACAGAAATGTCGTATGTTCAGGTAATAAAATAAGGAAAAAAAATGTATAGTGCGGCAGATGGAAATAGGACGATATGCATTTCCGGCGTTACAAATGGTCCCCTCGAAAACGCAAGAAACGGCGCCATACGCCATCCGAGGACTGCCTGCTTCGCATGTGTGACCCGGACGAACATCCGGCGTCGGACGACACTCAGGACTCTACCACCACAACTCACCCTTCCCATCACGATGCTACGGCGGATACAGTTTCTGAGCCTCGGTCTGACAACATCACTTCTGCTACTGGACATGCGCGCGGGCGCTCTACTGATAGCACTAATCAACAGTTACCAATTGTTGCGTCTGATTGTTGGGCGGATGATGTCGAGGATGAGCCACAGCACCCGCAGGATGCCGAGGGCAGAGATGCTCCCTCGGCTGTACCCAGCAGCGACCAACCACAGTGACTACGGCTGTGTCGTCAGCCTCTGTGGGGCCGCCCCTGCCGCCCACTCCTGGCCTCCTAAACAACCCAGTTGCCGACCTGGCTGACCAAACATACCGTCTAGCGACGATTAACAGCAACAATATACGTGCCCGACATAAACTAGCGATGCCACAGGATCTGTTCAACGCAGCAGACATCGACATTGCGCTCCTACAAGAGGTGTATGTCGCTGACTTCAAGGAACCCTATGGCTACAAGACTTGGGTCTCACATGCGTCTGCCAATATCAGTGTTGTGGCGATCCTCCTCCGCGAAGGTATATCCGCAGAAGACGTCGAGTATCTCCCTGACGCCAGAGGCATGGCTCTTATTATCCAAGGAGTCAAACTTATTAACATCTATGCACCGTCAGGATCTGGTCGGCGACGCGAACGATCCACCTTTCTCGCTCATACAATCACGCCCCTCTTTACTGGCCGTCAGGACGCCTTTATAATCGGAGGGGACTTCAACTGTAGCCAAGCATCTAAGGATCAGTTCTAAACATTCTGCGTGGTGTCTGTTTGTTCTATATCGTGTCTCCCTACCACTTTCGCGCAACGACGCTCTGAGCGTGTTTTTTAGGGAATTGACTAGTTTGAACGTGGGACCTGTTGCTGGTAAGGAGACGCCAGACCACACATGACATGTAGAATTCAGAAGAGGTCAGTGAGACTAGCGATGATATAACCAAATACTTAATGATTTCGGTATCAGCTCCACTGCACTCCCTGTAAAAGAATCTTAATATTAACTAAATTTAGTGGAAGGGGTTCAAGGCTTTCCTATTTTTGGTTAGCTGGTAAAATGACGTCGAAAAAGCAGTTAAGTTTACCATTGGAAATTTTATTCTACTCACAAAACATCGTTTATAAATTGCACTATTGATAAAAGGAAATGTTTTAATACAGGATGGTAAAAACCAACTGCGTTAAACAAAAATGTGAATGAATATTCCCTGAATGGGTTTCCAAGTTCTACAATGGATCGAAGGATGACCTATGCCATATCACATCTATAATCTAGGTTTAAATTAAGTTTCACAAGAGAGAAAACTATCAAAATGGTCTACAGTGACCCTCAATTATCTTTAATTACTTATCTAACTTGTCGTAAATTACAGTGGCTGATGTGGCTCCTCAATAACTATATAACAGAAAAATCATCGCGTTTCAGATTTTTACTTCAAGTGGCGAATGTGGACACCATGAGCTTTAATTGACGATCGGCACTAGTATTACGCAAAAAGGGGTTGTAACAGGTGAGACTTCTGCAGTTCTGAGTGAAGCCTTATGCGCTCAAAAATGCGGCATCGCGTGCGTTCATTACCTTGTCGGTGTTCGTCGGGGGGGGGGGGGGGGGGGGGGGGGGAGGCCGGCGCAGCTCCGTCCAGCTAGCCGTCTCGGAAGCAACTCTCTTAACTTCTCCTTACTACAATTTACCGAAGTTGGTTTAAAAAAACTATCTGGCTGTGTTTTCATCTGACCAATCAGGGTCTGAATGTTAACCTTAACCTCCGCCTACAAAAATTCTGTGTATCCAATGAGAAACGTTATACTTTTCGTGGTGGGGCAATGTTTTTAAAGTTTGCAACGTAACAGAGAAGCGAAAAAGTCTCACGCTAAAACTTGCAGCTGGTGTGGTCCTTTTTCTGGAGGGCTCTATCTTTTAACATGGGCTGGGGGGTGGTCCTAGCGGTTACTTTTCGTGGTGGGGCAATGTTTTCTAGGTTTGCAACGTAAAAGAGACGCGAAAAAGTCTCACACTGAAACTTGCGGCTGGTGTGGCCCTTTTAGTGTTATCGTAAGATCTATACTGTTCTTCTGGAGAGCTCTAGCTTTTAACATGGGCTGGGGTGTGGTCCTGGTGGTTAGCTGGCAACGTAGGTGTCCGTCCCTTATCGTAGGACCTTCCAGCTTAACACGGTTCTGCTCTCGGCTTCTGTTCTCGTTTCTCCCCTCGGAACTGCGTCTGTCTCACAGTGGGAAGGTATGACATGCATTTAGGCATTCTTGTGTGAGTCTGTGGTATTCCATTTGCTCACTCGTTACTCGTATTACTTTGGTTAATTTAATGTCACGACTTATTCGGAGCTATGTGACATACTGCTGGATTTGCTTATCATGTCAGGGTTTTCATGGAAGGTGTTGGATTTGCCTGACACCTTACACAGTTACCACATCATTCTCCCTGCGCAGAACTTGCGACAATTATAAATAATCTTCAATTGGTGGACTCGTGGGAACATGTTTGTGGCGACCGGTCAGGATTTACTCACTACACCAGCCATTCCTCCAGCCGCATCGACCGGATTTACATCATGCGCTCCATTGCTGTGGGGACAAGAGCTGCCGAAGTTTGGCCCACAGCTTTTTCTGACCACGAGGCCTACCTCTGCGATATTACCCTCGGCCGCCAGAAGGTATGGCACAGCCGTGGTGCTTGGAAGTTGAACGTCACTCACCTAGCTTCTCAGGAATGCCGCCGCCTTATAGAGAACACGTGGGACTCTTGTAGCCGCCGGCGTGGCACCTACCGGTCTACACTGACGTGGTGGTTTGCGCCAAACGAGCCCTCCGGAAGGCCTTGATAGGCTACAGCCGAGATGTTGCAGCATGGAAGAGACATACCATGGACTTTACTACAGCATCTTAAGGGAATGTACAACACTGCCGTACTCACCTGCACGGCAGGTGACGGTGAACCGTGCCAAGGGCCAAATCATCAGATTAACACGTTGCCACCTTGAGGGTGCGATAGTCAGAGCGCGCACTCAAGACCGAGTGGCCGAGGAGGAACCGTCCATGTACCACGTCATTGCAGAACGACGGCGCCGACGCAGGACACTGATCCAAGCTATCACGACGGAAGACGGACGACGCCTCGATACCCAGCGCGACGTAGGAAACATCCTTTATGCTCACTACACTAGGAACATCGACATCCCCTAGAGGTGATCGCCGAAGTCTCACAACTCACTTATGGCACGATCTCTCCAACAGCGGCAGCGGATTTGACTGCAGATGTAACGGAAGAGGAAATCATTGAAGCAATACAGGCTGGGGCTGCTCGTAAGTCCCCGGGACCTGATGGCCTTCCTCTGGAATTTTACCGGACGTATCAACAATTGCTGGCACCAGCATGGACTGATATTTGCCTCGATCTCATGTCTCCCACGACGCAGATCCCTGGGGTTTTCCTAGAAGGACTGATTGTGCCCATACACAAACCACGAGGCGGATCCAGGATCAGTAATTATCGGCCCTTAACCTTACTCAACAGTGACTTGAAAATTTTCACCCGGCTTCTGGCGGCCCGCCTGATGCGATCAGTACGATGTGTTGTGTCGCAGGACCAGGCATCGTTAGACGGTGACCATAATATTCGCACTGCACTGTGCCGATATCGAGATATGATCGCGCTAGCCAAAGCTCGCCAACTGCCAGGAGTTTTGGCCTCACTCTACTTTAGCCAGGCGTTTGACAGAGTCGACCACACATTTTTGATAGAGGTACTGCGACACATGGGGTATCCGGACGTCATAGTTAATGTACTGATGCGTCTCCTACGCGGCGTGACGTCCAAGGTGTTATATAATGGCCGTCTGACGCCGCCGATACAGATCCAGCGATCGGTGCGACAAGGCTGCCCTCTTTCGGCGATATTGTACGCCCTCGTCTTGGAACCACTCCTCTGCGGTCTCCGACAACGCCTGACTGGGATGTCCCTTGGTGGACACACTTTATGCTGCACTACCTATGCGGATGATCTGGTACTCCTTCTTCGCAGTAATGACGATATTCGTGCAGCACTGGCGTGGGTGGCGACCTACCGCGCAGCATCGGGGAGCCATCTCAGTCTCCACAAATCGCACGCCCTGTCTATAGGCAGAGGTCTACCCGACGAGAGCGTCGCACCGCTACGAATCAGTGACTCGATCCGCTGCCTTGGCATTGAATTCACATCTGACATGAAGCGTTCAACAGCTCTTAACTAAAGGCGTTTATTGAATCAGGTGAGAGCGGGAATAAGTGACCACCGTCTTAGACGTCTAGACCTCCTGCAACGGACACGATATGCTAACGTCTATTTGGCGTCACGTATCCCCCATTTTGCGCAGATACTCCCCGTACCACCTACCCTGGCTCACCGCATGTTGGCGGTTTTGGGATCCTCTGTTAATACGGGCATGTTATTTAAGATTCGTTACGAGTCCCTAACCCTCCAGAGCAGCAGAGGGGGTTTAGGCCTTTGTCATGTTCAGAACAGAGCGAAGGCCCTGTTCGTCGGCTGTCACCTGCAACTGTGGCGACGAAGTCCGACGTGTCTCACAAGTCTTTTACTGGAAGCCTTACGACCGACCTCACTCGCACCCCCTGTGATGATATCGGACATCCCAGCACCTTTCTTCTACATTAGCCAACTCCTCCTTGAATTAAGCTTCATCCGCACCGCACTACTACCCACACGCTTGATGATGACGAGGGCCATGCAAATGAACAGGACGCCGAATGTGATTGAAAGCAAACACCCCACTACAAAGTGGCGTGCTGTGTGGCACGCAGTACATGCCACCACCCTTGATACTGACGTGCAATCTGCATGGTACGTAACTGTTAATGGGAAACAGTTGTGCCAGTCCCGCCTACATCACATCCACCTCGCCGACTCACCCTTGTGCGCCACATGCCAAGTGACTGACACGGATGAACATCGTTTCGAATGCGGGTCGGCGAAGGACGTTTGGTATTTGGTGCGTCAGATATTGGCTTTTCTCACACGCAAGACTCCCGACAGGATAACTACCCGATCACTTCTTTTCCCCGATGAGATTTATTTCCCAAGAGCAAAAACGAACTCTGTGACGCGGATCAGCGGCCACGATGTTCACTACCTTTTCGGTAATGGTGAAAAGACAGTACCCGATTTTTGGTATTACCACAACGAACGACATTGTGAGATCGCCAAGAACCCTAAATATAGGCAATATTTTTCTAATTTGGAGCGCATTCCATAACCCGCCTCGCAGCTGGATTATCGATGACATGAGAAGATAGCCGTAGCACCTCTTCCCACTTCCTTTTTTTATGAGACTGAACAAACAGCGGAAACAACACAGCAACGAGACGACAGTCATCGAAAAATTCGCAGCGGAAACCAGATGGCAGTTATAAGAGTCGAGGGGCATGAAAGGGAAGCAGTGGATAGGAAGGGAGTGAGACAGGGTTGTAGGCTATCCCCGATATTATTCAAACTGTATATTGACCAAGCAGTAAAGGAAACAAATGAAAAATTTGGAGTAGGAATTAAAATCTAAAGAGAAGAGATAAAAACTTTGAGGTTCACCGATGACATTGTAATTCTGTCAGAGACAGCAAAGGACCTGGAAGAGCAGCTGAACGGAATGGACAGTGTCTTGAAAGGAGGATATATGATGAACATGAACAAAAGCAAAACGAGGATAATGGAATGTAGTCGAATTAAATCGGGTGATGCTGAGGAAATTAGATTACGAAAACGATTAAAGGAGTAAATGAGTTTTGCTATCTTCTTCTTCTTCTTCGGTTATCAACCCACAGGTTGGTTGGCAGCAGCACGCCATTCCGTTCTTTTGTCAACTTTCTTCTTCATATCTGCATAGGTCTGGCACCCGATGTCATTTATTACTTGTTGAATGTAGGTTAATCTAGGTCGTCCTCGGCGAGTTCTTCCTTCAATGATTCCTTCTAATATTCTCTTAATGAAATTGTTATGCCGTAAAATGTGACCTATGAAGGTTATTCTTCTTTTCTGTATATTTCGCCAAAGAGATCTGTTTTCTTTCACTCTTCTGAGGACATCTTCGTTTGTAGCCTTGTCTCGCCAGCTGATTTTTTCCATTCTCCGGTAGCACCACATTTCGAATGCCTCTAATCTTCTCTTTTCTTCTTTTCCACAAGTCCAAGTTTCACATCCGTAAAGGGCTGTACTCCACACATAGGTTTTCATGACTCTCTTTCTTACGTCTAAACTAACATTTCTACTCGTCAGTAAGTTTCTTTTTCCATTGAATGCTATTTTGGCAAGTTGTATTCTGTTTTTAATGTCACTTTTGCTCCTTCCATCTGCTGTTATTTTGCTACCTAAGTAGTTAAATTCTGTAACCTGCCCTAGTTTCTCTCCCTTTATTGTTATTCGTATGGGTTCATTGTAGTTCAGGGCGCCACTCACCATCACTTTAGTCTTTTTCTTATTTATTTTCATTCCATACTGTTCTTTTAAGGTGTTTTCCATTTCATTGAGTGCGGCTTCTAAATCTTCTTTCCTTTCTGTAATTATGGCGATATCATCTGCATATCGCAACATATCTATTTTCATTCCGTTAAGTTTTATTCCTACTTCAATATTCTCTCTTATTTTGTCTATTGCTTCTTGGATATATGCGTTGAAAATTACTGGAGATAGTGGGCATCCCTGTCTCACTCCTTTCCTTATTCTTGCTGTTTCTTCTTTGTTTTCCTTCTTAACTAAGGCTGTTTCATTTTGGTATATTTTAAAGATTATCCTTCTATCATTATATTTCAGACCAGCCTTCTTCAGAATTCTAAACATTTCTGGCCATACAACATTGTCAAATGCCTTTTCGAGGTCTACGAAGGCTATAAATACTTGTTTGTTTTTGGAAATTTGTTTCTCAATTATTAGTCTTAAAGATAAGATTGCTTCCCTCGTCCCTACACCGCTTCTAAAACCGAATTGGTCTTCACTTAGAGTGCTATTCAATTGGTTTTCAACTCTTTTCAAAATTATTCTTATTAGAATTTTTGATGCGTGTGAAAGAAGACTGAGTGTTCGATGGTTTTCACAGTCCATAGTAGATGCTTTCTTAGGTATGGGGAATATGATGCATTTCTGATAGTCTTCAGGAACTTCACCTGTTTTGTATATTTTCTGTATGAGTTGCAGTAATGTAGCTTTCATTTTGTCTCCTGATTTCTTAATTAATTCAGAAGGTATATCATCAACACCTGCCGCTTTCTTATCTGGTAGTTCTTTTAGTGCTTTTTCAAATTCATCTTTCAGAATTGTGTCCCCTAGTTCTTCTTTCTCTACTTCTTCGCTTAATTCTATCATATTATCTGTTAGAGGGTCTCCTTGATATAGCTCTTCAATGTATTCTTGCCATCTCTTCAGCGTGTCATATCCAAATAGTACCTTGCCCTCTTTGTTCTTTATAGTTCCTGAAGATTTTACTTTCCGTTTAGCAAAGTTTTGTTTTATTGTTCTGTAGGCCAAGTCAGTTTTTCCTTTAACCATGTTTTCCTCCACCTCTTTACAAATGCTGTTGAGGTAATTTTCTTTTGCTTTCCTAGATTCTCTGTTTATTTGGTTTCTAAGCTTTCTATATTTGTTTTCGCTTTGCTCGTCAAAGGCATTTTTGTATAGTCTTCTTTCTTCCATTAGACAAATTATTTCAGGTGTTATCCACTCTTTCCTGTTTACAGGTTTGGCTTTCCCAATAAATTCTTCTGCTGCTTTATGTATGCCTTCTTTGATTTGTTTCCACTCCTCGTTAGTACTCCCGGGAATAATGTTTGATGCCATCTCATCAGTTTTCCGTGCATAAGGGATCACTAGTTCTTCAGACTTTAGGTTATCTCTGTTCCATACTTTGTTCGTTTTTCTCTCTAATCGCTTGAGTTTGAGTAAGCATTTCATCATTACAAGGTTGTGATCACTATTAATATCCGCAGACGGGTAGCTTCTGCAGTCCTTGATTTGGTTTTTAAAACGCGATTTTACTAATATATAGTCGATTTGGTGTCTTCTAGTATCTCCTGGGGCTTTCCACGTGTACCTTCTTCTTTTATGGTGGTTGCTATCTGTGGAGCAAAATAACTGATGATGGTCGAAGTAGAGAGGATATAAAATGTAGACTGGCAATGGCAAGGAAAGCGTTTCTCAAGAAGAGAAATTTGATAACATCGAGTATAGATTTAAGTGTCAGCAAGTCGTTTCTGAAAGTATTTGTATGGAGTGTAGCCATGTATGGAAGTGAAACATGGACAATAGATAGTTTGGACAAGAAGAGAATAGAAGCTTTCGAAATGTGGTGCTACAGAAGAATGCTGAAGATTAGATGGGTACATCACATAACTAATAAGGAGGTATTGAATAGAATTGGGGAGAAGAGGAGTTTGTGGCACAACTTGACGAGAAGAAGAGACCGGTTGGCAGGACATGTTATGAGGCATCAAGGGATCACAAATTTAGCATTGGAGGGCAGCATGGAGGGTAAAAATCGTAGAGGGAGACCAAGAGATGAATACACTAAGCAGATTCAGAAGGATGTAGGTTGCAGTAGGTACCGGGAGATGAAGAAACTTGCACAGGATAGGGTAGCATGCAGAGCTGCATCAAACCAGTCTCAGGACAGAAGACCACAACAACAACATATAGTATGGAGCATCCTTTGTCGTAACGGGACGACTTCCTATTATTCTGTTTATGTAGCCGAAGAGGAATATGTATAAAAACAAAACAAAAAAATTAAGAAAGCAGAAACAAACCTTCCAAAATCCTTGTTCCTTTTTTTCATTTTTGTTAAAAAAGTGGCTAGGATAGTTGGATTAAAAAAAGAAGTGGTAAGGGGGTCTGGCGCTGGAATTTTCAGACTTCAGAACTATCATACAAAAACAAAAAAAAAAACAGATGGATAGAGCGAGTGCCATGTAAGCAGGAGGTCCCGGGTTCGAGTCCCGGTCGGGGCACACATTTTTAACATGTCCCCAACGAAGTACATCATCGCCTGTTTGCAGCTAGGGTCTCCATTTAATTATCAAAATAGTTTTTGCCAGAGAAAAGGGATAATGGCCTGCGTGTTCACCTTAAAAACAAAACCTGCTGCATTGTTTGGGATAGCCCCAATATACGTATTCTTTTACAGACCTAGAGCGCAGTTTCAGAGTTCTCACAGATGCCCAGAAAACGCCTAACGCAAATGCTGTACTGAGTCTACTCAACACTGCACTGAGAGAGCACCCCTGTCGATAGCGGATCGGAGTGATGCCCTATACTGAGTCGCTCACGGTTAAGCATTTGTTCACTGGGTTGGCCTCAACAATTAATGTGCGGTGTGAGCACAGGCAGAGCATTAGTTAGCACCTGCGAGCGAACATTGAGTGGCATCACGGTGAACTGGTTATCTGACCAGTGTACCATGTCAATAGCTAGAGTAGGGGCAGATAGGAGTCCTTGACTTCACCAAGGCGTAGTGAGAGTTCGATTGGCGAAGGTCAATCCAGATAGACAGAGGTAGTTTTGCTATAATTCAACGGCGAACGACGCGGGCAGCAGTCGCCACAGCTCACGGTATTGTGCGCTTCAGCGGAGGCGAGCCGCATCTTTCCTCCATTACAAATTACGTACCTCATTCACGTCACTCCATTACATTTCTCACGCGACAGCCTAGACCGTACTTAGAAAAATTCAATCGGATAATTATTCAAGTTGAGTAGGCGCAGCTGTCAGCCATTCGGCCGAGTAAATAACATTCTTAAAGAAAAGGGATGAAAGAGCTTTCCCACACTTTGTATATAAACGTCATTAACAGGATTCCTATCCATAAGAGGTAACCTCCTATTCGGAAAAGAACCTGGAAATTTGTGTATCAGTTTGTAAATAAAAGTTTCACTTGATTTTCTTAAATTTTGCAATAAACAATATTTCCCGTTCGTTTAATGTTTTTCTTACACTGCCTAGCAATACTCCAGTACCCAAGTATCCCACTAGTTACGTAAGAAAATAGAATATTTTTGTGTCTTTTCCTTACAGCTTACGAGTCCAGAAGATACTTATTGCTGAAAGTTTTTCAGGCATTTCTTTTTGGTACGTTAGGAGTGTCTGTCTGACTTCTGTAGTAGTGTGGGGTGGAAATTGCTTCTTGCAGGAGCCAATGGGTACTTGTCAGATCAATCCGTGCTAGTCATCAACATAACACTCACACACTGACAGAAAATAGCGACCCTGCCAGGATAGGTAAGTTAGGTAGGTTACCAAGATAGGACAGTATGAGAATAGGTGATAGATAATAGTTAGGTATGGCAGGTTGTAGGGAAGTAGCCTACTCACGCCGTATAAAATTCACATCAATCTTTGCATTGTGTGCCAGCCAGTCCGCTGTAACTAGCTCTGACGTCATAAATGTTGCGCAATACTTTAAAAATCAAGTAAATAACCTCAAACATTTCTAGCATGTCAGGAGTAATACTAAATCAATATGTGTTGAATATCAGTTCAATAACTTTAACCATTTTCGTAATTTGGACGTTTTTCTGTAAAATCATTGGCGCAACAGAAAAGAGCTAGAAACTTAAAAATTTGTATTTGGATTCCTTTTGCATAATAATTTAGTAGAAACAGTATGCTGGATCTCACAAATTAAAATTTTAGTTGAAATTCATGATATTCTCGTTTTTGTCTTAGAAATTAAGGAAGCAAGATAGATTAAGTAGGCTAATAAATAAGGCTAGGATGTTTAAATTTAAGTAGAAGGGAGATCCGCTATAATCATAAAGCTGTGAGAAGTTTCAATTGAATAACTATAAAACTATAGCGATAGCGTATCTCCAAAGGGCAAGTTCAGAGCTCGTCTACTGCGTGTAGTGTAATGAAATTAATTCTCTCGCCCAAAATATTTGACTTAGCCACGTCAGACTTTTATTATGATTACTTACCTGTGTGATGAATGCACATTTAAATTGAGAGCTTCATCGGCCATCAGCAAAGGAACTTAAAGTGGTGCATTACTAGCCCAGCGGCTAGTCGGGAGAGCGGAATTGATCAGGCGTTCCCTTAGCCGTCTGCACCGCGGTTTTATATATAAGAACGCGGCGCTAGAGAAGAAGGCCCCAGTTCTCTCCAGACGCTGATTAGTGCACCACCTGTGCCGGGAGTCGCGTCGCGTCGGTATCATTGCTATAAACAGCCTCGGATGCCGTAATAAGTTACTCGGGATACACATAACCATGAAATCGTCTTCGAGTTAAGTGTTAATTCTGGGATGACTTTGATGATCTATCTTCAGTTTCCCTAAGTCGTATTTTCACGTGCCGTCGCGGGACAGACATTCTACCATTATTTAGTGTGGCGTTTCATGAACATTATCATCAAATTATGGCGAGCATTCACTTAAACATTTAATTTGAACAGTTATAGTTGCATCAGCGCATTAGACTCTGAACTGCTCTGGTAGTTGGATTGTGTGGATTCTTTTTGGTCTGTGACTTTCAGAATATAGTGAACCTTTTATAGAGAATCGTTTTTGATTATGAATCCCAGACAATCTCCTAATTCCTCAGAGCTATAAGCTGTAGCTATAAGTGTATTTCTCAGATGAAGTGGGCACTAGGAATTCTAATTACAGGCTTCACGTTTTGCTAATAACTTTCTGGTTGCCAATATTGTAGTTAGAGAGCCAGTGTTAAGAACGGCAAAAGACTGCATAAATAATAGGAACATTTTTATAACAATTAATTCCACCCGCCGCCCCACATATGGTTAATAGGCCGGGAAATGCATCTTTTCTACACAACATTCTACATACACTCCTGGAAATTGAAATAAGAACACCGTGAATTCATTGTCCCAGGAAGGGGAAACTTTATTGACACATTCCTGGGGTCAGATACATCACATGATCACACTGACAGAACCACAGGCACATAGACACAGGCAACAGAGCATGCACAATGTCGGCACTAGTACAGTGTATATCCACCTTTCGCAGCAATGCAGGCTGCTATTCTCCCATGGAGACGATCGTAGAGATGCTGGATGTAGTCCTGTGGAACGGCTTGCCATGCCATTTCCACCTGGCGCCTCAGTTGGACCAGCGTTCGTGCTGGACGTGCAGACCGCGTGAGACGACGCTTCATCCAGTCCCAAACATGCTCAATGCGGGACAGATCCGGAGATCTTGCTGGCCAGGGTAGTTGACTTACACCTTCTAGAGCACGTTGGGTGGCACGGGATACATGCGGACGTGCATTGTCCTGTTGGAACAGCAAGTTCCCTTGCCGGTCTAGGAATGGTAGAACGATGGGTTCGATGACGGTTTGGATGTACCGTGCACTATTCAGTGTCCCCTCGACGATCACCAGTGGTGTACGGCCAGTGTAGGAGATCGCTCCCCACACCATGATGCCGGGTGTTGGCCCTGTGTGCCTCGGTCGTATGCAGTCCTGATTGTGGCGCTCATCTGCACGGCGCCAAACACGCATACGACCACCATTGGCACCAAGGCAGAAGCGACTCTCATCGCTGAAGACGACACGTCTCCATTCGTCCCTCCATTCACGCCTGTCGCGACGCCACTGGAGGCGGGCTGCACGATGTTGGGGCGTGAGCGGAAGACGGCCTAACGGTGTGCGGGACCGTAGCCCAGCTTCACGGAGACGGTTGCGAATGGTCCTCGCCGATACCCCAGGAGCAACAGTGTCCCTAATTTGCTGGGAAGTGGCGGTGCGGTCCCCTACGGCACTGCGTAGGATCCTACGGTCTTGGCGTGCATCCGTGCGTCGCTGCGGTCCGGTCCCAGGTCGACGGGCACGTGCACCTTCCGCCGACCACTGGCGACAACATCGATGTACTGTGGAGACCTCACGCCCCACGTGTTGAGCAATTCGGCGGTACGTCCACCCGGCCTCCCGCATGCCCACTATACGCCATCGCTCAAAGTCCGTCAACTGCACATACGGTTCACGTCCACGCTGTCGCGGCATGCTACCAGTGTTAAAGACTGCGATGGAGCTCCGTATGCCACGGCAAACTGGCTGACACTGACGGCGGCGGTGCACAAATGCTGCGCAGCTAGCGCCATTCGACGGCCAACACCGCGGTTCCTGGTGTGTCCGCTGTGCCGTGCGTGTGATCATTGCTTGTACAGCCCTCTCGAAGTGTCCGGAGCAAGTGTGGTGGGTCTGACACACCGGTGTCAATGTGTTCTTTTTTCCATTTCCAGGAGTGTATATTACCAATTAAATTCCACCCGCTGCCCCACAAGATCACAATCTTAGATAAACAAATTTTGGGTGTTACAGAAAGTTTGTTGATATTTATACAATGTTAAGTTAAGCAAGAAGCAAATAATTGTAATTGTTTTGAAAAAAAAAAGAAATTAAGTTAATTGGAGAAAAAATTTTATGTTAGGGTGCATTATCACTTTGAAAAATTGTTTTTCATGTCTTAAAGAGTTATTTGCAAAGATTTAGGAATACAATAGGTACAACATAACATCAGGGATGGGCTACAACCCTGTCTCACTCCCTTCTCAACCAGTGCTTTCCTTTTTTGCCCCTCGACTCTTATAACTGTCGTCTGGGTTTTGTATAAGTTGCAAATAGCCTTTCGATCCCTGTATTTTGACCCTGCTACATTCAGAATGTCAAAGAGAGTAAACCAGTCAACATTGTCAAAAGACTGAATAGTTCCTTTTAAATCTTTTGAGAAAGCTCTCAGATGGGCCGGCTTGGTGGGCTTGCTGATCACTCAGTCAAGCGACCTTCGAGTGGACGTGGCCATCATACTTTTGTCACCTGCTTGACGCACCTAGCACACACTGGCAACTACGCCTCCCTCCACTCGCTCCGAACTGAGCTGTCAAAAGTCGCAATTTATTTTAAACGCGCTGTACGAACTATGACCTCTCTGAGAGGACATCACGGTTCCAGTCGCACAACTGAGATGATGCGCTATAGGCTGGCTATTTAATTAGAACTCGCTTGTGAGGACGGGATCAAAAGACTTCTGGAAATCTAGAAAATGGAATCAGTTTGAGATCCCCTGTCGATAGCGCCCATTACTTCATGAGAATAAAGAGTTATTTGCGTTGCACTAGAACGGTTTTTCTGACTATTTGTCAGTAGATTGTGTTCTTTGAGGTGACTCATACTGTTCAAACAGTATATGTTGCAATGTCGATGTAAGTTTTATGGGACTGTAATTCAGCGGATTACTCCTATTTCTTTTCTTGAATATTGGTCTGGCCTGTGCAGCTTGCCAATCATAGTAATGGTTCTTTCTTCGAGTGAGCGGTCGTGTGTGATTGGTAAGTGTGAAGTTGTGAATCGGAATACTCTGGAAGGAACGTAACTGGTATACGTTCAAGTATGATACAAGTATAGTAATCACACCTGACAAACAAGAATTAACTGATGAAATTGTCAATACTGTCTTTCAGAAAATTACTAAGTGGTTCCTTGTAAACGGACTCTCACTGAATTTTGACAAGACACAGTACATACAGTTCCGTACAGTGAATGGTATGACGCCATTAATAAATATAGACCTTAATCAGAAGCATATAGCAAAGGTAGAATATTCCAAATTTTTAGGTGTGTCCATTGATGAGAGATTAAATTGGAAGAAACACATTGATGATCTGCTGAAACGTTTGAGTTCAGCTACTTATGCAATAAGGGTCATTGCAAATTTTGGTGATAAACATCTTAGTAAATTAGCTTACTACCCCTATTTTCACTCATTGATTTCATATGGCATCATATTTTGGGGTAATTCATCACTGAGGAATAAAGTATTTATTGCACAAAAGCGTGTAATCAGAATAATAGCTGGAGTCCACCCAAGATCATCCTGCAGACATTTATTTAAGGATCTAGGGATATTCACAGTAGCTTCTCAGTATATATACTCTCTTATGAAATTTGTTATTAACAACCAAACCCAATTCAAAAGTAATAGCAGTGTGCATAACTACAATACTAGGAGAAAGGATGATCTTCACTATTCAAGATTAAATCTAACTTTGGCACAGAAAGGGGTGAATTATACTGGCACTAAATTCTTTCATCACTTACCAAATAGTATCAAAAGTCTGACAGATAACCAACAAGTATTTAAGAAGAAATTAAAAGAATTTCTGAATGACAACTCCTTCTACTCCATAGAGGAACTTTTAGATATAAATTTAAAAAAAAATAATTAAAAAAATAAAAAATAAAAAAATAAAAATAAAAAAACACAAAAAATGAAAAAGTTGTTATATTAACTTAAGTATGTTGTTAAATTAACGTAATTATGTCATGTATTGGAAAATTTGACTCGTTCCACATCATTACGAAATATCGTATTCATGATCCATGGAACTATACTCCATTCACTGAAACAAGAAACGTACTGTAAACACGGCAAGGCGCGTGACCACAGCGGTGCCGTCGAGGGGTGTACAAGGCAGGGGCGTCAGAAATTAAAAAATGAAAGTCGTGTTTTTTATAATTTGGCACCTGAACATGATAAAGTGATCCGAGAACTACCTTCCGACAACTTTTTGTACATTATATTAAAATTTATTGTCACTGAAAAAGAGAAATATTTAAGCTTTTAGGAAAAGTTGTTCTTTCGCGTTACTCTGTATTTATCACGCCATATCTCCTAAACTGTGTGTCGCACAGCAAAATAATTTTATAATTGCCTTCAGTACTATATGTTGATGACGTATGTAATTTTCTATTTGTTATGTATTTGTTATGTATTTTCTATTTGTTATGAAAAAATAAAAAAAAAATAAAAAAATAAAAAAAATAAATTACGTTTTGCCGTTTGCAGATGACATGTTGTATATTGTGTAGATAACAGCTACCACAACAAGAGGACAATAATATAATGTAAGGTATGTTACTTTTCGCCAATTAAGTTATAAATGCAACTTTTACATAATGTTGTAAATGACGAAAATGTTAAGATGTTAACAACAAATTTACAGTTAAAAATATAAATAGAACCCACTGATGATAGCACAAAAGTGCTGAAACATGTATGGGTGAAACAAAAGAAAAAAGGTGTCTTGCATAAGGCGGAACTTCTCATCCCATTTTCTTAGCAAGCACGGAGACAACAAGAAGAACTGCACCACAAGATGATTAGAATGAACTCAGTTTAACATTATTGTTAAATTTATTTCGTACATTGTTGCCCGGGTTTCTCACGGTCCGCTGTGACAGCTCGGCAGCCAGCCGAACGCCGCCAGCTGCAAAGCGTGCACCAAGGATTTTCCACACCCCTACGTATCACGTGAACACCGAATGCTTTCTCTGGAAACGAGCGTAGTCGCTCACGTGACACTGTTTATATTTCGTCCCAGCTCTCGGTGAATAGACTTTAGTATTAATCTAATCTAGTCTAATCTAATCTAATCTAAGGTCGGAAGACTTGGTTTGAACTCGTTCCACCAAGGGTATATACTTCCGAGGTACTCGTGTTAGCATCATTTCTTGAGTCCAGTTCTGGAATATCTATGTTGCGTTCTTTGAAGAAGGAATTTCAAAAAAATTGGTTCAAATGGTTCTGAGCACTATGGGACTTAACTTTTGAGGTCATCAGTCCCCTAGAACTTAGAACTACTTAAACCTAACTAACCTAAGAACATCACACACATCCATGCCCGAGGCAGCATTCGAACCTGCGACCGTAGCGGTCGCGCGGTTCCAGACTGTAGCGCCTAGAACCGCTCGGCCACCTCAACCGGCGAAGGATTTTCGAAAAACCGTATTTAGTAAGATTGAAGTCATAAAAATAATTTTTTTTATTTCTTTCGTCTTTCTACATCAGGGTGACTGTTAATAAATTTTATTTCTGAAAACTTGTTTAGTCATTTCAGTTCTTTTAATTTCCCTTCTATTGCATCTATTATTGTAATTCTCAAATAGCAAAAGTCATTTACTTGTATTAGTGTATCATTTTCTATCTTAATGTTTGTCTTTGTTGTCTATTTGATTCATCTATAAACATTATTTTAGTCTTATTTGTGTTTCTTTTCAGTCTGTGATTGCCCGAGACGTCCAAAAGAATTTTTTTTCACATATGGTTCCTCTCCTTTTCAGTGGCTCCTAAGATTACTACATCAACAATAAATCGAGTACAGTATACTTATTTACCATTAATTTTGATGCATTTTTCATTGTTTGTGTTACGCATTCCATAAATAGGTTAAATAAAAATGGAAATGGGTTACAGCCCTGCTGAGATTCCTATTCCTAGGCTCTTTCTACGTGCCACCGATATTTATGACTGTAATGGACTGAAATACACTCCTGGAAAAGGAAAAAAAAACACATTGACACCGGTGTGTCAGACCCACCATACTTGCTGCGGACACTGCGAGAGGGCTGTACAAGCAATGATCACACGCACGGCACAGCGGACACACCAGGAACCGCGGTGTTGGCCGTCGAATGGCGCTAGCTGCGCAGCATTTGTGCACCGCCGCCGTCAGTGTCAGCCAGTTTGCCGTGGCATACGGAGCTCCATCGCAGTCTTTAACACTGGTAGCATGCCGCGACAGCGTGGACGTGAACCGTATGTGCAGTTGACGGACTTTGAGCGAGGGCGTATAGTGGGCATGCGGGAGGCCGGGTGGACGTACCGCCGAATTGCTCGACACGTGGGGCGTGAGGTCTCCACAGTACATCGATGTTGTCGCCAGTGGTCGGCGGAAGGTGCACGTGCCCGTCGACCTGGGACCGGACCGCAGCGACGCACGGATGCACGCCAAGACCGTAGGATCCTACGCAGTGCCGTAGGGGACCGCAACACCACTTCCCAGCAAATTAGGGACACTGTTGCTCCTGGGGTATCGGCGAGGACCATTCGCAACCGTCTCCATGAAGCTGGGCTACGGTCCCGCACACCGTTAGGCCGTCTTCCGCTCACGCCCCAACATCGTGCAGCCCGCCTCCAGTGGTGTCGCGACAGGCGTGAATGGAGGGACGAATGGAGACGTGTCGTCTTCAGCGATGAGAGTCGCTTCTGCCTTGGTGCCAATGATGGTCGTATGCGTGTTTGGCGCCGTGCAGGTGAGCGCCACAATCAGGACTGCATACGACCGAGGCACACAGGGCCAACACCCGGCGTCATGGTGTGGAGAGCGATCTCCTACACTGGCCGTACACCACTGGTGATCGTCGAGGGGACACTGAATAGTGCACGGTACATCCAAACCGTCATCGAACCCATCGTTCTACCATTCCTAGACCGGCACGGGAACTTGCTGTTCCAACAGGACAATGCACGTCCGCATGTATCCCGTGCCACCCAACGTGCTCTAGAAGGTGTAAGTCAACTACCCTGGCCAGCAAGATCTCCGGATCTGTCCCCCATTGAGTATGTTTGGGACTGGATGAAGCGTCGTCTCACGCGGTCTGCACGTCCAGCACGAACGCTGGTCCAACTGAGGCGCCAGGTGGAAATGGCCTGGCAAGCCGTTCCACAGGACTACATCCAGCATCTCTACGATCGTCTCCATGGGAGAATAGCAGCCTGCATTGCTGCGAAAGGTGGATATACACCTTACTAGTGCCGACATTGTGCATGCTCTGTTGCCTGTGTCTATGTGCCTGTGGTTCTGTCAGTGTGATCATGTGATGTATCTGACCCCAGGAATGTGTCAATAAAGTTTCCCCTTCCTGGGACAATGAATTCACGGTGTTCTTATTTCAATTTCCAGGAGTGTATATTATAAAAGCTTCTAAAGGACTGCCGCTGTGTCCTCTCATTGCGCTATGCCTGCTCCAATTTGTGTGTGCAGTCTTTAAGTCGCGGCATTGTGAGGGCGTGGTCTGAGACTCCGTCCGGCAGATAGGGTTTGAGTTAAAGTCGCTGACGTGTACTGTGATCTATCCTTTAAGACCACAGCTATCTCCACCCTCCAACCCACCTGATCCACACCCCGCCACCTTCAAATTCAAGTCCAACTGAGGTTTTCCCCCGTCTCATTAAGTAACTTGGCGGCGGACGACAATTCGAACTCTGGAAAATATCAGCGTGAACCACGCACGGAGTTTATGGCGCCAAGAAAATTATCCGCCGTCGTCCCAGAGGACGCGCGATGCTGTTGCAGAAAATTGTTGCTCGTCGTTCGTGCACCGGCGTAATGCAGTGGCGGACTTTTTGCTCCGCGCAGCGCCAAGTTCGCGAGGACGGCATTTGGCAGAAACTTTTCTTCGCCGCCCCTGCCCCTGATTATTCCCCCTCAGACTTATATCCGCCCCCTCCCCTCCCCCCCTCTACCCCCCCTTTTTAGTGACGCGGGTTCTGCTGCACGCTTTGTCGACTCGCGACGCGATTCGCTCGCTGAATTTTAAATCCGCCTGCCGCTAAAATGAGGGGATATCGGCCGAAAGTTCGGCTGCCTAAGCGGCTAGAAGCGAGATGCACGCGCTGAGCGAGTAATGAAGACTGATGCCGGGCGGAGAACGATGGCAAAAGACGGCCGCGACGGTTACTGAGTCCGTTACCAGGACAGTGGCTGTATGAACAGGGGGACACGGCGTATATGCAAGAGTCCATGGTCACTACCTTCAAGTTCTGCAACTAATACTGTGCTTTCAAGCGAACCGTAACCTCTCTCATCCAACACACAACTTCTTATCCTCCACTCCTTCCTCTTCTTCTTTTTTCTTTTGCCTTTGTCTGACATATACGCGGGTTCGGTATGGTTACGAATTGATGTGGCAATATTAACTTAAGAGCTGACCGGATGCTCTTCCTGTCGCCAATGTACGTTCACTGCGTGCTGTGACACGTTGCGTTGTCCTGCTGGAGAATGCCATCGTGTAGAGGAAAAACAAACTGCTTGTAGGGCAGACGTGGTCCCCAAGGATAGGTATATACTTGTGTCGACCCATTGTGGCTTCCAGACTGACGAGATCACTTAAGGGGCTCCGGAAAGGCTCAAAATCATGAAAAGTTCAATTTTTACTTTTTTGCGTTTTCTGAATCTGCAGACTATTAACTTTTAATACATATATAATTTATTCAATTCCGAAGACTAAAACTATTTTTAAATTTTTTTTGAAATGTGTTCTACATGGGCGTGACCCACTGTGGCGCTGTTAAACTGCTGTCAAATGGTGTTATTATTAACGTCCGTGTTCATCAGGTACATTTTAGTGATGTGAGATAAAGTATGTGTTGTGGCTAACCTGTGATGGTTCAATATATATCGCTGGTGTGATTGTCGATTGTTTCGTGTTTATTTACTCTGTCGTTATCTCGAAAATATTCGTAATTAATTCTGTTTCTTGAGTCTCTGTTTTGTTGAAGTATAATAATGAGTAAAAGTAAAGTTATTAGAAATCCTCTGAAGGCTTTTAAGAAAAGGAGAAATTTTGGAAAACCAATGGTATGTGTTATTGCTGTAAATAATAACATTCTAACATGGTACGAGCGATGCTTGCTTTAGACAAGGAACGCCTTCGGGCTGCAGATAGGGCTGTAAAGAGTCTAGAAATACAAGCAAGAGTAAACAGGAGGAGAGACAAGAGGAAGCTCGGGGAGGAGTTTGCAGAGGATGAAGATAATCCATCCTATGGACCTGGAATGCACTAAAAAGTTAATCCAATCTTTGTCGCTCGATTCCCAAAACTTTTATTTTCTCATACTAATTACATGTTTTCTAAGGATCTTCCAAACATATTTGTTTCAAACTTTCAGTAAATGTTACACAGTACCTTCTGCATAATTTAACACAGCCTTTTTCCAAAAAACTGTATATTTTTGAATATATAAATAAAAAATTGCAAAAAAAATGTTGTGAATTTTCATTACAATTGAAAAAAAATCATTTTTAATAACTGAACTAAAATTTTGTAAAATCCCTGTGTTAAGTTGTAGCCCATATTCCAATAAATAATGTGTAAAAAGTTCAACTTCCTACCTCAAATACTTTGTGAGGAAAGATGTAATTTATAAGCGTTATTTTAACATTGCAAGTATAGGGCGTTCCGGAACCCCTTAAGGGATGCGACGAAAACATTCCCCACATTATAACGCTCCGGCCTGGACTGTTACAATCATTGTTGGAGGGTGTTTGCTTTCAGACGTTTGACGTCGCACACGGGAACGGCCATCTGTCAGTTGGAGCACAAAACGTGTTTCAAGCCCTTACGTCGCAACTCAGTGGACGTCCAGTTGCGTTCGTCGACGATGAGCATCAGTCAGCGAGGGTGCGTGAACCACGTGCCTGCTGCAGACACCCGTAAGCAGCTGAGTTCGCTGAACGGTCGTTGTGGAAACGCTGTTGGTAGCTCGTTGGTGCATATTGCGACGGGTCGCTAAAAATAAAGAAGTGCGGTTGAAGCGTCTTCACACGAAATGTGCATAGACAAATGTTGGTTAAAAATGTTATTGCAAAATTTTGGCTCTCACGTAAGTCTCAGGGATGATTTCCACACTTGGTGCGTTAGTGCACTTCCACACCCGCGCGTTTGTTATAGTTTTTGAATTAATTATTCACTCAGACATAAGTACAGTTTATGCTAGGGAACAAGAATTAGGCGATTATTATACTAAAATCGATTTTTCACAACACAGTTCACTCACTATTTATTGGCGTTGTCCTTTTCTTTCACACAATGAAATTAGCACTGGTGAGACGGTTTACAGTTTTACTTTAATAATAAATTGACTCCGAGCCCGCAATAGCACTAATGTAGGCTGCTATAAATGAAAATCACTCAATCAGTTCCAACAGAGCCGCAAGTCCCACTGTCCACTTTCTTCTAGCAGTTTTGGCGCGAAATCACAGATCGCCACATGTTCATTTACGCCGATGTATACCTCGTAAATAATCGTAGCACTTCCAGTTGACCAAATAAATGCATGCGCACTTGCACTATTAAACAATACTCTTTGTCGAAATAAATCGGCGCGAAAAAGAATTCTCAAACGACCACATGTGCCACCCTCAAGTGGGGCTTGCTCACCACCCACCCTCCGAAACGACTGACCAACGACTGAACCATGGCCAAGATGGCTGCTCGCTTACATAGGCTGGGATGTCCAACCCCCTGGTTAATCAAGTAACAATCTCAACAGGTAAGGTTACAAATTTTGATACATACATCCCTCGACAGAAATAAGTACACCATCGGAATCGCGCTAAAAAGTACATCCTATTTACTATGTTACATTAATTTCTGGTATTATTCTGTCACCCGTAAATCAAGTTTCAGTTCTTCGAAAATTTCGCCAGTTAGCGCGAATTTGGTTGTTGACATCTGTGCTGCAAAGTTTTAACATAGAGCTGCATATAGCACCGTTTTTAGACGTAATCTATAGCGACCTACACATTGCGCTGCTCAAAATCTTCATATCTATATTAATTAATTAATTATGGGGAAAAAAGCTGCGAGGAGGGGGCGTGAGTCGGGCTTGGTTAGCTCAGTTGGTAGAGCACTTGCCCGCGAATGGCAAAGGTCCCGAGTTCGAGTCTCGGTCCGGCAGACAGTTTTAATCTGCCAGGAAGTTTCATATCAGCGCACACTCCACTGCAGAGTGAAAATCTCATTATGGGCAATAAATGTTAATAATAATTTGCAAACAATGAAAACTATTGCAAGTTGAGTGTATAGTGTAACTTAACTAGTCAAAATACGTGTGATGCCACCCAAAATTTTATATAGTGCCATTCTTTTCGTCATGATTTTTCTGTTGAATTTTATAAACAATTAGCTCTCAAAGTTTATTTATTGGTCTTTACGGCCTTAATTATTTATGAATTTTTACCTATGAGTACAGCACTCGATCCGCTATGACGAAACGTTTATAATGAATGCTCGCTCATCCCTGTAAGTTGTTATTTACTATTTTTTATTAATCTTTCAGTATTCGTGATATTAACCGATTTTGAGGTTAATGTAACTTTTGCGTCTCGTGACTTAAAATAAAGATCGATGCATTGCTGACCACAATCCACTGCCACATCGCTCTTCACCGTAGGTTACATAGTTTTCGCGTAATGCGCGAAAAACCAAACAATGCCCCAAGCTGCGGGCCACGTGGCGACATCCCATCGACACGTTGCAAATCTCGCATGGGCGCACCACGCGCTTCCGCGAATCGCGTACCATGTCGCGCGCTCGCTCTCCACAAAGCAATCCTTGCATACTAGACCTATTCATCTAATAACGGGGTTTGTATCGTCACAATACGGCCGGCCAGTTGCTAAACAGTTGCACATTTATTCACTCTTACACCTCACCGCAGCTTCCGTTCAGCCCCGTCGCCAATGATCCGTGGTGCGCCAACGTTGCCTCGGCACCAGTTTAGGATACTGCCATTCTGTGATGCACGGTGAACTTTAACAGCAGCAACAAGCAAACAGTTTACAAACTTAGCCATTTCAAAAACGCTTCCATAATTGGCCCAAAAGCCAATGATCGTGCCCTTTTGGACGTGAGAAAAATCGCTCCGTTTCCGCATTACAACAACGAATGCATTGTTTTCCGCGTCCCCCTGACAAACTTTATGTAACCTGCACCGCTACTACTGGCACCTGCCGTCTGTGAGTGGTTATTCTACGTTGATGTCGTACATGGGCGGTGGTCACGTTAATCTGACTGAACTGCACACGGGATGACAATTATTGAACTACATGAAATTAAATCATCATACCTTCTGAACGGTTTGCATTATGACGTTCAAACTGCACAGTTGGCTGCTGGGCATGATGGGAATTAGAATGCGCATGCACGGTTTAGTTTGGCGACGAAGCCTATTTTCATTTGGATGGGTTCGTCAATACGCAATATTGGCGAATGTAGGGACTGAGAATCCGTATTTCACGATCCAGAAGGCCCTTCGCCCTCAACAGGTGACTGTGTGGTACGCAATTTCCAGTCACGGAATAATCGGTGCGATACTCCTTGATGGCACAGTGACTACCGAACGGTACGTGAAGGTTGTGGAAGACTATTTCATCCCCATTATCCAAAATGACCCTGATTTGGACAAGATGTAGTTCTTGCAAGACGGAGCTCGATCCCGTCGAAGCAGGACAGTGTTTAATATTCTGGAGGAGCATTATGGAGACCGCATTCTGTTTCTGGGGTACCCAGAGGCCACTGGCATGGGCCTCGATTGGCCGCCATATTCTCCGCACCTGAACACATGCAACTCCTTTTTGTGGGGCTGTATTAAAGGCAAAATAATCCAAAAACCATTGCTGAGCTGAAAACAGCCGTTCAGGAGATCATCGACAGCGCCCATGTTCCGAGCGGATCAAGCAGAATTTCTGTATGTGCATATCGAACATGTCACAAACTAAATCCGAATATCTGTAGTGGCGTTTACATGTTGAATAAAGTGTGTGCATGCCGGTGAATAAAGTGTGTGCACTCCGTAGTTTGCAGATAATTTACGTTTTTTTCCATATTGTTCAATAATTGTCACCCTGCATAAACGAAGCACGGACGAATGATTCTAGGGACGATATGGGCCGTATATGCGGAAAATCGCTGACGTAACTGACTGGGATAAAGGACAAACTCTCAGAGCCCGACGCCTAGGAACGAGAATCTCAGCAAGATTATATTGGATTAATACTTGTTCCATAGATCAAGAATACGACACTTCGTAATGATGTGGAACGTGTCAGGTTAATAAAAGATGTCTGTACAAGATATTACATTACACAAAATATTGCATGACACTAATGTTTAAGTTGTTGTTGTTGTTACCCTTACTTTATATCTAAAAATTAAGCTAATGAGTAGAAGGAGTTGTCATCTAGTAATTCTATTAATTTATTTTTAAATGTTAGTTGGCTATCTGTCAGGCTTTTGATGCTGTTTGGTAGGTGACCAAAGACTTTTGTGGCAGCATAATTTACCCCTTTCTGTGCCAAAGTCAGATATAACCCTGCATAGTGAAGATCATCCTTTCTCCTGGTGTTATAGCTATGCACACTCATATTAAAAGGGAGAAGACGATAGGCTATTAACGTGCTACCGTCATGAGCATCTATTGAAAATGGTTCAACGACGGAAAAATCAGGAATAGGCAACAAAGTGTTCGAAGTCCACAGCTCATGATACTGATGATGATGATGTTTGGTTTGTGGGGCGCTCAACTGCGTGGTTATCAGCGCCCGTACAATTACCCAAACTTTGCTCAGTCCAATTTCGTCACTTTCCTGGATGATGATGAAATGATGAGGACAACACAAACACCCAGTCATCTCGAGGCAGGTGAAAATCCCTGACCCCGCCGGGAATCGAACCCGGGACCCCGTGCTCGGGAAGCGAGAACGCTACCGCGAGACCACGAGCGGCGGACAGCTCATGATACTAAGTGGAGATCAGGGGTTTCAATGCTCTGCGGCATATCTTACGACAGAGGACGACGTCGGTGCAGGCACAACTGTTCCGGAGCGCGTCGTTCAACTCACATTGTTGAAAACAGGGATCCGCAATTGACAAACCCTACCTGTTCTCTTGTTGACCGAACGATATCGTTAGTTACGGTTGCACTTGGGACGTGATCGCCGAGATAGGACCAAGGATCGATTGAAACGTGTCTCCTGGTGGTATGAACCACGTTTCTGGATGTGCCCTGTTGATGGTCTTCTTTCGACACGCCTTTATCCACGTGAACGGCTCCTAGAAACTTGCAGCGTGCTAGGGATGCAGGCCAATGGGTCAATATTATACTCACCTGAGATTCCATGAGATCTGTGGTAGTAACAAAAGCTTCACGGTAGCTATGGACTATATGAACATCATTACGGACCATCTGCACGCATTCATACATGATGTTTTCCTCGATAGCGATGGGATCTTCCAACACGATAACTGTCCGCGTCACGAGGCTAGAATCGTGCTACAGCGAGCTCGTGTTGACGTCTTGGCCACCTGTTTCTCTTCATATGAACTTGATGGAACACATATGGCTCGCATTGGGAGCCAGATCCACACTCACGAACCACTGCTTTTAATTCGCAGGCAGATTAAAACTACGAATGCTAGCTCCAATAGACACCGGAAAAGCGCTCTAAGTGGAAAAAAAAATGTTCTTCTTTTTGTAAGTGATTTGATCAATCTTACATTTTCGCAGTAATGTTCCTCCTTTCCGTGTCAGCTGCCATCTCTTCCTGTGACTTAGGATTTGCCAATGGGCTTGGTCCTGTGTGATATGAAGAGCGTAGCGCCAGTCTGCATGTACAAGTCCCTAAAATGTTTCAAACCTCCTCTGCTGTTCACTTTTGTAAGCATTTACGCATCCTATCCCACGTAGTCATAGTTACTCCCTGTAACGCAAAATGGTCGACTATTGCTTAATTAATCACTGGTCGGCGCTAAAGTGCTTACAGGACCTTGGGCTCCTTTTTTATCTGCCTCTATTCGTCTCTGTCCATTCCGATCCAATTCCTGACTGCTATTGCTTTGGGGTCTTCCCCCATGTCATCAAGCCACCTTCTCCTGGGTCTTTTTCTCCTTATCCCCACAGGCTTGCTTATGAACGCTTCCTTATCACTCCAAGATTTTGGCGTACTTTAAACGTCACCAGTCCATCTTATCCTTTCTTGCTTTATTTTCACCATAACATTCATCTGTCCAACAAGCGTTTACCCAGATTTCTTACTCTCTCACTGTCTCAAAATCTTCCTTTCCCATCTCAGCAACCGGCTTTCTTCCTTTGTAGTCATCAGCCAGCCTTCCGAGTCATTGTTGGACATACCATATTTTTATATACACTCCTGGAAATTGAAATAAGAACACCGTGAATTCATTGTCCCAGGAAGGGGAAACTTTATTGACACATTCCTGGGGTCAGATACATCACATGATCACACTGACAGAACCACAGGCACATAGACACAGGCAACAGAGCATGCACAATGTCGGCACTAGTACAGTGTATATCCACCTTTCGCAGCAATGCAGGCTGCTATTCTCCCATGGAGACGATCGTAGAGATGCTGGATGTAGTCCTGTGGAACGGCTTGCCATGCCATTTCCACCTGGCGCCTCAGTTGGACCAGCGTTCGTGCTGGACGTGCAGACCGCGTGAGACGACGCTTCATCCAGTCCCAAACATGCTCAATGGGGGACATATCCCGAGATCTTGCTGGCCAGGGTAGTTGACTTACACCTTCTAGAGCACGTTGGGTGGCACGGGATACATGCGGACGTGCATTGTCCTGTTGGAACAGCAAGTTCCCTTGCCGGTCTAGGAATGGTAGAACGATGGGTTCGATGACGGTTTGGATGTACCGTGCACTATTCAGTGTCCCCTCGACGATCACCAGTGGTGTACGGCCAGTGTAGGAGATCGCTCCCCGCACCATGATGCCGGGTGTTGGCCCTATGTGCCTCGGTCGTATGCAGTCCTGATTGTGGCGCTCACCTGCACGGCGCCAAACACGCATACGACCATCATTGGCACCAAGGCAGAAGCGACTCTCATCGCTGAAGACGACACGTCTCCATTCGTCCCTCCATTCACGCCTGTCGCGACACCACTGGAGGCGGGCTGCACGATGTTGGGGCGTGAGCGGAAGACGGCCTAACGGTGTGCGGGACCGTAGCCCAGCTTCATGGAGACGGTTGCGAATGGTCCTCGCCGATACCCCAGGAGCAACAGTGTCCCTAATTTGCTGGGAAGTGGCGGTGCGGTCCCCTACGGCACTGCGTAGGATCCTACGGTCTTGGCGTGCATCCGTGCGTCGCTGCAGTCCGGTCCCATGTCGACGGGCACGTGCACCTTCCGCCGACCACTGGCGACAACATCGATGTACTGTGGAGACCTCACGCCCCACGTGTTGAGCAATTCGGCGGTACGTCCACCCGGCCTCCCGCATGCCCACTATACGCCCTCGCTCAAAGTCCGTCAACTGCACATACGGTTCACGTCCACGCTGTCGCGGCATGCTACCAGTGTTAAAGACTGCGATGGAGCTCCGTATGCCACGGCAAACTGGCTGACACTGACGGCGGCGGTGCACAAATGCTGTGCAGCTAGCGCCATTCGACGGCCAACACCGCGGTTCCTGGTGTGTCCGCTGTGCCGTGCGTGTGAGCATTGCTTGTACAGCCCTCTCGCAGTGTCCGGAGCAAGTATGGTGGGTCTGACACACCGGTGTCAATGTGTTCTTTTTTCTATTTCCAGGAGTGTATAATCTTTGGGCTGCTAACTGTCGTTTCCCGATCTATTGTGCTCCTTTTTTGATATCAGTGAAATATATGAGGCTCATCCAGGTAATGAAGAATTTTTTGACGTAACTAAGTGAAAACAGAAGATTTAAAGACAAAGCTTTATTCACAAAATTAAAGTACCTTACTGTATTTTTCACTGCAGTCGCCATAACTGTCAAGGAGCTTGTTGTAAGGTGGGACCAATCGTCAGAGAAAAGAGAAGGAAGTCACTGGCTACGATTTCAGGAGAATCCGAGAAGTGGCTGGGTGGTGAGGGGGGGGCGGGTAGAGGCTGCAGGGGGGGGGGGCTTAAAGGCCAAATTTTATTGTCCAAGGAACGCAGTACATGTGATTGTGTACTTTGAAGAACGGTCTGGGGCATTGTCGTGGAGCAAGCACTTCGCCTTGGACAAGTGTCTGTGACGCTATCTTCATAGCCTCCCGTAGAGCATTTCATTTCGGTCTGTCCTCACTAGCAGAAGCTGTTAGTGTGACACTATGGTTTTCCTAAAGCGCACGCAGCATCACTTTGCCCGATGATGACTGGGTATTCGACTTCTTCGTCGGTGGTGAAACCACACGTTTACACTACTTGCTTTACCGAGCGAGGTGGCGCAGTGGTTAGACACTGGACTCGCATTCGGGAGGACGACGGTTCAATCCCGCGTCCGGCCATCCTGATTTAGGTTTTCCGTGATTTCCCTAAATCACTCCAGGCAAATGCCGGGATGGTTCCTCTGAAAGGGCACGGCCGACTTCCTTCCCAATCCTTCCCTAATCCGATGAGACCGATGACCACGCTGTCTGGTCTCCTTCCCCAAACAACCAACCAACCAATCGACTACTTGCTTTGCTCGTTTGAGTCGGGTTCACAGTGTTGCACCTGGCAATCGTCCATGGTAATTACCGGCTAGTCTGCCTCGATAGTTGAGTGGTCAGTGCGACGGAATGTCATGAAAAGGGGCCCGGTTAGATTCCCGGCTGGGTCGGAGATTTTCTCCGCTCGGGACTGGGTGTTGTGTTGTATTCATCATCTCATCCCCGTCGACGCACTGGTGAGGTCGCCCGAGTGTCGTCAGCTAAGAAGACTTGCACCAGGCGACTGATCTCCCTTACGTGAGGTCCTGGCCACACGACATTTCATTCCATAACCCGCTAAAGACACAATCCGGATCGGTCTGACACAGACACATTTCCGCTGCTGCCTCTGATTTTGGGCTTTTTGGACGGCTGTGACAAGTAGCGGAACCCAGTCAGGGGCGCCGTTCGTTATGCTCAAAATGTCGTGCGAGATGTTTAAGAAAGTGATCCACGGCTGATTTCCACTCTTCGGCTATCGCCGCGATTGCGATGCGCCGGTCTTGGAGCGCAAGGGCCTCCACGTTGAAAGGTGGCTACACTGAGTCAGAGCGCCAGAGATTGCGCCAAAGAGTATTATTTAGCCGCCTCCACAGGCAGTAGTTGTTCAGAAGCGGTGGTACGCATTGGTTGTCGTGAAGTCGTCGTAAGAGTTCTTGTCGAGAAGCGGTGGTAGAGAGTGCTTGTGGAGATGATGCAGTAGCGTGCCGTTGTTGAGAAGTTCCCATGGAGAGTGCTTGTTCAGATGTTGTCATATTGTTTCGATGGGCTAGACACCAGATGTTGTTGGATTAGGGATGCTGTAATGTGCTTTTCGTGAATATATATGAAGGTAAAAAAAATTCCTTTTTTTATTATTTCAATGTCTTAAACAATAATGCCTCTTGGTCACAGGTTCAGTCAACAAAGCATCTGGCTCGTGTTCTTGTATTAGACTGTCGTGCATGGGGGCTTAATTATATATTATCATGCAAATATTTTTACTGTCTGTCGGGTTACGCAACCTCGTAACCGGTTGGCCCTGACTAGTATTAGTACGCAATCTGACTGCTTAGAATAACAACAAGGAATGAAACAAAACGTCCGTTAACACAATTAATTAATTAAGTCCCCAGCAACTATAAAACCTACGAAACAACAGAACACAAATGTAACTGTTCTGTGTGTGGGAGTGTGATTCAACGTGCTCATCTGGCACGGCTCTTCCTCAATAAGACAAGATATTTTAAATACCATTTACACTGAATTAATCAAATAAAACTGAAATACTATAATTGCACATAGAAACAAGAAATACAGCCTAATACAAGAACACCAGCCAGATGCTTTGTTGACTGAACCTGTGACCAAGAGGCATTATTGTTTAAGACATTGAAATAATAAAAAAAAGGAATTTTTTTTACCTTCATATATATTCACGAAAAGCACATTACAGCATCCCTAATCCAACAACATCTGGTGTCTAGCCCATCGAAACAATGTGACAACATCTGAACAAGCACTCTCCATGGGAACTTCTCAACAACGGCACGCTACTGCAACATCTCCACAAGCACTCTCTACCACCGCTTCTCGACAAGAACTCTTACGACGACTTCACGACAACCAATGCCTACCACCGCTTCCGAACAACTACTGCCTGTGGAGGCGGCTAAATAATACTTTTTGGCGCAATCTCTGGCGCTGTGACTCAGTGTAGCCACCTTTCAACGTCTCTTGCGATTCACACAGAGATGGTGTGCCATTTCACACTGGACGTGTATGCACCACCTGTTTGCGGCGGGGCGGGTTTAGAATACGTGGTGTAATTGTTTGATCACTGTCTTTCGTCGTACTGTGCACTACAAAAGTTCCACCTACCTCAGTACGGCGTCTGATCACCGTCTCGTTTCTCTGCATACTTAGATACTGTTCAGACGGCGTTAAAAGCAGCGTTGAAGAAAAACACCGTCAATACTTACGTTTGCAAAGTCCGTCTAAACTCTGGTAGCAAACTATGCTGTAATATCTTATAACAAATTTCGGGTGGAGTACGATTACTTCATTTTTTTTAAACAATGTCAAAATTTCGCAAAAAGTTCTTTATTTCTTTAGGTTAAAAATTAAAGAATTAGCCATCAGCCCGTATTTATTTAAACGACTAATATGAATGTCCTCAGCTCACAGTTCATGCAACCCAGTACACACGCAAGGCAGCCAGAAATGTACGTAAGTCCGACCCAGATTATTACGTGATCTACAGTCGATGCTCTGCTACTATATACGAGTTTCACATTCGCTCCTGTTTCAGTGGATTTCTAATAAAGAAATTTCTCTCCAAATATTCCACAGACGAATATGAAACATACCACGCGGAATTTTATAAGGGCCGAAAGTTCACACGCGCTTATCTCTCTAACAAATCACTTCAGCAAGCTCAAATTTTCACAACCTGTCCGTAAATGCAACTGTTTTTACGGCGATACAATCCGGACGCGAGAAACCAATAACTTCTTCATTTCACTCATAATGCAGACGGACACCTCCGACACGACCTGCACGTCCGATTGCTAGCCGGCGACTGACCTAAGTGCTGCTCCTCTCACAGCCCCTAACTACCTGCAATGCGTGGGAAATGTTTAACCCTGATTGGTTGCTCAAAATGACCATCCAATCAAAACAGTCCGTCGAGATCATTTTCGCTCTAACATTGTCATACGTCAATCATTAGTCTCAGATGCATTTACGTCATTTCATCATGCAAATCTTAATAAAATGTGTTACAAAACCAAACGAAAAGAAAACTAATCTTGAAATAACTTTAGAAAACTATTACTCTGTAAACGGCCATTCTGGCTGTCTTCTTACAAAAACAGATACCTTGGACATACGTCATCAGCACCGTGGGGAAATTCCATTTTTCATTGAAAATTGCTTGCTGAACACTTTCCCATGACATAGGTACACAATGTTTAACATGAGATAATATTAAATTTTTTTCGTATGTCCCACATACACATTCTCACTCATTCTCAATTACTCACACAACAACACATTAAATAAATACTGCTCTTTTCTGAATTTTATATTACGAAAATGAAAAATAGTTACCTTTTTTAATTATGACAATTCAAAGAAATTGACCTAACATTTTGTGAAGTTCAGTAATGATTCCAAATAATACTAAAAGACAAACTGACTATAATCGTACAAACGTCGGTTTGAGGTATTTTCTCTAACTCTGAATGTATGCCACCTAGAAAGTTGAGATTTTTACACAATCTTCTTTTTAATAACAAAGGACTAAAGCGAATAATATTTAATATAATTTATTCTGTCGCTTGAATTGATAAAGGCACGGCTCCCCATGGATAGACTAGCGACAGGTGCGAATGAGTCACGCTAAGATACAAGCGTCTGTTTCTACCACCGCTAACGGCTCCAAAGACTCGAGCCGCAGTGCAAAGTAGTGCAATAACCGTTATTGCGCATTGATTCGCGACGTTACATGTTCACTGTGTCATACGACGGTGCCACGTGGCGGCACACTTCTACTTCTTCTCCACCAAAGGCAGAAAACGAATTACCACACGATGTTTAACTTAATAAATGGGACGCGCGCATTTTGTTTTCGCTCGTTTAGCCCCGCTTTATACTACTGTGGCGCGGCGATTTCAATATGCAGGCATGTAGCTGCAAAGAAATGAAAAATTAATATTACAGCTTTATTTAAGAAATCAATAGTACAACTTTATTTCTGCAGGCGATTACTAGAAATATATGTCTATCCTTCTTGTATAGGGTATTTCAGCTGCTCATACCGATGTCGTCTTAAGCAACCCGCAGTGTTAACTCTAGCCTTCAGAAACCACGCACGACATTTTCATATTCTCTCGCTCGTTATGCACAAATTCTTAGTCCTACAGAAAAATGAACGTAAACTTTTTCGTAGTAAATTTAAAGTAGTTTCTAACTGTGAAGAAGTAGTTTTCGAGTTATTGAAGGAAAAGGTATAAAAGTGACCTTCAAAGGCATCCCCACTCCCACATTCAGTTTCCAGCGGTCACGATTTCTAGTATGTTATGGCACTTCCTCCTACCAACGTGCAAAAATTTTCGACTGCACGTATTATTTCCTACATTCGACCTTTTTTCGTCTTCATTGACTGGCTTATTACACCAACGGCTTACACGAGCACTTACAAACTGTAAAACAGATGTTTGCGTAAATTTTACTAACACTTTCGTGAATTTTAACAGTATAAAATAAACAGTTACATAGTTGCATTAGTCAAGCCTTCTGCCTACGATACTTCTGTGCTTAAAAGTGTTAAAATGTCGATCAAATTGTCAACGTAACTACATTGATTAGCCAGAACATTGTGACTACTCACCTAACAGCCGGTATGTCGACCTTTGGCACGGATATCAGCGGCGACATCTCGTGGCGTGGAAGCAGTGATGCCCTGGTAGGTCGCCGAAGAGAATTGGCAATGCATCTGTACACACAAACCACCTAATTCCCGTTAATTCCGGGGAGGGGGCAATGAACTCTGATGCCACGTTCGATCACATCCCAGATGTGTACGATAGGGTTTAGATCTGGCGAGATAGGGGGGCAGAACATCAACTGGAGCTCGCCACTGTATTCGTCGAACCACTCTATCGCGCTCCTGGTCTTCTGATATTCCGCATTATGCTACTGAAAAATACCGTTGACGTCGGGAAACAATCATCATGAAGGGGTGTACGTGGTCTGCAACCACTGTACGATATCCTTTGGCTGTCATGGTGCCTTGCACGAGCTCCACTGAACTCATGGATGCTCAATAATGGAGCCGCCGCCCGCCTGTTTCCGTCCCACAGTATGGGTGCCAAGGAGCCGTTCCCATGGAAGACGACGGATTCACGCTCTCCCATTGGCCTCAGACAGCGCGCAGGATAAGGTTATGATTGCGGACGGGACCACAATCAGAGGCGTAAATAGTTACTGTGAGTTGCACAATCGAACACATAACTTTATTTTTCTAAGAACTGCTTGTTTACACATTGCTTTAAAAGATCACAACTAATACGACGATTCATCAGGCCATTCAGTGCTGTGCCACTGCGCGAACGTCCACTGCCGATGGTCGCGTGCCGATTTCAGTCGTAGTTGCCGATGTCGTGGTATTAACATTGATACATGCGTGGGTTGTCTGCTTTGGAGGTCAATAAAAAAAAATTGTTCAAATGGCTCTGAGCACTATGGGACTCAACTGCTGTGGTCATAAGTCCCCTAGAACTTAGAACTACTTAAACCTAACTAACCTAAGGACAGCACACAACACCCAGCCATCACGAGGCAGAGAAAATCCCTGACCCCGCCGGGAATCGAACCCGGGAACCCGGGCGTGGGAAGCGAGAACGCTACCGCACGACCACGAGATGCGGGCGGAGGTCAATCATCAGGAGTGTTGTTACACTGTGTGTTCAGACAGACTTGTGCTCTGCCCAGCATTAAAGTGTATTAGTTCCGCCACAGTTCGCCACCTGTCCTGTTTTACCAGTATGCCCTGCTTGCGAAGTCGGACATCTGTAGTGAGGGGTGGCCACCCAACCCCACGACCTGTGCACGTGGTGTCACCACGCGTTGAAGACACTCAACACAACACGTCTCGAACACCCGACAAGTCTTGCAATTTTCGAAATGCTCGTGCCGAGCCTCTGGGCATGACTATCTTTGTTTCGTTACGTGTTGAAGACACTCACTACAGCACTCCTGGAGTACTCCACAAATCACGCAGTTTCCGAAATGTCCGTGCCGAGCCTCCGGGCCATCACAATCTGCCCTCCGTCAAACTCAGACAGATCGCGCAGCTCCCCCATTCTGTTCACTGACAGCACGCTGATATTACATGCACCGTGTGTGCTTTTGACTAGCAGCCATTCCTCGCCAGGTGAAGTTACTGTCTCCTGGACGGGTTTATATCGATAGTAGGTCGCTGGTCTTAACGTTCTGGGTGATGAGCGTAGTTAGTTTACGGCAGAGATGAAAGTAAGCAGAAAGGAACTGCAATGGCACCTATCAAATGTTCAAATGTGTGTGAAATCTTATGGGACTTAACTGCTAAGGTCATCAGTCCCTAAGCTTACACACTACTTTACCTAAATTATCCTAAGGACAAACACATACACGCCCATGCCCGAGGGCCACCTATCACTGTCATTGTGGTTTTCTGGTACAGTTTGCACACAATAGTAGCAGTTTGTTTTTGGATGGTAGAATCGTCGATATAGGCGATGAAGAGGGCAGCAAGGCAGGGCAGTGGGCAGCCCTGGCGATCCGCACAGTAGTGTGGTGCGGCTGCCAGGGGCGCGCGTGTCGCCGTGTGGCCATGAAATATTCATCACCAGTGCAGCCCCTGCGCTGGCAGGCTCACTGGTGCTGCGCCAGCGTTTAAAGACGAGGGCGGGCGGGGGACAGCACACGGCGCGGGCACTGGCCTGGGCTGGGCTGCAGCCGCGACGCTGCGGGGGCGTAAGGAGGGGGTGGGCAGCAGCCAGTAGCAGCTCTGCTGGCAGTCAGCCCTGCGCCTTGTGGCACTCATACGACGAGGCGCGTGACCCGGTGATTTGTGCAGTCGTACCCTGTTTGGGTTACTCACACACACACACACACACACACACACACACACACTTCACCCTTTTCCTAACTAATAGCAAGTTAACATAAAAGTGTAATCAACGGGTCATATACAGGGTGCTCCATTGATAGTTACCGGGCCATATATCTCACGAAATAAGCGCCAAACGAAAAAACTACAAAGAACGAAACTTGTCCAGCTTGAAGGGGGAAACCAGATGGTCCTATGGTTGGCCCACTAGATGGCTCTGCCATACGTCAAACGGATATCAACTGCGTTTTTTTTTAAATAGGAACCCCCATATTTTATTACATGTTCGTGTAGTACGTAAAGAGATATGATTGTTTTAGTTGGACCACTTTTTTGGCTTTGTGATAGATGGCGCTGTAATAGCCACAAACATATTGCTCACAATTTTAGACGAACTATTGCTAACAGGTAGGTTTCTTAAATTAAAATACAGAACGTTGATAAGCTTGAACATTTTATTTCGGATGTTCCAATGTGATACATGTACCTTTGTGAATTATTATTTCTGAGAACGCATGCTGTTACAGCGTGATTACCTGTAAACACCACTTTAATGCAATAAATGCTCAAAATGATGTCCGTCAACCTGAATGCATTTGGCACTACCTGTAACGACATTCCTCTCAACAGCGAGCAGTTCGCCTTCCGTAATGTTCGCACATGCATTGACAATGCGCTGACGCGTGTGGTCAGTCGTTGTCACTATATCACGATAGCAAATATCCTTCACCTTTCCCCACAGAAAGAAATCCCAGGACGTCAGACCCGGTGAACTTGCCGGCCATGGTATGCTGCTTTGACGACCAATCTACCTGTCATGAAATATGCTATTCAATACCGCTTCAACCGCATGCGAGCTATGTGCCGGACATCCATCATGTTGGAAGTACATCACCATTCTGTCATGCAGTGAAACATCTTGTTGTAACATCGGTAGAACATTACGTAGGAAATCAGCATACATTCCGCCATTTAGATTGCCATCGATAAAATGGGGGCCAATATCCTTCCTCCCATAATGCCGCACCATACATTAACCCGCCAAGGTCGCTGATGTTGCACTTGTCGCACCCATCGTGGATTTTCCGGGTGCAATTGACGTTGATGTGGCATTCTCAACACCGGCGTTTTTGAGATTCCCGATTCTCGTGCAATTCGTCTGCTACTGATGTGCGGATTAGCCGCCATAGCAGCTAAAACACCTACTTGGGCATCATCATTTGTTGCAGGTCGTGGTTGACGTTTCACATATGGCTAAACACATCCTGTTTCAAAAAAATGGTTCAAATAGGTCTGAGCACTATGGGACTTAACTGCTGTGGTCATCAGTCCCCTAGAACTTAGAACTACTTAAACCTAACTAACCTAAGGATAACACACACATCCATGCCCGAGGCAGGATTCGAACCTGCGACCGTAGCGGTCGCCCGGTTCCATACTGTAGCGCCTAGAACCGCTCGGCCACTTCGGCCGGCACTTCCTGTTTCCTTAAATAACGTAAGTATCCGGCGAACGGTCCGGACACTTGGATGATGTCGTCCACGATACAGAGCAGCATACATATACACACGCCCGTTGGGCATTTTGATCACAATAGGCATACATCAACACGATATCGACCTTTTCCGCAATTGGTAAACGGTCCATCTTAACACGGGTAATGTATCACGAAGCAAATACCGTCCGTACTGGCGGAATGTTACGTGATACCACGAATCGAAAAAAGTGGTCGAACTAAAACATTCATATTTCTTTACGTACTACACGAATATGTAATACAGAAATTGGGGTTCCTATTTTTAAAAAACGCAGTTGATATCCGTTTGACCTATGGCAGCGCCATCTAGCGGGCCAACCATAGCGCCATCTGGTTTCCCCCTTCAAGCTAGACGAGTTTCGTTCTTTGAAGTTTTTTCGTTTGATGCTTATTTCGTGAGATATTTGGCCCGGTCACTATCAATGGACCACTCTGTACATGGTGGAAGGAGTATTTCGTTAAAAAGATGAAGGTAACGAACGTTACTCTTTCTGCAGAATTTTGAACATAGTTTATTTAGTTATTTTCAAGAGAATTACACCAACGAGTCATCATTTATAAAGTAACCTTTTTTTAAGGGTTCCATACCTCAAACGGTAAAAACGGAACCCTTAGAGAATCGCTTTGCTGTGCCTCTCTGTAGCTGTCCGCTAAGACCCTTTTTTCTCTGGACGGGATAGACGTATCGAGTTGAAATTCATGTCAAATACAAAGGTCTACGGTCCCTTGGACGGAGTAAAACATTAAGCTTCTAAGTCACTGCAATAAAAATATATAGCCATTCATGCCACATATTTCGATACTCACAAACTCTATTATCAAAACCTGTAGACGAACTGACTATACAGGTAGACAAGTTTGTAAATAACCCTTAGAGCGCGAGCCCTAGTTACGCCTAGTTTTCCTGTTATGTTCTTGATGTATTTAAACCAACTGTGTACAAGCAATTTTAAATCAAATTTCTATCAGTTTTTGCGTGGGAACTAGAGAAGTTCGCAGCTTTAGGGGTGGATGGACGATGCTGTGCATAATTGGCCATGTGGATGTTCTAGTGAGGGAACGTTCATTTAAATAAGGTGCTCAAAAGGACACCCATTTTCTTGAAGCCGAAATTCAATGCGCCTTCCATACGTCCTGCACACAAGAAGTACGCTGAGTTGACAAAATTCATGGGATAGCGATGTCCGCCCCCGGTCTGCTGAATGGTCAGCATGACGGATTATCAGTCCTCTTAGCCCGGGTGGAATCCCAGCTGGGTCGGGGAATTCTGTCCGCCCAAGGTCTGGGTGTTGCGCTGTCCTCATCATCATCCTATCATCCTCATCGACTGCAGGTCGCCGAAGTGGCGTCAAATTGAAAGACCAGCACCTGGCGAACGGTCTGCCGACGGGGGGCCCTAGCCACACGAATAAAAAAAAAAAAAAAAAATGGGATAGCGATATGCACAAGACATAAAAGGGCAGTGCATTGCTAGAGCTATCATTAATACTCATGCGATTCACGTGAAATGGTTTCCGACGTGATTATGCCTGCAACATGGGAAATTAAGAGACTTTGGATGCAGAGCGGTAGTTGGAGATCGCTACATGGGACATTATATTTTGGAAATCGTTTGGAAATTCAATATTCTGAGATCCACTGTGTCGAGAGCGCGCCAAGGGTACGAAATCTGAGGCATTACCACTCACCACGGTCAACGCAGTTGCCGACGACCTTCACTTAACGACCGACAGCAGCGGCGTTGTCAGTGCTAACAGACAAGCAACAAGCGTGAAATAACCGCAGAAATCAATTTGGGACGTGTCACGATCGTATTTGTTAGGGCAGTGAGGCGATGTCTGGCTTTGATGTGCTACGGCAGCAGGCGACTGACGCGAGTGCCTTTGCTGACGGCACACCATCGGCTGCAGCGCCCTCCCCTGGCCTCGTGATCATATCTGTTGGGCGATAGACGACTGTAAAACCGTGGTCTAATCGCATAAGTCAGAATTTCACTTGGTAAGAGCTGATGGTAATGTTCGAAGCTATGGACCCAAATTGCCAACAAGCACTGTGCAAGCTGGTGATGGCTCCATAATAGCCACACTATGGCGTTTACGTGGAATGGACTGGGTCCTCTGGTCCAACAGAGCAGATCGTTCACTGGGAATGATACTGTTAGGCTTCTTGGGGACCATTTGCAGATATTCATAGAGTTCATGTTCCCAAACAACAATATCATGTCATCGGGCCACAATTTTCCGCGATTAGTTTGAAGAATATTTTGGATAATTCGAGTGAATGATTTCGCCAAGATCACCCGACATGAATCTGTTACTTAAAATCCGTCTTGATTGCAAAAAATTTTTTTATTATTCATATGACCGGTTTCGGTTCATTCAGAACCATCTTCAGACCTGTAAAAATAATTATACTAATTTACTATTTCACGGAAGCAAATGTTTTTCATCCTATCTAATCAACATCAAATGTACCAGAACGTACCTGATATTTCAGTTACAGGAGTAACCCGTCCAAATCCAGCAACTTTCACATGCTACGTCACATAATTAATATAAATGACGTGCACTCTGCCAACCAATTTTATGTGACGTAGCATGTGAAAGTTGCTGGATTTGGACGGGTTATTCCTGTAACTGAAATATCAGGTACGTTCTGGTACATTTGATGTTGATTAGATAGGATGAAAAACATTTGCTTCCGTGAAATAGTAAATTAGTATAATTATTTTTACAGATCTGAAGATGGTTCTGAATGCACCGAAACCGGTCATATGAATAATAAAAAAATTTTTTGCAATCAAGACGGATTTTAAGTAACATTATAAAATCACTGATTGCTGTTATCCCATAAGACATTATGTCTGTTTTTGCAAACGACATGAATCTCTTTGAACATAATCGAGAGGTTAGTTCGTGCACGAAATTCTGCAGCGGCAACACTTTCACAATTATGGACGGCTATAGAGGCAGCGTGGCTCCATATTTCCGCAGGAGGACTTCCAAACACTTGTTGAGTCCACACCACGTCGAGTCGCTGCACTACGGCGGGCAAAAGGAGGTCCGACATCGTATCAGGAGGTACCTCGCACCTTCTGTCGCCTCAGCGTATAGGCTATTTGTTTTCACTTGAGACAACTACCCGCCATACGAAAAAAGTGTTCTAGGTTTAAAGTTGATGTATCATTGGGGACATCTGTCAGTGCTACAAGTGGCCACCTCGTAACCACTTCTTCCGCGTGGGAGGGGTCAACTTCATATTTTCAAGTGGGAAGCCCTAGTTTTATTCCCGCATTCTGATTTCACACAAAAAATACGTACTACTTACTCAAACTACTGTTTCCGATTCATGGTGGATGCTTCTGCAAACGGCAGATATCAAGTGTATTTGCTTTTTGTGATTAAGAATCGACTCATTTGATTGTACATTTCATTTACGACGTAAAAGTAAACCTTCGTGTTCTAAGGGTTGACACTGATGTTGATAGCTTGCCTGATTGTTGCAAATGTGGTTGTACAGTGCAAATAATGTGGCTACACATTGAGATTTCTGGAAATTGAGCTATTAGTATGGTAACGTAGTTTTCTGTTCCCTACGGGGTTGGTTGTGGTGAGACCACACACCTTCAGGATGCCTGACTTCGGTACCCCGCCATCAGGGTCACTGATTACGGTGTGTGGTTCCATCCATCCGCCGTAACTCTCGCACTGGCTGCTACGTGGCTACCTGGTGAGTACAAACCACGACCACTGTAATAAGGGGAAATAACCATGACGTTGACTGTGAATGCTGTATCACAGATACAGTCCTTTTGACTGCTCAGAGATGTCACTAATCCCGCCCAAACATGTAAACAACCACGCATGAGCAGCGCCTATTAGACGGAGAGGGTCCGACAGCCGATCAGTTCAAGCCATTCCACCAGAAGGGAGGTACACGGCTCGTGTTATCTGTAGTTCACCGACGCCTAGACGGTCAATACCGCGATTTTATCGCGTCCACATTGTTACTTTGTGTCAGAATGGGCCCTCAACAAGGGAAGTGTCCAGCCGTTTCGGAGTGAACCAAAGCGATGTTTTTTGGACATGGAGGAGCTACAGACAGACAGGAACTGTTGATGACATGCCTCGCTCAGACCGCCCAAGGACTAGTACTGCAGTGGATAAGCGCTACCTACGGATTATGGCTCGGAGGAACCCTGAAAGCAACGCCACCGTGTTACGACTCAAATTGTGCGCAATATGCTGCATGATGCGCAACTTCACTCACGATGTCCATAGTGAGGTCCATTTTTGAAATGGAAATGATCGTATGCATTGAAACTTCCTGGCAGATTAAAACTGTCGTTCTGCAAGGTTCGCAGGAGAGCTTCTGTACAGTTTGGAAGGTAGGAGACGAGATACTGGCAGAAGTAGAGCTGTGAAGACCGGACGTGAGTTGTGCTTCGGTAGCTCAGATGGCAGAGCACTTGCCCGCGAAAGGCAAAGTCCCGAGTTCGAGTCTCGGTCGGTCGCACAGTTTTAATCTGTCAGGAAGTTTCATATCAGCGCACACTCCGCTGCAGAGTAAAAATCTCATTCTGGATCATATGCATTGTTGGACATCTTTTCAACCATGACACCATGCAGTGCAGTACAATTGGGCCCAACAACATGCCGAATCGACCGCTCAGGATTGGCGTCGCGTTCTCTGAGTGTCGCATATGTCTTCAACCAGACAATCGTCGGTGACGTGTTTGGAGGCAATCCGGTCAGATTGAACGCCTTAGACACACTGTCCAGCGAGTGCAGCAACGTGGACGTTCCCTGCTGATTTGTAGTGACATTATGTGGAGCCAACATACGCCACTGGTGGTCATGAAAGGCACCGTAACAGCTGTACGATACGTGAATGCCATTCTCCGACCGATAGTCCAACCATATCGGCAGCACATTGGTGAGGCATTCGTCTTCACGGACGGCAATTCGCGGCCCCATCGTGCACATCTTTTGAATAAATTCCTTCATCATAACGACATCGCTCGACTAGAGTGGCCAGCATGTTCTCCAGACATGAACCCTATCGAACATGCCTGGGATAAATTGATAAGGGCTGTTTACGGAAGACGTGACCCACCAGCCACTCTGAGGGATCTTCTCCGAATCGCCGTTGAGGAGTGGGTCAATCTGGGCCAACAGTGCCTTGACGAACTTGTGGACAGAATGCCACGACGAATACAGGGATGCATCATTGCGAGAGGACGTGCTACTGGGCATTAGAGGTACCGGTGTGTACTGCAATCTGGGCCACAACCTCTGAAGGTCTCGCTGTGTGGTAGTACAACATGCAAAATGTGGTTTTTATGAGAAATAAAAAGGGCGGAAACGATGTTTATGTTGATCTCTATTCCAACTTTCTGTACAGGTTCCGGAACTCTCGGAACCGAGGTGATGCAAAACTTTTTGATGTGTGTAGTACACACAGACGTCCCCTACACTAGTATTAACTTTTCGGCTAGAGCATTTTTTTTCGTATGATGCGTCGTTTTTGAGATATTTAATTGTCGTAAGTTAAAACGGACACACTGAGGTGACAAAAGTCGCGGGATACCTGTGAACGAGTATCTCGAAAACGGCGAAGCTGGTCGAATGTTCACGTGCTACTGTCGTGAGCATCCGCGAATAGAAGTAGGACACTGAAGCTATCATTATGGCGCTAAACGCTTAGACGTCCACAGCTCTTCACAGAACGTGGGAGTCTGAGACTTGTCTGCTTTGCAGAGTAGTTTGACAGTGATCTGTGACATATCCGCCGAAAGAGCGCTGTTCGTCTTACATTGTGTTCACCTGTTGACCCAAATTACGATTGCAGTGACGCGAGGCCATCGGGATCCGATCATCGATCAATGGAAGCGTGTCGGCTCTTCGGGTGAATCACATTTTGGCTACACTGTGTCGATGGTCCACAATCGCCGTCATCGAGGAGAACGGCGGTCCGTAACGTACAGCGCGCCACTGATGCAGGGTAGTGGGAGCAGTTTTGTGCTATGGGAGACATTGGCCCGCGCTTGCATGGGACCTGTGGTGGTAATCGAAGGCACGCTGACAGCTGCGATCCACCTGCATCCCTTCATGCTTGACGTCTTCCCCGATGGCAATGTCATCTTCCAGTAGTATAGCTCTCCGTGTTTCTGAGTCAGAACAGTGCTACAGTGAATTGAGCATTATAATGAACTCACGTTGATATCTGGCGACCAAATATATATTTGTGACATGCTGGAACACACTTCCCAGTAGTCTAAAACGAAATATGTATGGTGGTATCAACCTATCCGCTGTTCCATACACCATGCGAGCACAAGTGAAAAAGATGATGAAATAACGGCACACGGATGACATGCATAGTAAAATTAACGTCCACTCTAAACACTGAAGTCAAAATCCCCTGTGTAGCTAGTGGATGTTGTTTTTAAAACCACTTCAGCTGTTTACCATTATTTTGTCAAATTTTTCACTTGTATTTATGTGATGTATGGAAGTCTGGAGATATTAATTTCATTACATACATTAGGCTCTACGCTGGTGGGAACTGCGCACCAGCCGTTCACAACTTTATGTTGTTGAGTGCACCCATATATCCCACAGTACGTGACAACGACCATGAGTAAAAGCTGTGGTCACAATAAATAATATTTTGACAGGTTGTAGCGGAATGATTTCATTCAAAAAATTTGTTAACAGTGTGGACCCAGTCCTCATTAAAATTATATTTTATTAAGCTATTTTGCTGATAGTTACAGCAATGTGTTATATTTTTTATACAGATTAGTGTCATTTTCTGTCATGTACTTAATGTATTTAAACCGACTGTGTGCCCAGTAAATTTTTATATCAAATTTCTATAACTATTCAAAAACAGTCTTAATCGCATTTATTACTATCATACCGCCAACCGATTTCAACCCGATGTAGGGGTCATCTTCTGGGCGTTTAGACTGTTAAATGATACGTATCCGCCAGAAAGATTCCATTATACAACAGCTAAAATTACGTAAATTTAAAATGTTACCCATTGGTCGACTGCTGGTGGTGTCACTCCTGTATGCATAACAGCAGGAAACTACGCTCCTGCCACACACCGTCAGGTGGCTTGCGGAGTATGGATGTAGATGTAGATATGCCAGAAAAACCCTTTGTATGGGCTTAAATAGCGTGCTGAGATCACGTGAATAGACGGCAACACCCCCAGCGGCGATCAACGGCATTTAATACAGTTTATTATATGTAATTACTAGTCACCTTGGTTTAACATAAATTTAAGCGACAGTAAATAACAGAAAACGGAACCATTCCATTTAAAAAGAGTTACAATTATAGTGTTAGTTATAAAATAATTACAAATGTTCTGTAGTCAACTCGTAAAATTCGTAAAAGTATATTACATTATGTGCCAAAATATAAAATAAAACAATTTGTGACACACAAAAACAAGTGTCGTCTTGCATTATAATATATCTATTCGTACATTTCTGTAGAAAACATGGGGACAATTTACTAAAACGGCTAATATGGAAAGACTACAACGCCCTCTTTTCCTTGTGGTGAGGACGCCGTTGCCATGGAATATAAAACGTATATCAGGCGCCCTCTAGTCCCCACCCTCTTTTACAAGGCCCTCCAAATCCTTGAATGCCATGCGCTCCGCCTTGCCTTCCGTATCCGCCTTCCTTCCCCCACATGGCTCCTGTATGAACTGATCCCCTTCCCCCACCTCCTCCTGTTCCTCCAACATCTCCGCATCCTTTACATTGTTCGCAGGCTTGATCCCCCCCACCCTCTGGTTTCCTCCTTCCTCTCCACCCCCCGCCCGCTGCCGCGCCTCTATCGCTGTATCCCTCCCTCTCTCCACCTCCACACCCTCCATCTCCTTCATCAGGGCAATTTCCAACGCCTCCCCCTCCCGGATGACGAACTTCGCCATGACATCTACCCTTCCTTCCAACTATAACCTGGCCTTGTCCCCCCCCCCTCCCCAGGGCCCCCTTTTCCTCTTTCCTCCTTCTCCTGAGCGGATTTTCCTCCGTCCCCCCTCACCTGAGACCCTGCACCCCATACTTGCCTCTCTCCTTCCCACATCCCTCCCTACCTGGCCCTCTTCCGCGCGCCCCCCGCTCACCTCCCCATCTCTTCCCCTCCCTCCCTTCTTCAGGTCTCCCTCATCTCCTAGCGCCTGGCAGATCCTCTGTATTGATCATCATCAGTGTGCCACATCAGTGTTGTGTTTAATGCTGTTTCTCGTGTGCGTCAAGAGGTGTGATTTTAATTGTGTCCTGCCTTGAGGTTCGCCGTCAGTGTTACGTTATGTGCTACGCCATCCGTCGCTATCTTTATGCTCCAGTCATACTGTGCCTTGTGTTCTTTTAACCGTCGCAGTGTGTGGCTTTTTGTGTGTGCTACTTTTAAACAGTTTTTTATCTCCATTTTACAGTCGCCCCGTTTTTTGTCTATTGCCTTCCATGCTGTTCCCCCTTTTTTATATCTATGTTCACCTTATTCTCTTCTTTGCTGTTTTTAAATGTCTTCTATTGTTTTGTTCTATGTCTTTCGGCTGAAGATCAGCGCCTATGCTGCTGCCAGCCCGCTCCGATGGGGAATTGAAATACATTAAGGAAAAAAAAAAACCTCTAGTCTGTGTAGCGAGGATGCCGTCATCATGGTAGCAGCTGGTGTGTTCGTGTGGTGTTATCTTTGCCCTGGCCACGGCGTCCGTTGCCGTGGTAACGGTATGGGTACTACAAACGTGTTTTAAACTTTTATCCTATCTGTAGATTTTTAGGTTATCCTTGATTGTCGATATTTCCATAACCTCAAATAGGTGACAGCTTCTCTGTGGATGAAGAACCATGACATTTACGTAATTTTTTTACAGTTACTACTTCATATCTAAGAATTCATCCATTGAGTAGAAGGAGTTGTCATTCAGAAATTCTTTTAATTTGCTTTTAAATGTTAGTTGGCTATCTGCAGGCTTTTAATACAATTTGATAAATGACCAAAAATTTTTGTAGCAGCATAATTCACCCCTTTCTGTGCTAAAGTGAGATTTATCCAGTGTACTGAAGATCATCCTTTCTTCTAGTATTGTAGTTATGCACTTCGCTCTTATTTTTGAATTGGGATGGGTCATTAATGACAAATTTCATATATATGTATTGTGAATATATGTATTCCGAAGTTACTGTGAATATCCCAAGTTCCTTAAATAAAAGTCTGAAAAGTGATCTTGGGTGGACTCCAGCTATTATTCTGACTAAACACTTTTGTGCAATGAATACTTTTCCTCTTAATGACGAATTGCCCCAGAATATGACGCGATATGAAAGCAGTAAATGAAAATAGGCATAATAGGCTAATTTACTGATATGTTTACTACAAAAATTTGCTATAACCCTGATAGCATAAGTAGCTGAACCTAACCGTTTCAGCAGATCATCGATATATGTCTTCCAATTCAATTTCTCATCAATGCACACGCCCAGAAATTTTGAGCATCCTGCCTTAGCAACAGACATTAATGGTGTTATGCTATTTACTGTACAGAATTGTATAAACTGTGTGGGTGTGATTACTTGTATCATCAGCAAAAAGAACTAGCTTTCTATCTTCATGAGTATTAAAAACAATAAGGGACCCAAGACTGCATCCTTCCACTTAAGTATGAATTAAACCATTTGTGTACTGTCCCACTCGTACCGCAATAATTAATCTTATCTAGAAGAATTTCATGATTCATACAATCAGAAACCTTTGAGAGATCACAAAATATCCCAGCGGGTGATGTTCGTTTATTCAATGCATTTAATATTTGATCAGTGAAAGCATATATAGCATTTTATGTTGAAAAGCCTTTCTGAAAAAAAAAAGTTCAGATGGCTCTGAGCACTATGGGACTTAACATCGGAGGTCACCAGTCCCCTAGAACGTAGAACTACTTAAACCTAACCAATCTAAGGACATCACACACATCCATGCCCGAGGCAGGATTCGAACCTGCGACCATAGCGGTCGCGCGGTTCCAGACCGTAGTGCCTAGAACCGGTCGGCCACCCCGGCCGGCCGCCTTTCTGAAAACCAACTTGACGTTTTATTAGTCCTTCATTATTACAAATATGTGATGCTACTCTTGAATACATTACTTTTTCAAGACTTTTGGATAAAGCTGTCAGAAGTAAGATCGAGCGGTAGTTGTTAGCATCGGATCTATCCCCTTCTTTATGCAATGGTTTAACAATAGCGTATTTCAGTCTATCTGGAAAAAATGCTCTGTTTCAGTGAGATACTACGTATGTGGCCGAGAACCCTACTTATTTGTTGGGAACAAACTTTTAGTACTCTGTCGGAAATGCCGTCAATTCCATGTGAGCTTTTAGTTTTGAGTGAATTTATTATTTTTCTAATTTCAGTAGGAGATGTCAGATACCAGACTCATTTTCACAAGAAGGAAATAATGTAATTCAACCACGAAAGAAACACTGCTTCAACCGATTCTGGAATACTGCTTATCAGTCTGGGAGCCTTACCACGTTGGGTCAAAAGAAGAGAGAGATAAGAGCCAACGAAGAGCGGCGCGTTTCGTCATGGTATCTTGTAGTCGGCGCGACAGCATTTACGGAGATGGTCAACAGACTCTATTAGCAGAGGCTACAAGCGGGTCGTTGTGCATGACGGAGAAGTTTACTACAGAAATTCCGAGAGAGAAGGTATTAAGAAAGTTTGCCAACATATTACTTCCTCCCATATACACTCCTGGAAATTGAAATAAGAACACCGTGAATTCATTGTCCCAGGAAGGGGAAACTTTATTGACACATTCCTGGGGTCAGATACATCACATGATCACACTGACAGAACCACAGGCACATAGACAGAGGCAACAGAGCATGCACAATGTCGGCACTAGTACAGTGTATATCCACCTTTCGCAGCAATGCAGGCAACTATTCTCCCATGGAGACGATCGTAGAGATGCTGGCTGTTGTCCTGTGGAACGGCTTGCCATGCCATTTCAACCTGGCGCTTCAGTTGGACCAGCGTTCGTGCTGGACGTGCAGACCGCGTGAGACGACGCTTCATCCAGTCCCAAACATGCTCAATGGGGGACAGATCCGGAGATCTTGCTGGCCAGGGTAGTTGACTTACACCTTCTAGAGCACGTTGGGTGGCACGGGATACATGCGGACGTGCACTGTCCTGTTGGAACAGCAAGTTCTCTTGCCGGTCTAGGAATGGTAGAACGATGAGTTCGATGACGGTTTGGATGTACCGTGCACTATTCAGTGTCCCCTCGACGATCACCAGTGGTGTACGGCCAGTGTAGGAGATCGCTCCCCACACCATGATGCCGGGTGTTGGCCCTGTGTGCCTCGGTCGTATGCAGTCCTGATTGTGGCGCTCACCTGCACGGCGCCAAACACGCATACGACCATCATTGGCACCAAGGCAGAAGCGACTCTCATCGCTGAAGACGACACGTCTCCATTCGTCCCTCCATTCACGCCTGTCACGACACCACTGGAGGCGGGCTGCACGATGGTGGGGCGTGAGCGGAAGACGGCCTAACGGTGTGCGGGACCATAGCCCAGCTTCATGGAGACGGTTGCGAATGGTCCTCGCCGTTACCCCAGGAGCAACAGTGTCCCTAATTTGCTGGGAAGTGGCGGTGTGGTCCCCTACGGCACTGCGTAGGATCCTACGGTCTTGGCGTGCATCCGTGCGTCGCTGCGGTCCGGTCCCAGGTCGACGGGCACGTGCACCTTCCGCCGACCACTGGCGACAACATCGATGTACTGTGGAGACCTCACGCCCCACGTGTTGAGCAATTCGGCGGTACGTCCACCCGGCCTCCCGCATGCCCACTATACGCCCTCGCTCAAAGTCCGTCAACTGCACATACGGTTCACGTCCACGCTGTCGCGGCATGCTACCAGTGTTAAAGACTGCGATGGAGCTCCGTATGCCACGGCAAACTGGCTGACACTAACGGCGGCGGTGCACAAATGCTGCGCAGCTAGCGCCATTCGACGGCCAACAGCGCGGTTCCTGGTGTGTCCGCTGTGCCGTGCGTGTGATCATTGCTTGTACAGCCCTCTCGCAGTGTCCGGAGCAAGTATGGTGGGTCTGACACACCGGTATCAATGTGTTCTTTTTTCCATTTCCAGGAGTGTACATCTCGCGAAATGACAACATCGAGAAAATTCGAGACATTAGAGGAAATACAGACGCTTACTGACAATCATTTTTCCCACGTGCCGTTCGCGAATGGAACAGGGAAGCGGAATAAATTGGTTTTAGCAGAGGAATCTTCTGTCACACACCGTCAGGTGGCTTGCCAAGTACTGTTGTAGGTGTAGATGTAGAAACGCATTTAATGTGAAATACCCTGCATATATTGGGATACCGGGGAGTACCGACCCGTCAAGTTTCTATTAATGTTAGTAGGCAATAAATCGATATTTTGAAACACTTTATTCATATAATATGAATATATATGTCACTGAATACAATTATAATACTTTAAAAATTTCAGCAGTTAAAGAAAACGAGAAAAAATAAACAAATTGATTGCCGCTGTATACCACTTGAAAATGACCAGAAAGTCGAAATTGCAACAGCAGATAATGTAACAAATGTACAGTCAGTGGCGAATTTGAAATCATTTAAAAACTGATTTCTCACGGAATATGTTGAGGCACAAATGTGGCAGGCAGTACCAGGCGCTTCTTCAGCGTTGTTGTTGTTGTTGTTGTGGTCTTCAGTCCTGAGACTGGTTTGATGCAGCTCTCCATGCAACGTACGCAAAGACATATTCATAGGTGTCAGACGTCTCTAAAACGCTACCACAAGCTTCACGTCTACAGATTTTACACGATAAATACTGGGTCTAATCCTCCTTAAGGGGCTATATACGTTTTTCTCACTTGTCTGCTTTTACAACATTTTATTACAAATTTTATTGACAGCGACTGTTTTTCGCGCAGTATGTTGCTGGTTACCTTCTTAGGTTGTTGATTCTTCTTGTCCTCCAAGCGTTTCGGGCATGAGTTATAAGTCAGTATCCTACTCTTCCAAGGTTTGCAGCGTCGACTAGTCTCTCCCTTTCTGCTGATAATAGGAACAGGTAGGATTACCTCTACAGAACCGAAGTATAGACCCAGATCATTAGCAGTAGCTGTGCTACTAATATCATAATTTGAACAACGTGCCTGAGGAGATTTTTTTACTACAGGAAAATCAGCTGCTGATTTGATGTCAAGTAGTCTGTTTTTACTTCCAATTTTCTTGGTAGGAGAATTTTCAGATCGTTACTCATTGAATTCTGCGAATTCTGTGAAGTCTGGAAGGTAGGAGACGAGATGCTGGCAGAATTGAAGCTGTGAGGACGGGTCGTGAGTCGTACTCGGGTAGCTCAGTTTGTAGAGCACTTGCCCGCGAAACGCAGAGGTCCCGAGTTCGGGTCTCGGTCTGGCATACAGTTTTAATCTGTGAGTAAGTTTCACATCAGCGCACACTCGGCTGCAGAGCGAAAATCTCATTCTACAACAAATAGTCCCAGAACAGAGTACAGAGCTGCATCGCATCCACGTCACAACAGATGTTCATAGTGGCTTCCGTGGGATGCAACGCACGCTCTCACACGCCGAATCGCAGATTGCCGCACTCTTTCGCACGTTCCGGTGCAAAAACCATAGATAAAATGCTTCCCGTAGAAGTAAATCCACTGCCGATTAGTAATGGCTGTCTGAAGGAAACACACAATCGTACTTTGGCTCACTCCACGTTTGCGAGCCACTTTCCTGGAACTTGTACTGGGATACGATATGTAACACGGTCCTCCAGATCTGGTGTACTGGGATTCGCCTCAATACGATATGTAACACGGTCCTCCAGATCTGGTGTACTGGGATTCGCCTCAATACGATATGTAACACGGTCCTCCAGATCTGGTGTACTGGGATTCGCCTCAATACGATATGTAACACGGTCCTCCAGATCTGGTGTACTGGGATTCGCCTCAATACGATATGTAACACGGTCCTCCAGATCTGGTGTACTGGGATTCGCCTCAATACGATATGTAACACGGTCCTCCAGATCTGGTGTACTGGGATTCGCCTCAATACGATATGTAACACGGTCCTCCAGATCTGGTGTACTGGGATTCGCCTCAATACGATATGTAACACGGTCCTCCAGATCTGGTGTACTGGGATTCGCCTCAATACGATATGTAACACGGTCCTCCAGATCTGGTGTACTGGGATTCGCCTCAATACGATATGTAACACGGTCCTCCAGATCTGGTGTACTGGGATTCGCCTCAATACGATATGTAACACGGTCCTCCAGATCTGGTGTACTGGGATTCGCCTCAATACGATATGTAACACGGTCCTCCAGATCTGGTGTACTGGGATTCGCCTCAATACGATATGTAACACGGTCCTCCAGATCTGGTGTACTGGGATTCGCCTCAATACGATATGTAACACGGTCCTCCAGATCTGGTGTACTGGGATTCGCCTCAATACGATATGTAACACGGTCCTCCAGATCTGGTGTACTGGGATTCGCCTCAATACGATATGTAACACGGTCCTCCAGATCTGGTGTACTGGGATTCGCCTCAATACGATATGTAACACGGTCCTCCAGATCTGGTGTACTGGGATTCGCCTCAATACGATATGTAACACGGTCCTCCAGATCTGGTGTACTGGGATTCGCCTCAATACGATATGTAACACGGTCCTCCAGATCTGGTGTACTGGGATTCGCCTCAATACGATATGTAACACGGTCCTCCAGATCTGGTGTACTGGGATTCGCCTCAATACGATATGTAACACGGTCCTCCAGATCTGGTGTACTGGGATTCGCCTCAATACGATATGTAACACGGTCCTCCAGATCTGGTGTACTGGGATTCGCCTCAATACGATATGTAACACGGTCCTCCAGATCTGGTGTACTGGGATTCGCCTCAATACGATATGTAACACGGTCCTCCAGATCTGGTGTACTGGGATTCGCCTCAATACGATATGTAACACGGTCCTCCAGATCTGGTGTACTGGGATTCGCCTCAATACGATATGTAACACGGTCCTCCAGATCTGGTGTACTGGGATTCGCCTCAATACGATATGTAACACGGTCCTCCAGATCTGGTGTACTGGGATTCGCCTCAATACGATATGTAACACGGTCCTCCAGATCTGGTGTACTGGGATTCGCCTCAATACGATATGTAACACGGTCCTCCAGATCTGGTGTACTGGGATTCGCCTCAATACGATATGTAACACGGTCCTCCAGATCTGGTGTACTGGGATTCGCCTCAATACGATATGTAACACGGTCCTCCAGATCTGGTGTACTGGGATTCGCCTCAATACGATATGTAACACGGTCCTCCAGATCTGGTGTACTGGGATTCGCCTCAATACGATATGTAACACGGTCCTCCAGATCTGGTGTACTGGGATTCGCCTCAATACGATATGTAACACGGTCCTCCAGATCTGGTGTACTGGGATTCGCCTCAATACGATATGTAACACGGTCCTCCAGATCTGGTGTACTGGGATTCGCCTCAATACGATATGTAACACGGTCCTCCAGATCTGGTGTACTGGGATTCGCCTCAATACGATATGTACTACGGTCCTCCAGATCTGGTGTACTGGGATTCGCCTCAATACGATATGTAACACGGTCCTCCAGATGTGGTGTACTGGGATTCGCCTCAATACGATATGTAACACGGTCCTCCAGATGTGGTGTACTGGGATTCGCCTCAATACGATATGTAACACGGTCCTCCAGATCTGGTGTACTGGGATTCGCCTCAATACGATATGTAACACGGTCCTCCAGATCTGGTGTACTGGGATTCGCCTCAATACGATATGTACTACGGTCCTCCAGATCTGGTGTACTGGGATTCGCCTCAATACGATATGTAACACGGTCCTCCAGATGTGGTGTACTGGGATTCGCCTCAATACGATATGTAACACGGTCCTCCAGATCTGGTGTACTGGGATTCGCCTCAATACGATATGTAACACGGTCCTCCAGATCTGGTGTACTGGGATTCGCCTCAATACGATATGTAACACGGTCCTCCAGATCTGGTGTACTGGGATTCGCCTCAATACGATATGTAACACGGTCCTCCAGATCTGGTGTACTGGGATTCGCCTCAATACGATATGTAACACGGTCCTCCAGATCTGGTGTACTGGGATTCGCCTCAATACGATATGTACTACGGTCCTCCAGATCTGGTGTACTGGGATTCGCCTCAATACGATATGTAACACGGTCCTCCAGATGTGGTGTACTGGGATTCGCCTCAATACGATATGTAACACGGTCCTCCAGATCTGGTGTACTGGGATTCGCCTCAATACGATATGTAACACGGTCCTCCAGATCTGGTGTACTGGGATTCGCCTCAATACGATATGTAACACGGTCCTCCAGACCTGGTGTACTGGGATTCTCCTCAATACGATATGTAACACGGTCCTCCAGATCTGGTGTACTGGGATTCGCCTCAATACGATATGTAACACGGTCCTCCAGATCTGGTGTACTGGGATTCGCCTCAATACGATATGTAACACGGTCCTCCAGATCTGGTGTACGGGGATTCGCCTCAATACGATATGTAACATGGTCCTCCAGATCTGGTGTACTGGGATTCGCCTCAATACGATATGTAACACGGTCCTCCAGATCTGGTGTACGCACAGTCCGCGCCTCCCTGTCAGTCCCATGATCACACAAACACCCAAAAAGGCTCTGTAATGTCGTGTGACGTGGCTGGTGTCTGTGTATAGTATAGCCTTGATACCCCTCGACCGTATCCGTCTACTTGGCAGTACACAAACACCATCTCGGCTTGTTCTAGACATGAATACCGTCCCATTCTGCTGCTTACGGTACGATGCGTCATCACACAGCCTGCAACACACACGAAGCACACGGCACTTGGCCAAAGCAACTGTCATTCGTCAGCGCCACATACAGTAGGAACGATGCATTTCCGGACAGTGTTTCACAGGACTTTTTTCCTCCAATTCTAGTCAGCAATTGTAAGGGGTCCATAGGCCCTTACTACACTCCTGGAAATGGAAAAAAGAACACATTGACACCGGTGTGTCAGACCCACCATACTTGCTCCGGACACTGCGAGAGGGCTGTACAAGCAATGATCACACGCACGGCACAGCGGACACACCAGGAACCGCGGTGGTGGAAGTCGAATGGCGCTAGCTGCGCAGCATTTGTGCACCGCCGCCGTCAGTGTCAGCCAGTTTGCCGTGGCATACGGAGCTCCATCGCAGTCTTTAACAGTGGTAGCATGCCGCGACAGCGTGGACGTGAACCGTATGTGCAGTTGACGGACTTTGAGCGAGGGCGTATAGTGGGCATGCGGGAGGCCGGGTGGACGTACCGCCGAATTGCTCAACACGTGGGGCGTGAGGTCTCCACAGTACATCGATGTTGTCGCTAGTGGTCGGCGGAAGGTGCACGTGCCCGTCGACCTGGGACCGGACCGCAGCGACGCACGGATGCACGCCAAGACCGTAGGGTCCTACGCAGTGCCGTAGGGGACCGCACCGCCACTTCCCAGCAAATTAGGGACACTGTTGCTCCTGGGGTATCGGCAAGGACCATTCGCAACCGTCTCCATGAAGCTGGGCTACGGTCCCGCACACCGTTAGGACGTCTTCCGCTCACGCCCCAACATCGTGCAGCCCGCCTCCAGTGGTGTCGCGACAGGCGTGAATGGAGGGACGAATGGAGACGTGTCGTCTTCAGCGATGAGAGTCGCTTCTGCCTTGGTGCCAATGATGGTCGTATGCGTGTTTGGCGCCGTGCAGGTGAGCGCCACAATCAGGACTGCATACGACCGAGGCACACAGGGCCAACACCCGGCATCATGGTGTGGGGAGCGATCTCCTACACTGGCCGTACACCACTGGTGATCGTCGAGGGGACACTGAATAGTGCACGGTACATCCAAACCGTCATCGAACCCATCGTTCTACCATTCCTAGACCGGCAAGGGAACTTGCTGTTCCAACAGGACAATGCACGTCCGCATGTATCCCGTGCCACCCAACGTGCTCTAGAAGGTGTAAGTCAACTGCGCTGGCCAGCAAGATCTCCGGATCTGTCCCCCATTGAGCATGTTTGGGACTGGATGAAGCGTCGTCTCACGCGGTCTGCACGTCCAGCACGAACGCTGGTCCAGCTGAGGCGCCAGGTGGAAATGGCATGGCAAGCCGTTCCACAGGACTACATCCAGCATCTCTACGATCGTCTCCATGGGAGAATAGCAGCCTGCATTGCTGCGAAAGGTGGATATACACTGTACTAGTGCCGACATTGTGCATGCTCTGTTGCCTGTGTCTATGTGCCTGTGGTTCTGTCAGTGTGATCATGTGATGTATCTGACCCCAGGAATGTGTCAATAAAGTTTCCCCTTCCTGGGACAATGAATTCACGGTGTTCTTATTTCAATTTCCAGGAGTGTATAAGTTTGCACTTGGCACAGGTCGATAGGACGAACAATCGATTGTGACGTGTTGCGAGAGCGAGTATAGAGATGCGCCAGTGTGGTTGGCGGGTATATGTGTGTGAAGGCTATTGTTGAAATAAGGTCTTTAACGGAGAAGGGTGTCGCCATCGCCGTGGTTAGACCCCTATGTAATAGATTAATACCGGGAAAGTGATGAAGTATCATTACGAAAGTGATCAGTGACGTTACTAGTACCGATATTTGGTTTCGCGTCTACCGCGCCGGCCTGACCTTGGACTGCAGTGTTGGATGCAGTGATGGATTAGCGTGTGACGATAATGGAAAATGAAGAAGCCTGTGCTGAGATTAGCTGTAATTAGATATGTATGAGGAAGGCAGTGGCTGTTTCCTTTTTGTGTTTTGAGAAGAATATAAGTTCGTAATTAGTAAAACTGTGTTGGTGTTCCTTTACCAGACATTCAGTATTATAGTATTAAACAGGACGAACTGGAAAGTAACAACTTCCGTAGCAGTCAATTTCGATTGCCAGCCCCATTAGGTTCACGGTCATGTTAATAATAAATATTGGGCTGCTATTCGACCAGATCAGGTCGGGATAATAAAATCGGAGGTGTTACACAATCCATCCCTGCAAATCGTCTGCTTGATTACTGTTCACCCTATACAAATACATATATATGGAGAGAGAGAGAGAGAGAGAGAGAGAGAGAGAGAGAGAGAGGAGACGAGAGGGAGGGGGGCTGGGTGAGGGTGAGTCACCTGCGCCTACCGACGCCGTTTTATGTAACTCGCAGTGTTATATCTGGCTCTCAAAAACCAAACGCGAGATTTCCCTATTCTCTCCCTCCTTACAAGGCTTGGAACTTGAGTAGTGGCAACTATTTATTCACAACCGATACAAAAGAGTTACATGTTTGCACCTGTTACCGTCCTTTGAAGTAGTCACCAGAGTTGTGTAGAACCCGTTGCTAGCGATTTGGAAGGCGTAGTATACCGTCAGCAGAGCCTATTCGAATAGAGCGATCTACTGCCTGTCGAATCTCTGGAACAGTTCTGAAGCGAGGGCCACGAAGTGGTTACTTCATCTTCGGAATCAAATCAAAAAGTCACAAGGACTTAAGTCCGGGGACAATGGTAGTTGGTACAGTAGTTCCTAGTCCCATCGACCGAACAGAGCAGCCACAGATTGCGCTGTATGCGCCCGCGCATTGTCTAGAGATGGGGGATCCGCTCTTGAACTAATTCATAGAGTTGAATCTTTCAAAGGAGTGAACAATCAGTGATTCAGAAAAAAAGAATGGTAGCTCCAAACGTTTCCCACGGCAGAGAGAGAGAGAAAGAGAGAGAGAGAGAGAGAGAGAGAGAGAGAGACAGAGCATATCAGCAGCGCCTCTGCTGGTCAGAGCACAGTGCACGCCACACAACACAGCCAGCGCCGGCCTCTGCCCTGCTTCTACCTTGGCTGCCTGCGTTGTGCAGTGCCCCATTGGATTTTGTGTTTCACATATGCCGTGCCGTCTCTGTGCGTCTCTTGGCGCAGCTTAACTTCGCATCACACTCTGTCGGCGATCGTTTCAGTCGCACGTCCTGCCCTCTGGGCAGTTGATGCGAGCAACAGGACAGAGAGCCACCTAGCAGATAATATAGGAACTACTTGCAACAACCTGCTCGCAAGGGAATGGACGATTTGTCTCGGAGCGGGTGAGTTCACCGCTCCCCCCACCCTCGGAACTCGCCCGCTCAACGCTCACCCCACCGTCTCGACTCTAGCCAGAGCGTTGAGCAAAGCGACTCAGGTGTCACTCTGGTCTCTGCGGTCTCAGCTCACGCAGTAATACAGCTCGCGGCTCGACCTGCTCGACTAAGCGCCTCTGCATCGGAGTTCATCCCTACTGGATATTGTTCTTCGTAGTAATACCGCTATGTATATTACATTATTATGTTATGTATACATCAATTGTTTTTATTTAATTTTTATTTGTTTAAACTGATTAGATTAGGTTCCTGATGACTCCTCTTACTATAGGATTTTTATTATGGACACTCGAATTTACGCTTTAATTACGAGCGAACCGATAAACGTATCGCAAAATGTGATACACCAATATTTTCCTTGTTTTATTCTGCGTAAGGCTATATGCAGAACTTTCGTTTTACAGTCAAATTTATATATTTCTTTCTTATTCTGGTACGGATTTTGCGATTTTAGGCATCTTCGGAAGGAAATGTTCACTTTAAAAATATATGGCTTGCGATGTATTTGTATGAGGTTAATGAAATTTTAATACATTATAGCCAAATATATTGTTAATGTAAATCTCAAGTTACAACATTTTCCGATCACCCAAAAAACCACGATAGTGCAAAATAAATCAATAATCAAAAACTTTGTCATATCGTGGAAATTTCTATAAACAATACAAATTTCTTACTCATTATCCGTGTTACTTCAAAATAGGATCAAATAAGATCAAAATACAGGTATAGTACTGGAATAAACCAAGTTTAAAGGGCAATGTGCCTTCCATTTATTTTCTATTGTAAATGAGTGGTGAGTCATGAAAAAGAGCTAATTCATTTCAGGGAGTGAACAGTTCTGATCCAATCTCTGAAAAGAACAGTTTTGCCCATCTCTAGCATTGTCGTGCAAAATGATGGCTGGGTTGCGCAGAAAGTGTCGCCGCTTCTTTAGCAAAGCTGGTTGCAGTCGATGCTTCAAAAACGAACAGAAATACGACGTAAGTCCTTGTGACTTTGATTTGATTCCGAAGATGAAGTAACTCTTCGTGGCATTCGCTTCAGGACTGCTCCAGAGATTCGACAGGCAGCAGACCGCTCCATTCGCACCATCAGCAGAACAGGCTCTGCTAACGGTATACTACGCCTTCCACATCGCTGGCAACGGTTTCTACACGACGCTGGTGACTACTTTGGAGGACAGTAACAAGTGCAAACATGTAAATCTTTTATATCGGTTGTGAATAAATAGTTGCCACTATTTAAATTCCAACCTTCGTAAATGGAATTTATTAGTTCTACAGAAAAATTGAGCAGAGCCTTGTTATAGTAAATTTAAAGTAGTTAAATTTTGTTCTGGGATACGTTTCCGTTGGAGGCCACGGTTTCCGAATCATTCGAAGGAAACGTACAAAACTGACCTTCAAACTCACCTCCATCTCAGTACACGTCCCTCACCAGTCAGCATTTCTAGAACTTTGTTCGTGGAACTCGTTGCTACCACTGTACAAAAATTTCCGACCGCAGGAACTATTCCCGACATTCGATCTTTCTTGGTCTCTTTAGACTGGGCTATTTCGCCATCAGCATAGTCGGGCATTTCGATAACATTATTAATTTAAACGTGACTGTGAGGGAATTGAAGGAAAACATCTTTTGTAAACGTTGCGCTACAACTAATTACGGTGAAAATTCGAGCCAAATTTAACCCTTACAATCACAGTTTCATAGTCAGAATGCGTGAGGAATACAACGATTTAATTGTTTATTTTATGCTCTTAAAATTCACAAAACTGTTAGGTAAAATTTACACAAACGTCAATTTTACAATTTGTAAGTGCTCCACTAAGACGATGGCGTAATAAGGCCAGTCAATGAGGTTAAAGAAAGATCGAATGTGGGAAATAATTCGTACATTGCAAATTTGTGTGCAGCTGTAGGAGGGAGTGGAATGAACAACATAATACAAATCCTGACCTGAAGGAGCTGATTGTGAGAGCGGGAGTGCGTTGCAAGGTTATTTTTGTAAGTTTTTCATGAATAACTCGAAAACTTATGGCCTCTAGCGAAAACGTATCCAGTCCAAAATTTAACTACATTAAATTTTTTACAAAAATGTCGCGTTCATTTGTTCTGTAGGACTGATAGTTTACGCGTAGCAAGCGAGACAATAAGAACAATTCGCAAGTTGTTTTTGAGGACCAGGTATAACATTGCAGGTTGCATAAAACAACGTCGGTAGGGCGACCTGAATCACCCTTTAGGAATACATTTTCGTCCTTTTAAATGTCCCTTATTTAATTTTGTGACTTTACGTGTATAAACTTTTTAATTAGAAATTGTTATATAAATTAGTAATGCTATTTGAGTTTTAATGTTATTTTTATTGCACAAATGTATGTTATATGTATATTTCTGGAAGCTTCGGCTCGGTAGGGAATATTTTAGCTGTGTAACGAAAATTGTGTGCGAGGAGATGACAGTCGAGAAGCGAATTAGTCTAACAGCGGGAATCCAATGTGTTAAGATGAGAATATGGGAGCTAGGAGTGAAATATTTTTAGATGAAATTAGAATTTATTAATTAGTTTGGCGAAAGTAGGACAGTTTTAGCAGTGGTGGAAAGAGAAGAAGTTTGGAAGACACCACAGACAGTGTCTGGAAGTCGAGAACGCTGTAATTAAATATAGGTATCCCGGAAGATAATTGCTGCTCAATTGTTGCTATAAATTACTATTACTTTAAAAAGAACATTTACATTTCGAAGAACGATGCAGTAGAGAGAATCGCAAGTATTGAATTTATCGGAGAAGACGGACGAAATTACAATCAAAGAGATTTATTTCATGACCATCGCAGAAGACGCCAGAGAGGAGAAGATACGGAAAGGGCATCAAGCATTCCAGATCCGGCGGCAGTAACATTAAGAAGCGCAATTAAACTGTGATTTATTCCAGCAACAAGCCGATCTGTTTTCTGTGAGATTTAAGACCAAAAAGAAACCGTGAATTTCACTGCTGTACAGACGGATTACGAGTGGAAACCGACTGACATTGTTCTGTGCATTTCACTGTGAACCCGTTACAAAAGTTAGTTTTAACAGTGTGAGGACCTACGCTCCCGACTATCTGGTTTCAGGTGAATCAATAAACGGGCGATCTGCCAGTTAGATTCGGTTTTGCAGATGCCATGTAAATGTAAAATCTGTGTTTGCAAAATTTACTGATGCAATGTGTCCCATCCCGCACTATACTTGGAAACAGTTAAAAATTTTATTTGCAGCGTATTTTTCGATTAAGCGCCACGTTGAACTAGCTGCGAAGTTTTATTTGAGTTTTGGTAATTAATTTTGTAATTAACGAGATCGCCCTCGCCACTTTTCAGTATCAACAGGACACCGGCTCCAGATGACGTTCTACATGGCAGCGGCGACGCCACATTAGCCATGTGAACTTATCAGTGACTTCCAACTCACCTCAGTGTTTGTTTATGTAGCATATAAAACACAAAAATTGTGCGAAAGTAAACAGATGTGGACAAATTAATGAATGATGACAGAATTTCCTTTGTGGTGTTACTCCGAATATCAACTACAGTAACAGTACTAACATCCTCTTTCGCAGCTACCATTAATGATCTTATACTGTTATTGGAACTGTGTGGGTGTATAATTATGTGAACAATTAATGTTCCAAACTTCATAGAAATTCTTCTACATCTACATCTACATACATACTCCGCAGTCCACCACACAGGGCGTGGCGGAGGGTTTCTCGTACCACAACTAGCATCTTCTCTCTCTGTTCCACTCCCAAACAGAACGAGGGAAAAATGACTGCCTATATGCCTCTGTACGAGCCCTAATCTCTCTTACCTTTGTGGTCTTTCCGCGAAATATAAGTTGGCGGCAGTAAAATTGTACTGCAGTCAGCCTCAAATGCTGGTTCTCTAAATCTCCTCAGTAGCGATTCACGAAAAGAACGCCTCCTTTCCTCCAGAGACAACGACCCGAGTTCCTGAAGCATTTCCGTAACACTCGCGTGATGATCAAACCTACCAGTAACAAATCTAGCAGCCCACGTCTGAATTGCTTCTACACTCCTGGAAATGGAAAAAAGAACACATTGACACCGGTGTGTCAGACCCACCATACTTTCTCCGGACACTGCGAGAGGGCTGTACAAGCAATGATCACACGCACGGCACAGCGGACACACCAGGAACCGCGGTGTTGGCCATCGAATGGCGCTAGCTGCGCAGCATTTGTGCACCGCCGCCGTCAGTGTCAGCCAGTTTGCCGTGGCATACGGAGCTCCATCGCAGTCTTTAACACTGGTAGCATGCCGCGACAGCGTGGACGTGAACCGTATGTGCAGTTGACGGACTTTGAGCGAGGGCGTATAGTGGGCATGCGGGAGGCCGGGTGGACGTACCGCCGAATTGCTCAACACGTGGGGCGTGAGGTCTCCACAGTACATCGATGTTGTCGCCAGTGGTCGGCGGAAGGTGCACGTGCCCGTCGACCTGGGACCGGACCGCAGCGACGCACGGATGCACGCCAAGACCGTAGGATCCTACGCAGTGCCGTAGGGGACCGCACCGCCACTTCCCAGCAAATTAGGGACACTGTTGCTCCTGGAGTATCGGCGAGGACCATTCGCAACCGTCTCCATGAAGCTGGGCTACGGTCCCGCACACCGTTAGGCCGTCTTCCGCTCACGCCCCAACATCGTGCAGCCCGCCTCCAGTGGTGTCGCGACAGGCGTGAATGGAGGGACGAATGGAGACGTGTCGTCTTCAGCGATGAGAGTCGCTTCTGCCTTGGTGCCAATGATGGTCGTATGCGTGTTTGGCGCCGTGCAGGTCAGTGCCACAATCAGGACTGCATACGACCGAGGCACACAGGGCCAACACCCGGCATCATGGTGTGGGGAGCGATCTCCTACACTGGCCGTACACCACTGGTGATCGTCGAGGGGACACTGAATAGTGCACGGTACATCCAAACCGTCATCGAACCCATCGTTCTACCATTCCTAGACCGGCAAGGGAACTTGCTGTTCCAACAGGACAATGCACGTCCGCATGTATCCCGTGCCACCCAACGTGCTCTAGAAGGTGTAAGTCAACTGCGCTGGCCAGCAAGATCTCCGGATCTGTCCCCCATTGAGCATGTTTGGGACTGGATGAAGCGTCGTCTCACGCGGTCTGCACGTCCAGCACGAACGCTGGTCCAACTGAGGCGCCAGGTGGAAATGGCATGGCAAGCCGTTCCACAGGACTACATCCAGCATCTCTACGATCGTCTCCATGGGAGAATAGCAGCCTGCATTGCTGCGAAAGGTGGATATACACTGTACTAGTGCCGACATTGTGCCTGCTCTGTTGCCTGTGTCTATGTGCCTGTGGTTCTGTCAGTGTGATCATGTGATGCATCTGACCCCAGGAATGTGTCAATAAAGTTTCCCCTTCCTGGGACAATGAATTCACGGTGTTCTTATTTCAGTTTCCAGGAGTGTATGTCGTCCCTCAATCCGACCTGATAGGGATCCCAAACGCTCGAGCAGTACTCAAGAATAGGTCGTATTAGTGTTTTATAAGCGGTCTCCTTTACAGTTAAACCACATCTTCCCAAAATTCTACCAATGAATCGAAGACGACTGCATGCCTTACGGGTCCAGCACTCTTGAAAGGAACGATATCGTGGAGACATGGCTTACCCACACACTGGATGATTGTTTCAGACTGAATTATCACCATGCATCGTAGTTTGCAGTGATTTGAAACTTTCTGACACATAACAGCTGTGTACTCAAGTGGATTTCGAACCTGGGACTTCTGCTTTCACGGGCATGTGCCCTGCCGACTGAGCTACGCAAGGATGGCGCACGACACGCCCGTACTGCACTTGATCGCGAAACGTCCCGGTTCGAGTCCTAGCCCAGCACACACTTTTAATCCTGGAGAAAGGTTAAAAACAGCACACACACGGCTTCAGTGTGAAAATTCGTTGTGGCAGCGATGCCCCCGGCTCTGGCAAACCCATGTTTCCGCAGTTTCCTTTCGTTCAGCTACGCACCGACCGCTCACCGGCGGTAAACATACCGGGTCGGGGAATGGGTTGTTGCTGTCAGCTGTTGAGTACGCTCTCAGGCAGTGCAATGGAACAACAAGAGTGAAAAACCACTTTGAAAATATCGTCCCCCTTCGAGTGTCAAAGGCCTAAAGTCACTGAGATCACTGGCTGGTTATAAGACAGAATAGGGTTACGAAGTGGCAACGCATCGGGTTTTCACTACGCTTTCTTAACGAACGCGGTTTATGTCAAATTAAAGGATGAGGAAACATGTTTCTGAATCGTACAAGCAAAGTTCGACGGTGAAGATATTAGGTCATCCATTGAGGAAGTAATAGAGGGGAATGCTTCCTACTCAGAATTAGGTTTGAGATTCGTCCATGGGTATAATCTGCCTTTAGAAGTGGAATACACAAAAATTGGCAAGCACTTTCAAAAAATGGTTCAAATGGCTCTGAGCACTATGAGACTCAACTGCTGTGGTCATAAGTCCCCTAGAACTTAGAACTACTTAAACCTAACTAACCTAAGGACATCACACACATCCATGCCCGAGGCAGGATTTGAACCTGCGACCGTAGCGGTCGTGCGGTTCCAGACTGTAGCGCCTTTAACCGCTCGGCCACTCCCGCCGGCTCAAGCACTTTCACTATACGGTACTGTGTCATAAGTTCAGTCTGACAACAGACGTTTCAAAGCTGGCAATAGGGTGAACGCGGTCAAAATAGAAATCAAACACCACATACTCTCTTATACACTACGCGATCAAATGTATCCGGACATCCACAAAAACACACGTTTTCCATATTATGTACCTTGTGCTGCCACCTGCTGCCAAGTACTCCATATCAGCGACATCAGTACTCATTAGACATCGCGAGAGAGCAGAATGGGGCGCTCCACGGAAATCACGGACTTCGAACGTGTGTAATAGGCTGACATCTATCCAGACCATCACACAGGAGTTCCAGACTGCATCAGGATCCACCGCAAGTACTATGACAGTTAGGCGGGGGGAGAGAAAACTTGAATTTCATGGTCGAGCGGCTGCTCATAAGCCACAAATGCCAAACGACGCCTCGCTTGGTGTAAGGTGTGTAAACATTGGACGATTGAACAGTGGAGAAACGTTGTGTGGAGTGACGAATCACAATGCACAATGTGGCGATCCATTGGCAGGGTGTGGGTATGGCAAATGCCCGGCGAACGTCGTCTGCCGGCGTATGTAGCGCCAACAGTAAAATTCGGAGGCGGTGGTGTTACGGTGTGGTCGTGGTTCTGATGGAGGTGGCTTGCACCCCTTTCTGTTTTGCGTTTCACTTTCACTTCACAGGCGTACACTGATGGTTTAAGGACCTTCTTGCTTCTCACTGTTGAAGAGCAATTCGGGGATGGTGATTGCATCTTTCAACACGATCGAGCCCCTGTTCGTAGTGCACGGCCTATGGTGCAGTGATTACACGACTGTAACATCCCTATAATGGACTGGCCTGCACAGAGTCCTGACCTGAATCCTTTAGGAGACCTCTGGGATGTTTTGGAACGCCGACTTCGTGCCAGGCCTGACCGACCGACAGCGATACCTCTCCTCAGTGCAGCACACTGTGAAGAAAAAAATGGTTCAAATCCCTCTGAGCACTATGGAACTTAACTTCTGAGGTCATTAGTCCCCTAGAACTTAGAACTACTTAAACCTAACTAACCTAAGGACATCACACACATCAGTGCCCGATGCAGGATTCGAACCTGCGACAGCAGCGCACTGTGAAGTATGGGCTGTCATTCCCGAAGAAACCTTCCAACCGTATGCCTGCGAGAGTGGAAGCTGTCATCAAAGCTAAGGATGGGGCAACACCATATTGAATTCCAGCATTACCGATGGAGGGTTCCACGAACTTTTAAGTCATTTTCAGCCAGGTGTACGGATACTTTTGATCATATACTGCATGTGGATACAGGGCTTAAGGGCTTAAACAGTCTGTGAGAGGCAGCGGAGCACATGCCCAACTTGTGGTTCCGCGGACGTTTTAAGCCGACATTGGCACTTTAATAGGAAAACTTAGGGAACGCATAAAGCGGAATCTATAAGGAACCGAAAAATAGTGAAACCCTTCGACCGTATACACAAAAGACCACTGCAGGTCTTCAAGGGCAAACAATTCACTGCCGTCCAAGCGAAGATACTGTTCCACCAGAACATAACAGAATGGGCTATTGCGAAAGAGGGAGAACACATGTGTAAAACTGCTAGCGGGAAACCGTGACAACTCGAAGACATATCTCCAGGTTTAGGAGGATATTGTCAAACTTAATATCCAGTCAATGGTAGAACAAAAGGAACCCGAAAACGTTTCAAACCAAGACCCGCCATCTAAACTCCAAAGTAAGGTGTCTTCAGGTGAAAAATCCGTATTTCACAACGAGTGGAGACATTAGTTGAATCCAACATTGCAGCAGACACAGCGTTACCCGAAGAAACGTCGAAGATGGTTCACACAAAGAAAAGCACAGGTTCTCAGTTTTTGGGTACACATGAGGTTTCACACCAGGTACACAGCGAAGAAACATGTTAAAGTAGGATGACTGTAAGAAAACAATCAACGGAAGAAATACTAGAGCTAGAACAGAAAATAATGCGCTGTAGGAAACTACTGAGAAAGACTAATGCGGGAGATAAAAAAGTGGGGGATTCAAGGCAAGACGAACTAAGAGCCAGGAAGGGGAGCCTAACAAACGCTCTGCAACCCTTCCGATGAGGCAGTGGGAACTGCTGACCTTCAGCTGCTGCCTCGCAGTTTTCGTGGTCCGGAGATTTGAGACATTAGTTGGTCAAGTAACACAAGTATATTACACACCAGAATTAAAAATACTCCTATGGTAGCACAAAATTGGCGAATATGTACTGGACCGAGTTAGGGATGTAAAAGAAGGGGAATAACTTTTCCATTAATCTGACGGCTTCAGAGACATTTAAATCAAAAGTTATTGATATGTTCTCGCTTTTTTGCTTATTAGTAGTAGTACGCATGTCTTCTAATATAACGCATCGTGCCAAGTAAAGTAACATGATATACGATGTCATGTCGCATAACATGACACATGCCCTCATGTCGTCCAACCCACATTTGTCATGTCGTGCAATAAGACACGTGTCATTAAAGTTTAGGATGCCTGCATCCCTACTCTAAATCGCAAGACGCAGGTGTGCCAACACTTCGCAGCTAACAGAGCTCACTGCTCTGAGGAAGTAGGGTTAACTCGTAAAAAAGTGCGAAGATGGCAGTATGATTTGATATAAATGTCTTTGAAACTACCAGATAAGTCGAAAGCTTTTTTCTTCTTTTACATCCCTAACTCTGCCCAGGACATATCAGCGTTTTTAGTGGTACGATTGGTGCATTTTTCATTCTGGTTCCTAACTTTTTCTTCACCATAATTTGACATTAAATCGACGTAGCTTGGAAACCGATGTAAATTTTTGACGACTGACCCAATATAGGTTTTTTTACTGTCATTAGACCCGTGTTTCTTAAAACTTGACAAGGGATAAAGCTTTCACAAAACAACAGGATCACCATTAATTACATGTGTTTGTCCACCTTCATAAAAAAATTGAACGGATTCGCACAATCTTGAAACATAGGAGCGGCGCTCGTAAAAAAACTCACGAAAGACTTATGTTTTGCACGTAAAATCCTAATGAAGCTGGATTTATGAAAGCGAGTTTTCAATTTTATCGTAATAACCCACTTTTATTTGATTCACTTCATCCCACATCCGCGCATTCAGTTCACGTAAGAACTAATTTAGAACTAATTTTTCTCCACTTTACCCGCAGTACCTAAACAACAGATAAAGATTATTCGATACAAATTCTCATTCTGGCTTTATACATGTGCCTATTTTCGTGCAAAACAATAACCGGTTAGTACAAGTTTAAAGTATAGATGCGGTGCGCTTCAAAAACGCCCATAAAAGGTGTTATTCTATTTGTAGAAGCCACACGAAGCAAGATGTTTTTAAATGGTTCAAACTCAACTTAGACAAACGTTCGATACACCATCTGTCGGCATGCCTAACTGCAAAGAATTCTAAACATTATAACAGAACCATAGAACAGGTCGTGCCATATGATGTTCTTTCATATTTGCGTCATACTTTCCGTATATCGTTCCAAGTAAAAGTCTTCCTCTCCCTTATTTCAAGTTGCCCGCCGGCCCCCACTTCATTACACTTCGTTTTACTGCCCATCTGATACTTAAAGTTTGTGAGACGCTCCACAAACGTATCACTAGTCCTGTACTGTGATATTATAAGTTCCTTACCCATGTTATGGCTATTACCTATAGCAAAAAGACAGTGAAACAGACACCTCTGTCCAAAATGCAAACACAATGCATTCCACCACCTGTTAAGAGTATAAATACTTGAACCATCAGTTTCACCCCATTCCAGAGGTATTTAAGGGTGACTGTTTCTGCTTGTAAAATCGGAACGATGGTGACTGACTTTTTTCATGTAAAATTCGAACGGTGTACATAGAAACGGTACCATAAGCTGAACATTAATTTCAGCCCAATAAAAACTTTTGCAGAAGGAATTAATCGATTCACTCAATTTGCCTGGGTAACAGCTCCGGTTCGTCGGTCAAACGTTCCTTAATGTACTGTAACACAGTTGCAGTAAGACAGATGTTCCAAAGGGTATACAAATGGCCGCTGGTTCGGGCTAAACCAAAACTGTTTTACCTCATGTTCCCAGCTGAAACAGGAACAGAGCACAAGAGACACGCGTCCTATTCATAAATGTATGATTACAAGAAATATCGAGGATCACAAATTAGCAACACTCAACATCAGTAGCGTTCAGTCCACTCTCCAGTTAAAGGCTTTGCAAAAACACTTATGCACAGGAGACATTAAAGGCTTTGCAAAAACACTTATGCCCAGGAGACACAGACATCATGCTATTGCAAGAAGTAGCTACCACACACATAAACGAAAAATGTAGGTACGAAGCAGTAATTAACATAGAACAATCAGGACGAACACCCACCCTTTTAAAGAAGGAATCCCATTCGAAGCGACAGCCACGCTAACAGACCTAAGAGGAATAGCATTTCGTTTACGAGATTTGTTGTTAAGGCTCGCACCGCCAGGCACCAATAATAGAACATGGAGAGAACATTTTTCGGAGCAGAGGTTGCTCATCTGGTACCATTCTTAAGTGGCAAATTTTTTAGAAGGCGATTTTAATTACATTTACTCATGTTCAGAAGAAGCAGAAGTCATTGAACGACTAGAGACAGGACGTTCATATTCACAAGATGTGTACGTTAGTATGTTCTGCAGAAATGATCAGCATTTCAGTCACCTCGGTTCAGCTACGTGTCCTGTTGCCTAGTAGGCACACGGTCTGCCATGGACCCTGCTAAATTGTCCCATGCGTGATGCCATTGACACATACGAGGTGCAAATGGCGTCCTGTGGTATACCCATCGACGCTGCATTCACCTGGCTCCAAAGTTCGTCTGTGCTGGTTGACATTGGGTCACAGTGCTGCCACTCGCTGTTTCACCACATACCACACATTTTCGATTGGTGACAGGTCTGGTTATCTGGCGGGCCACGGCAAAAGGCTGACATCCTGCGGCACCTAGAACACACATGTTCGTGCAGCAACAAGTGGTCGTCCATTTTCTTGATGAAAAATGGTTTCTGGGGCGTTGTGCAGAAAGGGTATAGCTACGGTTCGCAAGATGTCATTCACGTAGGTCACACTAGTCACAACGCCGTGGACCCGCACCAACTGTGATTTGTGGTCGTACTGTAACCTCCCCCTCACTTATCGACCTTAATGACAGTGAAAAATTAAACCGCGTGTACCTAATGGAAATTTGGGAAAAGCAATCGTCACCGAAGTTAATTTGTCAGTAAAGAGGGAGGAAAGGGTTACATCTAAATGAAAGGAAAAATGCTAATGAAACTGGTGGAAATTAATTTTGAAAACGGGTAAAGTTAATAAAGAAAGTAAATGCGCGGCCGTTACGTTAACAATCAACTAGCGGTAATTAGATATTTGAGATTTGGGGGAAATTACGGTCGCCAGTCCTAAGGACAATTACTATAGTAACTGAAAAAGAAAGGTTATTACACATATAATTAGCACTAGAAGCGTGGCAACTGAAGGTTGACACATGTAGTGTGAAAACTGAAAGTTTGTCAGAAGTAATAAATTTCGCTACACTCTGACTTAATTTAGCAAAAGAATTAATAAAACAGGAAAATCGAAAGTTAATTTAGTGACTGAAGTTAATAGTGAGCTTTCTTTCTGAAGCACATCGTAATTCAGTAAAATACGGTTAGTCTTGGACTACCTCAACAATCATTTCAAAAGCTACTTGAATCTACGCAATGTAGAAATAAGAGATTTAACTTTGAATTAAATGATTCTGAACAATTAACAATAGTAAAATTTAGTACGTACCAAGCTGAGCTGCAGTCACAGGTAAGCTAAAATACGGTAACAAAACTCGCACTCTTAATTTGTGCTTGTGTAATCTGAATATTGTAGCCAGCTATGAATACCTTAACTGAACTTTGAAATTAAAGCAGTGAAATCGAATGATGCTGGCGTTTGAATTTCAACGACACTCGGGTTCATTCCGGAAAAGGAAGGGACCCTACTTGGTAATGCAATTGGGACAATGAGCAACAAATGTTCATGCTAAGTTGCTGTAATTATTGTTACGAAAATGGTACAGTTTGAAAAGCTGAGGTCTGCCATACAGTTCTAAAACTTTACGTGCTTCCAGTCTTCCTTGTCGGTTGATTGAAGGTTTGAAGCCGTCGATCGAGGAGGTGGCGACAGTCACTCATTGTCGGCCGTCGCTGTTGCAGAAGCTGGATGTTGGCGCGCCTTCTTCTCGACATGGTCACCAGACGAAACGGGCTCTCGATGTGCGCCAGCTAATGCTTCCCGTCCGCGACACCATGTCAGAAACTATCATCGCAAGTCGAGCGCAATTACATGCTGCCAAACCCCGAGAGCGCGGCAACTCGCGGGAGCGTCACACAACACACCTGCTCCACTGCACCACCCCAGCCAAACTCCCTCTCTGCCCGCGCTCCACGCGACAGAGTTAACACTCCCAAAGATCCTAAATACTCTGGTTCTCCACACGACCTATCGACGTATTCGTTCGATAGCAGTTTTCCCTAGGCAAGACCCAGCGTAAAAATACCAATAATATTTACGAAACAAACCAATTATACATCGACACAAATGCATAAGTATATATATACAAATAGTAAAACAATTACAATATGTAAAGACACAGAAATGTCATATATTCAGGTAACAAAAATAAGGAAAACAAATTTATAGTACAATAGATGGAAATAGGAGGATATGCATTTCCGGCGTTACAGTACCCGACAACACCCCGCAACACAAGGCCCTGTATGCGTTGTTCGAATGCAGTCACAGTGATGTCGCTCTCCCTGTCTGCGGGAAGGCAAAATGTGGCCATCGTTTTCAAACAAACAGTACCTGGATTCGTCCGAAAATACTACCTGATGCCATCCATTCCTGTCCGCAGTGACGTCGTTCCATACACCACTGCCGTCTAGCATGTTCCTGCACATTTGTCGAAGGTAGACGGAGAAGTAGACTACGCGCACGTAACCCATGACGCAATAAACGGTGACGGTATGCCCACCCCCTCCCCCTCCCCCGCGGTAGTGTACGATGTGTTCCACTGTTGCACCAGAGCCGAAGAGGACGTAAATCTGATTTGCAACGTCATTCGGATAAGGTGTCGATCTTCTCTATGACGATCTGGGTGGTGCGACCTCAACTATCTCGCCGTGTTCAACGGCATTCCGTGAACCATTCTCCACACACACACGTTGCACTTGTGAAACACTTCGTCCCACATGTGCAACAGTTTCCCGGATGTATGAATCACATTCTCTCGTGCCAATAATGCGCCCTTTTAGAAATTCACTGATTTGACGGTACAGTTCACCCATACGTCTGCGAGACATCCTGCATGTCTGCTCCAGTTACACTGGTCCACTACTTTCGGTTTATAGCGACAACGAGAACCACAAGCACATTTTACCGGTAGCTGGTGTTGCGCCGCGATATCGATGTTGATCATGAACCCGTGGGTCGACATGGTTCAAATGCTATCAGTTCCAGCCGAACATACTGATGTATGTGTCCTGTGAATATGAAAGTCTTATCTCTAGTCGTTCAGGGTGTTCTGTTTCTTCTGAACGTGAGGGTATGAAGGGAGGTATATAAGGCCAGAAATCTATCGACGCATCAAGCTTGGCTGGCAAGCGTTTGGGAAGAATTCAACAGTATTCAGATAAAAAATGCCAGTAAATCTGAAGAAAGCAGTATTTGATCAATGCATTCTTACTCTGATGAAGTATGGCTGCGAGACATAGACACTGAAGTCGTTTACTAAAGGGAAACTTAGGACGGCACAGAGAGCCATGGAAAGATCAATGCTGCACTATACAAGAAAGGATAGGAAAAGGGCAGATGACATCCGGTCTGTGACGAAGGTTAACGACATCTTAGAGACAGTAGGTTCCTTGAAATGGCAGTGGGCTGGCCACGTCGCAAGAAGAAAAGACAACAGATGGACGAAGCTTGTACTGGAGTGGAGTCCGAGAGAGCACCGGAGGTCTAGAGGAAGACCACCAGACAGATGGGACAAAGACATCAAGAAGGTCGCTGGTAACACCTGGCAGAGAACTGCCCAAGACCGTCCCATTTGGAGAAGACTGCTGAAAGCCTACCTGAATCCACGACTCGAAGAGGCCACATCATTTAATGATTGAATTGGCTGATGATGATAATGAGTGTAATATGTTAACAGGACCAAGTCCCCGATGTCAACTGGAGGTAAGATTTCAAAAATTTGATAAATGGATTGGACATCAAAGATACGCGGACAAGTTTCAACCCAACGACACAGTATTCACATTCGTAACACCTACACCGGACAGCTGACTGGATCGAATTAGCGTATCCAAAACGCTTCAGTGACAGTTTCAAAACTCGGAGTTATGGCCACTGTATTTTTCGGACCACTGTGCTTATCACGTTCGGTTTCAAGGTAGCGTGGAAAGAAATTATCACGGTAGGGATCTGTAGCAGCTGAACATCTCGCTGACGTTAGAGGCAGAGTTAAGCGCTAATTAATCAAAGGAATTTTTCTATAACCAGACAGGCACGTTACAGGAATCGACTATACTGGTGGTTACAGCACGTTAAACCTACATTTATGAAGATATAAGAAGAGCATCAGTGGATACTACTTCATGTACCTGGGGGAACTGTATGCCGATCATAACAGCTTGCAAAGAAATTCAAACTAAACTGGTCAAAGCTAAGCTTACCTCCCTGACATGGTAACCTCTGCATGGCAAAAGAGTAAGAGGGCGCAACACATACGAACTAACCAACAACCGCGCCGACCAAAAATGAATTCCTTTACTTAACCGACGACCAGTGGGTTTCCTGTGAGGCACAGCTGGATACAAAGACAAGACACTAACATATTTTTCGTTATTGTTTCCAGACACACCAAACACAGCAAAAGAGAAAGCGTTTTTCTTCAATGTATAAACCATAAGCTTGGTCCAGAAGGCAGAGAAACGCTTGCAGTCCCTTTCATAAAGGAAGAGATAAGCGTCACCTTTAAGACAGCAAATAAATAAATAAATAAATAAATGTGTTGTTCACAAATTTCGACGTGCTAGGCTGTGAGGGATTTGTGATCCTAATTTCTTAAAATCAAAGACCACGTTCTCTGGACGAGTATCGAGCCATAATGTTATTAAACTCGAACTACAAAATCTACTCATGTCGTCTAAATACCAGCTTGAAAACCTTGTGTAAGTAAAATACTGAGTCTCTATTACTCTAACCCAGCCTCAGGTCACAACATGGCAACTTTACGAGGTGCATTCAAGTTCTAAGGCCTCCGATTTTTTTCTAATTAACTACTAACCCGAAATCGATGAAACTGGCGTTACTTCTCGACGTAATCGCCCTGCAGACGTACACATTTTTCACAACGCTGACGCCATGATTCCATGGCAGCGGCGAAGGCTTCTTTAGGAGTGTGTTTTGACCACTGGGAAATAGCTGAGGCAATAGCAGCACGGCTGGTGAATGTGCGGCCACGGAGAGTGTCTTTCAATGTCGGAAAAAGCCAAAAGTCACTAGGAGCCAGGTCAGGTGAGTAGGGAGCATGAGGAATCACTTCAAAGTTGTTACCACGAAGAAACTGTTGCGTAAAGTTAGCTCGATGTGCGGGTGCGTTGTCTTGGTGAAATAGCACACGCGCAGCCCTTCCCGGACGTTTTTGTTGCCGTGCAAGGAAGGAATTCAAAACATTTTCGTAGGATGCACCTGTTACCGTAGTGCCCTTTGGAACGCAATGGGTACGGATTACGCCCTCGCTGTCCCAGAACATGGACACCATCATTTTTTCAGCACTGGCGTTTACCCGAAATTTTTTTGGTGGCGGTGAATCTGTGTGCTTCCATTGAGCTGACTGGCGCTTTGTTTCTGGATTGAAAAATGGCATCCACGTCTCATCCATTGTCACAACCGACGAAAAGAAAGTCCCATTCGTGCTGTCGTTGTGCGTCAACATTGCTTGGCAACATGCCACACGGGCAGCCGTGTGGTCGTCCGTCAGCATTCGTGGCACCCACCTGGATGACACTTTTCGCATTTTCAGGTCGTCATGCAGGATTGTGTGCACAGAACCCACAGAAATGCCAACTCTGGAGGCGATCTGTTCAACAGTCATTCGGCGATCCCCCAAAACAATTCTCTCCACTTTCTCGATCATGTCGTCAGACCGGCTTGTGCGAGCCCGAGGTTGTTTCGGTTTGTTGTCACACGATGTTCTGCCTTCATTAAACTGTCGCACCCACGAACGCACTTTCGACACATCCATAACTCCATCACCACATGTCTCCTTCAACTGTCGATGAATTTCAATTGGTTTCACACCACGCAAATTCAGAAAACGAATGATTAGACGCTGTTCAAGTAAGGAAAACGTCGCCATTTTAAGTATTTAAAACAGTTCTCATTCTCGCCGCTGGTGGTAAAATTTCTATCTGCCGTACGGTGCTGCCATCTCTGTGACGTATTGACAATGAACGCGGCCTCATTTTAAAACAATGAGCATGTTTCTATCTCTTTCCAGTCCGGAGAAAAAAAATCGGAGGCCTTAGAACTTGAATGCACCTCGTATTAGCCGAATACCGAGACATTATACACCTCTCCATTGTCTCCAAACCCACAGGGGCATGACTCTTTTCGACTATGACAAAGCTGAAGACAGAAGCTGCCATACATGTTTACCACTAACATGAGAAAGATGGCGTGCACATAACAGTTTATTCAAGTAATCTAAGGCCCTATGTCTAAAGTCACTTCGGAATAAACGGCCACCCCAAGGCTCCAGTTCCGGTTGCACGGTCCCCAACGACAGGGATGCAGTTATCTAGAATTCGTAAGCCCTATTGAAACGTCCCCTTAGAAAAATTATATATGACTGTGCTTAAACTGACACACAATATTTTTAGCGCAACGCAATCTGACTTTCAGAAATCCCTACAAAGGAGTGGCCCTGACTAACATTAACCTATACCTTTCACAAATCACTTACCTCACAAAAAGCTTCGTTACTCGAACTACTGCAATACAGCGAGCGCCACTACTGCCAGCTAAATAAAAGATTGAAACTACTGAAGGCACTAACTACAGATAGGCATAGTTAGCAAATGAAAAATTTTAATAGAGAACAAACAATGTATTTACTTTAATAGTCATCAAAAGTCATGATATATACAGCAGCTCATGACATCCACTTTTACAAATTTCAAAACTCCGCCATTTCTCTCCCCACATCCACCACTGCTGGCGGCTCACCTCCAACTGCGCAACGCTACGCGCTGTTCACATCCAGCTGCCGCTGCCCAACACTACAATGGCAGACAACAATGCAAACTAGCCACAGACTGCACACAGCACAGCCAGTGATTTTCATACAGAGCGCTGCGTGGCGGCGGCGTTACCAATATAAGAACCTAAACAGCCTACATATAAGAACCTAAACAGCCTACTTACACTATGTGTCGAGGTACCACTACTTAAAACACTACACCCACGTTTGCCGGGCTTACAGATTCTTCGTACCAAAACCTATTGAGAGGCGTACACAGGCAGAGTCAGTTTCGTCTTTGACAATGCAGCTGAAATACAGTCAGCCAGACAGATAATTAACGACTGCCTCGGGGCAACAGGGGCTAGAATAAACTATCAGAAAACCCATCTGATAGAACTAGGAGATGTAACTAGTGTCTCCCAACAAAACTGGATCACGACAACGGAGAAGGGACACAGTTGGAGTTAAAAATCACGGCTAATCCCAGAGTAACGTGCCTACAACAACTGGACCAACAAACTTAATATTTTACAGGGAACGCTTCAAGAACACAGTCAAGGAATATTGGATCGAAATCAAAGGGTAATCTTCTTAAACACATATATCCTAAGTAAAAGAAACTACTTGGCAGTCTTACCTCTGCCCACGACGATATTGCTGGTTGGTTCGTATCGCTACGAAAAATGGATGGAAGATTAAGTGCTAAAATGTGGCAATACAAAGGACTGCCCACTTTGCTGTCCAACGCCGTAACCACGCAGCCACGACGGCGTGGTATTTGCAACTTCCTCGATATTGCACACGTTGAGTGTGGACCGTTAACTGTTACTGTTTTTCTTCCTTTTTCACAATGCAGTACATCTTTTTGTTTTCAGGCTTGATCTGTCTTCAGTTTTTTACGGGCTCTCCAACGGGCCATCTCACAACTAAATCTGAGACGAGTGCGATGGGGAGTTTCCCATGTTAGCTACGGTTTCTCTGGCGTCTTGTGAAGTGTCGCCTTTCGGCATTTAAGCGACCACGCTGCTCACACTGAAGTCTGTCACTGGATCAAGGACAAAGAGCCTTGCTGGATGGTGCCCGCAGCTAGTCCGCTAGTCTGTGGAGTCCGCTGGTCAAATTTGCTTGGGGAGTGGTAACTTCGGATAGCGTGCCTGCGTCTAACGGGGTGACGCCGAATACCTCAGACTTTACGGCACCGATCCACACTCTGGAGTTCGAGTGGCTCTGTTTCCTGCTGCTTTGGGTCGTGAACGTGGACACACACACCGTCCTTACCCTCCTGATCCCAATGCAATGTAGGAACAACAATCAGCGGCGTGCAGTTAACTGTCCACGGCTGATCGCTGAGTCCCCTGCGCTTTGGTACTGAATTTCGTTTGGTGTTCTTGCACTAAGGTGATTTGGCTTGCATAGCTGGACCTTGTTTGACCGAAGCCTTTAACGTGGATCAGCATCGCGATACTGAAGACGTGCTGGAGTAAAGCATTTACGGTGACTGTAAGAGAGCTTGCATTTTATCATGTTGCGTTTGACAAATTTTTGATGTTTGCTTGCATTACGGGTGCGCGTGTTCCTACCTAAAATTATTTTTAATTTTTCCTTTGGTGTTAACCTTGATCTTTACCTGCACTATTGGTGCATCCACTTTGCGAGATAAGTTTTCTTAATATTTTTCTTTTCCAGCGAAAGTTAAAAAAGATCCATGACTCTGTAGTAATTTATGCCGTTATGTAACTGTTTTGTCATGCAAATACACTCCTAAAAATTGAAATAAGAACACCGTGAATTCATTGTCCCAGGAAGGGGAAACTTTATTGACACATTCCTGGGGTCAGATACATCACATGATCACACTGACAGAACCACAGGCACATAGACACAGGCAACAGAGCATGCACAATGTCGGCACTAGTACAGTGTATATCCAACTTTCGCAGCAATGCAGGCTGCTATTCTCCCATGGAGACGATCGTAGAGATGCTGGATGTAGTCCTGTGGAACGGCTTGCCATGCCATTTCCACCTGGCGCCTCAGTTGGACCAGCGTTCGTGCTGGACGTGCAGACCGCGTGAGACGACGCTTCATCCAGTCCCAAACATGCTCAATGGGGGACAGATCCGGAGATCTTGCTGGCCAGGGTAGTTGACTTACACCTTCTAGAGCACGTTGGATGGCACGGGATACATGCGGACGTGCATGGTCCTGTTGGAACAGCAAGTTCCCTTGCCGGTCTAGGAATGGTAGAACGATGGGTTCGATGACGGTTTGGATGTACCGTGCACTATTCAGTGTCCCTTCGACGATCACCAGTGGTGTACGGCCAGTGTAGGAGATCGCTCCCCACACCATGATGCCGGGTGTTGGCCCTGCGTGCCTCGGTCGTATGCAGTCCTGATTGTGGCGCTCACCTGCACGGCGCCAAACACGCATACGACCATCATTGGCACCAAGGCAGAAGCGACTCTCATCGCTGAAGACGACACGTCTCCATTCGTCCCTCCATTCACGCCTGTCGCGACACCACTGGAGGCGGGCTGCACGATGTTGGGGCGTGAGCGGAAGACGGCCTGACGGTGTGCGGGACCGTAGCCCAGCTTCATGGAGACGGTTGCGAATGGTCCTCGCCGATACCCCAGGAGCAACAGTGTCCCTAATTTGCTGGGAAGTGGCGGTGCGGTCCCCTACGGCACTGCGTAGGATCCTACGGTCTTGGCGTGCATCGGTGCGTCGCTGCGGTCCGGTCCCAGGTCGACGGGCACATGCACCTTCCGCCGACCACTGGCGACAACATCGATGTACTGTGGAGACCTCACGCCCCACGTGTTGAGCAATTCGGCGGTACGTCCACCCGGCCTCCCGCATGCCCACTATACGCCCTCGCTCAAAGTCCGTCAACTGCACATACGGTTCACGTCCACGCTGTCGCGGCATGCTACCAGTGTTAAAGACTGCGATGGAGCTCCGTATGCCACGGCAAACTGGCTGACACTGACGGCGGCGGTGCACAAATGCTGCGCAGCTAGCGCCATTCGACGGCCAACACCGCGGTTCCTGGTGTGTCCGCTGTGCCGTGCGTGTGATCATTGCTTGTACAGCCCTCTCGCAGTGTCCGGAGCAAGTATGGTGGGTCTGACACACCGGTGTCAATGTGTTCTTTTTTCCATTTCCAGGAGTGTATGTTGTGAGGTAATCTCCAAGTAAGATCAAATGGACACAGTTCTCTGCCATCATTTTCTCTGTCATGTTGGGGACGGTGTGTTATTAACCATTTACGTAATATAAAGTTAATCATTTTTTCTGTGAGAATGCTTTAGAATCTGAAGTAGATCGAGCAACTGCCTGGAACATCTACCAATCTCAAGCCGACTACCATGTTTTGCTTACTTCATATGTTCAGTCCCTTTACTTGCTTTGAATGTTGTTCCTCTTTGAATAATTGGTAATGCCTGATGATTTTTCTATGCTCCTTTTCGTAATTTTAGAAATCCTTTCACATTTTATTCATATTTTAAAACTGTTGTTTGATTCTAGCTAGTGCCTCTAAGGCGATTTTCGAATGTCACACAATTCAAATTCTCTGTGTTATTATAGAAACTGTAATTTTAAATTTGGTCTCCGTAAGAATAAATATTTAAAGATTATTTTCTTTATGTCGAGCACCTTACCACTCCCAGAGTCTAGCTCTCTACCGTTTCGAGTTGAGTATTTAAATTTCGAACTTTATATTTGTCCACTGTTGAAGTTCACACTTACTGCTCTTCTGTAACTATCGGAAGAACAGTTCTTTCGTGTTGTCCGTTCATTAGGAAGAATTAAATCGTCCGGCCTGCGGGTATCATTATTAATAACGTTGTATCCAACAATAACAGAGGTCAAGAATGTATCGCACTCACTGTTGTGTCCGTTGTACAGCTTATTATCTTATCAAGTTATCGGCATTTTGGGCCTTCGTGTGGAGTTGATTTAATAGTCAACCTTTGCCCAGTAAACATCGCAGTAATTTAACTTTAAACTTAACCAACCAAGTATGGGAATTTAAAGTTTGCCTCTAGCTAATTTAATCAGTAACTGCACACTGTTTGGGATAACAGGCACTGTCTCGGGCAAGATGGATTAGACACACACATCCGCTGATTGGCTGCAAGTTCACAACACCCTCCTCCAACCTGTTGTTACCTGATTCAGCACTAACACTGTTCACATTCTTTCTCAAACTATCCGTTTGTTCAGTCCCAATGTACGTTAAAACTGCTTTCTTTCTGCCCTTCCTACCCTAAGATAGTGCTCTCCGATCCCTGTAATGAATGGTATTTTATCACTCGTGACATTATTTCGTTCCTCACCCCCCCCCCACCCCCCCGCCCCCTTCGATTTTCTTCTGTTAGTCTAGCCATTTAGGTAAAACAAAACAATTCACACTAGGGAAGGATTTTTATCCGAGAACAAGCTTCAGTGATTGGGTAACAGACTGAAAACTCCTCCAGTACAGAGAGTCTACCTGCCGCGGGCGATCCAATAGGAACGGTGCGTGGTGCACGTAAATATCGGCTACAGCTTCGCAGCTGAACGGGGCTAGCAGACTGATTTACCGCAGTCAGGATTAATGCCTTTTATTCAGGACCAGTGTAAATATTCGGTGGGAAAAACGACTGCAGGTTTTTGCTCGACATGCAGAAATAAACCACGGACTTATCTCCCAGCGTCGAAATGGCGGCGAATTAAGCGACGGTGGTAGGGGTGATGTTTGACCGCAAAAACTGCCGCACGCCTGCCAAATGCGGCCCGTCAGGATGTCTCCTTGGCTGAAGATCCTTCCTCCAACAAAAAGCGCCACCTAACGTTCAACTGCGCAGCCTGTCAGAGACGCACAAATGACGCTGGTGCGCAGGCGGGCAGCTGCCACACGTTATACAGGAGTGGGTTTATATTTTTGGAAAGAAAAAACATAGCAAATAACTTTTACTGAAAAAACAAATCATCAGTTTTAAATTTAATATCAATAAGCTCAACATATTAGGACCAGCGAATTCCCGTTGTACTGTTTTCTCGAGGCGAGAAAAGCCACAAACACTTCTTTCGACGGAAGTTTCTTTCGTCTCTGCCATTGAGGATTCTCTTTCTCTGTTGTATATTGGACTACCTCCACTTTCCCCTCTTCTTTGGTTTCTCCTTAATGTGCCACACTACTTAGGTCCATTTTTAATGTCGTCCACAATTCCAAGTCTTCTTCTGCCTCGTTCTCTTTTCTAAAATCTAATCTTCTACGACTTTTTTCTCCTGGAAAGTTCTTCGTAATATATGTCTTAGTTTAATTTTTTTCCTCATTCTTTTCCATTAGTTTTCTTTCACCTTGACAACTATCATTCTTAGTTCTGTAGGAAGTTCTTCGTACTACATGTCTTAGTTTAATTTTTTTCCTCATTGTTTTCCATTAGTTTTCTTTCGTCTTGACAACGATCTTTCTTAGTACTGTAGGAATTAATTTTGCTGTCAGTACACCGCTCACCTTGAAAGACGTCTGTTACAGCCACCTGTTATGTAGTTATGGTTTGTAATACTTAAATCGGTTTCATTTATTTCAGCAAATTCACTTTCTGCTACTTGTTTAATTTGCCTGGGAGAAGAACTGTGTAGGGAAACAACTTTATTGATTTTAATTCCATCTTATATTTTATAACAACGTCGTATGTTACCCTTCCTCTATAATCCTAACCATGGATAGGTGTGTGAAGCTTGTTTAAGTGTGCGTGTGATCATAGAATCAGAACAGCTCTCTTGGATTTAGTTGTACAGGGGATAGAACATCCGCTGAATTTAGTTTTCAAACCTGTCGTTTGTGACGTAACTGGAACGGAGACAAACAGTTTCTCTCTCTTCTTGCGACAGGTCTCGCAAATCGATGTGCAAGCTTTGGAAATTTTCACAGAAATTGTGACGTCTCCTGGCAAGACATTTACAAAATCGTTATAATATATAAAAAAAATAATAGTAATAAAAATAAACATTTACTTTTATTATTATTATTATTATTTCATTACTCTATGAATGTTTCTAGATTATGTATAAAAGGAAATAATTTTTCAAAAAATGGTTCAAATGGCTCTGAGCACTATGGGACTTAACTTCTGAGGTCATCAGTCGCCTAGAACTTAGAACTAATTGAACCTAACTAACCTAAGGACATCACACACATCCATGCCCGAGGCAGGATTCGAACCTGCGACCGTAGCGGTCGCTCGGTTCCAGACTGTAGCGCCTAGGAGCGCACGGCCACACTGGACGGCAACAATTTTTTTATTTTTTTGTTTGTGCAATATTTATGTATTTATATTTCACAAATAACGTCTGTGGTCGGCGAATGTATGTATCGAAGCAGACAATGATAATTGAAATAATTACAAAGATGCATATTAAATTGCCTATACATAGCGGAGGTTAAAACGTTACTGTCTGTGTCTTCTTGTAGCCGTTAAAGTTTTAACATCCTGTAACGGTCGCTTGAATGCTTAGGTAGCCTTCGTTTGTACTTTGATCGAGAAAGACGGCATTGGAGGCTGATATTTGTAAAAGGTGTGTACTTTCAATTTATGTTGATTTTTTTGAATATAGAAATTGTTGAAATTATTACCTGTAATAATTTACTGTTAGCCTGCCCAAGATTTCATTCCACATTCTTAGCCGTTTTCAGCATATTAGGAATTGTTCATGGCGCAGAGCCATGCAGCGATCGCGGGAACCGCCGCCGCGGCAAATTCAAATTAAGTTGAATGAAAGCAGTTTTCACGCAATATAGCGGGCAGGTAACGGTACATTAAAATTATCTATTTCAGCTTCCTGGAGACTTCAGCGGGAAATTGTAGATTTTTTATGTTATTTTCAGGTGGACATGGGCAGCTGCTATTATGTTATCAGTTGCGTGAATAATTCATGAGTGATAAAATTTTACATGTGTGTGATCAAAGACTGCCGTGCAAAACCTGTTCTGGCTAATAACATAAAAATCAAATTTAATTGTTTTTAGTTTCTTTCTCTGATGTTAGTCGTGGCAGTTAATAGTGTTCATATATTTAAAAACATATCCATTGCAGCTTTCTCGTTTAGTGAACATAACGTACTGTAACTTTCGTACAGGCAATAAGAGCAATTTGCAGTGCATTCAAGAGATGAAAGTAACGAAGGGCATTTTTTTTAAATTCCATAATTAGTTACAGTAATGATGCCATGTTCCATATCTAACAAGCCATTGTTATATAAAAATAGTTTGCAAATTAAAGATCGTAAATCCACAGAAGGAAATCTTTCAGTTGTAACGTTTCTGGCAGCACGCATCCAAAGTGAAAGTTAAAAGAACATTTCGATGTATAATGCTTATTGTAACAATAATCTATATGTATTTCTGTTAATTGAATTTCAAAAGGACACTTACTTTTGTGAGGAAAAAGATAATTATGAATTTTCCTATTATAAATGATTATTCAAAGAGTGTGAAATACTATCTGTGGCGAAGGATGTGAAAACCGCCATAGAAGAAACGATACGTAATGAGAAATGACAAAGACTATACAAGAATTAGTTAAGATATAAGTAGGCAATATATTATAATAGAATCGCTTGTCTTCCGCACGGACTGAATGGGAGTGGAACCTTTGACGTTGGATTAGGCTATTAAGTAGTCTTCATTTGTCATAAGTCGATGATCGACAACATTTGTACCTGGGATTGTAAAAGGTGTGTAATGATTTTAATTGGTTCTGTTAAAATATATTTATCTAGTAAAATCAGTTTGTCACAATTACTGCAAAGTTTGCACTGGACATAACCCATTTTATTTAAGAAATTTCAGCATTTTATTGGATATCGCTGGCGGTGCGGAGCTGCGCCGCGAGCGAGCAATCTGCAGCAGCGGCAGATTTAAATATACAATCGCAGGAACGACCACATCCTAAAAAGGGGTTCAGGTAGAGGTGAAGGAAAATAATAACGTGTATCTTTTCACAGCATTCCAGACGCACAATAAAAGGAGATAGTAGATTTTATCTTGTGCATTCACAGGTGGATACAAGCTGCAGTAAATTGTAAATTTTCATTCAAAAAAGTGATAAATTCTGAACATATCGTAAAGTGTATTTAAAAGTGGATAATTTTCATGAGAGCTCAGCAATATAATAAAAGAAAACATTTTCATATGGTAAAGATAGTCTTATACTTCAAAGCTAGTCAGGGTAAATCCAGTTAAACAAAAATCCACTGCAACGTGAAAATGTTTGCTTAGTTCGATGGACAATAATATTTTCATTCTTGCACATACAGCTTTAGTACTTGAATAAAAGTAAAACTAGAATCATTATTTTGGAATATTCAAAGAAATTCATTTTTATTAATATGCTACAGAATATTTCATACGTAAAGTAATAATCACAGATGAAAAATTTATTGCAACCTTTTATTTCTCATGTCCATCCATGTATATGTTAAGTTCAGTCTCAACGGTTTCCCAATCAAATTAAACGCAAAAACCAAAGAAAGTTTAAAACCAGACGGTCAGCTCCCGAATAATTAAAACAGACAGAATCGCATTAAACAGTGTCGTGCGTATCCCCACATAATAGATCGAAGTGCATAAAGTTAAAAGTATTTTGAAATGCAGAAACTAATAGTGAGAATCGTATTTTATCTGTGGTGCTCGCAACAATAAGCAATACAAAATTAATTAAAAGATTATGCCATATAGACTGCATATAAAGTAAAAAGCGTGTGCGGTGGGGATTACGCGACAAACTGTTGTTCAAATTTTGTGCAGCAAACTAACAGAAGGCCTTGACCAGCGGTCGCTGGCGCTTCTACGACACACCCTACTGGACGCACCGCGGCGCCGCTTCTTGACGATTGGCGGTCCTCCGCCCCCACTCAGGGGTGCTGAACCAGACCACAGCAACTGGGACGTTTTAGAAATGTCACAGTTTTAAACATGGCTGTCTGTCAGCAACCTTATATAACTTTCGACACAGTAATCACACAGCCACCCAGTTGCAAATAGCGTTTGGTACATTGACCTAGCTTGCGACATCTCTAAGGATGTCTTCATGAGAATTAAATTTTAAGAAACCATAAAGTTACACTGCGAGAAGGCAATTAGAAATGCCTTAGTCAGTCGGGCCCTGACGGCGTGTGTGACGTAGCAAGTTATTACGAGATGACATTCGTTGCAGTAAGGCACGCAACCGTTCGTTATGGTGGCTGCAGGCTGGGAAAGTTTTTTTTTTTTTTTTCGCTTTGCTCACAGCGCAGCTGGCGCTGCGTGCCGTGAGAACTGCATAGATTAACATTCAGTCGGTATGAAAAATCATACCCTGCACGAATCTAAATAATATCAGTTATCATTCGATTTTGTTCAAATTTGGTACACAGCCTTTTGTCATCAGTGGAATGATGCTGTCAAAATTTAAGATTTTTAGTTCCGGAGATAATGAAAATTACCTAAAAGTCCTAAAACCGACGCTTATGTTTTAAAACCCAGTTAGGAACAATAACAAATTAACTTTCATTATCATTTGAAGCCAATACAAAGTTACCAGTGCATAAAATCAATTAATTCGAATTTTCTTTTCAAAACGTTAGTTACTTTACATTGCGTAATACAAAAATCACTCAATAGTATTACTTGCTTATAATTTTGCTGTGTCAGTGCATGAGAATCATTGAGAGAGTGTATGTGGGACATACGTTAAAATTTAATACGCCTATTTATGTAAAACCTTGTACAAACGAACCGTGGGAAAAGTTACGGTGCAACCACGATTCAGATGACGTATGTCGGTGCGATCTTGCTTTTGTATAGAAGCAGACACAATGAAAGTCAGAGGTGGAATAAGTTTATTTATCAGTTTGGAGAATATTTTGAACTTCGCTTATTTTGATTAAAATATACTAGAAATTGAAGTTTTAATGACATTTATTCCTATGAGTTTATTGACTGTATAAGGCAAGTTTTGCTGCGAGAATGATCTGGAACATTCTGATTGGTCGTTTAGATCAACAGCCAGCCAGAATTAAGCTGTTCCCGCGCGAATATAGTGAGGTGGGCAGAGAGTAGAGGAGCTCGACATAGTCGCTTCATAACCGGCCTATGGATAACACCACGTTAGATAGCTCCGTGAAAATAGTCTGTAAGATGAAGAACTAGTGAGTTCATTTCCGTTAGAACGTGTCGTGGCTGAAGGGACTGCAGTTACGAACATTTTAGCGAAAGTTTGGTGTTTCTGAATTAAATAGTTGGAGATTTATGAGTGTGTGAACTTTTGGGCTTAGTAACAATTCTGCGTGGCACGTTTCGTGCTGTGTACGGAATACTTTGGCGAGCACTTCTTAGTAAGATGACCACTGAAACGGCCGAATGTTTAGCTCGCGAGGAGTGGCGGATCTGTGACTGCTAGATCGTGAAAATTAGTCGAGTCGGACTTGCAAGATTCTGACTGCTTTTCGTGTGAAAATTTATTGTACAGACAGTGAGTTATGAAGGATGCAACGGATTCGGTTGCCATTTCATGGGATTCCATATGAATAATAATCAGATTCAATATCAATTTTAAATGCTTTCTGCAAGTAGACTGCATCTTCCGAACACCCGATTTTTTAAACATGAACTTTCAGGAACTGGCTTTCAACTCGAGTTTCGCGGCCTCCGTGTGGTAGGTATTAGGCAGTGGTTTCATCAACGCTGCTTTACGCTGCCTAGCACGTATCTGCTACCACAGAGTGATGGGACGTCGGAAGGAAGGAATATCGAGGTAGATGGACTTTCGATAATTCAAAGAGAGAACGAAGACCACCGACCTAGCCCTGCCGCACGTGGTGAATAAGTCACGCTGCTTTGGGAGGCACTTAGGATAAAACATTTAGTATGAGTTAGCATGAGAAACCAGTTAGTCCTTTCGCTTCGTAATACGGGTAATTTTTCCAGTAGTTCAATTCAGTTATCAAGAAAATTACGTAGCGTGTGTCAGTTTTATCGATTTCGACGTATCGAAAGGAGTGACTTTGATTTTGTTGTCCACCCATATTACGATTTTGCAGTTGTGCTCTACAGAGTTTCTTGAGTAGAATGAATGGCCACAAGCCAGGTTTAATGGCAATATATTTTTTTGCGTTACGTAGGAATTATTGTAATTTTCATTGATATGGTGAACTCACCTTCTAGTGAATTTCTTTCCCAGCTATAATGAGTGTTTGAAGTTTAATGTGTGCACAAGAGTGTCCGTTTTCCCCTTTTTGATGACACGATCTTTTGCTGACCAAGTTATGCCATGAGATTTTGTCAATAACCGCAGCCCCTCCCCTGCCATCCCCTCACCACCACCCCGTAAGGAAGCTGGACACAAAACAATCGCCACGTGGAAGACGCCGCCAATTGTTACTGTCGACGGAGAGGCTCACCTTGCCAATCAAAGACTTTCTCGTACATTTTATTTATTTATTTATTCATTCATTGTTAGTGGAGTGCATTATTTTATAGATCTAGTTTTGTGAATGTCTTGTCATATGGCGTGAAATACTACTGTTATGTAACGAAAACGGTTCTTTGAAACAGGTATAACACAGGGTCTTTCCTATATTAACTCAATTTTTAAATTCAGTGGTAAAAACCTGTTTCCAAATTGACTGCACTGTATTTATTACTTTTGATATCGTTTGTCATTCTGATTAGTTGAACAATCATTGCTTGTGTATTTCAGAATCTCAGCTGTCATAGAGCGGTTTGTGAAAACCCATTACAGAACCGGCGAGTGCTATGGAAAGATTGTTGCTAGACTTCACGGGATCTTCGGACGTAATAATGCTCCTACAGCACAGTTCTGCGGTTGATAAAGCAATTCTGGGAAACCGGGTCCGTTGCAACCGTAAAATTCCCCGGATGAAACTGTGCGATTCGTAAGACACAAAACATTGCACTGGTGCAGCACAGTGTGGCTGTCAGCCCTCAGAAGTCGCTTCAACATCGTTCTCAACTGGCAATTCTAACAGCTTTTTTGCAAAGAATTTGGAAAAGGATCTTCATGTGCACCCATGTAAGATTAAGTTGACGCAATATCTTAAACCTACAGACCATCTGAATCGGAGAAATTTCGCCGAGTGGATTCTCACAAACCAAGAAGAGGACAACAATGTTGCAAAAAGAATAATCTTCGGTGACGAGGCACATTTTCATCTCCATGGGTTCATTAACCGACACAATTGCCGTATTTGAGGTCAATAAACCGTAGGGTGATCCAAGAGCCACATGGATCCACTGCGAACCACAGCTTGGAAGGATTATGGGCACGTCGTGTAATCGGCCCCTTCTTTCTTGAAGACTCCGCCGGCAATATAGTGACAGTTAACGGCGAGTGTTTTCGTGAACTTTTCAATAACAGCTTCTGGCCTGCTCTGGATGAAGCGGATGCAGCCAATATGTAGTCCCAGCAGGACGCGGCTACGTATCGCACATGCGGTCTCACTTCGTGGCGACTTGTAACGGCCTCACAGATATTGTGACCGTAATCCACGTGACTTCTTTTTATGAGGATACGTGAAGTTCAACGTCTACCAGAACAAACCACGAACAGTCCTCCATTTCAAAGAAGAAGTTCAGTGTGTCATCAACAGAGATGCCTGTGAAAGGGTCATCATGCGCTTCATAGACGGAGTTATCTGACTGCCGAGACAGTGGAGGTTAGATTAGATTAGCTTAGATTAGTTTTTCGTTCCATAGATCCGTGCTGAGGAGATCCTCGTGGGTGTGGAATATGTCAATTTTTTTAAGCTGAAGTAACAATACTAATAGTATGAACATATACATCATTTGTTACTATTAAAAAATTCGTCAATGGAGTACAAGGAGTTGGCCACTAGTAAATCTTTCAGGCTCCTTCTAAACTCATCTTTATTTGTAACTAATTTTTTTGTGTTTGCTGGCAAATTATTGAAGATGAGTGTTCCTGAGTAGTGGACCCCGTTTTGAACTAAAGTAAGTACAGTAGTTTTAAGTTCTTGTGCAGATCATTTTTGTTCCTGGTATTGTATGTATGAACTGAGCTGTTTGCTGGAAAAACAGATATATTATTTAGGACAAATTTCATTAACGAGTAAATATACTGAGACAGAATAGTTAGTATACCCAGTTCTTTGAAGAGGTTTCTAGAGGACATCCGTGAATTTACTCCACAAATAATACGTATTACACGCTTTTTGACTCTGAAAACTTTTGTTTGACTTGAAGAGTTACCCCAAAATATTATACCAAATGACATTATGGAATGAAAGTAGGCAAAGTATGCAAGGTTTTTCATCTTTATGTCACCTATGTCTGCTAACACTCAAATTGCAAACACAGATTTGTTTAGGCGTTTCTGCAGTTCTGTGGTGTGCTCCTCCCAACTGAATTTATTATCAAGTTGTAATCCCAGGAATTTAAGACTGTCAACATCTTCTATCTGCTCTTCTTTGTACCATATGCATATGCTGGGTGAAAACTTTTTACAGGTTCTGAATTGCATATAGTGAGTCTTTTCCAAGTTTAATGTCAGTGAATTAGCTTTAAACTGTTTATTAATATCCATGAAAATATCATTAGCATATCTTTCTAGAACTACACTCGACATACTATTTATTGCAATACTTGTGTCATCTGCAAACAAAACGAACTCTGCTTCTGGCAGTGTAACTGATGACAGATCATTAATGTACACAAGAAAAAGCAATGGCCCTAAGATGGATCCTTGTGGGACACCACATGTAATTTCTTCCCATTCTGATGATGACTGATGACTTAATTCACTAGTCCCTTGCACTGACACCCTTTGTTTCCTGTTAGCAATGTATGACCCAAACCATTTTGCAGCACTGCCTGTGACACCATAGAATTCCAATTTATTTAAAAGGATGTTGTGGTTCACACAGTCAAATGCCTTTGACAAACCACAGAAAATACCTGCTGCTTGTAATTTGTTATTTAATAAAGTAAGTACATTTTCACTGTAGATGTAAATAGCCTTCTCGATATCAGAACCCGTCATAAATCCAAACTGTGTTCTTGATAATATGTTATTTGTGGTCAGATGGTTGAGAAGCTGCCTGTACATTACTTTTTCTAAAATTTTTGAGAATGCTGGCAAAAGTGAAATCGGTCTGTAGTTTGATGGTATCTCTTTATCCCCTTTCTTCAATAGAGGCTTAACATCTGCATATTTTAGCGAGTCAGGAAATGTCCCAGTTATAACTGACTGGTTACAAAAGTAACTTAAGATTGTACTAAACTCACAAGAACATGCCTTAATTAACTTTGTTGATATTTCTTCATAACCACTAGAATGCTTTGTTTTTAAAGATTTTATTATGGAAGTTATTTCTTTTGGTGAAGTGAGTGACATATTCATGTACCTGAAGCTATTTGTAAAGGCTAGTTTCAGATATTCAAGGGCATTATTTACTGATCCTGACAATCTCATTTTATCAGTAACAGATAGAAAGTACTTGTTAAATAGATTTGCCACACTATGCCCATCGGTTACTAATGTGTCATCTACCCTTAATGCTATTTCCTCCTGTTCCTTTCTGGTTCTACCAGTCTTCTCTTTCACTATATCCTATATTGTTTTTATTTTGTTCCCTGACATTACTATCTTCTTCTCGTAGTGCATTTGTTTAGATGTCTGAATTACTTTTTTAAATATTTTACGGTAACCCTTGTATTTAGCTAAATCATCAGCATTGGAGCTATTCTTGGTTGACAGATACATTTTCCTTTTTGTCTTACAGGAAATCTTTATTCCTTGTGTAATCCATGGTTTTATTATAGACTTCTGTTTAATTTGTGTAACTTTAAGAGAAAAACTGTTTTCAAATATGGTACTGACATTGTTAATGAATGTGTTAAATTTTTCTTTCCAGTTCTTATCTTTGAGCAGTTTTCTAAAACACTCAATTTTTGGTTGATTGACTACTCTCCTGTACTCATATTTAGGAGTCTTGATAATCTGCTTAGAATTTACATCTAAAACAAGGAGCTGCATGTGAAGATCTGATAGTCCATTTATTACAGGTTTTATGATATGATTTTGTTCCTTTCATTTGTCTATAAAAATGTTATCAATGCCTGTCCTTGAGGATTTGGTGATCCTAGTTGTAAAGTTTCCAGAGTGAGTTAGATTGAAAGACAACATTATAACTGCAGTAAATGTTTACTGGAAGACTGCATTAGAAAATCTGTATTTAAGTCACCAGCAATCAAAATTTCTTTGTTTCTTCCTGTTAAATAACCTAAAAGAGCTTCTAGATGATTTATGAATAAATTATAAATTTCCTGCAGGTGCTCAGTAAATAGTTACTATTATATAGGATCTGTTATAGAACTCTACTTCTGTTGCACATGCTTCTAGATGGTGCTCTAAACAGAACTTATTAAGGTAAATGTCCTTGAATTTATGGCAGTTTTTAATAAATGTGGCAACTCCTCCTCCATCCATATCTACTCTGCAGAAGTAGGAAGCTAGCTTAAATCCCAAATGTCTAACATATCTATACCAGTGGTCGCTTGATGTTCAGAGAGGTAAATTATGTCAATTTGGTTAGATGACTTCATTTCATTAATACAAATATAAGTAGTTCATCAACTTTATTTCTGAGTCCCGGAATGTTCTGAGGTAATAAAGATAACTGATACTGCATACTAATGGGATTATAACTGCTTTGGCGAAGATGAACTGGCAGTTTCTGGCTACTTTGTTTAAGCTACATTCTGGCTACATTGTTTAAGTGGAGACTGTATGCTAAAATCTGACTCCTGTTCATGTGTTTTCTCAAACTGAGTGTGTCTGCCAATCTCTCTTAAAACTCATTTTCTTCCCCCTTCCCTATCCTAAGAAAGGCATCCCTCTGACACCTGTGACCACTTGTGACGAAAGTGTCCCCCCCCCCCCCCCCTTAAGTTTTCTGCAATGAACCCAGACAGTTTTCCCTTCCCTTTCCTACTGAGGTGAAGGCCGTGCCTAGTGTAGACCCACCTACCGATAGCATCCACATGAATCAAACCAACATGGTTTGTTCTAAGCAGACACTCCAAGTTCACCTTCCCAACGGAAGAGTTCAAATGAGGCCGATCATGGCAACTCAACACAGACACAAATCCCACAATCTTATGCTCCGTTGCTGATGCTGTCTTCACCAGGTCACTCTCTATGGAATATTCAGAGTCTCTGTCAATGCTATTTCCCAGACCACCCACTATAACCACGGCATCCTCTTTTGTGAAATCCTTACATAAAGAACCTACATCCTCTGTTACCTGACACAGATCTGCACTAGGATTGAAAAAGTTTGTGACCTGGTACACTGGACCTAGATTTTCCTGCAGTAGATGGCCTACACCTCTACCAAGGGAACTACCTAACAACAGAACTTTCTTTCTCTTTACAAATTTCCCTACCTTTTTCAAGTCGTTGAAAGCTTGTTGTGCCCTTTCTACAGCTTCATCTACATGAGGCTCATCCGATTCTGATTGAGGCAACAGGTCAAATCTATTTTCAAGATTTATCACAAAGCTGTCTGATGCTCTCCTTTGCCTGTTCCCCCTATTACCTGTTGCCACTTCCCACCTCTGTTCAGCCTTCTCCCTCTTTAACCTGTCCAGATCCTCCCTTGCCTTGTCTAAGTCAGCTTGAAGAGCTGCAATTTTCCCTTCCTGTTCCAGTATTTTCCTATCTCTACTATAGATCCTACCATACCGCTGGTGAGTCTCATTTGTGTCCCCATTTCCCACGCCACTACATTCTCCCCAATGAAAGAAACTACAGCACCCATCACACCACACCCCGGAACTAACGATCCTACGGCATGTCACACACTTCTCACTCATGGTAAAAACAGAAATCGTATTAACTGATTTAAGTTCTGACTAAAACTTAAACAAAGGAACCTAGGAACTATTCAGGCAGATATAAATAAATTGAAAGAGTACTGAATAAAAAAAAAACTGGTGATTACATATACGCTTAAGTCACTGTTTACTTACGATACGCGCGCGTGAAATTAGGCCTAGGATTCGTGCTACAGGCGCGAGAAGAAAAATTCGCTTCTTACCCCGTTTAATCTTATTATATACTTCACTAACACTTCCACCAATATAAAAACACTTAGATTGTATTTATAACAACTATAAACGTTTAAAAACAGCTTAATGACAACGCTTGTTATAATTATTTAGTGCAGCAAATACTCGAAGAGTCCGCGTCGGCGCAGTGTTGCCAACTTCGACATGCGCCTGATATAATTTTCCACACATAAGTGGGAGTGCATGTAGACGAAAATATAAAAATATAATTCTTTATTTCGATCCATTTTTGAGTTAATTATAGCATTTTTTAAAATTACCTGATATAGAAAAGACTCTACATCAGTTCTAGAAGCTCTTAATTTTGAGTGTGTTGACGTCCGTGGGGTATCTGAGCTCTGTGTGAGGTTGGTTTTATTGTCATTTTTTCTGGCATCACAATCGTCCCTGTACACTTTCTTTTTCTATTTTTCCATCTTACGTCATTTCCTATTCTAGGACGAGTTGCAAAACTTATTGTATCCTAGATGTATGATGAGAGTATATTACACTGCTACAGAATTAACGATATAATGGTCTGGTTCACACAAATGAAAATTTTCAAAATAACAAGCACTCCGAGTAATGCTGTTTGACATTACTGGTTCGTTGTACGTTTCATCTAGGTATAACAGTCCTTACATATTGACTCGCATTGGCGAAGTGGATTGAAAACGCATCTGAAGAGCGTGAATGCTGTAAGAAAAAAAGGGGTTTTACACGGATTCGGTACTATTTCTTGGTGCACAACTGATACCTGTTGGCTTCTGCCGGAGGGCATTATAGACGAGAGTGATTTAAGAAAATGTGCACTACCTTTCATGCTTATTAAACCACGTCTCTCATCCGAAACTCAAAACAGTTGAATCTTCCTGAAGGCGATATTCTTTTTTTCAGGATCAGAGCAGAGGCACTAAACGAAATGCCGCATAACTCGGCACTTTTAATCCGAGGAACCACTAGATTCCACAATCGTGATAGTCTTTCAGATTACTAGTGCGAAGTAAGCGATTGTAGCCCTCAGGTGCCATAAGACTACGTCTTGCATCAGCAGTTGCTGAAATTACTGGGATGCTGTGTCGTCCGCCGCATCGTAAAGCGAAAAGGTCGAATGTATAGAGGGAAGAATAGAAACTCAAGCACTCGTAGCAACGTGCTGTACATCACGTTTTTTTCACGTACCTGGATGCAGTATTGAAAATTCGACAGCTCAGCCGACAGTACAAATATACGAGACTAGCTTAGCGCCCCTGTTTCGCCTGTGTAGACCGTGAGGTCTGCAGAGATATTTTTTGTTTTTATTTAATCGAATTTTTTTGTTGTACACAAATTGCAAAAGCTTTTCACGCTAATTAAGGCCTTATAAGAATGGTTTTTTCTGAATGTAGTTTTAACCAAATAGCGATTCTGGTACCTGGAGTCCAAAGATTTTGTTAATCATGCCTTTTGTGTTCTTGTGAAGATATTTCCATAGCAACCTTTATCCATTAACAAACATATCTTTATATTTTGCCGGTAAGTGAAATGCTAATTTTCATAAATGTAGTTGTAAAATTTTTTTAATGTAACTAAATATTTTCTTAAGAAATTTCATTCTATATTGGAGTCCCTTAGTGACTGTATTTCCAGAAGCACTGAAACACGTATTTTAAAAAAAAAATTGTAATCCAGAAAGCAAATACCAGTTGTCACTGATGTAGCCTATCCTTCTGTAGTTTTTCAGTAATTATTTATTTTAAAAAAATTTCACCCACTATTTTACCCCCTTAGTGGCTGAATTTCGAAAAATGTTGAAACACTTATTTTTTATTTTCTGACTGAGAAACCAAATATCAGTTTTCGTAGTTCTAGCTTCAAAATTCCATTAACACTGACATACTTTGAAAAAGTTTTCGTCCGCTTCTTCACCCCGTTAGGAGTGGAATCTCTAACAATCTCTTCTTAAACAATGTCTGCACTATAAGATCCACACCCTATCCGTACTTAAAGTTCCTATCCTTAGTGGTTTTTAGAAATTACAGCTCTAAGTGGGTGAAAGAGGGGATGAAGACTTTTTTGAAAAAGTCTCTATTAAGCTAATTTTCAAGCTAGACCTACAAAATTGGTATTGGGTTTCTCGGCCAGAAATAAAGAAGTACGTTTATCAGCATTTTTGGAAATTTAACCCTACGGGGGTGAAATAGTGGGGTAGAGCTTTTCTGAAAATATGTCGTTATTAAAGAACCACTAGAGTATTTTTAAAGCTACACCTACGAATCTACGAACACTGGTATTTGACTTGTCAGTTAGAAATAGGGAAGTATGTGTTTCACTGTTTTTGGAAATTCTATCCCTAAGACGGTGAAATAGGGGGTGAAACATTTTATGAAAATATTTCATTGGGAAAGCGTTTTTATAGCTAAATCTTTGAAAATTGATGTTTGGTTTCTCGGTTAGAGATGAAAAAAATACATGTTTGCTTTTGGAAATTCAACTCCTAAGGGGGTGAAATCCCTTCTTAAACGACGCCTAGATTGTTAGGTCCATATCTTCTTCAAGTTTCAAGTTTCTATCGTTAGCGCTTTGGGCTGGACGATGATGAGTCGGTAAGTGAGTCAATCAGGAGATTGCTTTTATTTATAGAGGTGATCGTTTCAATACCGTCATTTTTAGTTACTGTGGGAGATGAATATTCAAAGTATTATGAATTTATATTTTGAAGTTTTTGGTGATAATTATAATGATAATTATGACGATTATGAATTAAAAGCGGAGCTTTTTGTACAGGCCAGTGAAGCCTACTTTTATATTGCTTAAAGATGTTTTCCGTTCTGTTAGTGAGTTTCTGCAATATGTCAATAAGGAACAACTAAAACAATCAAACCATCATTCACAAACCATTTATTTATTGAAACTTCCTGGCAGATTAAAACTGTGTGCCCGACCGAGACTCGAACTCGGAACCTTTGCCTTTCGCGGGCAAGCGCTCTACCATCTGAGCTACCGAAGCTACCGAGCGCTTGCCCGCGAAAGGCAAAGGTTCCGAGTTCGAGTCTCGGTCGGTCACACAGTTTTAATCTGCCAGGAAGTTTCATATCAGCGCACACTCCGCTGCAGAGTGAAAATCTCATTCTGCATTTATTTATTCTTTAACTTGGTTTTAAAGATGTATTTTAAGTATTTAGTCTGTGAAAGTAATGGTACATTGAATATTTTGTTCGTTTAAGTGGCTGGTTATTCAATTTGCTATGGAACCAGGTATATAAGATTATTACACTGACGTGACAAAAGCCATGGGATACCTCCTAGTATGGTTTCGGACCTGTTTTTCCTGGCGTAGTGGAGCAAATCGACGTCGCATGGAGTCACCAAGTCGCTGTAAGTCCCCTGCAGGAATACTTAGCCATGCTGTATCTACGAGGTGCATTTAAGTTCTAAGGCCATCGATTTTTTTTTCTCCGGACTGGAAAGAGATAGAAACATGCTCATTGTTTTAAAATGAGGCCGCGTTCATTGTCAATACGTCCCAGAGATGGCAGCACCGTACGGCAGATGGAATTTTACCGCCAGCGGCGAGAATGAGAACTGTTTTAAATACTTAAAATGGCGACGTTTTCCTTACTTGAACAGCGTGCAATCATTCGTTTTCTGAATTTGCGTGGTGTGAAACCAATTGAAATTCATCGACAGTTGAAGGAGACATGTGGTCATGGAGTTATGGATGTGTCGAAAGTGCGTTCGTGGGTGCGACAGTTTAATGAAGGCAGAACATCGTGTGACAACAAACTGAAACAACCTCGGGCTCGCACGAGCCGGTCTGACGACATGATCGAGAAAGTGCAGAGAATTGTTTTGGGGGACCGCCGAGTGACTGTTGAACAGATCGCCTCCAGAGTTGACATTTCTGTGGGTTCTGTGCACACAATCCTGCATGACGACCTGAAAATGCGAAAAGTGTCATCCAGGTGGGTGCCACGAATGCTGACGGACGACCACACAGCTGCCCGTGTGGCATGTTGCCGAGCAATGTTGACGTGCAACGACAGCATGAATGGGACTTTATTTTCGTCGGTTGTGACAATGGATGAGACGTGGATGCCATTTTTCAATCCAGAAACAAAGCGCCAGTCAGCTCAATGGAAGTACACAGATTCACCACCACCAAAAAAATTTCGGGTAACCGCCAGTGCTGAAAAAAATGATGGTGTCCATGTTCTGGGACAGCGAGGGCGTAATCCTTACCCATTGCGTTCCAAAGGGCACTACGGTAACAGGTGCATCCTACGAAAATGTTTTGAAGGACAATTTGCTTCCTGCACTGCAACAAAAATGTCCGGGAAGGTCTGCACGTGTGCTGTTTCACCAAGACAACGCACCCACACATCGAGCTAACGTTACGCAACAGTTTCTTCGTGATAACAAGTTTGAAGTGATTCCTCATGCTCCCTACTCAACTGACCTGGCTCCTAGTGACTTTTGGCTTTTTCCAACAATGAAAGACACTCTCTGTGGCCGCACATTCACCAGCCGTGCTGCTATTGCCTCAGCAATTTTCCAGTGGTCAAAACAGACTCCTAAAGAAGCCTTCGCCGCTGCCATGGAATCATGGCGTCAGCGTTGTGAAAAATGTGTACGTCTGCAGGGCGATTACGTCGAGAAGTAACGCCAGTTTCATCGATTTCGGGTGAGTAGTTAATCAGAAAAAAAAATCGGAGGCCTTAGAACTTGAATGCACCTCGTATAGGCAGCTAAACTTATCAAAGTGCTGTTGGTGCATGATTTTGTGCACGAGCAGACCGTAGATTACGTCCCATAAATGTTCGATGGGATCAACGTCGGGTGATCTGGGTGGCGAAATCATTCGCATGAACTGTCCAGAGTGTTCTTCAAAACTGTCGCGAACACTTGTGGTTTGATGACATGGCACATTGTCATCCACAAAAATTCCATTTTATTTATGTACATGAAGTCCGTGAATGGCTGCAAATAGTCTACAAGTATGAGCTTAACCATTCACAGCTTAAGCATTTCCAGTCAATGATCGATCCAGTTGGACCAGAGGACCCAATCCACTCGATGTATATACAGCCCACATTATTATGACCCCGTAACCAGCTTGCACTGTGCCTTGTTGCAATTGGGTCCATGGATTCGTGGAATCTACGCCACACTCTAACGCTGCCGTCAGCTCTTACCAACTGAAATCGGAACACATGTGACGACGCCACTGTCCAACCGATACGGTCACGAGCCCAGGAGAGGCGCTGCAGGCGACGACGCGCTGTTGGCAGAGGCTCTGGCCTCGGTCGTCTGCTGCCGTAGCCCATTAACACGAAATTTCGCCTCAGTGTCTTAACGGATACGTTCGTGGCACGCCAGAGGATTACTTTAACGTCTGTAGACGTCTCTCCATTGTTGTTATCAATGGAGAGATGTCTACAGACGTTAAAGTAACCTCTGGCGTGCCATAGGGGAGTGTTATGGGACCATTGCTTTTCACAGTATATATAAATGACCTAGTAGATAGTGTCGGAAGTTCCATGCGGCTTTTCGCGGATGATGCTGCAGTATACAGAGAAGTTGCAGCATTAGAAAATTGTAGCGAAATGCAGGAAGATCTGCAGCGGATAGGCACTTGGTGCAGGGAGTGGCAACTGACCCTTAACATAGACAAATGTAACGTATTGCGAATACATAGAAAGAAGGATCCTTTATTGTATGATTATATGATAGCGGAACAAACACTGGTACCAATTACTTCTGTAAAATATCTGGGAGTATGAGTGCGGAACGATCTTAGGTGGAATGATAATATAAAATTAATTGTTGGTAAGGCGGGTGCCAGGTTGAGATTCATTGGGAGAGTCCTTAGAAAATGTAGTCCATCAACAAAGGAGGTGGCTTACAAAACACTCGTTCGACCTATACTTGAGTATTGCTCATCAGTGTGGGATCCGTACCAGATCGGGTTGACGGAGGAGATAGAGAAGATCCAAAGAAGAGCGGCGCGTTTCGTAACAGGGTTATTTGGTAACCGTGATAGCGTTACGGAGATGTTTAACAAACTCAAGTGGCAGACTCTGCAAGAGAGGCGCTCTACATCGTGGTGTAGCTTGCTTGCCAGGTTTCGAAAGGGTGCGTTTCTGAATGAGGTATCGAATATATTGCTTCCCCCTACTTATACCTCCCGAGGAGATCACGAATGTAAAATTAGAGAGATTCGAGCGCGCACGGAGGCTTTCAGACAGTCGTTCTTCCGGCGAACCATACGCGACTGGAACAGGAAATGGAGGTAATGACAGTGGCACGTAAAGTGCCCTCCGCCACACACCGTTGGGTGGCTTGCGGAGTATAAATGTAGATGCAGATGTAGATGTCCCACATTGGTTTCCGCGGTTATTTCACGCAGTGTTGTTTATCCGGGTCACGGACAGCTCTACGCAAACGCCGCTATCCTCGGTCGTTAAGGGAAGCCCGTCGGCCACTGCGTTGTCAGCGTTGAAAAACTTCGTCCATGAAATTTCGTACTCTCGGCACACTCGTTGACACTGTGCATCTCGGAATATTGAATTCCGCAACGATTCCCGAAATGGAATGCCTCATGCGTCTAACTGCAGCTACCACCTCCCGTTCGAAGTTGTAAGTAGGCTGTTTATGTTTTTATATTGTCAACGTTACGTAGCGCTCTGTATGAAAATCACTGGCTCTGCTATGTGCAGTCTGTGGCTGGGTGGCATTGTTGTCTGCCATTGTAGTGTTGGGCAGCGGCAACTGCATGTGAACAGCGCGTAGCGTTGCGCAGTTGGAGGTGAGCCGCCAGCAGTGGTGGATGTGGGGAGAGAAATGGAGGAGATTTGAAATTTGTAAGACTGGATGGCATATATATTATGATTATTAAGGTAAATACATTGTTTCTTCTCTACCAAAATCTTTCATTTGCTAACTATGTCTATCAGTAGTTAGTGCCTTCAGTAGTTTGAATCTTTTATTTAGCTGGCAGTAGTGGCGCTCGCTGTATTGCAGTAGTTCGAGTTACCAAGATTTTTGCGAGGTAAGCGATTTGTGAAACGCATAGCTTAATGTTAGTCAGGGCCATTCTTTTGTAGGGATTTCTGAAAGTCAGATTGCGTTGCGCTAAAAATATTGTGTGTCAGTTTAAGGACAGTCATGTATAAATTTTTCAAAGGGGACGTTTCAAAGTCTGTTAACCCCCGACATGCGCCAGAATTACATCGGGAAGCTTTACACATGAATCGAACTAAGTACGAATGACAGCGGCGCCAATGCACTGCCGTTTTATGCCTTGTTTGCGTCATACTGCCGCCATCTGTACATGAGCTTGTTTCACGTCGTGTTTAAGAAACGTAACGAACAAATGATTCTAACTGTATAACGCTAGTCACATTTCTGTACTGTCTTACACTCTGTTTGTTAGTAAGGATTTTATGCTAATAAATGCTGTAAGCCCAGTGTTTTATGCGAACCTCCGTATTACTGGTCACCTACTTTACCAAGTTACTTTCCTGCCAGATTTTTAGTTACTTTTTTGTTCTGATTATTAACATCATTACGTTTCGTAGATTTTATGTATTATGCGCTGTCTGGAAGTGAAAAGGATTGTAAGCGGGCTGCTTCTGTGTTGGCAGCGTTGTGTAGCGCTTTGCATTGGATCTCTGACTGCGCATTCTTTGTAAGAGACTCCTGTGGCTGGTCGGATTCGTTGTTGGAAGTTAATCACCAACAGTGTTGGGCAGTTGGAAGTTAGTCGCCAGCAGTGATGGAAGTACTGTTGGGAAGTTGGAGGTGAACAGCCAGCAGTGATGGATGTTAGATGTGAGAAGTTAGCATTTATGGAGGGTAGAGGTCTGAAGTGTTAGCGTAGGCTAACCATCTGTGCATGTTCGACTTGGAGACTGAAAATTACTCATGATTATGTATCTTTGTAGTGGATGTCAATGTTTGAACTGGATGTCACATTATTAAGATAAAAAATACATTATTTGGTTTGCAACAAAATCTTTCCTTTGCTAACCACAAGCCTATTAGTTGAGTTAGAATCTTTAATTTAGCTGGCAATACTGACGCTCGCTGTATTGCAGTAGTTCGCGTAATGAAGATTTTTTTGAGGTAAGTGCTTAATGAAATGTATAGGTAATTGTTATTATTTCTTTTTAGTCAGGGCCATTCTTTTGAATTAATTATATGAAGCCACGTTGCAATTTTTTTGAGCACTCAGATTGTGTTGCGCTATAATATCGTGGGTCAGTGTTGACATGATAAGAAAAAGTAAAGATAAAGTCGGCTCAGTACGTTCAGTTTTACTCAGCTCTTTCAGAATCAAATAACGTAGAAGTTTCACCTTCTCAGTCATTCAGCAATTTATGTACACTCATTTAAATAAAGAAGTTTCAGAATGTATGGATATATGAAGCTCAAGTTGTATTCTAAGCATGTGTTACTCCTGTTGCTAATCTGTGAGTGGTCTAAAGAATGAGAGTTTATTTTAGTATGTCATTGTGCGTGCCAGAGGAATTCCTAAGTTTTTCTTTTTTGTTGCAAAGTATCGAATGCGGAGCCCATCTTTTTGCGGAAACTATTCTGTGTGACAACATTTTCAACCTATTCGACGTGGGTAAAGTACTTGAAAATTTTCTTGATTTACGTTTAGTTGTTTTGCTCTTATGTTAAACCCAGTCTTTTTCCTGTTTTAAAACATCTGTTTCCACTCTTATTTCGAAGCATTACTTAGAATAACTGAAAATTAAACTGAACCACACTCCGAATAGGTCTAGGAAGACCCTAACGGTACTGACCGACCATCACGTCGTCCTCAGCATTTAGGCGTCACTGCATGCGGGTATGGAGCGGCGTGTTGTCAGCACACCGCTGTCGCGGCCTTTGTCAGTTTTCGTGGCCGGTGCCGCTACTCCTCAATCAGGTAGCTCCTCAGTTTGCCTCACAAGGGCTGAGTGCACCCCGCTTGCCAACAGCGCTCAGCAGACCGAGCGGTTACCCATCCAAGTGCTAGCCAAGCCCGACAGCGCTTAACTTCGCTGGTCTGGCGGGAACCGGTCTTACCACTCCGTCAAGGCCGTTGGCAGGAACTGAAATACCACGCATATTTACACTCCTGGAAATGGAAAAAAGAACACATTGACACCGGTGTGTCAGACCCACCATACTTGCTTCGGACACTGCGAGAGGGCTGTACAAGCAATGATCACACGCACGGCACAGCGGACACACCACGAACCGCGGTGTTGGCCGTCGAATGGCGCTAGCTGCGCAGCATTTGTGCACCGCCGCCGTCAGTGTCAGCCAGTTTGCCGTGGCATACGGAGCTCCATTGCAGTCTTTAACACTGGTAGCATGCCGCGACAGCGTGGACGTGAACCGTATGTGCAGTTGACGGACTTTGAGCGAGGGCGTATAGTGGGCATGCGGGAGGCCGGGTGGACGTACTGCCGAATTGCTCAACACGTGGGGCGTGAGGTCTCCACAGTACATCGATGTTGTCGCCAGTGGTCGGCGGAAGGTGCACGTGCCCGTCGACCTGGGACCGGACCGCAGCGACGCACGGATGCACGCCAAGACCGTAGGATCCTACGCAGTGCCGTAGCGGACCGCACCGCCACTTCCCAGCAAATTAGGGACACTGTTGCTCCTGGGGTATCGGCGAGGACCATTCGCAATCGTCTCCGTGAAGCTGGGCTACGGTCCCGCACACCGTTAGGCCGTCTTCCGCTCACGCCCCAACATCGTGCAGCCCGCCTCCAGTGGTGTCGCGACAGGCGTGAATGGAGGGACGAATGGAGACGTGTCGTCTTCAGCGATGAGAGTCGCTTCTGCCTTGGTGCCAATGATGGTGGTATGCGTGTTTGGCGCCGTGCAGGTGAGCGCCACAATCAGGACTGCATACGACCGAGGCACACAGGGCCAACACCCGGCATCATGGTGTGGGGAGCGATCTCCTACACTGGCCGTACACCACTGGTGATCGTCGAGGGGACACTGAATAGTGCACGGTACATCCAAACCGTCATCGAACCCATCGTTCTACCATTCCTAGACCGGCAAGGGAACTTGCTGTTCCAACAGGACAATGCACGTCCGCATGTATCCCGTGCCACCCAACGTGCTCTAGATGGTGTAAGTCAACTACCCTGGCCAGCAAGATCTCCGGATCTGTCCCCCATTGAGCATGTTTTGGACTGGATGAAGCGTCGTCTCACGCGGTCTGCACGTCCAGCACGAACGCTGGTCCAACTGAGGCGCCAGGTGGAAATGGCATGGTAAGCCGTTCCACAGGACTACATCCAGCATGTCTACGATCGTCTCCATGGGAGAATAGCAGCCTGCATTGCTGCGAAAGGTGGATATACACTGCACTAGTGCCGACATTGTGCATGCTCTGTTGCCTGTGTCTATGTGCCTGTGGTTCTGTCAGTGTGACCATGTGATGTATCTGACCTCAGGAATGTGTCAATAAAGTTTCCCCTTCCTGGGACAATGAATTCACGGTGTTCTTATTTCAATTTCCAGGAGTGTAGTTTTTTCGATCACTGCGTTGTTCTAATGGAGGACAGTACCCTTTCCACATTTCTTTGTAACCTTCATGTTAGAGTCATTGCACGGTTATGAGCGCAACATTTTTACAATTCTCATTGAAGAATTTACATGAAAATAAAAAACAGACAGCCTGAATGAAACGCTATATCCAGCGACGGTTTGGTGATGTGATCTGTGTTCATTTGGCACTAAACAAAAGAACAGGCAGTGCTACAGATTCTTGGGCTGACCCTTCAGTATACGGTCTCGACACCTGGGCTCAATTAAATTAACATGCACTCTGTCCCAGCCTGCTTGCCCAAGTGGTACAGCTTAACATGAAATCAAGACGTACAATTCTCCAGCACCTCAGTACTTTCTTCTTCAAAGTAGATGCGTCTCTGCTGCTTTTCCAAAGCAAACGATGAGTTCCAAAGGTGGTAGCCAATATCTTTTGAATATCGTATTTACTGTCACTTCACACAGAAATTCACTAGGCCCACAAGAAAACGTGACTGTTCGTAGTTAAGATTATGATCTTTCAGTTCATATACAGTTTGGTAATACTCTGTCTTAGCACTATTTGCCATGGAAACGTAGGTTACTGACATTTATATATGTAGGAAAATTGGCCTGTGATGTCAGGTGGTTGGAGACTGCTGACAAAGATCTTTCATGTGACGTTCGGCGACGACAAAGACCTCGGCTTATTTCCCATTTCAAACAAAATTATTTTTCAAGCGGAATTTTACGATCCTATTCCATACAGCAGTACTAAATCAGTATAGCGCCGTATCTGTTTTACTGGAAAAGTAAGACAGGAAGATTAATCAGTGCTCTAATATCGCCTGAGCAGCGCTTCTGTATGGCAGTGGAAGTCAGCGCGGTGTTATTGCCGCTGGAGTACTGATTGTTCTTAGTGTTTTAAAGTCCCTGTTAATACACAATAAAACGATTATCACACTAAACTAATTCTGGACCGCTATATCGAATAGACAAGGAAAATCCACTTCAAAAATCAATTTCTTCTTAACGGGTAACAAACCACACTTTCCGTTGACACTCGACGTCTCAAGAAAGATGTTATAAGCTGTATTTGTTTCGGCTGACTCGAGCTACACAAAAAAATGGTTCAAATAGCTCTGAGCACTATGGGACTTAACATCGGAGGTCATCAGTCCCCTAGAACTTAGAACTACTTAAGCCTAACTAACCTAAGGACATCACACACATCCATGTCCCAGGAAGGATTCGACCCTGCGACCTTAGCAGTCGCGCGGTTCCGGACTGAAGCGCCTAGAACCGCTCGGTTCAAATGGTTCAAATGGCTCTGAGCACTATGTGACTTAACATCTGTGGTCATCAGTCCCCTAGAACGTAGAACTACTTAAACCTAACTAACCTAAGGACATCACACACATCCATGCCCGAGGCAGGATTCGAACCTGCGACCGTAGCAGTCGCGCGGTTCCGGACGCAGCGCCTAGAACCGCGAGACCACGGCGGGCGGCTAGAACCGCTCGGCTACCGCTGCCGGCCGAGCTACACATTTCGTTCTTGCAGTGTTTAGCTGAAGTCAGCCCGAGCAAATACACCTTAAATCATCATTCATGCGACGAAGAAAGAACCTTACAACTGACGTTGTATTTTCAGGCTATGCTATAATGCTCAGTTGAGGATATTGCGCTAGCAGGATTGTTCGTAAAAATATCTGCACTTATATCTCTATCACATATCCGTATATGTTTTGTCATAATTGACAGCAAAAACTGACGCTATTAAAAATATGCGATAATGGAAGCAAAAGCATTCCAGTGAGACGGTTTCGAATGCGTCGCTAAGAACTGTGTGAAATGTTATCCTAGTTAGTACAAACGTATTTAAAATGTAAAATTGTCGACTAAGTTCAAATGGTTCAAATGGCTCTGAGCACTTTGGGACTTAACATCGCAGATCATCAGTCCCCTGGAACTTAGAACTACTTAAACCTAACTAACCCAAGGACAACACACACACCCATGCCCGAGGCATGGCCTCGAACCTGCGACCGAAGCGATCGCGCGCTTCCAGACTGAAGCGCCTAGAACCGCTCGGCCATAACGAGTGTTCAGCAGAGACAAGGATATCGTCAGAAACACCCCAGGGAAGTGTGATAGGACCGCTATTGTTCTCCATATACATAAATGATTTCATCGACAGGGTGGGAAGCAATCTGCTGTTGTTTACTGATGATGCTGTGATGCACAATAAGATGTCGAGGTCGAAAGACTTTTAACAAATAAATATAAAATAAAATAATAATACAATAATAATAATTATTTTGTAATAATAATAATAATAATAATTATTGTTTGGATAAGTAATTGAGAGGTCAAAGTTTGTTTCGCCTTTAACATTGCAATTGAATTTCTTAATGTTTCATAAAATCTTACGTAGCATTGCTCATTGAGGTCACACAATAAAGTAAATGCAATTTACGCCGTGCATTTATCGAGCTTCGCACGTCCGATGATGTACGGAACGTAGGCAGGGCTCATTATATATTTTTTGTAGACAAAGTCTGATATCTGACCTCAGCTTCAATCATGACAATGGGGTGACTAAAACTACTAAAACAGAGAAAAGCCTTCGATTAAATAAAAGATGTATTCATTTCAACATATACATTACGATATGAATGGCACTTACGTAAAATTCTAGGTAAATAATTGCAGATAATTCGCAAATGAGAGCGACTTATTAATTCTGCTCCTCTTTTCTGCAAATAAGTATCAATATGGCTAACTGTGGAGCCACACAAAGTATTACGTCCTTCTAGGATAACGAATGACATGAGTGTGTGTTGATGCCTACTGGCCGCGACAAGAGAGCGGTGTTAATTCCTTTGTTTTCCTTTCTCTTGTCTTAAAAAATCGATACATATAATCTAAGTTCAGTACATTAAATATCGTCTGTGCTCGAGTGCAAATGGTTCCTTAAAGACTGTACCAGATACAAGACGACTTAGACAAAATTTGTAGTTGGTGTGATGAATGGCAACTAGCTCTAAATGTGGAATGAAATGTAAGTTAATGTACATGAGTAGGAAGAATAAACCAGTAACATTCGGGTACCGTATTAGTAGTGTCGTGGTTGACGCAGTGAAGTAGTTTGATTATCTGGGCATAAGGTTGCAAAGCTATATGACGAACGTGTAAGAACTGTGGTAGGGAAGGTGAATGGTCGACTTCTGTTTATTGGGAGAATTTTAGGGAAATGTGGTCCACATGTAAAGAATACCGTGTATAGAACGCTGGCGCGACGTATTCTTGAGTGTTGCTCGAGTGTTTTGGGTTAGTACCAGATTGGACTGAAGGAAAACATCGAAGAAATTCAGAGGAGGGCTGCTAGGTTTGTTACCGGTAGGTTCGAACAACACCTAAGTGTTACGGAGATGCTTCGGGAACTCAAATGGGAATCCCTGGAGAGTAGGCAACGTTCTCTTCGTGAAACACTGTTGATGAAATTTAGAGAACTAACATTTGAAGCTGACACCAAACGATTCTGCTGCCGCCAACATACATTGCGCGTAACGACCGCGAAGATAAGGGCGAGAAATTTGGGCTCATACGGAAGCACATAAATGTTAGTTTTTCCCACGTATTTGTGAGTGGAACATGGGAGAGAATGATTAGTTGTGGTATATGGTACCCTCCGCCGCGACTGTACGCTGTCTTGCTGAGTATCTATGTAGAAGTAGATGTAGAAGTACACTAGTGGCCATTAAAATTGCTGCACCACGAAGACGACGTGCTACAGACGCGAAATTTAACCGACAGGAAGAAGATGCTGTGATATGCAAACGATTAGATTTTCAGAGCATTGACACAAGGCTAGCGGTGGTGGCGACACCTACAACGTGCTGACATGAGGAAAGTTTACAACCGATTTCTCATACACAAACAGCAGTTGACCGGGGTTGCCTGGTGAAAGGTTATTGTTATGCCTCGTGTAAGGAGGAGAAATGCGTACCATCAAGTTTCCGACTTTGATAAAGAGCGGATTGTCGCCCATCGCGATTGCGGTTTATCGTATCGCGACATTGCTGCTCGCGTTGGTCGAGATCCAGTGACTGTTAGCAGAATATGGAATTGGTGGGTTGAGGAGGGTAATACGGAACGCCGTGCTGGATCCCAACGGCCTCGTATCACTAGCAGTCGAGATGACAGGTATCTTAACCGCACGGCTGTAGCGGATCGTGCAGCAACGTCTCGATCCCCGAGTCAACAGATGGGGACGTCTGCAAGACAACAACAATCTGCACGAACAGCTCGACGACGTATGCAGCAGCATGGACTATCAACTCGGAGACCATGGCTGCAGTTACCTTTGACGCTGCATCACAGACAGGAGCGCCTGCGATGGTCTACTCAATGACGAATCTGAGTGCACGACTGGCAACATGTCATTTTTTCGGATGAATCCAGGTTCTGGTTACAGCATCATGATGGTCGCATCCGTGTTTGGCGACATCGCGGTGAACGCACTTTGGAAGAGTGTATTCGTCATCACCATACTGGCGTATCACCCGGCGTGATGGTATGAGGTGCCATTGGTTACACGTCTCGGTCACCTCTTTTTCGTATTGACGGCACTTTGAACACTGGACGTTACACTTCAGATGTGTTACGACCCATGGCTCTACCCTTCAGTCGATCCCTGCGAAATCCTACATTTCAGTAGGATAATGCACGACAGCATGTTGCACGTCCTGTACGGGCCTTTCTGGATACAGAAAATGTTGGACTGCTGCCCTGGCCAGCACATTCTCCAGATCTCTCACCAACTGAAAACGTCTGGTCAATGGTGGCCGAGCAACTGGCTCGTCACAATACGCCAGTCACTACTCTTGATGAACTGTGGTATCGTGTTGAAGCTGCATGGGCAGCTGTACCTGTACACTCCATCCAAGCTCTGTTTGACTCAATGCCCTGGCTATCAAGGCCGTTATTACGGCCAGACGTGGTTGTTCTAGGTACTGATTTCTCAGGATGTATGCACCCAAATTGCGTGAAAATGTAATCACATGTCAGTTCTAGTATAATATATTTGTCCAATGAATACCCGTTTATCATCAGCATTTCTTCTTGGTGTATCGATTTTAATGGCCAGTAGCGTTCATTGCGCGGAACGACCGCGAAGATAAGACACGAGAAATTAGGGCTCATACGGAAGCATGTAGATATTAGTTTTTCCTTCACTCTGTTTGGGAGTGGAGCAAAGGAGAAAATGATTAGTTGTACATGGTACCCCCCATCGCGAGTATCTATGTAGAAGTATATGTAGAAGTAATTTCATTACACGGGTCTAAATCTCTAGGTTCGCAGTTGCAGCTGAAGTAGTAAGTTAACCGACCAGTGCGTCTGACGGGTTGGCCGTTTATAAGAATGCGACTTGGGGTTCACGTATGGAACTGGCGGCAATCTTAAGAACGATATGGACCAATGAGAGGGTAGCATCGTGGGGTGGAAGTTTCAAATTGAAAATATTCGATTTATCATAAATTTTACACAAAAGTAATTTTATGTCCCTTTTTTCCGATCTGTGGTGGGTCACACCGATACTTCCTTCGAGCCTCATGCTGCCCGCAGGCCGCAGGTTGGACACTCCTTCTGTACAGGATCGAATCATCAATGAGAGGCTTCAGCTGGATATAGCATACATGAAGACAGTTGTGGACTCTCTTCCTTGACGAATTGGTGCGATTATGGAGGCTAACGGCGGCGTTACACGGTATTAGCGTGACGCCCGCTCGGGTGACTAGTTTTGTTGGCTGGAGCGCGTGTTTGCTGTGCTAGCCTACCTGCGCCTCCGCCGCTGTTGCGAGGCCGCTGCGCTGGGCCCCTGCAGGTAGGCAGCCAGCCATGCAGGTGAGCAGCCGGTGTTATTTACCGCGACTGGGCAGGGAGCGGCGCGGCCCGCGCTACGGCTGCTTTGGGATTTACGGCGGTGCTGCCGGCAGCTGCTGCAGAGTTATTGGGGAGCCGCTGTTTGCCGCTCGGAATATTTCACAAACGCTGCCGTGTCAGGCGGCAGTACGAACGCCGTGTAGCGACAGCTAAATCACACACCGGCGATATGTTCTCTGAAGCTGAGGCAGTCGCGCTGTGCAAAACGTACGGTCTCTAATCTGCCTTACTCGCTAAATGAAGAGTATTCCTGTCCGACATGGACCGTAATCTGAGGAAGAAATATATGAGAAATCATAGCACTGTAAGGAGTGATCAACTGTCAACGTAACCTCTTTCGCAGCGTGCAGGCGGCATGCGAGGCCGGCTTCTGTGCCCGCGGCGTGGGTGACACGAGGTCCGGAGTTAGGTACAGTATGATTTATCGCTTAAGTTATTTCCAAGATGCGTAATATAAACACTTGTGAATAAAAGTAAATTACCCGCGTTCATTAAGCACAAGATGCTTGAACTGTCTGCCTTCGTTCTGTAGTGTCATGGAATTGTAAAGAGTTGGAAACGTGGAATATTGCCAAAGTTTCGTTGCCTATGCCGAGAGCCAGAGGCAGTACGTTAGCCTAGAGCTAAGAGGATTGCACAAGTCTCGAAATGTGTAGTTACGCAGGGGCAATGGCCTGGTTACACACAACAGGCGAGAGAGAATTGCTTAGCACAAGGGTTTGTGTTAGACGCAGACTTTTGTAGAGTGCAAGACAGAGGTATAGCGTCAGCTGTACTGCATTTCGCAACTTCGCGTAAGTCTGCCGTAACAACACGTAACTCTGTCGCAAGAACACCTAAGGGGTGAGTACGACAGATGAATCAGCAGTATAAGTGGAACGAATGCATTCATTACAAACGAGCATGACGCCAGGACGTCGCTCGTGCTTCCTTTAAATACGCCAGCTTTGATAGCAACAAGGCACTCGCAGTTAGACTTGCAGTTAGATGTGTACTGGGTCGCTGCGTAGCGCTCAGCTCGGTGATCGACATGTTAATCTTTATTAAGGAGATGTTGCATTAAGGGTGGCCCATCCAGCAGCAGACGTGAGGGGACAGTACCAGCTCTGGTCCTCTCTGCTGCCGCTGTCAGTCATCGACCCAGGATTAGCAGACATCGCGGCAGACTCGCTCGCCGCCAATGCTGACCACATCAGTGAGCCGTCGTCGAGATCGTGCGGGGCCTAGGCCCTCTGGATCCGCCGTCACAACCGGGTGAGCCGAAGACGCTGGGGGACTGCAGCCTGTTCCGCCCGTCCACCGCGGACGAGCCACCAGGAGGAGCAGGGAAGAAGATGAGGTGGGACAGAGTACACTCCGCACTACGAGAACGCCTCTCGTGCCGACAGCGCCGGGACTCCAACCCGGAGCCTCCTACGCGCAGAGGCCTGCTGTCCACAGCAGAGCCGGCCGGCGAGCCGGGCGCACCAGCCATGCGCGGCCGAAGTACGAAGTAAGGGCATTCCTTCGCTACGTCACAGCACGCGGCGCTGCGCTAGCAAGACTGTGCCGCATGGAACTGGTGTCATTGCTACGAGTCAGTGAGTACTCGGGAAGGTCACTGATGTCACCAAGCCACATTGTACTCGGTAGGAATAAAGGAGTTACGAATTAATAATGTTTCTTTGACGTTTCTGACGCGTCCACAGTCATTTCCTAGCATCCTGACAACTGAAGAGGTCACCACTCGGCCATCCAGTCCACCGTAGGCGACCGGGACCACCGGGGTGCCTACAGTTCTTCAAACATTCCTTACATCTGCTTAGGAAATTGCTCATTGCTCCCTGCAGTTCGCTCTGAGCACTGACAACAATTTCTGGGCGAATGTTAGTGTCATGTTCATTTAAAGTGTTTGGATTTGATTTGTATACTTTCTCTTTTAAGGCCCCCACCCCCACCCCCACCCCCACCCTGGAGATAAATATCGCATGGGGTTAAATCGGGGGAATGAGATCATGTGACTGCTGGTACTGCTGGGCTGGCCCTCTCCCACCTCCCCCACCAGCCCCACTGTGAAATTAAAACTACCCCACACTCTATCTCAGTGGAGGTGCATCTCCAGGGTGGGGGTGGGGGTGGGGGCCTTAAAAGAGAAAGTATACAAATCAAATCCAAACACTTTAAATGAACATGACACTAACATTTGTCCAGAAATTGTTGTCAGTGCTCAGAGCACAGCTTTCTCCAGCAAAATTTTAGCAGTGGAAGCGGTAGTCTGACCTTGTGCAAAATGACAGCGATGCAGTAAGTATTTGCACAAGATAGATAGAGGAGGAGATATATTTCATTTGCTTTAAATAAACTGCGTGGTCTTGTGTTCCTATCCCAGTGATCATACCAGCAGAAGTATTAGTGTAATTCAGAGATGTAGAGACTTGTCTGTAGAAACGTCCCTGCAAGGATTTTTATTGATTTGCCACTGTTACTTACAAGCCAACAGTAATTTCGTGATGTTCAACTCTATCATGCAGCCTGATACTGACGTTATAGAGTGTCAGCCATTGTTTCCAACACACTAATAATGCAGGGATACGTTTCCTTACAGTGCAACAGTGCTTTTTATGTAGCAAGAGTGTTTATGTTGGACTTCAGCAATTCTCAAACATTAAAGAGGAGGAGGATATTAGTGTTTAACGTCCCGTCGACAACGAGGTCATTAGAGACGGAGCGCAAGCTCGGGTGAGGGAAGGATGGGGAAGGAAATCGGCCGTGCCCTTTCAAAGGAACCATCCCGGCATTTGCCTGAAGCGATTTAGGGAAATCACGGAAAACCTTAATCAGGACGTCCGGAGACGGGATTGAACCGTCGTCCTCCCGAATGCGAGTCCAGTGTGCTCTCAAACATTAAAGTATTGGGATATCAGTCGATTTGCTTAAATAACGCACTTTGGTGGTAACTGTTGACCATTTAATATCTCTTATTTCCATCTGTCTGTGGAACAGGATCTTGAAAAGTGGGTATTTGTATACTGGAAGAAAAAGTGGCAAAATTGTAATTGTCCTTCTGTAAATAGGTAAGGAAAGTAGTCATATGTTGATGTGCTTGCAGAAAATACCATGGCTAGTAATACTCTGCTGGAACATGCAAAAATGAAACTGCAAATATCATTTGAATTTCACACATCGGCTGTGGTCATTTTGGGCTATAAATAATATTAATTAAAGTAATTATGTCTGACTGGGCATTTATACACCACCCAGTGGCGGACGAGTGATGAAAGGTGAGGGGGAGGCAACCATGTTTTGGGTCAACTTCCGTAGCAGTCATTTTGACTCGAAAATTACGGTCATTAAGAAAAGGCTAAATGTATAAATACAACACATAACTAAAAGTATGAGGGTGTAGCTTGTTTTATTAAGGCTATAAATTACACTAGTTTTTTTACACAAAGATGCTTTGCAAGAGGGCGGTTTGCTTATATAAGGAGAACATTAAGCCCTCCATCCTGAAACCTGAATTCTGCTCCACTGCTATTTGAATTTCACACCATTCTATACTTAGTGATGCCCCTACAGTACAGTTGCCACTTAGCTTACAGTGTGGGTTGCCTAGCTAACATAGCCCTGCGGCGCTACACACCCAATCACTCCAGCCATATCCAACAGTAGCCCTCGCGTGTACAGTCAGGTTCTTACAGCTGGTCACACGAGTACAGTTTGTACAGTGAAGCGGTTGTAAAGTATACTATTGGTATGTGAATAAAAACCATCCAACTTCATTTAATTGAAAACAATCTTGAGGTAAGTTAAAGAGGAAAAATATTTAACTTTGTCTCAGAATGACAGAGCAAAATCAGGAGAGCCAGCATGTTTAGGTGAGCGCTATGTTAACACAATTGCTGGTTGCCTACGCAGTGTGACAGTTAACAACTACACTATGACGACTTTAATCTAAAGTTTTAGCAGCACGAAGTCATTTGTCTTTCCCACCTATATCCTATCTCAAGGAAGACTAACGTGCAAACCAACAAATCAAAAAGAAGTAGTCTTCATACAGTAGTAAACAGTCTAAAAAAAAGTCCAATAAATTATCAGCCGAAGCGAAGTATCATACACTGTGTGTAATAAGTCACAAGAATAGCCTAATCGTTTTGGTTTGCCTTTAGTTTTGCAGTCAGAAACATTAAAATGGCTGAAGAGAGTCATTAATTTGTTTCACAACCATCGCTGAGCCTTGATAAGTAACTTCTCCAGTATATACCTTCACAAACTTACTAGACGTATGCAACAATAGCAGCGTCAGTGCCTCTTGCTTCTAATTTCGGTTAAAATGACAGTAACTGTGGACAAATCAGCTGGAAATTACCTGTTATGGCCATCAACGTTTTATGCGCATAAAATATGGTTTCAGAGGCAGACACAAAACACACCCCTTTTATCAGTGCTGTCTCTATACAAGCAGATGGTTTGTTTCTCCATATTCTCTCTGGAAACAGTACATGCTAGTATTTATGCATCACGTATTTGGGCAGCTGGGATTTACAGAGCTCTGCCCGAAATGGACGTAAGAGTATTACGATGTACCGTTCCACACCGCTCCCGTGCTCGGACCTCCAAATATTTCATGCACCTGCTTGTGCGGGCCGAACGGCCAATACCGTAATGGCGTCGTTACTCAACGGCGGCGGCGACCCAAGCACAACAGGAAAAGCGGGCTCTAAACTTCCGTTGTTTATAGTGACCTCGGCGAAAATACAGCTGGCCCCATGTCCACTCCTGGAAGAGTGAAGAACGCAGAGGATGAACCCTGATCATTACCGTTTGTTTTCTCCCTATTTGGCATAAGGCTCCGCCTTAGTTGCATAGATACACAGTGTTTCTACACTGACGTCATATATTTTGAATTGCACTCCGTAAGCAGGAGCAGAAGAGAAATTTCGTACAGAGAATACGTCACATTTGCTCCAACGACTACTTTTATGACGCAGTTATAAATCGCAAGCTGTCATGGGATAAAAAGGAGCAGCCAAGGGTTCCCCTGATCGGACGCATCAGTTAGTTACATCGTATTCTACAGATCCTGTGGAGAGTGTACACTCAGGTTTAGATGCATGTTTTATTTAAGTGCAACACCGTCAAATGACTTAGTAATACGTAATATTATCGTATTCCATTTAATTACGATACAACAAGAAAAATTAGTTATAAGAGTTTCTGTGTGAAGTAGAAAGAGTTTTGTAGCTTGGTCCTGCTCCCGGTATTTCACTTAGTAGGTATTTTTTTAAAGAGCGTTAATCAATACATACGCCATCAAACAGGAAACGTTTATTATAACGCCCTTTGGTACTCTGAAGAAACTACCCCATTAAGTTTAGTTTCCCGGAAAAATTATTCAGAAACTCTTTACTGACTGGAAATATTCAGAAGAAACTAGTTTCTTCATTTTTAAAGCAGTATGTCATTTCATAAAGTCTAGACACTGGGTTTCCAAATTCAGACAGTGAACTGTTGTATTCCCAAAAGTTCTACTTCTTCTACTTTATAGGTCAAGTGAACTTGACTTACAGCTTGCAGAGTTTTTTGATAAGTACTTCATATTATGTACTGACTCTTTTACAGATTTCTAGTTTCATCTGATGATGATATCCAGTATTTCATTAGCTGCCTATTCAGTAATAAGTAACCTCCCTCTCACTTATCGACCTTAATGACAGTGAAAAATTAAACCGCATGTACCTAATGGAAATTTGGGAAAAGCAATCGTCACTGAAGTTAATCTGTGGTAAAGAGGGAGGAAAGGGTTACATCTAAATGAAAGGAAAAAGGCAAATGAAACTGGTGGAAATTAATTTTGAAAAGGAGTAAAGTTAATAAAGAAAGTAAATGTGCGGCCGTTACGTTAACAATTAACTAGCGGTAATTAGATATTTGAGATTTGGGGGGAAATTACGGTCGCAAGTCCTAAGGACAATTACTATGGTAACTGAAAAAGAAAGGTTATTACACATATAATTAGCACTAGAAGCGTGGCAACTGAAGGTTGACATGTGTAGTGTGAAAACTGAAAGTTTGTCAGAAGTAATAAATTTCGCTACACTCTGACTTAATTTAGCAAAAGAATTAATAAAACCGGAAAATCGAAAGTTAATTTAGTGACTGAAGTTGATAGTGAACTTTCTTTCTGAAGCACATCGAAATTCAGTAAAATACGGTTAGTCTTGGACTACCTCAACAATCATTTCAAAAGATACTTGAATCTATGCAATTTAGAAATAAGAGATTTAACTTTGAACTTGAATTAAATGATTCTGAACAATTAACAGTAGTAAAATTTAGTACATACCAAGCTGAGCTGCAGTCACAGGTAAGCTAAAATACAGTAACAAAACTCGCACTCTTAATTTGTGCTTGTGTAATCTAAATATTGTAGCCAGCTATGAATACTTTAACTGAACTTTGAAATTGAAGCAGTGAAATCGAATTAGCTGTATTACTTTAATGCTGGCGTTTGAATTTCAATGACACTCGGGTTCATTTTGGAAAAGGAAGGGACCCTGCTTGGCAATGGAATTGGGACAATGAGCAACAAAGGTTCATGCTAAGTTGCTGTAATTTTGTGATGCAACAATTTTAAAAGTTTGAAAAGCTGAGGTCTGCCATACAGTTCTAAAACTTTACGTGCTTCCAGTCTTCCTTTTTGGCTGATTGAAGGTTTGAAGCCGTCGATCGAGGAGGTGGCGACAGTCACTCATTGTCAGCCGTCGCTGTTGCTGAAGCTGGATGTGGCGCGCCTTCTTCTCGACATGGTCACCAGACAAAACGGGCTCTTGATGTGCGCCAGCTAATGCTTCCCGTCCGCGACACCATGTCAGAAACTATCATCACAAGTCGAGCGCAATTACATTCTGCCAAACCCCGAAAGCGCGGCAACTCGCGGGAGCTTCACACAACACACCTGCTCCACTGCACCACCCCAGCCAGACTCCCTCTGCCCGCGCTCCACGCGACAGAGTTAACACTACCAAAGATCCTAAACACTCTGGTTCTCCACACGACCTATCGACGTATTCGTTCGATAGCATAGTTTTCCCTAGGCAAGACCCAGCGTAAAAATACAAATAATATTTACAAAACAACAAATTATACATCGACATAAATGCATATATATATATATATATATATATATATATATATATATATATATATATATATATATATATATATATATATATATATATACAAACAGTAAAACAATTACAATATATAAAGAGACAGAAATGTCATATTTACGGGTAACAAAACAAGGAAAAAAATTATAGTACAATAGATGGAAATAGGAGGATATGCATTTCCGGCGTTACAAATAGGACTTGTTCTACTTTTTATTCTTATTCTTCTATCAATGGCGAAAAAGGTGAAATTCGCGTCTTCTGACAATGTAAGTCGACAATCATTTGTACATTTCAGAAGCAACAGAGAATTCAAAATTGAGTCGACACAGTGCACTGTACATGATTGCTTCGAATTAGAAGCGTCATTGATAAGAGACTGACATGGAACAGAGAGATTGTTTTCTGCCACGCAGGTAATATAAAAGTCATGTCCTTTCTTGCCTCGTTCATACCACCTTTTGACACGCAACAAATAAAGTAGTGATGCATCATCAAAATTATCCGCTTTACTTGGAAATTACCGTATTTCTGTTCTGTGTAGTGAAACTGAAAAGCTCTACATACACAAGAACGGGGAACACTGCGTTAAAATAGTATATGGGCAAAACCCTTTCCCTCTGCAATTTTATATTATACGGCATGAAATCAACTTCCAGTCCATAAGAAAACAACCTCACTTTAACACACATCTCACTGCCCACTTTCATTACGATTACTCATAACAGTGGACATCCTTCTCATTAACTTTATACATCAAAATTGTACTAACTACACTTCCAGTTAATAACAAACACAGCAAAGCTGTTACAACGTCATTACAGCGACACATAAATCAAAGAAAATAACCTTCTGTACATTCTAATTAAAACATCGAAAAATTACAAGGCGAAGTTGTACTTTACAAATTGTATTAATCAGAACTGCTGAATACCGGGAACTGAAATTGAGTACGTTAGTTAATAAAGGAGCAATACATTTCACAGCAAAACAAACTCTGAGACGAGCTTATAACACATCAGGGCAGAACTGCAAATATCACCAGAACTGATTAATACAACTTCACAAAACGCTACTCGTGGCAGAACTTACTAAAAACCCCAACACAGCAGTTTATTGACATCAGCATTAGTCATCACTGACATCAAGATTTACTATTACAGGTTAAGAAAAGCAACTGTTGGCTCCACAAATTTGAAGAAAAGTGCCAACAGAATTTACCACACTAATAACTAAACGTTCAAGAATAGCCAGATTTACCCTTGCAGTTGTGTGAAACCAACAATCGGTAATTTTAATAATAACAGTTATTTACATTAGACTTTGAGCCTTACTATCAACAAAATCTGCCACCGCAATTTAAGAAAAGCAACCGTTGGCACAACCAATTTGAGGAACCACCGCCAATAGAATTTACAACAGTCACTTGTGAAAAGCAACTGCTGGCTAAATTTAATAGAATGAGCACAAAGTTAAACAGCAACCACCAACAATATTAACTATTACAACTTACGAAAAGGGCCTGTTGGCAGATTTCAGAAGAATTATGATTTGAGTACAAAGTTAAACAGCACTTGAAAACAAAAGAACCATTAAAAACACCTATTGGCGAAATTAAAAAGAATAGTTCAGCCCTGACAACTTGAATGTAAGATAAATTTCATTTAAGGTGGGCAGTTCACTGAAATAAGGGAGCAAATACGTTTACTAGAACCAGAACAGCAAGGACCCTTTAAATAATAGAAGTCAAAACAAACGGTGCACACTTTCAATCAGACAACTTATTCCAGAACAGGAACAAAAATTTTAGTGTGACCAAAACTCAATACCTGAAATAGTACGAAATTTTGTGTTTAGCATGAGTTAGTCAGACGATATCAGAAGGAGAGCGGAAACAGAGGTTTGGCTTAGCAGCATTAGGCTAAACGGCTGGCCAGCCTAACTTCTCATGTTACGAGGTCCATCCTCCGATTCATTGTCAATACGTCCCAGAGATCGTATGGCAGATGGAATTTTACCACCAGCGGCGAGAATGAGAACTGTTTTAAATACTTAAAATGGCGACGTTTTCCTTACTTGAACAGCGTGTAATCATTCGTTTTCTGAATTTGCGTGGTGTGAAACCAATTGAAATTCATCGACAGTTGAAGGAGACATGTGGTGATGGAGGTATGGATGTGTCGAAAGTGCGTTCGTGGGTGCGACAGTTTAATGAAGGCAGAACATCGTGTGACAACAAACCGAAACAACCTCGGGCTCGCACAAGCCGTTCTGACGACATGATCGAGAAAGTGGAGAGTTGTTTTGGGGGATCGCCGAATGACTGTTGAACAGATCGCCTCCAGAGTTGGCATTTCTGTGGGTTCTGTGCACACCTTAAAATGCTAATAGTGTCATCCAGGTGGGTGCCACGAATGCTGACGGGCGACCACATGTCTGCCCGTGTTGCTTGTTGGCAAGCAATGTTGACGCACAACGACAGCATGAATGGGACTTTCTTTTCGTCGGTTGTGACAATGGATGAGACGTGGATGTCATTTTTCAATCCAGAAACAAAGCGCCTGTCAGCTCAATGGAAGCACACAGATTCACTGCCACCAAAAAAATTTCGGGTAACCGCCAGTGCTGAAAAAACGATGGTGTCCATGTTCTGGGACAGCGAGGGCGTAATCCTTACCCATTGCGTTCCAAAGGGCACTACGGTAACAGGTGCATGATACGAAAATGTTTTGAAGAACAAATTCCTTCCTGCACTGCAACAAAAACGTCCGGGAAGGGCTGCGCGTGTGCTGTTCACCAAGACAACACACCCGCACATCGAGCTAACGTTACGCAACAGTTTCTTCGTGATAACAACTTTGAAGTGATTCCTCATGCTCCCTACTCACCTGACCTGGCTCCTAGTGACTTTTGGCTTTTCCAACAATGAAAGACACTCTCCGTGGCCGCACATTCACCAGCCGTGCTGCTATTGCCTCAGCGATTTTCCAGTGGTCAAAACAGACTCCTAAAGCAGCCTTCGCCGCTGCCATGGAATCGTGGCGTCAGCGTTGTGAAAAATGTGTACGTCTGCAGGGAGATTACGTCGAGAAGTAACGCCAGTTTCATCGATTTCGGGTGAGTAGTTAATTAGAAAAAAAATCGGAGGCCTTAGAACTTGAATGCACCTCGTACATACGAGGTGTCGATAGCGCTCTGCGTGTAACAAGGAATGTTTTGGACGTAGTGCCTTTGAAACGTACTACGATAGATGCTGTCGACCATGCGATTAATGGTGTCGTTATGTACTGGAATCGATTGGTCTCAGCGACCACGAATGGATCATTGGCAATGCGAGTCAATCAGAAAGGACTCTCAGCACCGAAGCGCAAAAAGTTACGACACACAGAGGAGGCGTTATATGGAACTCACTGCATTCTGCATCGAGAGGCTCTTGGTGCAAAATCAGTGCAAATTGTTGTGGCTACTGTCAACTATCTGAAAGCATATGGGATTATGCATCGCCAGTTTCGGCAGTTCTTGGAGAAATTAAGAGAGGAGCACGGCGACATACCTTATTGTACCGAAGTACGGGTGTTGCGCAGAAAGTAATGCACTGCACTTCTTTTTTTCTCAGCCGAAAACAACGCTACGAATGCGAAAAGTTACGTATGCATTATGTGAAGGCTCCTGAGTGAGCGCGCCAAGTTTCCGCCACTTCCGACAGATAGCGTAGCTGCAGGACGGTTTCAAAATGGCGTCTCTAGGTGATGTACGTTACAAGCTTCGACCATAGATACTAGTAGACTGGCCTTGCTGTGCAGAAGCTATACGGCTGGTGTGGCTCCAACATAAACCACGTGACTGTTGGCAAAACGTGGCGGGATTTCAAATCAGCGGTCTGCCATCCTATGTTTGTATCGGATTTTCCCCACATTTCTCAATTGACTGCCAAACGCTTCCAACAAAAACTACTTTCTTATTTGTGAAAAATTATGCCAGAACTACATTTGACCAGGATTTGTTCAAAGTACCATTTATAAAATCTAACAAATACATCGAACGCCACTCTGGTGGGCAGTGGGACGAAATTACTATAAATTATCAATTATAGTAAAATGTCGTTAAAATTCTTTTAAACAGTAAGAGTGCGCTCGTGTCAAAACTTTAAACATTGTATTCGCCACGTTTCGAGCTTTAGTCACTTATAAAAGAAAATGGGCTATGGGAATTATGTCAATTATAGGTGTCAAAATTGTTTACTTTAGGAGCAGGTCCATTTTAGAGTATCAATTTTAGGTGCACTTCAAAGGTTCAGTTCCCAATATTTTTTCAAAAGTTTAAACTATTAGTTTAAAAAAATTGATATTTTAGATGAAAGGTGAGACTTTGCAGTTTCAGAAAATAATTTTGGAGCCTGACAGACACTGTAGATACAAATTATAGATATACATTGTAAATAATAACTAAACTATCAAAACACTTCTCCTCGAAGTGCTTCGAGCAAAGGCGCGTATGTGCAAACGGCTTAAAGTTTTTCCGTTTCAAGGCCTGTATCCAAAGCTGCCTTCGGTTTTCATCCTTACAGAACCTATGAGTAGGAACGAGAAACAGTTATACTTACTTCTGTAACCGAATCATCACAGATACTTTCCAAAATGTAATATGAGTCTGAGTTTACAGGCATCACTTTCAACACTTTAATTTACGTGATACTCTATTTCAAGTGTAAAAAACATAAAAGTCACTTCAGCAGATTTCAATAAACGCATCTGCACTATCTTAGACACACTTACACGTGAAATGTAATGCCATTTCCCCGACAAAACGCTGAGTACAGCCATAAGCGCAACACGAAACAACCATGTTTTGCCAACATTCACGTGACTTCAGCCCAGACATGTTGGAGCCACGAAAATGACGTCAGGGCCAGTCTATTATATTTATGGTCGAAGGTTACAAGCAATGTGCCATCTTGAATTTTTCACTGCAGAGAAAGAAACTGTGGGGAATATTCAGAAGCGCTTGTGCAAAGTCTATGGAGCATCTGCTGTCGACAGAAGTACAGTTAGTCGCTGGGCACGGAGGCTGAGGTCATCAGAAGGCGGTTCGGCGGAGCTCCACGATTTGCAGCGGTCGGTGAGACCATGCACGGCTGTCACACCTGACATGCTGCAGCGTGCTGATGGCATTCGCGAGGACAGATGCACTCCGACTAGGCAGTTGGCGCTGAATCTGTCAATCAGCAAAGGAAGTATGGACTGCACCAGGACAAGGATTGGTACCGACAGAGCATACACACCCTTGTTTTGCGTTAGAGGAAAGCTATTAAACGGGATGGGCATTAAGTGGAAAAATAGGATGTGCAGATAAAACAGCATTCTTTCGTGTTTGTAATTCTCATTACGTTCAATAAAGAATTGTTGAAGAAAAAAAATGCGGTGCATTACTTTCTGGGCAACCGTCGCACGTTGGCTCAGTCGAGGTGAAATGCTGAAAAGATTTTTATTTACGTTTAGTTATAGTACATTTCTTACATGAGAAGAGAAAGAGTGAACCGAAACTAGAAGAACGTTGCTGGATATCAGAACTTGCATTTCTCGTGGAATTTATGTCTCACATCAGCAGCCTGAACGTCAATTTGCAAGCTGAAAATAATTTTATTTCTGGCACTGTAACAGCGAAAATGCAGGATGTATGGCACCTGGTACCGATATATAATTTTTTCTGAATTGTATGTAAGTGTTTGTAATTTAAATGCTTTATTTTAATAAGTAAGGACATTGTTTCACTGTATGTGTAAATTTAGATAGGACTCTGTGTTTTACAGTGAAACTTATAAGCTCTGGGAAAAAGCCAAAGGAATTGTTATTTGCATCGACTAGCAACGATAATAGCAGTGCTTGTGCATTGTAAAATCTTTGGGTAGGTAGATGTTGCGCGGAGTACGTGGAGAGAGAGAGGGAGACGGGTTCCAGCTCTTGTAGTGTGCGGAAGTGTGGTGTTAACGCTCTCGCAGTAGAGAGTACCATTTCGGCGGCATCGTGTACGCGCGCCGGCCAGATGTCTGGTAGCTGGAGTACGTGTAACGCCGGAATTGCATATCCTCCCTATTTCCATCTATTGTACTATAAATTTGTTTTCCTTATTTTTGTTACCTGAATATATGACATTTCTGTGTCTTTACATATTGTAATTGTTTTACTATTTGTATATATATATTTATATATTTATGTCGATGTATAATTGGTTTGTTTCGTAAATATTATTTGTATTTTTACGCTGGGTCTTGCCTAGGGAAAACTGCTATCGAACGATTGCATCGATAGGTCGTGTGAAGAATCAAAGTGTGTAGGATCTTTGGTAGTCTTAACTCTGCCGCGTGGAGCGCGGGCAGGGAGAGTCTGGCTGGAGTAGCGAGTGGAGCAGGTGTGTTGTGTGAAGCTCCCGCGAGTTGCCGCGCTTTCGGGGTTTAGCAGCATGTAATTGCGCTCGACTTGCGATGATAGTTTCTGACATGGTGTCGCGGACGGGAAGCATTAGCTGGCGCACATCAAGAGCCCGTTTCGTCTGGTGACCGTGTCGAGAAGAAGGCGCGCCAACGTCCAGCTTCTGCAACAGCGACGGCCGACAATGAGTGACTGTCGCCACCTCCTCAATCAACCAACCAACAAGGAAGACAGGAAGCACGTAAAGTTTTAGAACTGTATGGCAGACCTCAGCTTTTCAAACTTTTAAAATTGTTGCATCACAAAATCACAGCAACTTAGCATGAACGTTTGTTGCTCATTGTCCCAATTGCATTACCAAGCAGGGTCCCTTCCTTTTCCGGAATGAACCCGAGTGTCGTTGAAATTCAAACGCCAGCATCATTCCACTTCACTACTTTAATTTCAAAGTTCAGTTAAAGTATTCATAGGTGGCTACAATATTCAGATTACACAAGCACGAACTAAGAGTGCGAGTTTTGTTACCGTATTTTAGCTTACCTGTGACTGCAGCTCAGCTTGGTACGTACTAAATTTTACTATTGTTAATTGTTCAGAATCATTTAATTCAAGTTCAAAGTTAAATCTCTTATTTCTAAATTGCGTAGATTCAAGTAGCTTTTGAAATGATTGTTGAGGTAGTCCAAGACTAACCGTATTTTACTGAATTTCGATGTGCTTCAGAAAGAAAGCTCACTATTAACTTCAGTCACTAAATTAACTTTCGATTTTCCGGTTTTATTAATTCTTTTGCTAAATTAAGTCAAAGTGTAGCGAAATTTATTACTTCTGACAAACTTTCAGTTTTCACACTACACTTGTCAACCTTCAGTTGCCACGCTTCTAGTGCTAATTATATGTGTAATAATCTTTCTTTTTCAGTTACTATAGTAATTGTCCTTAGGACTGCCGACCGTAATTTCCTCCAAATCTCAAATATCTAATTACCGCTAGTTAATTGTTAACGTAACGGCCGCACATTTACTTTCTTTATTAACTTTACCCCTATTTCAAAATTAATTTCCACCAGTTTCATTAGCATTTTTCCTTTCATTTAGATGTAACCCTTTCCTCCCTCTTTACCGACAGGTTAACTTCGGTGACGATTGCTTTTCCAAAATTCCCATTAGGTACACGCGGTTTAATTTTTCACTGTCATTAAGGTCGATAAGTGAGGGGGAGGTTACATACGGACAGTGGACGGGCGGAAGAGGCTGTGTTAATTACGATTGCCCGTTCCTGTAATTAGCCGTGGCTCCACAAGATGCTACCATCTTCAACAACAGCAGCAGTTCCAGTAGCACAGATTCGTCGTCGGCTCCGACTTTCGTCGCACACACAGCACTAAAGTAAGACTGTTCATTGGTAGAAAGTATTAACGGCTAGCCCAGCAGCACAACTGAATATGATTTTATTGATAAAATTTGTTTAAATAATAATCAGTTAAACTCAGGGGGATTGTGTCCTCATTACCCCCAGACATTGTTACCAAGCAGAATTCTTTTTCCTTTTTTTCCTTATATGCTAACTGAGTGTCATAAGAAACAAATTGAATAGTTACAGCTAGTTTATTAAAGAATAATATCGCTTTTAAGTATTTTAACCTCCGTCTACTTTCAATTAACTGTTGTACAACAGAGGTTTCAGTATATGGCTAAAGTAAAGAAATTTCATTTTTTCAAGTTTGACAATCAATCACTGGAAAAAATCCAAATCTAAAAAAATGTACAAATTAAGAGCGTGGAAGTTTTATTTATTTTACATAGAGCTTGGAGCACTTGGCTGTTTGGTTTGGTACGTATTGTAGTGTTTAATTCTGTTCAAGTCAGTAAAAAAGGCTCAGTTGTTCAGACAGTAATATGAAATACACTCCTGGAAATTGAAATAAGAACACCGTGAATTCATTGTCCCAGGAAGGGGAAACTTTATTGACACATTCCTGGGGTCAGATACATCACATGATCACACTGACAGAGCCACAGGCACATAGACACAGGCAACAGAGCATGCACAATGTCGGCACTAGTACAGTGTATATCCACCTTTCGCAGCAATGCAGGCTGCTATTCTCCCATGGAGACGATCGTAGAGATGCTGGATGTAGTCCTGTGGAACGGCTTGCCATGCCATTTCCACCTGGCGCCTCAGTTGGACCAGCGTTCGTGCTGGACGTGCAGACCGCGTGAGGCGACGCTTCATCCAGTCACAAACATGCTCAATGGGGGACAGATCCGGAGATCTTGCTGGCCAGGGTAGTTGACTTACACCTTCTAGAGCACGTTGGGTGGCACGGGATACATGCGGACGTGCATTGTCCTGTTGGAACAGCAAGTTCCCTTGCCGGTCTAGGAATGGTAGAACGATGGGTTCGATGACGGTTTGGATGTACCGTGCACTATTCAGTGTCCCCTCGACGATCACCAGTGGTGTACGGCCAGTGTAGGAGATCGCTCCCCACACCATGATGCCGGGTGTTGGCCCTGTGTGCCTCGGTCGTATGCAGTCCTGATTGTGGCGCTCACCTGCCCGGCGCCAAACACGCATACGACCATCATTGGCACCAAGGCAGAAGCGACTCTCATCGCTGAAGACGACACGTATCCATTCGTTCCTCCATTCACGCCTGTCGCGACACCACTGGAGGCGGGCTGCACTATGTTGGGGCGTGAGCGGAAAACGGCCTAACGGTGTGCGGGACCGTAGCCCAGCTTCATGGAGACGGTTGCGAATGGTCCTTGCCGATACCCCAGGAGCAACAGTGTCCCTAATTTGCTGGGAAGTGGCGGTGCGGTCCCCTACGGCACTGCGTAGGATCCTACGGTGTTGGCGTGCATCCGTGCGTCGCTGCGGTCCGGTCCCAGGTCGACGGGCACGTGCACCTTCCGCCGACCACTGGCGACAACATCGATGTACTGTGGGGACCTCACGCCCCACGTGTTGAGCAATTCGGCGGTACGTCCACCCGGCCTCCCGCATGCCCACTATACGCCCTCGCTCAAAGTCCGTCAACTGCACATACGGTTCACGTCCACGCTGTCGCGGCATGCTACCAGTGTTAAAGACTGCGATGGAGCTCCGTATGCCACGGCAAACTGGCTGACACTGACGGCGGCGGTGCACAAATGCTGCGCAGCTAGCGCCATTCGACGGCCAACACCGCGGTTCCTGGTGTGTCCGCTGTGCCGTGCGTGTGATCATTGCTTGTACAGCCCTCTCGCAGTGTCCGGAGCAAGTATGGTGGGTCTGACACACCGGTGTCAATGTGTTCTTTTTTCCATTTCCAGGAGTGTACAATATGCAAAATATGTAATGACAAAGTAAAAAGTGCTTGCTTTTTTTTCTAAACTTCTTTGATGACGTTATGTTGAGGTCACTGAAAGTCATTGTTCACGCAACGAAGTTCAATACTAACATACAGTTTAATTACATATTTTCAAATCATTAGTCGATTGCCTTTTTCAAAATTTAATGCCAATCATAACGTAAGAGTGACTTCTCAGTATTCTTTATCATTACATACTCACTTGAAATTAGTGTCAAAAAACTTGACAACCTTCAGTTGCCACGTCAGTGTTTAATAATACATGTTTTTCTTTCCCAACATCTTGTGCAGGATTTTGGTTGTAAATTGCCCTAGTGGGAAGGTGACAGTTAATTATTTCCTTTTGGTTCATTAGTATAACTTTTGGATTCATGATCAGTGGTACCCCTCTTCTGTCCAGTGTTGTTCGTGAGTGAATGCACAAAATAACTTTCATTTTCCAAATTATAGCCCTTTTCGGTTAAATTACTTTTTATTTTTAGTAGACTTTCCATCAGAAGGGTCGGTTGTACACTTTCCTCCTACGTATCGGTGTCGCTTCTTCGGGAAAGATAGCCTTATACAATTAGAACAAATCCATTAGGAATACACGTGATCCACGGTCATACTTTATACCGCAAGCAGGATAGGCCGATTAGTAAGAGGGAGGTTACAGCATGATGGAAAAAGTAAATGCTTTTGAAAATAAGCTACCGTCTGAAGACATTGTACATTTCTCTGCCATTGGTTTGATCCGCGAAAGTGTTGGATTTCAAGAATAAGTGGAATAATTAAAAAGATTAAGGAGTAATTTCGTGCACGGTTTTTAGATGTGTCTCCCATCATTCGTTGCTTTGCACGGCCGTTTTCAGAAGTAGTTGAAAATGTTCCGAATCATTTACAGGTGGAACTGATCGGCTTGAAGAGCAATACTCGCCTGAAGGACAAGTTGTTTACAATACGGAGTACGAAAGAATTCTACGAAAAATTTACACAGCAAGAATTTCCGCGCCTGCAGCACGAAACTGCGAGAGTTATGTCTATGTTCGGATCTGCTTACGGGTGTGATAGATTTTTCTCCATCATAAGAATGAATACATCAAGGTTCGATCGAGCATTAGTGACGAAAATTTTCGCAAGCGCTTGTGTTTATCAATGTGCTGTTCCTTCGTGCTTGCATTAACTCTATCGTTTCTCATCACACGTTTCGGGTTTCTTCCTTTTCCTAATTTCAAATTGTTATTTACCAACTGTGCCTCATCCAGCTCCATGTACATAACTGAGTGTTTTTATCTGAAAAATTTGGTATTAAATCCGTTTGTTCAAGTTTACTTACAAGCTTAAAAATTATCCTGTAATTATTGAGCGACATGTTTGATATCCTTGCCATGAAGGGTATTTAAGTTCCTAAGGCGGGCGTAAAACCAATCCAGTATATTTATGCACCATTTGTTTTTACGTTTTGCTTTAGAGCTGTGACGTTTGTTGGTAGGGCGATGGAAAAATACGATATCTTTCCATGATTACAATGCTTCGACTCCTCAACAGACTCTTCTTCAGGCCATATCGCATGTACGACAGAAAGCGTGCAGTAGTACACGTATATAACAGGGAACGTGCACTATGTCTTTGAGATGACTTCCAGCTACGTCAGCTTCAGGTAACAAAGGTTTTGTAAGTAGGCTGTTTAGATTTTTATATGGGTAATGCCACGTAGCGCTCTATATGAAAATCACTGGCTGTGCTGTGTGCAGTATGTGGCTAGTTTGCATTGTTGTCTGCCATTGTTGTCATGAACTGCTACAGCTGGATGTGAACAGCGCGTAGCGTTGGGCACTTGGAGGTGAGCCGCCAGCAGTGGTGGATGTGGGGAGAGAGATGGCGGAGTTTTGAAAAATGTCATGAACTGCTGTATATATTATGAATCTTGAGGTAAATACATTGTTTGTTCTCTATTAGAATCTTTCATTTGCTAAGACTATCAGTAGTTAGTGCCTTCCGTAGTTTGTATCTTTTATTTAGCTGGCAGTAGTGGCGCTCGCTGTATTGCAGTAGTTCGAGCAACGAAGATTTTTGTGAGGTAAGTGATTTGTGAAAGGTATAGTTTAATGTTACTCAGGGCCATTCTTTTGCAGGGATTTTTGATAGTCAGATTGCGTTGCGCTAAAATTATTGTGTGCCAGGTTAAGCACAGTCTTGCATAAATGTTCTAAGGGGACGTTTCATATGTCGACCCTTAGCCTAGGATACCTCACTGGAATCTTCTGATTTTTTCTTGTGTATTTAGTGTAGCTTTTGTTTATTGCTAGCGCGTAATTGTAGAGAGAATCTCCTTTGTAGTTGCAGTCTTTCATTGTTGTAATGTAAAACAGTTGTGGCATGCATGTAGATTTGCAACAAGTATTTCGCAGCTGCGCTTGTAATTAACTACATATTATTTTCAGTGCTATGTTAATGTGTTCTCTTATTTTTGCTATTCAAATTGTGCTTTTCTGTGTTATCGTGTGAAATATTGTCCCAATAATGGCGTGTGAAAAACGTAACACTCGGCTCCAAAGTAAACTAAGAAACGACAGTGAAGACGAAAGCAATGTGTTAGCGCCACTGTGTAATGAGTTAACTAATGTTCAAAGTAGTAATTTGGTAACTGTGCATAGGGAAATGGAGCGGGCGTCAAACAATGGCGTAGACAGTCAAACAGGTAGTGAACAGGGAAGCATTATCGATCGATCGGTCGGCAACAGCTCGCCTCAGGAATCCGAAATGATAGGACACAATTTTGTAAATACTGTAGATTCAGGTTTTGCGTCCTCACCGTCTTCTCAAATGAGTCAAGACACATTTTCTGCTTGTCAAAATGTGAATGTTGCTGGTGCAAATGCACTGCCGAAAAGCGTAGAGGAACAGATTCCAGACACTAATGCATTGTTATTACAATTAATGCAACAAATGGGACAAAATCTCCTAAAGTTAGACACAATGGAACAAAATCTTAAAAAGTTAGACACAGTGGAACAAAATCTTCAAAAGTTAGACACAATGGAACAACACCAGAAACAAACACAGCAACAGTTACACACAATGGAACAAAATCAGAGACAAACACAGCAAAAGCTTCAAAAGTTAGACACCACACTTGAACAAACACGTGAAGATTTAACTACTGAATTACATAACATTGAATCGAAATGTCAAAAAGTCTGTAATGACGTAAAAACACAAATTTGTGAGCATTTTCAGCCTATTTTTTCGCGGCATGAAAATGCATTACAGAATCACGAAGCAGCCATAAAAGAGCTGCAAACCATTGTTCATGAAAATCATGAGACCTTGTGGGCTAAAATTGACTCAGTTGCATCTACCGATTCGGTTACGCAACTGGCAAAAACTCAGGAAAACTTAAAGAACACAGTAGATTCGATTTCAACACAAATGGACACTCTGAAACTTGGTTCAGAAAAACACACTGAGGAAATGTGTTCACTATCGGAGAAAGTAGCTGAACTTTCGGATCAGGTCACTAACTTATCTACAAAGGTAGATGATGATCTAAATGACACAAGACCCGTAGCCTTCACTGACACAGAAGAGTATGAACAAATAAGAAAATTCAAACAAAATCAGAATCAAATTAATACGCAATACAAAAGAGAAATGCGGGAAGTACAAGATCAGCTGACACAGGTAATACAAGAATTACGTATTTCAGAGGACACTCGCGCCCCAATAAGGGAAGAGGGACATAGAAATACGGAACAGCCACAAAATAATAACACAGAGCATTTCGGTAATTATGAAAGGAATTGGCAAGGTGCACCGAATTTTGATATGGAACCGCCGACACGACGTAACAATGACCGATATGTGACTCGCCGACATGATGATTTTGACTATAAGCTGTTCATTACTACACGTAAATTCAAAACATTTAAGAATTCTGGCAACGATATTCATCCACAAGCATGGCTCCATCAATTCTCTCATTGTTTTCCTCCCAACTGGTCATTGGAGCACAGATTAGAATTTATGTGTGGCTACTTGGAGAATGAACCAGCTGTAAGAATGCGATCGGTCATTCACGATTGCCACAGTGAAGGAGAATTTTACCATGCCTTCCTCTCAGCATATTGGTCTCAAGCCACACAAGACCGCGTAAAACATAGCATCATAATGATGAAACACTTCGAGCAATCTGAATTTTCCAGTCTTGTGAAATATTTTGAAGACATGTTGCACAAGAATCAGTACCTGTCAAACCCATACAGCCCCTCAGAACTCATCCGCATTTGCTTAATCAAACTGCCTGAACATTTGAGACATATTATTTTAGCAGGACGTTGCAAAGACGACATTGAAGCTTTTCAGGGACTGTTACAAGAACTGGAAATTGACACAGACAGTCGCGGGATGCGAAAACAGGAAAACAATCATTACAGGTCACATCCGTCACAATTCCGTGACGACAGAAACAATAAATGGCCACGACAAACCTATTCTTACAACGTAAATCGTGACCAAAACAGACACCACCCATATGACAACCACTGGCAGAGTAATAGTTACAGGGAAAGATCACCTTTCCGCGGTAATGACTATCACAGAGACAATCAGAGAAACAGACAATATGGGAACCAAAATAACTATTATCAAGGGAGACAGAATAACTTTAGACGCAACGGTCCAGCGCGTAGTTACGATTCTGGGAGAAATTCTCCACCACGTGACCGACATGAAAGAAACTATCGAACCTACCGACATGACGACAGACGATATGATCGTAACGACAGACCTGAATTGCATCAGAACTGGCGAGATTTAAATAGAGCAGAGCACTCTCGTCACGATGAATTTGTAGAAGTTAGGTCTCCAAATCCCAATAACGACGCGCGCCAACAAAGAGACAATAGGCGATGACTCACACCACTGGCAGCCACAAGACGTACTTATGAAACTGACGACGCAGCTGCCGTAGCTAGTAATTACGTAAAAATGGAAGACATTAGGGACATCTTACTCCAGGAACACGACGTAAAACATAACAACATTGCATATCCTGTGATTCATATTACTGTAAATGACGTAAAATTTACGGCAGTACTTGACTCTGGCAGTCCCATTTCAGTAATTAGTGAAACAGCTTTTAGCAAATGCAACAAAGCGAACGATTGCCCCACACTTCCGTTACGTAAGATTAAATTACAAGGTGCAATCTTTGGAAAAAGTGTAGATGTACGCCAACAAACACACTTAGAATTCTTTTGTCAAAGCCACAGCTTCTCTATGAACTTCCTTATTGTTCCATTATTGTCGACGGAAATTATACTGGGAGTAGACTTTTTGAATGAATATAAAGCAATCTTAAGTTTTCACGATGCTGAAATAACTTTAGAGAAAGAAGGTAAGTCAATAGCTTTGAAATTTGAAGACTGGCTCTCAAACCATGATGAGGAAATTAATCGGCTTTACCTTCTGTTAGATAACAGTTCGGAATTTTCTACGGAACTAGACACCAACAATCACTCTGCAAGTACTGAAAGGGATGATATCGACGGCATATTTGAAATTAATGAGTTAATTCAGAATAAAATTCAGACAATTGAGAATTGTAATGACACTGATAGGCAGGACCTTTTTGAGATTTTACAAGCACATTCCACAGTTTTTACTCACAAAACAGGAACAATCAAGGGATTTCAATACCAATTTCGTGTTCGTGAGCATACTAAATTTTGTGTTAGACCATACGTAATTCCGGCACATTATAGGGACCGTGTTAGAACAGAAATACAATCTATGCTTGACGAGGGCATTATTGAGCCTGCAGTAAGCTCATACAACAATCCATTACATGTTGTTGAGAAGAAAAATGGATCGATCAGGCTTGTTTTAGATTCGAGACAAATCAATACTATCATTATTCCTGAAACAGACAGGCCGCAGACGATGGAAGAACTTCTTCAAAATTTTAATGGTGTAAAAGTGTTATCTTCCATTGATCTCAGATCCAGCTTTTATCAGATCGAACTTCATCCAGAATGCAGAAAATACACAGCTTTCCTTTGTTTCGGCGTTTGTTATCAGTTTCGGAAACTTCCTTTTGGTTTGAACATTTCTTCAGCGGCATTCATTCGGGGGCTAAATTCCATATTACCTGAGTTCTTAAAACGTCACATCACTTTATATGTGGACGATATTCTAATAGCAGAAGCTTCATGGGAACAACATAACCGCATCCTCAACAGTTTGTTACGTATTTTTGCAGAATCTGGAATTACAGTTAACTTGGAAAAGTCTGAATTCGGTAGGTCAAAGGTGAAGTTTTTGGGACATATTATTTCTTCTGAAGGCATTCAGCCGGATCCAGAAAAGTTAGAAGCAATCAGAGCCATTCCTGTTCCATCCACAAAAAGACAAGTCCGCAGTTTTCTAGGTCTCGTAAATTTTTACCGTCGTTTTCTGAATATGCAAATTCTAGTTACACCAAAACTTTGTTCTCTCACTGGAAAAAATACTATTTGGAACTGGGACGAACAAGCACAGTTGGAATTCAATTCTTTGAAAGAAGCGTTACTTCACGCGCCAATACTAGCTCATCCAGATCTGTCACAAGATTTCTGCCTTAGCACTGATTCTTCCAAAGTTGGTCTTGGTGCCCATTTATTTCAAGAAGCCATAGAAGATGACATTACTGTTCAGAAAACCATTGCTTTTCCTAGCCGAGTGCTAACAAAATCTGAAAAAAATTATTCCGTTACTGAATTAGAAGCTTTAGCTATCGTTTGGGCATTTAACAAATTCCGTTTCTTTCTTTCTGGTAAGCACGTAAAAGTATACAGTGATCATCGTGCATTACAATTTCTTATGTCTTCAAAATTAAATCATGATAGGTTAAAACGTTGGGCATTGTTTCTGCAAGAATTCCGCTTCACAATAGTCTACATTCCCGGCAAGGAGAACATTGTTGCGGACGCGCTGTCACGCGCACCGGCTGGGCTTGAGAAAAGTAACACAGAAGGCAACCTCGAGAAAAATTTCAGTATTCTTTACATTCAGAAAGTCGCCTTTGAAAACTTCATCACCACATCTTTAAAGGACATTGCTCATGAACAAGATAAAGATCCGATTTGGAAAGATATCAAAAGTAAATGGCATGAAAAGACACACACTCAGATTCGGCATTATTACCTGGTTAGAAACAACATACTCTTCAAACGCTGCACTGTTGATGACAAGCTATGGGTACTTTGCATTCCAGACGATTTTGTTAATAAGCTCATTTGGTACATTCATTTCAGCTACGCACATTTTGGCCCACGAAAATGTTATCATATTCTTCGAACGACTTGTTATTTTAACAATATGGAAAAGCGAATTCGAAGAGTCTTGTCTATTTGTAAACTTTGTCAAAAGGCGAAACCATCTACTATCTCACATCGTGCTCCGTTATTTCCTATTATTCCTTCTAAATTAAAAGAATTTGCTGCTGTTGATCTCTTGGGACCCCTTGTCAGAACATCGAATGGATTTTCGTACGTTCTAGTCGCTGTTGAACTTACTTCAAAATTTGTTTCTTTCACTCCGTTACGTAAAGCCACTGGACGGTCTGTATCCAACGCCTTTGTTAAAAATTTCTTACGTGAAGTTGGACACGTTAGTAAAGTCATTTCAGATAACGGACCGCAATTCAGATCTGCTGTTTGGTCACGCATGCTTCGGAATCATAAAATCAAACCTGTTTTTATTTCATTGTATTCACCACATTGTAACCCGTCTGAACGGATTATGAAAGAAATCAATAAGCTTTGCAGACTTTATTGTCACAGAAAGCATCAGCATTGGGACAGATATTTACACTTATTTCAAAATGTGCTGAATGAAATGCCTCATGATTCCACTGCTTTACCACCTACTCTTGTACTGAAGAATGAAGAACCTCCGAACAGAATCAGAGAGCTTGTACCTTTCCCGAATACACGTAAACTTCGACACAAAGACATAATTGATTTGGCTCTTAAAAATATAAAATCTGCAGCAGACAAAAGGAGAAAACTACACGGTAAAGCAAATGCAAAGAAATTATATATTGGTCAGAAAGTTCTCATTAAAGCTCATTCATTGTCACATAAGAAGAAACACTTGAGTCACAAATTCTTTCTAGTTTACAATGGACCTTACAGAATCCGACGTATACCACATGATAATTGCGTTGAAGTTGAAACTCTGCGTACTAGGAAGAGTAAAGGTTTACACCACATTTCTCATGTAAAACCATTTATTGACAGATAATCTGCTTTTTAACTTAGTCTTTGCAATTTTCACTTCACGCTACTTGTACAATTTGTCACACTGAGAAACTGTTAACATGCAACTATGTTTTAAAGCTAACTAACCATCCAGTCAAGAACCAAGAGAAATTATTTAAACAGAAATTACGAATGCATTGTTATTGCGAACAGACGACACAGTGTAATTGTGTGTGTACATTCTTGCTTGTTAGTTGCACGATTAGAACATTTACCAGCACTGCTAATGAAATTTTCATGCAACATTTTGGTTTGCTTGAGAGTGGATTCAGGATTTGAAGTACTTTCTGTGAGATTCAAGATGACTTAGTATTTGGTTTCTTTGACAGCTACACGATTATATCACGATGTTACTAATGAGTGACAATTTACAATGTGCTTTTGCAGTGTATCTGTTTTATATCTGCACAGTTTTTCCTGAATTCTTCTATAAAGTGAGACATGTTTTAGTGGTGACTTTTGTGCTATTGCTACAAGGAGACAGCCTTTTCCGTAGGACAACAATACGTTACAGCACAGTACTTTCCTCATCACGGCAATAAGCGTAATAACTAAGTTATCTATACGCAAAGCATTTCACTTTGTTTATCATGAGGTAAGTACATTGACTTCTGCAGAACTTAGCTTTCGGAGGACAATAACTACGACACTTCCCAGAGATTATTTTACAGCAAGACGCATATTTAGCGCTACAAGACACGTATTTGAGTGATTAATTTTGTACTTGAAACATTTATTTTTAAAGATTTTTGAATTACAAAGAAAGTTTTTCGCAATACATTTCATTCCATTGCTGTAATCTGTAACACCTGAGGGTATAATTACAATAAACCTCAGGGGGGTACACGCCTACTTTGTGTACCATGTGTTTGGCAAGCACAAGGAGCCCTAGCTAATATGGTATTTGCTTATACAATTTAACACATCGGTACCATATTTCTCTAACACATAAATTACACAGCTATCTGATCATTTAACAGAGAAACAAACATTTTTTTTTCTATGTCAGTGACACATGTTTACGCAATTACACCGTTGGATAACTTCACACTTACGAAATTGTATTTTGTCTGTACTTTGTGCACTGTTCATATTTTTTTGGTACCATTGTGATACTATGAGAACTTTGAATGATGTATTTGGTAAGAGAGTATGATTTTAAAGTACGTTGGAGGCAGATGACACTTTTGACATGAGCAGAGAATTTTGTTAGGTTTTGAAATTATTGGAGGAAGCTACGACGTTTTTGACATTTGACTGAGGTGATATGATGTTATTTTTACGACGACGATGTGTATTATGCTGTTGAAGTATGTTTATGTCAATAAAATTCTTGACCTGTGAAATGTTTTTATATGAGACTGTCACTGTAGCGGAAACTACTGTCGTAAATATTTCCGTAAGAAAGTTAAGTGACCACCTGCACATAATGTGACGTGGGCACCCAGGTGTGTCAGACACCTGGAGAACAAGCCTTTTCAGACGCTCAGGTAGAAAAGAAAGCCATTAGGGTGTGCCAGAGGCACAGGTGGAAGAGAAGGACAAAGAGAGGCCATTAAACTCGCTGTTGACAATTCTTTGTAGAGGGCATCGCTAATGCGACACGCTCGTTACTTGAAAACATATGATTTTTGTAATGCGTTGTGGGCACACAGCTGTGTCAAACACCTGGAGAACAAGCCATTAGGATGTGCCTTTCATCGCTAATGCGACACCCTCGTTACTTAAAAATTTATGATATTTACTGAAATGCCTAACAAAATGACAAGAAATATTTTTACATCTGCACACCTGATTATGACAAGAGTCTTTGTACGAGAGTTGAGAGCAATTAACTTATGAAATGAAATGTCACATGACTACTGAATGACATTTTTATGCTTTGGTTTGCGTAATTGCTTATTTCATTTGATATCTGGTTTCCAGCTGTGTTGCAGCATTGCTTTTATAAAATGAGATGCATTTGCTAATGTGAACACTTTCTGTCAACAGATCTATTAAATAATTATTTTATGATCCACATTCTTTAAAAAGGAGCACTTGGAAAGGAAAGAACAATAAGAAGTAACTCGTAACAGTAACACTTAATTTTCTTTTCAAGTAGATGGTAATATTTTTTTTACAATAAGTTGTTATGGTGCACCACTTTAATTACATAGACATTAAGATGTGAATATGCTTTTCCCTTGTCTGCATTGTTGTTTTTACTGTAATATTTTTTCTGCTTGCGCTATGTCATGTTTAGGTATAAGTTGCTGCTGTTTGTCAGGCATAGTGTTACTGAATTTGACTTTGTGTTACTCTTCTAAGCTAGTTTTTCTTGTTTCCTGCATTGCCTTATATTAGTTGTAATATTGCACTTGCTTTGCTAATTTATGCTGCTAGCTTTGCTAATTTGCATTTTTTGTCATTTCTGTTTGTGTTGATTTGTTGTGATGCTGCATTGCCTCATCCCTTGGTATATATATCTGAGCTCAGTAGATTTAAGTTAGCTTAAGAGGGGGTAGACTATATAAGAAACTGACTATGGAGAATAGGTAAAGAATGCATTGCGAAGAAAGATTTGGGCCCCAATGAGTATTGTACAATCAGAAATAATTATTTTGAAAGAAATATGAATAGAATACAGGAACGAGGTATAGGTAGGATTTTCTTGGAAATAAATGATGAGGTAAGCAATGTGTGAACATATAAATACAGAAAGCATGCTTAGATAGAATTTTTGGTGGAAGCAAAGGTTGAAATAAGACGAACGATCTATGGAATGAAGGGAGATCTCCAAGCAAAATACTGCAGTAAAAGAAACCCTGTCCTTTCCTCTTTGCTGCTTTTTCCCAATATGTAATTGTGTGTTGTCCTTTCCATTTGTGTTATCCCACTATGTGTTTGGGTACCCGTGTGTATTTGTGTTTTTCCTGTCTTTATGTGTTTAGCTGATGAGAGCTATGTTGTAGAATTTTTCTAATACTCTGTTATTTTCTTTGTAAAGATGCTTAGACTTTATTTATTCTGTTTTGTTTTAATGCTCATGTGTGAAGTTGACGTTTCAAAAGTGATTCTGATGTTTTATTTTTGTACTCATGTCATCATTCCTGTAACACTGATGTATATGTTTATTTCTATTCTTTTGTAAAGCCCTATTACTACAAATATTATCTGTATTGTTATGTTTTTAATGATGTTTTTTGTACCTTTGTTATTGTATTCTTATGTTATATAACTGTAATTGACGTCAGTTAATCAAATTAAGCAACTTGTACGCATTCATTTCACTGCACACATTCTGTTGGTCATAGTATATGGACAATATGTGAGAAGTAGGGACTGTTAGTGTTTGCACGTGTGTTAATAATTCAGCAAGGGACTGGATAACAGCATTGCTGGTTCTAAGGACAATTCCACAAACTTTGTGAGTGCACAAGTGGGGGTATATGGACTTGCTATCTTCTCTGCAAGACTCTTCGATGGTGATTGTGCACCTGCACAGTCGCAGCAGATGGCTGCTGGCCGTCTCTACAAGGACTACAGTGGGTCTGCATCTCTGGTGGCCCACCAATACCACAATCTCTACCAGGACTACAGTGGGTCTACTCTGTGATGACCTACCTACCAATATTCTTCGAAACGTCGACTGACTCTGCTGTGGGTTTGCTCTGTTGTGGCCCATTACCTGTCAGCGTGTCAAGAGTCAGCGCTGTCTTACCGTTGGAATGTCAATACTACTTCTTCAAGACTGCATGGAAATCCACTACTTCCGTGTGCATTGTATTTTACTGCTCAGACTTTGAGCAAACAAACTGCAGGTTTACTCTTATGATGAATGATCAGGACTGTCTTTATTGACTGTGAAAAAAATTTTAGCTGTTGACCAACATTGTATCAATAAGTTATCTTTGTTATTGTAATTATGAAAAATTTTATCAAATCTTTATTGGCCACTGCCCAAAAATATTTTGTAAAATTTTTTGTGGGGAGCATGGGGGCTATGTAAGTAGGCTGTTTAGATTTTTATATGGGTAATGCCACGTAGCGCTCTATATGAAAATCACTGGCTGTGCTGTGTGCAGTATGTGGCTAGTTTGCATTGTTGTCTGCCATTGTTGTCATGAACTGCTACAGCTGGATGTGAACAGCGCGTAGCGTTGGGCACTTGGAGGTGAGCCGCCAGCAGTGGTGGATGTGGGGAGAGAGATGGCGGAGTTTTGAAAAATGTCATGAACTGCTGTATATATTATGAATCTTGAGGTAAATACATTGTTTGTTCTCTATTAGAATCTTTCATTTGCTAAGACTATCAGTAGTTAGTGCCTTCCGTAGTTTGTATCTTTTATTTAGCTGGCAGTAGTGGCGCTCGCTGTATTGCAGTAGTTCGAGCAACGAAGATTTTTGTGAGGTAAGTGATTTGTGAAAGGTATAGTTTAATGTTACTCAGGGCCATTCTTTTGCAGGGATTTTTGATAGTCAGATTGCGTTGCGCTAAAATTATTGTGTGCCAGGTTAAGCACAGTCTTGCATAAATGTTCTAAGGGGACGTTTCAGTTTCACTTTGATTTCTACTTCTTGCACTAATTCTTCTTTCACTGTCCTCACGGTAAACAGCACATACAGCAACTTCACTGACAGGTATATCTTTTTTTCATAGCCAAGGTGCGAAACGTCCTCGTTCAATTTCTACATGTGTTTTGTTTTAGAATGAGTTTGCTTGCTGTTTATTTCCATAGTTCTAACCTGTTTTGTGACCTCCGTGAATCGACGGTCGCCATCTTTTGTTTGTCAATCGAGATGTGTCGTCAGTCTCCCCCATCCTTCCTGCGCTCTTAATCTACGTTACTTATGTCCTTGAGCTCTTCCATTACATCAGCGTTTTATATTCTCTTCTTAGTCTTCCACAGAACTCTTGAAAGTCTATAGTGAGTACTTCATGGATTTCCTGCACTTTTTGACTGAGTATCTTTTGAGTTTCCCTGCTTCAGCTTCAGCCTTTATTTCTTCTGAAAATTTCTTATGGGCCTGGGAAGCATCATTTCCATTCTGTTGAATAATATTTTCTCTAGTTGGTTTAATATCTTCTTCAATTTCTTTTACAAGTTTTCTCTGACTGAGGTGGTAATAGCTAAAATCTGCTTAGCCATAGCACTGAAGTCTCCCTTCTGATCGCGTTCTTGTTGTTTGATAGCCCCATAGTCTGGGGAAAAATCAGCTCTTGAACTTACATCACCCAACATAGTAGCAACACCCATATTATAATCATATGTACCTCATCAACTACTTCCAATTTTGCTGTTCCTACGCCTTCTTCCTTTGTTTCACACTTAAATGATACTTCTGTATCAGAATCACATGACACTTCATTGGGTGCCGCTTTTGTCTTTATTCTTCCGAAATTTGCCTCCTCAGCTCGTCATTTCCACACTTAAACTATGCTGTTAAACCAACATTATCTTCATTGAAATTAATAGATGGCATGACGAATTTAACTACTCGTATGTTGTATATTCCACATAACGCTATGTTTTTTCCTTCTTTTTTCCTTTTCTACTAAAACTTACCCCCAAGCTATGCATTGCACAATACTAACACATCTTCCTCTTTCTGAGCTCAACATGTCACTCATTATAGAGGGATGCTGACTGACTTTTTCAGGATAGCAAATGGAAAGTTGTGGTACCGAAAATGGCCCAGAGATCACAAGTGTGTGTGTGTGTAATGAATGAAGTGTTATAAAAGAATGTGTGTATGGTGCGTGCAGTGATTGATCTCGAGATATGAGTGAAAAGTGTGGCATTACATTGTTTAATAAGTTATATGTAAAAAAGTATTGTATACCAGAAGTAAGTCTAATGATTGTCTCTAACTAGAAGTTTGTAAATGTATGTGTGCACGAATTAGCTTATTTTAAATTGTTCCAAACTTGTTAATACTTTGACATGTCCTATATCCTTATAAAAAGAGATCTATGGATGAATAAAGCTACTAATAAAGCGTGTACATAAACGTTTGTTTACATTATAAATACGAGGGATAAGCAGTAGGTGAAGCTTACTGTAGGTTACTGTTAAATTCTTTAATAATATTCACTAGATAGTCCCTAGCACTTTACTGTGGGTGACTGGTTTTTTTCTTTAGTATTGACTAGATAGCCCCTAGCAGGAAAATAAGCACCAGATCTAACTTCTACCATACATTTTTATTGTTTTTCATTGTTGAGTGTCCTCTCTGCCAACAAGAGTGTAGCTGTTAACCTTGTGTGGCAGTAGGTTTCCTCAAGTTTCTTATACATATTAGCTACATGCTTAGGGACTGTGTCTGTTGTGTGCGAATGCAGGAGGAGTTGGCCATAGTCCAAACGCATCTGGAAGCTTTGTTGACCACAGTCAACAGGCTCCAGAGTGCCAGTGGGGACGGGTGCCTGGGGCAGCCTCTGCTGTTCTAGATGTGCCAGAGGGGGTGGGATAGGGGGGGGGATGTCACAGCTCTCTGTCACTGAGCCGACCTCCGGTGAGATTGATCCGGCTGGCCCACTCTCACCTCGGTGTGGGTGGCGGACTGTGTCGACGTCTCGAGCCTCAAGGTGGAGGCTGCATGGGGGACGCAGGCTCCTGCCAAATCACATACACTTTGCCAATGTATTCAGTGTACTATCTGATTGATGCTGGGGGAGGGGGGAGTATGAGCCGGATCAGAATGCACATTCAGCCAGGATAGTGGCCGCTCCTTCAGCAAGGTCCGGACAGGCATGTGGGGGTAGGGGTTTGTTAGTTATTGAGAGCCCCAATGTTAGGCGGGTCATCGAGCCCCTCGGGAACATAGCGGCTAGAGCGGTGAAGAAGTTCAACGTTCACTCGGTGTGCTTGCTGGGGGACCTTAACTGGGATGTGGAAGAGGCTCTTCTGGAGGCTGTCGGGCGTGCGGGGCGCAGCCAGCTGCAGATTTTTGCACATGTAGGCACCGACGATGCCAGTCGTCGGGGTTCCGAGTAAATCCTTGGGTCCTTTCGACAGCTGGATAAATTGGCGAAGGCGGCCTCCATCTCTCGAGGAGTGGAAGACAAGCTGATGATTTTCAGCATCGTACCCAGGGTGGATCGCAGTCCTCTGGTTTGTAGTCAAGTGGAGATTCTAATCAAGAGGCTACATCGACGAAAATGGTTGTAGATTCCTCGGCCTACACTATGGGGTGGAAGCTGTAGGACGCTCCTCGATAGATCAGGGGTGCACTACACACAGGAGGCAGCTACATGGGTAGCACAGTACTTGTGCCGTGCACATGGGGGTTCTTTAGATTAGGTTCCTCCCTACGGGAAACAAACCGTTGGCCTGAAAAGTTACCAATTCATGACACTGATGTGGGTGTGCCAACTGTAAAAATTATTAGTTTTCCTAAACAGGTCATTCCAAAGGATTTAAATATGCTGAATCTCACGTTAGTAAATTGTCGAAGTGTCTGTAGCAAGATCCCCGAGTTACTCTCCGAAATAAACAGTAGTAATGCCAATATTGTATTAGGTACCGAAATCTGGTTGAAACCACACATAAACAGCAGTGAAACTCGGACTGGACAATGTTTAGGAAGGATAGGACTGATGCTATGGGAGGTGGTGTGTTCATTGCAGTAAAAAGCTGTTTGAACGCAGTTGACATCGATACTGCATCGGACGGTGAAATTGTCGGAATAAAGCTGTCATTCACACAAGGAGTGACCATTGTATTAGGCTGTTTTTATAGACCACCAGCATCCGCAACAAACATTCCAGAACGTTTCAGGGAAAGTCTTGAGTACATAGGAAATAAATATCAAAATTATCCATTACTTATAGGTGGAGACTTTAATCTGGCGTCCATTGACAGAAAATTACACGTTTATCACTGGGGGCAGAAGCAAAGACTCGTGCGAATTTATTCTAGGAGCTCTCGCAACATACAAGCTTGACTAATTGGTTAGAAAACCAACTAGAGATGGGAACATATTAGATATCTTGGCGACAATGAAGGTATTAGCGACCATAATGTCGTTATGGCTTTTATGTCGGTGGAGGTTCCAAAAAAACCCAGAGAAACAGCGTCGAGTTTTCTTGCTTGGGAAAGCAAATAAAAGTGTCATTAATCAATATCTTCATAGTCAGCTCCAACATTCATCGCGGGACACAAAGATACTGAGCATCTTTCGTCGGAATTTAAATGTATTGTCCACCACATGCTAGAGAAATATGCGCCTAGCAAAAATATAGGGGAGGGAAAGATCCAACTTGATTCAACAAACGTATTAGGAAGTTGCTGAGAAAGCAGAAAATTTTGCACAGTCGTATTAAACGTAGTTACTGTCCCGCTGACAAACAGAAATTATGCGAAATGAAAGCAGCTGTCAAAAGGTCAATGAGAGATTCTTTTCACGAATTTGAAAGCAATATTTTATCTGCAGATTCTAAAAATAACGCCAAAAAATTTTGGTCATATGTAAAATCTATGAAAGCTACAAGTAATTCAATATCTTCTCTTGCTGACAGTACGAGTAATGTAACGGATGATGATAAACCGAAAGCCGAAATTCTAAACTAAGGTTTCAAAAACTCATGTACGGTAGAGGACTGCAGCACCATTCCCCCTTTCAATTATCGAACAAAAAATGGTTCAAGTGGCTCTGAGCACTATGCGACTTAACTTCTAAGGTCATCAGTCGCCTAGAACTTAGACCTAATTAAACCTAACTAACCTAAGGACATCACACACATCCATGCCCGAGGCAGGATTCGAACCTGCGACCGTAGCGGTCGCTCGGCTCCTGACTGTAGCGCCTAGAACCGGATGGCCACTCCGGCCGGCAATTATCGAACAAACGCAAGGATGGCTGACATAGTGTTTAGTATATCTGGGATTGTAAAACAGTTAAGGTCCTTACACGCCAGGAAGGCATCTGGCCCAGACGGTATCCCCGTAAGATTTTATGTTGACTATGCTACAAATATAGCACCATTCTTATCCATCATCTTTCAGAGATCACTGGAACAGCGGAAAGTTCCACGGGACTGGAAGAAGGCCCAAGTCATAGCAATCTATAATAAGGGTACAAAATCGGATGTACATAATTACCGGCTAATTTCACTGACATCAATTTGTTGTAGAATCATGGAACATATTTTGTGTTCAGGCATAATGACCTTTCTAGACTTTGAGAAGCTCATCTGCAGAAACCGGCACGGTTTTAGGAAACAGCGGCCATACGAGACACAGTTAGCCCTCTTTGTGCATGATATACAACATGCTCCATTTACCGGCTCCCAGATTGATGCCATATTCCTCGACTATCGAAAGGCATTCGAGTCAGTTCCGCACTGTCGCTTGTTCGAAAAAATGCACGCTTACGGTCTATCCGATGACATATGCGGTCGGATAGAAAGTTTTCTAACAGACAGAGAGCAGTATGTCGTCCTGAATGGGGAGACTTTAACAGAAACAAGCATAACACCAGGTGTGCTCCAGGGCAGCGCAACAGGTCCGCTGTGTTTTACGGTTTACATAAAAGATCTGGTTGATGGTATTGACAGTGGCATTAGAGTGTTTGCTGATGATGCTGTAGTCTACACGAAACTAGTATCACACGGAAGTTGTGAACAAATCAGTTTATTGAAACTTCCTGGCAGATTAAAACTGTGTGCCCGACCGAGACTCGAACTCGGGACCTTTGCCTTTCGCGGGCAAGTGCTCTACCATCCGAGCTACCGAAGCACGACTCACGCCCGGTACTCACAGCTTTACTTCTGCCAGGAGACGAGATACTGGCAGAAGTAAAACTGTGAGTACCGGGCGTGAGTCGTGCTTCGGTAGCTCGGATGGTAGAGCACTTGCCCGCGAAAGGCAAAGGTCCCGAGTTCGAGTCTCGGTCGGGCACACAGTTTTAATCTGCCAGGAAGTTTCATATCAGCGCACACTCCGCTGCAGAGTGAAAATCTCATTCTGGAAATCAGTGACGGTTTGCAGAAAATAAATGCGTGGTATAATGACTGGCGGTTATCTCTCAATATTAGTTAAGTGTAAATTACTGCGTATAACAAAGCGAAAATCCTGATTAATGTAAGAGTGCAAAATAAATGCAGAGTGTTCGGAAGCGGTAACATCCATCAGGTATCTGGGTGTACCAATACGAAATGACTTCAAATGGAACGATCAGATGACACTAGTAACGGGTAAGGCGAACTCTAGATTGCGCTTTATTGGCAGAATCCTGAAGCGATGCTGTCCTTCAACAAAGGAAATTGCTTACAATACTTTAGTTCGACCAGTCTTAGAGTATTGTTCGCCTGTATGGGACCCTTACCAGTTGGGTCTGGTTCAAGATATTGAGAAGGTCCAACAAAGAGCGGCAAGATTCGTGACTGGTAAATTTCGCCATCGCCAGAGCGTTATAAATCTCATATAAAGTTTGAAGTGGGACGCACTTGCAGATAGACGACGCGCTAAATGGAAGGAGCTGCTCGCTAAATTCCAAAATCCGATCTTCGCATGTAGAGCATATTTTATTACCACCAACATTCATACCGCGCAATGATCACCATCCAAAGATAAGGGAAATTAGAGTTCGTACTGAGGCGTTCAGACAGTCTTTTTCCCTCGCGCGATCCGCGAATGGAACGGGGAGGGGGGGGGGGAATATGACTTTGGCACTAATGGTACCCTCCGCCACACACCGCTTGGAGGCTAGTGGAGTATATATGTAGATGTAGATGTACTACTACTACTAATCTCACTCAAGAACTCTTTTATCCCTGATATTGATACGAAAATGCAATACGACAGTAATTGACATTGACAATACCGGAATTTAACAAAAGAATACACTTTAACATCTATAAACATGCAATGTCCGCTAGCAGAAATTTCTAACACTCATTTGTTGGCTAAATTTACTTTATACGCATCTCATTCGTCGCACACCACCTGATGTTTAGTCCTGACGTGAGTTTACTGCTGCTCCGCGGTGTGGGCCGTTTGGAACTGCTACGACATGCAGTTGTCACTCCTGTAGCCTCCGTTGGTGGTGGGGGGAAAAGACGGCCCGTGTTCGTCACTTATTTGTCTACTCATCCGCTGTGGAGTGGATGGTTGGCATGGTAGACCATACATAATATCTGTGGTCAGTGATTGGTACTGTCCTACTACCACTTCTTTGTCCTGCAGTTCTTCGCAAGCAATTGCTCTGCTGCTGTTTCGATTGCGACCGGAGTTCTTCGTCCAGCACACACAACGCAAGTGTGACATATTTTTTTTTTTTTTTTTTTGGTCATCAGTCTACTGACTGGTTTGATGCGGCCCGCCACGAATTCCTTTCCTGTGCTAACCTCTTCATCTCAGAGTAGCACTTGCAACCTACTTCCTCAATTATTTGCTTGACGTATTCCAATCTCTGCCTTCTTCTACAGTTTTTGCCCTCTACAGCTCCCTCTAGTACCATGGAAGTCATTCTTTCATGTCTTAGCAGATGTCCTATCATCCTGTCCCTTCTCCTTATCAGTGTTTTCCACATATTCCTTTCCTCTCCGATTCTTCGTAGAACCTCCTCATTCCTTACCTTATCAGTCCACCTAATTTTCAACATTCGTCTGTAGCACCACATCTCAAATGCTTCGATTCTCTTCTGTTCCGGTTTTACCACAGTCCATGTTTCACTACCATACAATGCTGTACTTCCAGACGTACATCCTCCGAAATTTCTTCCTCAAATTAAGGCCGGTATTTGATATTAGTAGACTTCTCTTGGCCAGAAATGCCTTTTTTGCCATAGCGAGTCTGCTTTTGATGTCCTCTTTGCTCCGTCCGTCATTGGTTATTTTACTGCCTAGGTAGCAGAATTCCTTAACTTCATTGACTTCGTGACCATCAATCCTGATGTTAAGTTTCTCGCTGTTCTCATTTCTACTGCTTCTCATTACCTTCGTCTTTATCCGATTTACTCTCAAACCATACTGTGTACTCATTAGACTGTTCATTCCGTTCAGCAGATCATTTAATTCTTCTTCACTTTCGCACAGGATAGCAATGTCATCAGCGAATCGTATCATTGATATCCTTTCACCTTGTATTTTAATTCCACTCCTGAACCTTTCTTTTATTTCCATCATTGCTTCCTCGATGTACAGACTGAAGAGTATGGGCGAAAGGCTACAGCCTTGTCTTACACCCTTCTTAATACGAGCACTTCGTTCTTGATCGTCCACTCTTATTATTCGCTCTTGGTTGTTGTATATATTGTATATGACCCCTCTCTCCCTATAGCTTACCCCTACTTTTTTCAGAATCTCGAACAGCTTGCACCATTTTATATTGTCGAACGCTTTTTCCAGGTCGACAAATCCTATGAAAGTGTCTTGATTTTTCTTTAGCCTTGCTTCAATTATTAGCCGTAACGTCAGAATTGCCTCTCTCGTCCCTTTGCTTTTCCTAAAGCCAAACTGATCGTCACCTAGCGCATTCTCAATTTTCTTTTCCATTCTTCTATATATTATTCTTGTAAGCAGCTTCGATGCATGAGCTGTTAAGCTGATTGTGCGATAATTCTCTCACTTGTCAGCTCTTGCCGTCTTCGGAATTGTGTGGATGATGCTTTTTCGAAAGTCAGATGGTATATCGCCAGACTCATATATTCTACACACCAACGTGAATAGTCGTTTTGTTGCCACTTCCCCCAATGATTTTGTGACATCACAGCCGCGTTACGGTTGATTTTGTAGTCAATGCAGTCAGCAGTCCCGTCTAAAGATTTCCTGTCGCTATGAAAGCGAATTAGCTTGAGGTGGAGTGAGGGGAGATACGTAACAATCGCGTTGCCTCCACGCTCCCCTGCACTCTCCATTTCGTGTTTACTTCTTCCTCCGTACTACTGCAACGCGACTGAGCTGAAATGTATGCTAAATACACTGTTTACAACGCAGGGAATTGGTGGACGCTATACTACCGAATAAGGTAATACGAATTTGATAAGACTTCACTATAAAGATGGCAATGGACTTAACTGAGCTTCACTATTTTTACAATGAAATTATGGATAATAAACACGAAATGGAAAGTGCAGGGGAGCGTGGAGGCAACGCGATTGTTACGTATCTCCCCTCACTCCACCTCAAGCTAATTCGCTTTCATAGCGACAGGAAATCTTTAGATGGGACTGCTGACTGCATTGACTACAAAATTAACCGTAACGCGGCTGTGAAGTCACAAGTGCGTTGTGTGTGCTGGACGAAGAACTCAGGTCGCAATCGAAACAGCAGCAGAGCAATTGCTTGCGAAGAACTGCAGGACAAAGAAGTGATAGTAGGACAGTACCAATCACTGACCACAGATATTATGTATGGTCTACTTGAGACCACGTTCACAATCAGGCTCTCTTATTTTCCTGTCTTCTGTTCATGTGTACGACAGTTAATCCAATAGGTCGCTTCACGTGGTGAGGGAGATGTAAGCAGATGTGAGCTCATATAACACACGATTCGGATTAACCTTATCGAATTCCGAGGACCACAGTCGCTGTTCTGTGATGAGTACTTAAGAATGCACATCAATAAATACTTTTCAACTGAAACTTAACATCTTTTCGTGACATGGTACCGTTGCACAGGGTGGTCAGAAAAAATCTGGAAAGCTTGTAAGGATGTTGCAGGATGGGTTCTGCTAGGAAATAACTGTTAAGAAAAAAATTCGATACGTTGAACCGTTTCCGAGTTAATTAGCATTGAAGTTACCAACTACAGGCAGATGCGCGCGTAAATTCAAGCGGCCCGCCAGGTGCACTAATTAGAGTTACTTGTTCTCATGGCGTTACGACAGCAACGCGAGAGTGCTCAGCTTTTGGCTCGGGGTCGGTTCGTACTGCCGTACCACGTCCAATTTTGTATCGCTTTCTCGTTCGGTTTTAGGACGCCAAACAATAGCATCTTCTGTGGCGGGCCACTTGAATCTGCGGCACATCGATCTGATTGTCTACCTTCAATGCTAATTAACTCACAAACGGTGCAACGTATCGAACTTTTTTTTCTACACAGTTGTTTCTCAGCACAACCTACCCTGAAACACCCTTACAAGCTTTTCAGCATGTCTCTGATCACCCTGTTTATAAATGATTCAGTAAATCTGATAAATTACTCATCACTATTGGCTGACCAAGATGTCGTATAGCAATGTTGTAGCGTTAGAATACTGTAGTATAATACAATTAGTGCAGGGACTGGTAGTTGATAACGAAAATAACTTCATTAAATCACTTCAGATAAATATTAAAGAAATCCATTACTGTTCGATTACGCAACTGGGTACAAACCACTGAAAACAGTTACATTCTGCTCCCTGAGAGTAACCATATGGAGTGACCTAATTGGAGTGACCGCATAAAACTAATCGTGAGACAAGCAAATACCTGGCTATGATACGTCGCATGAATGCTAAGGAAATACAGTTCGTCTACAAAAGAGATTTCTTACAACATGCTTGTCCGCGCCTTGTTAGGTTCGATTAATATAAGAGAGAAAAGATCCACATAAGAGCGACTCGTTTAGTTACTTATTCACTCAGCAACCGTGAGAGCTGTATGGAGATGGTCATCCACGGGCTAGTGACAGATGAACCAAAAGAAATGTTGCACATTTCTCAGGCGTTTACTGTTAAAATTACAAGAACAGATAGGCAACACATTACTTCCTCCAATATATAGTGAAATGAGGACAAGCGGAAAATCATAGAAATTAGATCTCTTACGGAGGCTTACTAGCAGCAGTTCTTCTCACTCATTATTTCTGAACGGAATAGGGAAAGGTGAAAATGACAGTGGTGCCACAAATAGCCTCCGCAACACACCGGGAGATAACGTGTAAAATATAAATGTAGACGTAGAAATTAGCACTGCTCGAAATTCTGAATTTGTGTAACAGGCTGGGACTCCAATTCGCAATCCTTCCATTTCTCTGACAATTACTATACCGACTGAGGAACCAGTTTTCTTGCGAAACGTACGGGACTAGCACTCCTGTAAGCAAGAGTACTGCGGAGAAATGGTTCAGGCACAGCTTAGGGGATTTGTTTCCAGAATGAATGTTCAGACTGTAGTGGAGTGCCCGCTGATGTGGGACGCCTTGGCAGTTTAAATACTGTGTGCCAGAGGGCGTGCTTCTAGCAGGGTGATAGGATGTCGTGTTTATTTATACCACAGAGAACGAAACTGTAAGAAGTGTAAGTTCCATACTATGATACGGAAGTAGGAAATGACAGCAGCGGTCCTAGTGGTCTGGCAGTGAACTTCGAATGCTGAAGAATATGACACGAAAATTGGTATTATTGGTTTGCGAAATAAGAGTATCACACACATCAAAATAAGTTTTGCATCACCCCGATTTCCAGAACTCCTGAAGACAGACGTTGACTGTAGATATTGTATCACACACACAGTCCCTTTGACTGTTCAGATATGTCACTAAACCCGCCCAAAAGACCAACAACCATGCATGAGCTGCGCCTATTAGACGGAGGGGGTCCAACAGCCGATCAGTTCCAGTCATTCCACGAGGAAGGAGATACACGGCTCCTTGTCTGTAGTTCAACCATGCCTAGACGATCAGTACCACGGTTCGATCGCGTCCGCATTCTTGCTTCGTGCCACGAAGGACTCTCAAAAAGGAAAGTGTCCAGGGGTCTCGGAGTGAATCAAAGCGACGTTGTTCAGACATGGACATGATGCAGAGGGATGACATGCCTCGCTCGGGTCACCCAAAGTCTACTACTGCAGTGGATGACAGCTACCTACAGATTATGGCTCTGAGGAACCCTGACAGCAACGCCACCATGTTGAATAACGCTTTTCGTGCAGCCCCGCGACGTCGTGTTACTACTCAAACTGTGTGCAGTAGGCTGCACGATGCGCAACTTCACTCCCGACGTCCATGTCGAGGTCCTACTTTGCAACCACGACACCATGCAGCGCGGTACAGATGGGACCAACAACATGCCGAATGGACCGCTCAGGATTGCCATCACGTTCTCTTCACCGATGAGTGTCGCATATGCCTTTAACCAGACAATCGGCGGAGACGTTTTTGGAGGCAACCCGGTCATGCTGAACGCCTTACACACACTGCCCAGCGAGTACAACAAGGTGGAGGTTCCCTGCTGTTTTAGGGTGGCACTATGTGGGGCCGACGTACGCCGCTGGTATGGAAAGCGCCATAACGGCTGTACGATACGTGAATGGCGAGGTATTCGTCTTCGTCGACGGCAATTCGATCCCGCATTGAGCACATCTTGTGCATGACTTCCTTTAGGATAACGACATCGTTCGACTAGAGTGGCCAGCATGTTCTCCAGACATAAACGCTATCGAACATGGCTGGGATATTTCCAGTATGAGATTTTCACTCTGCAGCTGAGTGTCCGCTGATATGAAACTTCCTGGCAGATTAAAACTGTGTGCCGGACCGAGACTCGAACTCGGGACCTTTGCCTTTCGCGGGCATGTACCTTACCAACTGAGCTACCCAAGCACGACTCACGCCCAATCCTCACAGCTTCTATAAAGTTTGGAAGGTAGGAGACGAGGTACTGGCAGAAGTAAATCTGTGAGGACGGGGCGTGAGTCGTGCTTGGGTAGCTCGGTGGTAGAGCACTTGCCCGCGAAAGGCAAAGGTCTCGAGTTCGAGTCTCGGTCTGGCACACAGTTTTAATCTGCCAGGATCTGTTTATGGACGACGTGACCCACCGACCACTCTGAAGGATTTACGCCGAATTGGCGTTAAGGAGTGGGACAATCTGGACCAACAGTGCCTTGCTGAACTTGAGGATAGTATTCTCGCAGACATGCATCAATGCAGGAGGATGTGCTTTGGCTATTGATGACACCGGTGTGTACAGTAATCTGGACCACCAACTCTGAAGGTCTCACTGTATGGTGGTACAACATGCAATGTGTGGTTTTCATGATCAATAAAAAGGGCGAAAATGATGTTAATCGTGATCTCTATTCCAATTTTCTGCGCAGGTTCCGGAACCGAGGAGATGCAAAACTTTTTTTGATATTTGTAGATGACAATATTTTTCATTTATACTTTATGGGTGGGTTGTTACCTTGTGAAGCAATACATTCGAGAAATCTGAATCAAAAACTATCTTCTCACAGCTGGGGTTCACAGTCACGTAGAATTTTGAAAATGACACTGTTGTCACCTTTTGAATGTAAAATTATTTATTTGAAATACCCAATATTGCTGTTTCGACTGTGTGGCCATTATCATGTGAATATAATTGCGCTTTCGTACATGTCAAAACTTGAGTCACTTTAGATGACACGACACAGAAGCTGGTTTCATTGCATTGTGTTCTTGATTACGACTTTCTTGTGTGTATCGCACTGACTAATTTGCGTTATAGATATGTTGCTCGTGTTCTACTTAATTTTTGCTCACATTATTTCATAGTAAAACTAAGCTGATTTCGTCACATGGTATTCTGTGGAGTTGTGCCCATGTGTTACTACTTACGAATCCCTGTGTGAACTGCTCGATTTAAATTCATTGTAAGTATATTGCTCGTATTCTACTTTATTTTTGTTCGCGTCCGGTTTTCATACTTTCTCGCATATAAGGGTGGCCTGCAAAAGTATGACTGCAGAGTATGATTTCAGTACATCGATTTCTGATAAAAAATATTCTTTGTAGCACCTGTCCATAACGCGAGAACACATTTGTGTAACTACTGTATCGTTTTTAGCAATTGCAAGGAAGAGTCTAGAAAGCAAACTCACCTGCACCTACGTCCATACCCTGCAAATCACTGAGAAATGCATTCAACTCAGCGGTAATACTACTCAAAGCAGAATTATATATTCATTAAGTGGCAAGATGTAAATAACTTGAGTAACAGTTCCGTCAAAGGTGGCTAACATGGAGTTCTCCATTAAATGTGGGAGAGAACGGAAAACGGACGCAAACAAAATTAACGTAAAATACGAGCAATACACATACAGTGCCTCTAAATCGAGCTGATACGTAAGCAGTACGAAATATATATCATTCCACAGAACATCATGCGATGAAGCCAGCTTCTCTTTTATTCGAAACAAGACCAAATGTAGAACCATTTACTCTGTCCAACATTACGGATGCGAGCAGAAATCAAGCAGGAATAAGAGCAACATATTTACAATGCAATTCGAAGAGTTCAATGCACACAAGAAGCCGCAATCAGAAACACAACGAATTGATGGAGTGTAACGTTCAATGGGCCTTGGTGTGCTGGCACCCAACTTAACTGGAAGAAGGAAGCCAAGAGTGTGTTCTACTCTTGGATCATCATCTCACTGATGTACCACTCCGTACTTCATGGAAATAATGATAGCCTACCGCAGAGCCATTAAGGATCCATTTTGTGTGGCCCTGTTTCCTCTGAAAACGTAAAGAATAAATAAAAATAATATTTTATATGTGTACGCTTCACCCAACAATGAAAATCTCTGAAAGAGAATCAGTCTTGTGTCCACACCCTTCCCACCCCTCCAGCCTCAAAAAAAATTAAAAATAGAAGAGCATTGAAACCAGCTTCTGTGCACTACGAAATAAAACTTTAAATCGCCCAATGAGAAAACAAGATGAAGAACGATTGATAAACTAGCAGCATTTCAAGTGGTCTGGTAGCGAACCAAAGTCGTGTCACCGGAATTCGCTGTGTGGGTTTCACCCCCTGATTTACAGGGCAGCGCCACCAGCAGTGGACGGCAGCCAGTAGCGGCGCGGCGGTCGCATCACGTGACCGCTCAAAGTGGTCAGCTCTGTTTATTTCCGACCGGAATGGGCGGCGCGGTGAGTGCTGCGGGCGGCCTACCTCCCTCTCCCTACGCCCCCGCAGGCACCGGATATTTGGAGCTCTGCTCTCCTGGCCATCTCTTTACACACCGGCGTTGCAAACCAGTCGGAGTTTATTGATGGCTGGCTCTGCTCTCATAAAGCCATCGGCCGTGTCTTCCGGAAAAATTAACGGTGACGGCTGATAGAGGTAAATTCAGTCAGCTGCAGCACTCGTACGAGAATCTTCCGTCTTGTCGCCAAAACTTTACGTCACCCGTGTAGAATGGAATTAACCAGAACACGATAAAGTTGCCAGCCACATTTTTTTGCGGAAAAGTGCTGCCGGTCTATAGTGTCCAACGGGCACAATATTTTGGCGATCATACATGTCGCCATCATCAGGTGAACTGACGGACTGAGCTCCTGTGAACGTGCCGGCACGGAGATCCGTACGCTATGGCTGCTCAGAGGGAACTGGGTTCGGTCGCTCTCTCTCTCTCTCTCTCTCTCTCTCTCATCTTTTGCTTTCCCCTCTTTGGGGAAGTGTGAGGGGGAGTCTGTAGCCTTTAGGCTTTTACTCCCCTATGAAAGTGTGTGTGTGATTTTTCTGTAGTTTTTGGTGTCTGTGATTTGTGATGATTGTTGTGAGTGTGTCTGGTACTTGCCTGAGGTGGGCGAGAAGTTTTGTTGTTATATGGGGAGGAACGGGATGATGGATTTGGTGTAGGGATTTTCTCTTCGACTTAGTCGTCGAAGATCGTCATAGGGCGCTTGTGCTTATCGCGGGACATGTCATACCGACCTAGGGAGTGGATGAGTGCGTTTCTGGATCTGGAAGAACCCTCATAGAAGGCCCTTGCCAGATCCTGGAAACGCTCTCTCAGGAGTGGGATTTCGGCTGCGGCGTGCAAGTCGTCTGTGGGGAATCCAAGAGGTAAGCGCAGTGCCCTTCTGAGGGCGCGGTTCTGCAGCCTCTGGAGTTTGTCCAGGTGCTGCTTCGCCGCGTATCCCCAGACAGGGCACGCATACTCCATTACTGGCCGGATCAGGGCCTGATACACGTTTAATGCTAGTGGGCAGGGAAGGGAGCTTGTTGAGTTTAGGATAGGATATAGGATGGACATTCTGGCGCAGACCTTCCTATGGACTTCGTCTATGTGGGGTTTCCACGTAAGACGAGAGTCCAAGGTTACGCCAAGGTACTTGGCGGTTCTGCGCCAGGGGAGTTGGGTTCCATTTAGGTGAAGGTGTAGGGGGGGACGTTGAGGAGGATCGCGCCTTCCGAGCCTGCGGGTAATCAGCATTGCCTGCGTCTTCTCAGAGTTAATGGTGATGCGCCAGCGACGGGCCCAAGTTTCTGTGTTATCTAAAACCCTTTGTAACCTACGGATGACCAGGTCCTTGTTCGCGTTTCTCGTGTAGAAGGCTGTATCGTCAGCGTACTGTGCGGTGTGCACCAGGGGGGCCGTTGGTGTGTGCGCAGTGTACAAACTGTACAATACGGGCCCCAGGACCGATCCCTGCGGCACCCCAGCACGAATACGCCTTCTGGTGGAGGTGGCAGTTTCCACTTTGACGGAGAAAGTCCTATTCGTGAGGTAGCTCTTGATCAGCTGAACTATGCTCCCGGGAAACCCTTGTGTGTACAACTTGTAGAGTAGCCCTCTATGCCATACTGAATCAAAGGCTTTGGCTACGTCCAGTAGCACTATCCCGCAGTAGCCTCTGTGGTTGAAGCCCTCTGTTGCTGCTTCAACCATTCTCATGACCTGTTGTGGGGCAGAGTGGTTCTGTCGGAAGCCAAATTGGAAATCCGGCAGAATTTGCTCTCTGGTAATATGTTCTTGTATGGGTCTTAGCAGGAGGCGCTCATAGATCTTGCTGAGAGTTGGCAAGAGGCTAATCGGCCTGTAGTGCTGCGGGAATAGAGGGTCTTTCCCTGGTTTGTGTATCGCGACCACTTCTGCATGTTTCCAGCAAGCTGGGAAAACACGGGATCGAGTAATCTCGTTGAGGACGTTCGCGAGGTGTGTGATCGCTGTGGGTGGGAGTTTTTTGACTAACTGATTTGTGACACTGTCGTGCCCTGGCGCCTTTTTTGTAGGGAGAGACCTGATTACTCTTGCCACGTCCTCGGGGGCAAAAAGTATGGGTTCGTCCTCTGGGTCCTCCTCGGCATTGAGGAAGACAGCCAGTTGACGACGGACCACTCTTTCATGCTCGTCGTCCTGGGGTTCTGCCGCTTGGAACTGCTTCTCGAAGGAGTCGGCGAGGGCGTTGGCCTTTCCAGCATGGCTGTAGACCAGTCCCCGCTCGCCATGCAGTGGCGGCATCCTAGCGCGTCGTTTTGTAAACTGTTTTGTCGCTTGCCATAGTGTGTGGTCGTCTACTTTGAGAGCTGTGAGGCGGTTTTGCCATTGCTGGTTTCTGTGCTCATTGAGCGCTACCTTCAGTTCTCTCTGTAGACGATAGAGCAGCCTCCTGGTGGCCTGATTTCTGGTGATCTTCCACTCTTTTGCTACTCTGTTCTTATGTCGAATTTGAGCTAGCAAGTGTTCCGGGAGCTGTATTTGCGGTGGTGGGCCATCCCTTTGTGGAGGGGTGGCTTCTTCCGCTGCCTGTAAGATGCTGCCTGTTAGGTCTTGTAGCGCTTGTTCTACTGTTTCGGCAGTAGGTGGCGGAGCGCGAGCGATATCAGAGGCGACAGTTTCTTGGTATCGCTCCCAGTCTGTACGTTTGTACGACGTCTGGTACCGTGGGAGTGCTACCCATTCTCCCACATCGACCTCCAGAATCACTGGGTTGTGGTCGGAGGACATTCTGTTGATTGTCCTTGCGGTCACAAACCCTGCGATCCTCCTAGTGAGAGCTATGTCTAACACATCGGGCCTGCTTCCGTTTTTCGGAAAATGTGTGGGCTCGACTGGACCCCATGTTTCGAAGTGGTGGGTGCGCGCTAGTTGTTGCAGTTTGGCGCCTGCTCTGGATGTTACTCTAGAATTCCAGTCAGGGTGTTTGGCATTGAAGTCTCCCCCTATTACGAGTTTGCCTTCAATTTGCCCTAGAGCAGCTATGTCTCCCTCATCTATCTGGTCTTGTGGGGGTCGGTAGACTGCAACAATTGTTAGGGGTCCAGTGGCAGTGGTTACTTCCACCGCCACTGCTTCAATTTTGTTGGTAGCTGGTAAGAATACCTGGTGGTGGGGTATCCCTCTTTTTATGTATATGGCCACCCCTCCGCCTTGGGTTGGCCTGTCTTTGCGATAGCTAACATAGTTGGGGACTGTCGCTTTTATTCCCGGTTTTAGGTGGGTTTCCCCCATCATGCATATGTCGATGGAGAACTCCTTCATGAGTTCTCTGAACTCGACCTCTTGATTAACAATGCCGTCTGCGTTAAAGACGCACATTGTCAGGCCTTGGATGTTTGGTCGTCTATCCATGATGGGGTTTTGATACTACTGAGGAAGTCGCAGAGGGGAGCGACTGCTGGACTGTTGCCTGAAGGGCAGCGAGGATCTGTGTGTTCTGCTTTTGGGCCTCCCTGAATTCCTTCATCATTTCCATGACGAGGTTCATGGTCTGCACCATTACGCCTAACAACTGATCCATGGGGGGGAAGTGTGTCTGGGGTTTCCTAGGGCCCCCTCCGTCAAGGAGGACCTGGTCGTTGTTTCTGTGTATTTCCCGGTGTTGTTCTTCTGTTGGTGTCTGATGTTGTGGTGGTTGGGCAATGCTTTCGTGGTTCCTCGGGGGAGAAACCACTTCCGCATATGTTGCCCTTGGTGTGTCTGGCCTTGGTTTTACCCAGGCCTTGTCTGTGTGTGTTATGTTTTGGTTTCTTGTGTGTCTGGATGGGTTTGTGGTGTTTTCTTTTCGTGTGTGGGGGGCGGCCTTTGCGCCCTTTGCCTGCTGCGTGTGTCTTTTATGGACCTCGCAACCTTGGTAACCCGCTGTGTGGTTTTTGCCACACAGCGCGCACCTTATTTGCGGGTCCGTGTGTTTTATGTTGCACGTTCGTGTATCATGGGCCTCGGCGCATTTTCTGCACCTCACTGCCATTGAGCAGTGTGCCGCAATGTGGTTGAGGCCCTGGCATCTGAAGCACTGCACCGTCTTGTTTTTGCGGCGCAGTGGTTCAGTGGTCACAGGGACCGCCAGGATCGTCTTAATGTCCCTTTTGTTCTGTGGGACGTCTGGCAGTGTGACCTGATACAGGGGCCATTTGCTGCCTATGTTTCCCATCTGTTGGACCGCCTTGACGATGTACCCCTGGGCGGTCAGGTCTGTTTTGATCGCCTGGGGGGCCACTCGTCTCGGTAGGTCCCTGATTACAATGTTTCTGTTGCGTGTTTTTGTTGTGGGGAAAGTGTAATGGGGTATGTTATTGCTGTTGAGAAGTGTTTTTACTGTGGTGTAGTGTTCAAGTGTCAGTAGTGTTATTTTTATTTTGTCACCACCAGCAGGTTTTGCTTTGAAATTTCCTCCCCCGATTGCTGTCTTTAACATTTCGAAGAGTTCCTCGTAGTTCCGAGTGAACTCCGCGACGATCGGAGGGAGGTGGTGGGTGACCTGGTTTTGTGTTTGTGTTGTTGTGTCATGTGGTGTCTCTGGCTCATCGGCCACCACCTGGAACCTGTTCGGGGTGGGTTCCACTCCCCTGGCCGGTGGAAGCTTCGGCTGGCGAAACGTTTTCTTCGCCAGCACGAAACCATCCGAGTCCTGCCCGGTTACGCGGTTCCCTTCCAGTGCTGGTGTTTCCTGGTCCCCTCCTAGGACGACGACAGGTGCTGTCGGGGGCGCAGGCTCCTCAGAGGGTGTGGAAGTGGCTGGGGTGGTGGTGGTGGAGTGCTTTTTCCCCCTCGAGTGCTTCTCCTTCTTGTCCTTCCTCACACGCCGCTGCTTGGATGTGGTGGACTTGAGTGGGGGGGATTTAAGGAACTGGGATCGGGTGGGGGGTTGGGTGGCAGTTGCGGGTTTGGGAAGGATTTTTGTCGGTTGACTGGGCTTCTGCTTGCCATTTAGGTTACGGATATGGTCAGCAAGGAGGCCACAGCTGTTGGCAAGCAGGAGAGGGCTGAGGAGAGGGGAGGGAGGGGCGGGATCGCAAATACTGACGATGTATTTGTTTGTTTGCGTGTTATGTGGTTTTGCCATGTCGGTTGCGGAAAGGGGGCTTGCTGCCAGGTTATTGTCAGTTGCAACTTTTGTTGGCACCGTTGGGTTTTCCGGTTGCAGTGCTGACCCTAGTAACACGATGGCAGACGCGGAATTCTGGACGGGGGCGGCGGAAAACCTCTCTGTGGTTCCGCGGCCCGCTTCCAGGTCCTGGCCTACTTTTTCCCTATTCTTGGGGGGGGCAGAGACTGACTCTGCGGCAGCTGAGGTGCTCGAGACGGCCGGCCGCGCGGCCCGCGGCAACAAGAAAGCGCGCCTCGTGTCGTCGGCGGAAAGAGACCGCCGCGACCCCAAGGCGTCGCCCAAGCTCGACATTCCACAACGACGAGAAGACACGACAACTCTGCCAGGCGACGCCATGCAAAATTTTCTCCAAGTGCCGTCCGTGCTGAGACCTAGGCGCAAGTGCCCGTCAATGTTTTGATAAAAACAGAGCCGGTGATCACTCCTGTTTTTACTCCCGTACAAGCGGGGGCCTATGGCTGACAGTACACCAGTGAGAGGAGCGATGCTCAACCCTCGACTGCTACTCAGCGAGTCGGGTTCGGTCGCGGCGGCGGCCGATTTAAATACCCTCCGCCCGCGGCCCGCTCCCTCCGCCGTCCGCGCCCCGCGCCACGGTCGCGCGCTGGAACAGATTGCGACGGCGTCTGAGATGACGTCGGTGTGCTGTCTCTGTCCGCCGTGGTCGTCACAACTATACGTTTGCTCGATTTACTCTTGTTTAACCCAATCGCTGGTTCCCAAGCCTTGCTAAGATTATAGCCACAGTCACGGTTTATGAGGTCGTCATTGGTGCGAATTTCGATGGCCTCTCTAACAACGCTGTCCCAGTATCTCGATGTCTGTACCAGAATCCTCGTGCGGTCATACTCCATGGCGTGATTTTCCGACAAACAATGTTCAGCGACCGCCGATTTGCTCGGATACATCAGTCGAGTGTGCCTCTGGTGTTCACGGCATCGATCCTCGACGGTACGCATCGTCTGACCAATATACGACTTGCCACATTGACACGGAATCTGGTACACGCCGGCCTTCCTCAAACCGAGGTCATCTTTGGCACTCCCCACCAGTGCACGAGTTTTATTCGGAGGACAAAACACAGTTCCGACCTGGTGTTTCTTCAGAATACGGGCGATTTTCCCCGAGAGTGCGCCTGTGTATGGAATAAACGCAGTGCCTACCTCCTCCCTCGTGATTTCATCCATCTCCACAGGTTGTGTTGTAGTGGTTTGGCGGTGAGCACGTTGAATCTGCCACTCTGAGTACCCATTTTTTCGAAATACAGTTCTCAGGTGTTCCAATTCCTGGAGTAGACTCTCTGCGTCAGAGATAGTGCGGGCCCTATGTACTAGAGTTTTAAGTACCCCGCTCCTCTGTGAAGGGTGGTGGCAGCTGTCTGCGTGCAAATACAGGTCAGTGTGCGTTGTCTTCCGATACACCCCATGACCTAGGGTGCCGTCAGCCCTTCTCTTGACCAAGACGTCAAGGAAAGGTAATTTACCCTCCGTTTCAGTCTCCATAGTGAATATGATGTTGGGGTGTATGGAGTTTAGATGTGTAAGGATGTCAAGGAGTTTATCCATACCATGTGGCCAGATGACGAACGTGTCGTCCACGTAACGGAAAAAGCAAGTAGGTTTCCATACGGATGACGACAGGGCTTCCTCCTCGAAGTTCTCCATGTACAAATTCGCTACCACTGGTGAGAGTGGGCTACCCATGGCGACTCCCTCCGTTTGTTCGTAGTATTCGCCATTAAAAAGAAAATACGTGCAAGTCAGGACATGCCTAAAAAGTTCAGTGGTCTTCTCGTCAAACTTCTGACTAATCAGTTCTAGTGACTCTCGAAGGGGTACCCTCGTAAACAAGGAAACGACGTCAAAACTCACCATGATATCTGACTCATCCAACCTGAAGCTATCAAGGTGTTTAACAAAATCCACGGAATTACGGATGTGATGAGGGCATTTACCCACATAAGAACTTAATGTTCCCGTCAGGTATTTGGCCAACAAATATGTAGGTGCCCTGATGTTGCTGGCTCTGCATCTTATCAGTGTAGTCCTTATGGGAGACAACAACTGTAGCATTGCCTTTGTCAGCCGGTAAGACAACAAAACTGAATACGTGTTAGGACAAACATATTATACAGGGTGAGTCACTAACTATTACCATCAAGAATAACTCCAAAAGTATGATAGGAGCTGAAAAGTTTGTGGGACGAAAGTTGCATGGGACCATGGGGGCCATAATATGACGTTGATATTTGTTGCTAGATGGGGTCACGTCAGAGATATGAAGGCAATTTTTTTTAAATGGGATGCTATAGTTAGGTACTTATTTTCTGATATCGGCTATCCAGACGAATCCAATGATGTGTGACACTAAGGTCTCTGAAGGTCAACGAAGGTCACATTACAGAAGGTGTTAGAAGTGATGACCATTGGTATCAATGCAGTGCTGCAATCTGGCGAACGATCCGGCCACGACACATCTGCTCCGCGTCCAATCCAATGATTTGGGAGTTGTCTCTGCAACTCGTTTCTAGCCATCAGCGGAAAATGTGCCAGACATCTACCGTGTTGATACCACATTCTGTTCCTTGTTCCTAGAGGTATTTCTTCCAATAACAGACCTAATGTTTCTTGCAGGAATGTGGTGTACTTCCTACCATTAAGATTTCCTTCGATGAAATAGGGGCCTATTATTCTGTCCTCCAGAATCCCACACCATACATTCACCGTCCACAGCTTTCGGTGTGCACCTTGGCGCAGCCAACATGGATTTTCAGTTGCCCAGTAAAGCATGTTATGGAAAATTAACATTTCCTTGATTCGTGAATGTAGCCTCGTCAGTAAATAAAATCAAATTAATAAATGCGTCGTCCCTCTGAATCTGAAGTTGAGCCCATCGGTAGAATTCAATGCGACGCATACAATCCGTACCATTTAATTGGAGACTGATATGGTGAGGATGATATTTATGGCGATGCAGAACACGAACAACACTACTCTGGCTCATGACAGATTCCCTTGCGATTTTACGCGAACTAACAAAAGGATCTTGAACCACAATAGCAACAGTACCAATTCCTGTTTCCTCGTTAGTACCTATCCTTTACCGGATATGTTTCCGAAGCGTTAAAGATCCACTTGTTGTCAATTTGTCATACACATATTTAAATGTACGACGTGTAGGATGAGTACGTTGAGGATATCTTTCAACATATAAGTCCCTAGCTCTCACTGAATTTCGTAGGCATTCTCCGTAAATGAGAAGCATATTGACTTGTTCTTCGAAGGAATACGTCATTCACATTCGCTTGATTCGACGATACTAATCTTACCGTTCCCATTAGTGTTGTATTGCGAAACCGTCGAATGGTGTTTACATGTCAATGGCACGTTAGATGGATACGCCGTATTCGGCCAATATTTACTATTTGCACCATATACGAGAGAGAATTGTCAGAGCATTTGCTTCGATAAGTGCCGAATTGATGAGGAATACCACTCAATCCGTGATAAGAAGATTGCAGCACTACATTGATACCAATGGTCATCACTTCGAACACCTTCTAAAATGGATGTTCATGCCACCTTTTTAATTTTCAAATGCCTTACTGTTTCACATCATTGGATTAGTCTAGATAGCCAATGTCAGAAAATAAGTACCAAACCATAGCATCCCATTTAAAAAAACAAAATTGACCTTGATATCTCTGACGCGACCCCACCTAGCAACAAATAACCAACTTCATATTATGGTCCCCGTTGTCCCATGTAACATTTGTCCCACAAACTTTTCAGCTACTATCATACTTTCGGGGTTATTCTAGGTGTTAATAATTAGTGACTCACCCTGCATAGTTAGACATGTCCTAGAACCAAAATAAGTTCATGAAAATCACTCTTAGTACGTCAGACCTGTAGTCACAACACAACTCAAAAGTTAAACAATTTACTTGAATATGTTTAGAACGACAATTTTATATGCAAGGTACTTATGTAAATTTCGGTGAATGATCGCAGAAAATAAAGGAAACAAGAGTCATAAACGAAATACCGATACTGGCTTTCATCATAACCACCATTAGTTACAACAGACTTGTGACATGGTTGTAAAACTGTAGGAAACAGTCAGGAAACACTTCAGGTGGAATCGCTCGAAGCGCCGTGGTCATGAATTGTTGGGTATGTGCATCATTAAAGAAGATGAGACCTGATGTTACAAGTAAGATGTGAGGAGCAAACAACAGTCAATGGCATCTTGTTCATCGTCTTCTCGCCTCCCAAAACAAGTCGGCTAGCAAAAACTAAGATTAGGACCACGTCGATAGTCTTTTTCAACTGGAAGGGATTGATTCATCTTCAGGTTCTACCCCAGGGAGGCGGGGAAGACTATGAACGCCAACCATTGACTGTCGCTTGGTCTACAGATCATACTGGTAGCATCAGGTCTCATCTGTAATGAGGCAGATATCGAACAAAGCGTGGCCACGATGCTTCCAGTGATCCCACAACAAGCGTTTGCTGTCAATTTCAAACAGTTTTACAGTAGACGTCAGAAACGTGTTGTAGCTAATGGTGATTACTTCCAACACCAACAAAGATATTTTATTTGTATGTCTTATTTTCTTTATTGTTATGAGACCAGTCAGTGAATGTTTCAGACGCACCTTGTACAAACATTATAGTACCAATACTGCCCAACTGTTGTACACCGTAATATAAACGAAGTGGGTGTAGAGTCAATGAAATGTACATATTGCAGATAATAGCTGTGCTTCACTTACACCAGACTATTTAGCATCAGGTGACCAAGTTCGGTAGACGTCTAACATAACACTGTATGAAATACAGTAACCAGCCACTAGTTTTTGAAATGTTTTTACTGTACCGTTACTAGCTTCGGTTCTGAGCCCATAGTCAGACAGTAACGTTGACTTCTTTGAAAGTTTTACATTTCTAAAATACAACAACGTTTTTGTGATTGCATAGTTTACAAAGGTTTTACATGTGTTGTTGTTGTTGTTGTGGTCTTCAGTCCTGAGATTGGTTTGATGCATCTCTCCATGCTACTCTATCCTGTGCAAGCTTCTTCATCTCCCAGTACCTACTGCAGCCTACATTCTTCTGAATTTGCTTAGTTTATTCATCTCTTAGTCTCCCTCTACAATTTTTACCCTTCACGCTGCCCTCCAATACTAAACTGGTGATCCCTTGATGCCTCAGAACATGTCCTACCAACCGATCCCTTCTTCTAATCAAGTTGTGCCACACGCTCCTCTTCTCCCCAGTTCTATTCAATACCTCCTCATTAGTTATGTGATCTACCAATCTAATCTTCAACATTCTTCTGTAGCACCACATTTTGAAAGTTTCTATTCTCTTCTTGTCCAAACTATTTATTACACCAGATGGAAGAGTTTTGTCATGGCTGGCTCTCCCAAGGTTATCAGTAGTTCTAATGGAATTTCGTCTACTCGTGGGGCTTGCTTCGACTTTGGTGCTTCAGTACATTGTAAAATTCTTGTCGTAGTATAATCATCTACGTCCTCTTCGAGTTCTAAAATATTACCGTCAGGTTCATCTTCCTTGTATAAACTCTTCACATAGTTCTTCTGGCTTTCAGCTGTTCGTTCGTTGCTTAGCGCTGCTTTTCTATCTGAGCTCATCATATTCATACAACTGCTTCTCTTTCCTCCAAAGGACTCTTTAATTTTCCCGCAGGCAGTGTTTGTCTTCCTCCTAGAGAAATATGCTTCTAAATCCTTACATTTGTCCTCTAGTCATTGTTGCTGAGCCATTTTGTTCTTCCTGTAAATCTCTTTTTTTTTACCTTTGTATTCCCTTTGCCTTCTGCATTCGCTGTATTTTTATACCATCTCCTGTCATCAACGGAATTCAATATCTCCTGTACTATCCAAGTACTATTAGTAGGCTTTGGCTTTTTACATATTTGACCCTTCGCTGCCTTTAGTATTTTATCTCTTAAAGCTACCCGTTCATCTCTACTGTATTCCTTTCTCCTGTTCCAGAAAACTGTTGCTTAATGCTTCCTCTGCAACCCTCAACAAACTGTCGTTTTATCCTGGTCACATCTGCTTAACTTCGTACCTTTTTGCAATTTCTTCAGTTTTAATCTACATTTCATAATAAATAAATTGGGTTAGAGTCCATATCTGCCTCTGGAAACGTCTTACAGTTTAAAATCTGGTTCCGAAATCTCTGTCTTATCATTATATAATCAATACGAAACCTTTTGCTATCTACGAGTCTTAGACGTATACGAAGTTCTTTCATGATTCTCGAACTACGTGTTAGCGATGATTAAATTATGCTTTGTGCAAAACTCTATTAGGTGGCTTCCTCTTTCATTCCTTTCTCCCAGTTCTATTTTTCCTTCTCTTCCTTTTCCTACTATGAAATTTCCATCCCTCATCATTCAACTCCGTTAGCCATCTGAACAATTTCTTTTACCTGTCCACACGTTTCTCCAATCTCTTCATCATATGCGGAGCTAGTTGCGATATAAACTTGTACTACTGTGGTGGGTGGGGACTTCATGTGTATCTTGGCTGAAGTAATGCTTTCGCTATGCTGTTCATAATAGCTTACCCGCGTTCCTATTTTCTTATTCATTATTAAACCTACTCCTCCAGTATCCTATTTGATTTTGTTTTTATAGCCCTGTATTCACCAGACCAGAAGTTCTGTTCCTCCTTCCAATGAACTTTCCTAATTCCCACTATATCTAACTTCAACCTATCCATTTCCCTTTTTAAATTTTCTGATCTATCTGCCTGATTAAGGGATCTAACATTCCACGCTCCAGTCCGTTGAACGCCAGTTTTGTTTCTCATCACGACAACAGCGTCCTGAGTAATTCCCGCCCGGGGATCCGAATGGGGCGTTATTTTGGTTCCGGAATATTTTACCCATGAGAAAGCCATATTCATTTAACCATACAGTAGAGCTACAGACTTTCAGAAAAAAATACGGCTGTAGTTTCCCCTGGCTTTCAGGCGTTCGCAGTGCCAGCACAGCAAGGCCGTTTTGGTTAGTGTTACAAGGCCAGGTCAGTAAAGCATCCAGACTGTTGCAACTGCAGCTACTGAAAAGGCTGCTGCCCCCTCCGGGCCTGGCCTCTTAACAGACACCCGTCCATTGTGGCTGCACCTACCCCGTACGACTATCTTTGTCGCTGAGGCAAGCAAGCCGCCACACCTACGGCAAGGTCCATGGTTCATGGTACATTGTCATGTTCGCATCGAAAAGAACGTTTGTGATTGATTTGTGCGAATATTGGCTAGCAGGCCAGCTAGGCAACTGCCCATTGCAAGGTCATCTACCTGTTCATAAAACTTGTTACTAAAGCTGAAGTAGTCATGTGATGGCAGTAAGGTTAGAAGTTCAGTAAGCTCATAAATTTCAGGTAGATTGATCTTCATATCGAAATAAGTTAGTTTTAATTACTGAGATCGTTTCTTTTAGCAGTATAGGAGTATTTTTATGCAGGTCATACTAGCAACGGTACAATAAACTAGTTTCAGAAAAACTTGTGGCTGGTTGAAGTATTTCCTACAGCGTAATTTACGAAAACAACTGCGGTGTTTTCTAACCGAAATGCATAAAATAAAGACGTCTAACAGTCAGAAACCCATTTGCTGCAGAGATGTTGCTTGCACCAGCGGTATCTCAAAACTTCTTGTTTTTGTTGTTGTTGTGGTTGTTGTCTTCGGTATGGTGGCTGCCCGATGCTGATCTCCACGACGGAATGTCCTCTACATTCTCTTCATCTCTGCACAACTACTCCAGTCTACAGCCACTTCGACCAGCCTATGGTAGTCAAGTGTTGTTCTACCACCAAATTCGATACTGCCCGCGCTTCCCTCCACTACCATATTAGCTATTTCTTCATGGGTCAGGCTCGATTTATGGAGAAATCATTCTCTTCTTTTAGTCAAGTCGTGCCCTTAAGCCCTTTTCTCCCCAAATTGACGTAGTACATCATTAGCTACTCGATCGTACCATTTGATCTCCACTATTATTCCGTAGCACCACATTTCAAAAGGTTCTTGTCTCCTTTTTATCTCTAATTTTTGTTACCCACGTTTCACTTCCGATCAAGGCAGCGCGCCGGACAAATACCTTCAGTAAAGGCTTCCTAACATTTTTAAATCCGACGTTAACGATTTATTCTTCTTCTTCAACGCTTTGCTTGCTATTGCTGGTCTGCAATGTATAGCCCTCTTTAATTTGGGCTTCATCGGCTACCAAGTTTCCACAACTCATCTACTGCTTTTAGATTTTTATGCCCTGACTTAATTCCATCAGCATCGGGTGATTTAATTCCACTTTTCCCCATTCTTCTTGTTTTACTTTCATTGACGTTCAACATATAACATATAAGATACGTTACGCATTCCTTTCAACTATACTTTCACGAAGTTTACCGTCTTTGAACGAATTACAGTGTCACCGGCAAAATATATATATATATATATATATATATATATATATATATATATATATACACTAAGATGGTATGTCCGAAAGAACAGATACCATTAGGGCTCACCGGCCACTTAACCATCTTCTTCTTCTGTGTGAATGCACAAACAATGCCCGAACTCTTACGGGAATCGGCAACGCGCCGCAAGTAATGAGTATAATGGGCGGGGGCACTACGAATGTAGTGCGGGACAATATGTTGAGAATGTGGGTTTCGGGGGAGGCGTGCCAGAGATAAATCCCTGCAGTCGCGCTATCATCTGTGTACTCGGTGGGCAGAGTGTCTGCCATGTCAGCAGGAGATCACGGGTTCGAGTCCCGGTCGGCGCACACATTTTCATCTGTCGCCTTTGACGTATGTCAACGCCTGTAAGCAGCTAAAGGTGTTCATTTCATTGTAATTTCATCGGCAATAATTAATGTTTCTTTATTAGTGTCACTGAACAGTAATTCACCTTCTAAATTTTTCTTTGGTTTCCTTTACTGCTCTCTGCACTTAATAATATGGATGACAAGCTGCAACCCTGTATCACTCCCTTCCGAACTACTGCATTCCTTTCATGTCCTTCGAGTCTTACAACCAGTTTGATTTCTGTGCAGGTTGTAGACAACATTTTGCTCCCTGTGTTTTATCCCTGCAACGTTCAGAATTTCTAAGAGTGTCAAAACTTCATAGAAATTAAATGATAACGGCTGGTCCAGAAAAAAATTACGATGAACGCCTATTATCAATTAATTGACATAAACGTAATGTAGTGTCACACCAGAAATAAGTGAAAGAATTTTTCCTTTTTCCATAATTTTAAAACATAGTTCAATTAATAAAAACGTACAAGTTACGTATTCCTGTACGTACATGACATACGAAAGTCAGCTGAAATGTGTGTGGACAACGTCTGTAGACAACGTCTCTCCATTGATAACAACATGCTGTGTTCTGTTTGCTAAAAACTCTTCAGTCCAGCCACACAGCTGGTCTGATATTCCGTAGGCTCTTACTTTGTTTATCAGGCGACAGTGCAGAACTGTATCGAACGCCTTCCGGAAGTCAAGGAAAGTGGCATCTACCTGGGAGCCCGCATCTAATATTTTCTGGGTCTCATGAACAAATAAAGCGAGTTGGGTCTCACACGATCGATGTTTCCGGAATCCATGTTGATTCCTACGGAGTAGATTCTGGGTTTCCAGAAATGACATGATACAGGAGCAAAAAACATGTTCTAAAATTCTACATTAGATCGATGTCAGAGATATAGGTCCAGCCCTTGTGAGACCAATTGAGAAGCTACTTGAGTGGGAGGTAGTGGCTCTGGTCACGAAAACTGACAACGGCCGGGAGAGCGGTGTGCTGAGCCCAAGCCGCTCCATATGCGATCCAGTGACGCCTGTCGTCTGAGGATGACACGGCGGTCGGTCGGTGGCGTTGGGCCTTCCGTGGTCAGTTCGGATGGAGAGAGTATTCATCAGTGACAATTGAAACGTCGGCCTTCAGATGAAGCAAAATACCTGGTTCAAAGCATGTTGACCTCGCACATCGAGGGAGAGTAAGTCTCAAAAAACAAGTTGAAAAGTCCTCTTGCATTATATTGATAGGGTTAGTCACTGTCCAAAGTTACGATGAATGTTACGAATGTTGCGAATAATTTATAAATTGGAATCTAATTGCAAAAGTTTGAATCACACGAAAAAATGTAAGTACAAATACTAATATGATAAGAAAATAACAATTTCAAGCAATTTTATGCCTTAGTGTAAAGTGTCCGCTATGTTACGTAAATATCAACTTTCATTACTTGGAAATTGAGGTTACAATGGTCTTAGAAGCCTTCCATCTGATACTGAGAGCTTCCGATCGACCTTTCACTGGGCAAACGTGGGGCGAATTCTACGGAATTAAATCGCAACCGTTTCATGGAAAGCTGGGAACCTGATCTGTCTGGCACACTGCGACAAAAATTTAATGAACGCCAAATAGCGACGCATTCGAACTGAAATTCAGTGAACGAGTCTGTGTGAGGTACGAGAAAAATGAGTGTTCGTGCACATCTGTTGGTGTAACATTACTGGTTCGTGTTTTACCCGGATGCAAAAAGCAGCCTGTGATTTTTATTTCGAAGATTTTGGCTTCTGGACACGACCGCACTGCTATAAACACATTATTTTATCGTCTGCCGCGCAACAACGTTTTTTGCTGTTTTTATAATACCGCTTGCTAAGCTGTACTTGTCTGCCAGCGTGACAGTGCTCAGAATTTACTGCACCAGTCTCGTTGGTCATCAGTTCGGCTTCCCTTTAGTCTCACTCCTTTCCTCCGCCTCCTCTTATCTAATTCATCTTTTCCTTCTATACTTATTCGTATCGTTTAGCTAACAACTGTACGGCACCGGTAGCTGAGTTGTCAGCGTGACAGAATGTCAATTCTAAGGGCCCGGGTTCGATTCCCGGCTGGGTCGGAGATTTTCTCCGATCACGGATTAGGTGTTGTGTTTTCTTAATCATCAACATTTCATCCCCATCGACGCGCAACTCACATCGAAAGACTTGCACCCGGCGAACGGTCTACCCGACGGGGGGCCCTAGAAAAAAAAAAAAAAAAAAAGTTCAAATGGCACTGAGCACTATGGGACTTAACTTCTGAGGTCATCAGTCCCCTAGAACTTAGAACTACCTAAATCTAACTAACCTAAGGACATCACACACATCCATGCCCGAGGCAGGATTCGAACTTGAGACCGTAGCGATCGCGTGGTTCCAGACTGTAGCGCCTAGAACCGCTCGGCCACAGGCCCTAGTCACACGACATTTACATTTACCAAACAATTTCGCTATAAAATAGCGAAAAGCATGTAAGCGTTTCTTGAGGTTTTGCGTATTGCCCAAGTGGCATAACTATAATTAGGCAACTTTCCAACAGAGCATCTAATAGTCGTGTTCAGTCGACAATGTTGACCACAGAAGTCGGCCGTTGTGGCCGAGTGGTTCTAGGCGCTTCAGTCCGGAACCGCGCGACCGCTACGGTCGCAGGTTCGAATCCTGCCTCGGGCATGGATGTGTGTGATATCCTTAGATTCGTTAGGTTTAAGTAGTCCTAAGTTCTAGGGGACTGATGACCTAAGGTTTTAAGTTCCATAGTGCTCAGAGCCATTTTTTTGATCTCTGAAATTTCCCTTGCCCCACCCTTCTCAACCGTTATGATGCTGACATGTGATGGACGTTTGGAGCAGAGCCTTAACTGGAGGCCCGTACCCAGAGCACTTACACTGATCTAGTTGAAGCCTGATACTTGGCCTCTGTCAAATATTATTTACTCATACACTCTCTTATCAGAGTAACGTGAAAGATCTGGTTTTAGTTACAGTTGAAGTTCATTAATGTTACTTAGAAACAAGCAACAAAGGACCCAAGACGTAACTCTACATTACAGTATGTCTGAATGAATCAGAGGAGAAGTCTCCGTGCTTAAAATTTCCTAGCTACTCTGCACGGATAGCTGCACAACAGAACTTCAGAAATTTTTAAGACGTGTAGTAAATGATTGTTTTTCGGTATTGTAACGGTTTAAATCAAGTTTTTTTAATATAACTGATAAGTTTCGTGCAGTGCTTGGTTACAACGATATATGGAAGGTATTAATATTTCGTTGCCATTGAATGTTGTTTTAAGAATATCAGAATTTCAAAAACACTGTTTTGTCGATCGAAGAATTAAATTATAGGCTAAAGCTAAAGAGGGATGCTGTTCCTGAGCAGATCTGAAGAATCTTTCACAGCATTTCTGTTGAGTGTAAGTCTTATGAATTTATCGATACAACTTATGATACATGAAATTATAAGCAGGAATGTTTACATTACTTGTTTTTTTTTCTGTTGGTGGTGCGATCTGTGTAACAATATTTTATGTGTTAATGAATACTGGTGACAGTTTTGTCACTGACGAAACTCGATATTTCCACATATTAAACGAGCTAAAAGCTGAGATTTATTTGTTATCTGGATGTAAACTTTATGGCTAAGAGGATATTATGGTTAAATGTTAATATTATCTGACTAATTACAAAAATTTTAAAATTAAACTTTTGAGTACACCTTGCTTCGTATCTTAAAAATCTTAAAATATCTGTGACATTTTAAGGGTCAGAAAATGTAAATGCCTAGTTATGTGGAAACCGTACGTGATATGTAAATGATAATGTCATTTCTGGAAACCGGAATTTCTCTGAAAACTAAATGCTTTCTATGAAAATGATTTTGTACATCAGTCCTGTGTGACGGCCAGTGTAGTAAAAACAATAATAATAATTTTAAAAAGGCGAAATTCAGTGAACAAGCGACGCTTCTAGCTACTGCAGTTTAATCCACTTTAGTTATTTCGGTGGGATGTGAAAGCAGTCAGTTGTATAGTTATAGTACACGTTCTCGGTGCTCTCTCTCTCTCTCTCTCTCTCTCTCACACACACACACACACACACACACACAGACACACACACACACACACACACACACACACACACACACACACGCACGCACACACACGCTCTTTCCTTTAACACACACACGTACTTTACGTCACTGCGTAAATGTTCTAAGGTTTTTATGGCTGAATAACTCACTGTTATCTGTACCATAAGAGCTGAGTGAAGGGTGGTGCAAATAATTTCTCCGGCTAAATTTATGTGTATGAATGTCATTGTTGTCGGACTGTGATTTAGTGTTCATTACAAACGTCATACATGTATTGTGAGACTGCTGCGCCAAATGCTTAAGAGAATTTCAGCATTTTCAGGTGCTGAGGTTTCTGCAATAGACTTGATTATGATACTTGCTTAGTAATTGGGGTGGAGGGTAATTATATCTGCATGATGTAGTGATGAGACATGGAGAAGAATCAAGTCAATAAGGGTGTCAACTTGTGACACGTTACATCATAACAATATTAGTCATGGTCAGTGACAAAATAGAGGGTGTCTGGGAAGTAGAACGATTATTAAAGTGATATATATATATATATATATATATATATATATATATATATATATATATGTGTGTGTGTGTGTGTGTGTGTGTGTGTGTCTGGAGTCTGGAAACGCTTAATTTCCATGTTAGAGCTCATTTTAGTTTCGTCAGTATGTACTGTACTTCCTCGATTCACCGCCAGTTGGCCCAATTGACGAGAATACGCACGCAGTTGTGCAATCACGTCATCAACACAGATTTTCTGTGAACGTTTGGGCAGGCATTGTTGGTGATGTCTCGATTGGGTCCCATATTCTTCCACCTACGCTCAATGGAGCACGTTATCATGATTCCATACGGGATACTCTACCTGTGCTGCTAGAACATGTGCCTTTACAAGTACGACACAACATATGGTTCATGCACGATGGAGCTCCTGCACATTTCAGTCGAAGTGTTCGTACGCTTCTCAACAACAGATTCGGTGACCGACGGATTGGTAGAGGCGGACCAATTCCGTAGCCTCCACGCTCTCCTGACCTCAACCCTCTTGACTTTCATTTATGGGGGCATTTGAAATCTCTCGTCTACGTAATCCCGGTAGCAAATGTAGACACTCTTCGTGCTCGTATTGTGGACGGCTGTGATACAGTACGCCATTCTCCAGGGCTGGATCAGCGCATCAGGGATTCCATGCGACGGACGGTGGATGCACGTATCCTCGCCAACGGAGGACATTTTGAACATTTCCTGTAACAAAGTGTTTGAAGTCACGCTAGTACGTTCTGTTGCTGTGTGTTTCCATTCCATGATTAATGTGATTTGAAGAGAAGTAATAAAATGAGCTCTAACATGGAAAGTAAGTGTTTCCGGAGACATGTCCACATAACATATTTTCTTTGTTTGTATGTGAGGAATGTTTCCTGAAAGTTTGGCCGTACCTTTTTGTAACACCCTATTTTTTTTTATGAATTTGGCCAGCTATGGACCGCATACAACTTAAGACTTATGGTGTTTCTTTTTCTTCCGTTCTTCCCAGTACTTCTTCATTTTCTCGCCAACTGCTCGTCTCTGCTCATCTGTCCACACTCTCTTGGGTCGAGGTTTTGGCGCATCTTCTTCATAGCTTGCGTTTTCTATAAGTAGCCTAAAGTTATTCCTGTCACGTATTATTTCTTCTGTAACACCTATTCTGTTGGCGTCTTTTTTTACTGCTTCTATCCATCCTACAGTGTTTTTCAGCTTACTAACGTAATTGAAAATTTTCTTTGTAATCCGTGATTCTTCCATTGTTTTTAAATGTCCATAAAATTTTAACCGTCTCTTCCTCATTGTATCTGTGATCTTTTCTGTATTTTTGTATAAGTCTTCATTTCTCCTTTTAATCCACCTATTTTCCTTGTTTTTATCAGGACCTAGAATTTTTCTTAATATTTTTCTCTCTGTTTTATCTAGTTCTCTTAATTCACCTATGTTATTCAGTGTTAGGCACTCTGATCCATGTGTTGCTTGTGTCCTAATAACTGAATTATAATGTTTAATCTTTGCTTGTATGGATATTGATTTCTTATTGTAGTAGTTTCGTGTTAATTTATATGCAAATTCCAACTTTTTTATTCTTTCTTTATTTGTTGTGTTATCTAGTCCATTGGCTTGGATCCACTCCCCCAGGTATTTGAATCTATCAACTCTTTTAATTTTTCCATACTTAGTTTTCATAAACTTTTCTGTATTATGTTTGTGTTCTATATACTCGGTTTTTTCGTAGGATATTTTTAGCCCAGTCTTTTCAGCAATCTCGTGTAACATATCAAGCATAACTGTTGCGTCTGTTCGGTTTTCAGTTATCAATGCCATATCATCCGCAAAGGCTAAACATTTTACTTCAAATTTGTTCTTTCTTTGGCCCATGCTTATACCCTTTGTGCCTCTGTTTTTTAATGTGTTTTCCCATGTTTTTATTACTTTATCTAAAACCAAGTTAAAGAGAATTGGGGACAGTCCGTCACCTTGTCGAACTCCTGTTTTGATTTTGAATGGTTCAGAAATTTCGCCTTGAAACTTAATTCTTGATGTTGTATCTGTGAGCGTTTGTTCTACAAGTCTTCTGGTGTTTTCATCTATCCCTGATTCATAAAGTATCTGGAATAGTGTTTGTCTGTCAACTGAGTCGTAGGCCTTCTTGAAGTCTACGAAAGTAACTACTGTATTTTTATTTTGTATAGCTCTCACTCTCAAAATTGTTTTTAAATTAAGAATCTGTTCTGCACATGATACACCTTTTCTAAATCCTGCTTGATAATCTCCTATATTAGGTCCTGCTTGTTCCTCTATTCTATTTAAAAGTGCTTTAGAAAGTATTTTGTATGTCACTGGTAACAAGGATATGCCCCTATAGTTCTTTGTTTTATCTCCTTTTTTATGGAGAGGGTGGATCAATGCTTGTTTCCAGTCACTGGGTATGATTCCTTTTGTCCAAATGTCTTTAATTACTTTGTGAATTTTCTGACATGCGGATAAGCCCCCTAGTTTCCACATTTCTGCCACTATCCCATCCTCACCTGGTGCTTTGTTATTCTTCAATGCTTTGATAATCTTTTCTATTTCTTCTAATGTAGGTGGTTCCGACGGTGGATTTTCATGTTGTGGTTTTTGAAATTGTAACCTGTCATTAGGCTCCTCACAATTTAATAGATTTTCAAAGTATTCAGCTAAGATTTGGCAGTTCTCTTTATTGCTCAAAACCATTTTTCCATTTTTATCTTTAAAATGTAAACTTGGTGACTGGAAACCTGTTAAAACTTCTCTGAAAGTCTTATAGATGTCTCTAGTGTTGTTCCTTTTGAAATCAGAATCCATTTCTTCTAATCTGTCTTTGTCATATTTTCTTTTCACTGATCTGACGATTTTTGCTGTCTTTTTCCTTTCTTCTTTAAACTCTTCCCAGTATTCGTGTTTCTTATTACTGTTCCATTTTTTCCATGCCTTTAGTCGATTGTCAATTGCTTCATCACACAGCTCATTCCACCATCTGTGTTTTGGTATTCTTCGTGGCTCTCCCATTTCTTTAACTGGCTCTATCATTGTTTCTTTAATTTCTTCCCAATTATCCATTTTTCTTGTGTTTAGTATATGACAGAATTTGTCCTGCTTTTGCAGGAGAAATTTAGTGTTTACTCTTGGAAATCTTCTTGGTTTTGGTTTAGGTTTGTTTGGTTGGAACATGGTCTTTATTTCTGTCAGATAATGATCTGAGTCTATGTTTAGGCCCTTCCTACTCTGACATCCAAGATTTCCTTGTAGTTGCGAGTCGTTATTGCCACGTGGTCCAACTGATATTCACCTTGATTTGGATTAAGTGATACCCACGTTTTTTTCTTTCTTGCAAGTTTCCTGAAACATGTCGACATTAATTTTAGATTAAACTGTCTACAAAAATCTATGAGTCTTTCCCCATTTCTGGTGGTTCTTGCATGTGCTGGATAATCTCCAACTACTGATTTAAATTTTATTTCTTTGCCAACTTGTGCATTAAAGTCTCCAACTAAAATTTTTATATGTTCTTTTGGTAATATGGATGTTTCGTGTTCAAGCATTTCCCAAAAATCTTCCACTTTGTCAACATTTGTTCTGTTATGTTGGTTAATAGGTGCATGTGCATTTATAATAGTGTAGCGTTTATTGCCTGACTTGAACGTCAGAAATGAAATTCGTTCTGATGGGGAGCTAAAATTAGTTATTGATTCTGTAAGTTGCTGTTTGACCATAAATGCGGTCCCTAATATAGTCGTATTATTGGGATTTTTAATGGCTGGTTTTCCTTTGTAGATCCTGTATCCACCTGATTCAAATGAGGTTTCATCCAGATACCTTGTTCCTTGAAGAGCTAATATAAGTATGTTGCGTTGATTGAGAGTGTCCGTTAGGTGTTTTAGTTTTCCAACTTTCATAAGTGTGTTGATATTCAGAGTCCCCAGCAGATGTTTTTCTTGGGTGTTATCTTTGAAGAAGTACTAGGAAGCTCCGACTCTTCCTTACATGATGTTCTAGGCTCTCCAGAATCCAAAGGCCTAGTTGCACCGCCATGAATAGCGATGGAAGATTGGTTACTTCCTGGAGTAGTTTCCATTTTGAAATTTACCATCATGTCTTAGGTTAAAGTTTGGTTTGGGGAAAGGTAGTTGAACCTTTCGATGATAAAAATTCAAGCATTTAGCTTAGAATTATAAGTGAGGCCGCCACTAACATGTGAGACAGACGCCTTTTGCAGCCGCCCACTGTGGGAACAGACGCTACAGTCTGGTGCTTTTATATAAAAGCCTGCCTCTTCCGCCAGTTCCCCCGTTCTGATGATCTTCATCGCCGCCTTCACTGCCGTTGAGGTCTTCACCGTTTCCCTGGCTAGGGACCCTCACGAGGTACTATCACCCGGGCCAGGTGAACCAAGGTTTTTTACCGAGGTGTTACTCCTCCCCCTCCTCCTTTTTCAACCGGGCTTGGGACCGGCTTTGGCGGAGTTAACACCCTATATATATATATATATATATATATAACCCTTTTAATTGCATCCTTCAATTGGTGTATTGTCTGTGGTTTGTTCACGTACACTTTTGATTTCACAAATTCCCACAAATAAAGAGTCACAAGGAGTAAGATAGCGTGATCTGGCAGGCCATTCCTGGTTGCCATGCAAAGAGAGAGATTATTGAGGAAACTTTTCATTCAGCAGAGAAATCCACGGGAAGTGCGACATGTCCCACCATCTTGTTGAAACCAAATAAGCGGCATTTTAATCAATAAGGGGGAAAACCAATCGGAATGTACGATTCGGTAACGGTCGCCGTTCACACTGCCGGCAGCTCCCTCATCATTTTCAAAAAAGTAGGGGCCGTTTACTCCTCCAGCACAGAACTCACACCACACAGTCGTGCTTTGTGGATGCATCTCATCTTCTGCTGTCACTCGTGAATTTTCGTTATCCCAAATTCTGCAGTTCTGTTTGTGGACGTACCCACTGAGGCGGAAGCGCTCATTTGAGTTTTTTGTTTGTATGTATGTATGTATGTATGTATGTGTGTGTGTGTGTGTGTGTGTGTGTGTGTGTGTGTGTAAAATTTTCGTTCTCCGCTCGTCGAGCCAAGATCCTTTGAGCTAATCGATGTCTTTTCCCATGATCTGCAGGCTTCAATTCTTGTTTAAGTTGAATCTTGTACATACGCATTTTCAGATCTTTTGAAAGGTTTTCATGCAGTGTACTCGGTGATAAATTGATTTTTTGAGCTTGTCGAGGAATGGATTTTCTGGGGCTCACGTTCACGACGTCACGCACTATAATAATGTTCTCTTGTGTTCGAACAGCACGCAGGCGTCTTGATTTCTTAACGTTTGAAACAGAAGCCATGGTGTCAAACGTCCGGACGGACAACTTCCGAACTGATGATACGGTTGGAGCAGCATTACGTTCGAGTCTCAAACCCAATTCGCGAAAGGTTGCCGTGTGAATTTCATTGTTTTTGTAATAACTTCTTATCACTTGGACACGTTGCTCAGTTGTCATCTCCTCCATGACGAAAATAAACACCAAACAACAACGCTCACCACATAGAAGCTATCAAGCTAATAATGGGAAGGATCGCAGGTAACAAAGATGGAAAAACCACAGGTGACAGCCGTCATATCACAGAATGGCCTAAAATTCTAATTCATCTTTACTTCCCTGACACCCTTTGCTATATGGATTTATTCCAGGATAGGCAACCTGAATTTTCACAAAGATGTGAGGTGGGGATGCAACAGACGAAGCTATGGTGTTAACGTACGAAATTTCTTCAACAGGCTGCGAAGAGCTGTAAGGAAAAGAAGGCACCAGGATATGGATCAATACATCCAGACCTGGTAAAGTTTGGACCACAGAAATGGTTGGAGATGCTAAAGCAGCTATTTGAAAGAGAAAGAAGAAAATTTTCCATCAGAATGGAACACATGTTATCTAACACCAGTGCATAAGAAAGGGCACATAATGACCCACTTAATTATATTGGATTGACTGTGACCCCTTTCATTGGGAGACAGTACACGAAGGTACTGAAAGGTCGCGTAGAGAAAGAAGACCAACAACGAAGTGCTCGAATTAAAAAGGATGTAAGACAGGAATGTAATATTTCGCCATTCCTGTTCAATCTATATATCAAAGAAGCTATGACGGAAATAAAAGAAAGGTTCAAGAGCGGAATTAAAATTCAAGGTGAAAGGATATCAGTGATAAGATTCGCTGATGGCATTGCTATCCTTATTGATAACGAAGAAGAATTACAGGATCTGTTGACTGAAATCGTTTCATGAGTTCAGAATATGGACTGAGAGCTATCCTTAGTGATAACGAAGAAGAATTACAGGATCTGTTGACTGAAATCGTTTTATGAGTACAGAATATGGACTGAGAGCAGATCGAAGAATGACGAAAGTAATGAGAAGTAGCAGGTATGAGGGCAGCGAGAAACTTATCAGGACTGATGGTCACAAACCAAATGAAGTTAAGGACTTCTGCTACCTTGCCAGCAAAATAACCAATGACGGACAGATCAAGGAGAACTTCAAAAGCAGACTAGCACTGGCAGAAACGGCATTCCTGGCCAGGAGAAGTCTACTCGTATCATAGACCTTAATCTGAGGAAGAAATTTTGTGGGAATGTACTTTCGGAGCACAGCATCGTATGGTATTGATATATGGACTGCGGGAAAACAGGAGCAGAAGAGAATCGAAGCATTTGAGATGCGGCGCTGCAGAAGAATGGGAAAAATTAGGTGGACTGAGAAGGTTCTCCACAGAATTGGTGAAGAAAAGAATATATGGAGAACACTGACAAGAAGAAGGGACGGAATGGTTGGACATTTGTTAAGATATCTGGGAATAGTTCCCATGGAACTGGAGGGAACCGTAGAGGGTGAAAACTGTAGAGGCAGACATCCAGCAAATAGTTAAAGACTGAGTTTGCAAGTGCTACTATGAAATGAAGACGTTCGCAGAGGAGAGAAATTCGTGGCGGGCAGCATCAAACCAGTCAGAAGACGTACGACTAAAATAATAATAACAATAATAATAATAAAACCCGTGGAGGCCCAGAAAAAGAATACGCCTCCGGTATGTTCTGCCAGTCGTAAAAAGCGACGAGAATAACAAACCACTAATAGGGCTAACCCCCTTTTAGTGTGATTAGTTGGTTCAGGACAGAACTAATGAAGCCTCGGACAAGCGCTGTCATGGTTGGGGACGACGCTTGAACCCTATGCCCGTCCACAATGGTAGCGACACTGCTAGCCACACGGAAAATGATTTAAATCCAAATAGAGGTGTTTTGCAGGACATGCTTCCTGCAACCACCCTAGAAGGAAAACAAAGACAGAGGATGAGATGGTCAGATGAAGTTAACCGACACCTCATGTTCTGTTATTACCAAGCAACAAACTTAGGAACCAACACAACTGGATAAAGATCACAAGTATACACAACATTTATTACCAGATACCTAGAATTAAAATCTTTAACAGAACAACGACTAGCTGATCAGATCCGTGTAGTAATCAAAAATAACAGGATACCCCAGTCAGAATTAGAAAACATCAAACAACAAGTACAACAAATACTGGAACAAAATAATGTACAGTCAGAAGAAGAAGAAAGGACAGTAATGCACTCAAATATCCCAGAGCCAACAAACCAAGAACAACACGCATCAATTAAACAATCAGAGCAAAACGAAATCTTAAGACAGCCACCAGAACAAGCACAAATAGAACACGAAGTGACACACATGTTAGATATCGAAGAAAAATTTCAGCTGACATATATAGAATACAAAGACACCAATACAGACATTAGACCATACTTGCATAGACCACCAAATAACCGACAAGTCGAAACAACAATAACAACTATCAACACAATCATACTCAACAAAATAAATGAAAATACAACTATGGATAAATATACACACTAGGAAGGGTTCAGAACCAACCAACACACAGAATAAACCCACAAAACCAGCATGGTAACACAGGATACAGATCAGAATAGAAAAACTGAGAAAAGATATCGGACAACTAACACAATTTATAATATAATTTTAAATGAAATATCAGACAAAAAACGAAAAAGTTCAGGTAAAATCTCACAACAAGAAGCGATAGAGCAATTAGATGAAAAGAAGCAGAAATTACAAGAACTGCCCAAACGACTTAGAAGATACAAAAAAAGTGAAAATAGAAGGAAACAAAACCAAACATTCAACAAAAACCAAAAGAGATTTTAGCAGACAATAGATAACACACACATTAAAATAGACTATCAACCAAACATAACAGACATGGAACACTTCTGGAGCAACATATGGTCAAACCCAGTACAACATAACAGACATGCACGGTGGATACAAGCAGAAACAGACACATACGAGGTGCTACTACAAATGCCTGAAGTGATAATTTTGCAACATGAAGTCACCCAAGCAATTAATTCTACACACAATTGGAAAGGCCTTGGAAAAGATAAAATAGCAAATTTCTGGCTAAAGAAGTTCAGCTCAACACATTCACATCTAACTAATTTATTTAACAGTTACATTGCAAACCCATACACATTCCCTGATACATTTACACATGGAATAACTTATGTGAAACCTAAAGATCAAGCAGACACAGCAAACCCAGAAAAATATCGCCCCATAACATGCCTACCAACAATATACAAAATATTAACTTCAGTCATTACACAGAAATTAATGACACATACAACACAGAACAAAATTATAAATGAAGAACAAAAAGGCTGTTGCAAAGGAGCACGAGAATGTAAAGAGCAACTGATAATAGATGCAGAGGTGACGTATCAAGCTAAAACTAAACAAAGGTCGCTACACTACGCATACATTGATTACCAAAAAGCTTTTGTAGTGTACCCCACTCATGGTTACTACAGATATTGGAAATATACAAAGTAGATCCTAAATTGATACAGTACATAAACACAGTAATGAAAAATTGGAAAACCACACTTAATATCGAAACAAATTCAAATAATATCACACCACAGCCAATACAGATTAAGTGCGGAATATACCAAGGAGACTCATTAAGTCCTTTCTGGTTCTGCCTTGCTCTGAATCCACTATCCAACATGCTAAAAAATACAAATTATGGATACAATATTACTGGGACATACCAACACAAAATCACACATTTGCTATACATGGATGATCTAAAACTACTGGCAGCAACAAATCAACAACTCAACCAATTACTAAAGATAACAGAAGTATTCAGCAATGATATAAATATGGCTTTTGGAACAGACAAACGTAAGAAAAATAGGATAGTCAAGGGAAAACACACTAAACAAGAAGATAACATATTGGATAACCACAGCGACTGCATAGAAGCGATGGAAAAAACAGATGCCTATAAATATCTAGGACACAGACAAAAAATAGGAATAGATAATACAAATATTAAAGAAGAACTAAAAGAAAAATATAGACAAAGACTAACAAAAATACTGAAAACAGAATTGACAGCAAGAAACAAGACAAAAGCTATAAATACTTATGCTATACCAATATTGACCCACTCATTTGGAGTAGTGAAATGGAGTAACACAGAACTAGAAGCACTCGATACACTTACACGATCACAATGCCACAAATATAGAATACATCACATACATTCAGCAACAGAAAGATTCACATTAAGTAGAAAGGAAGGAGGAAGGGGATTTATCGACATAAAAAACCTACATTATGGACAGGTAGACAATTTAAGAAAATTCTCTATAGAACGAGCAGACACTAGCAAAATACACAAAGCAGTCACTCATATAAATACATCGGCTACACCATTGCAATTTCATAACCACTTCTACAACCCTTTAGATCACATAACATCAACAGATACGAAGAAAGTAAATTGGAAAAAGAAAACACTACATAGCAAGCACCCATATCATCTAACACAGCCACACATGGATCAAGACGCATCCAACAGAATGGCTAAGAAAAGGCAATATATACAAAGAGACGGAAGGATTCATGATTGCAATACAGGATCAAACAATAAACACCACATATTACAGCAAGCATATTATTAAAGATCCCAATACCACAACAGATAAATGCAGACTTTGCAAACAACAAATGGAAACAGTAGACCACATCACAAGCGGATGTACAATACTAGCAAATACAGAATACCCCAGAAGACATGACAATGTAGCAAAAATAATACATCAACAACTTGCCATACAACATAAACTAATAAAACAACACGTTCCCACATACAAGTATGCACCACAAAATGTACTGGAGAATGATGAATACAAATTTTACTGGAACAGAACCATTATAACAGATAAAACAACACCACATAACAAACCTGACATCATACTCACCAATAAAAAGAAGAAATTAACACAACTAATCGAAATATCCGTACCCAATACAAACAAATATACAGAAGAAAACAGGAGAAAAAATTGAAAAATACATCCAACTGGCTGAGGAACTCAAGGACATGCGGCATGATTATACTATCAACTACAGGAGTCATACCACACAATATCCACGAGTACATCAACGCAATACAGCTACATCCAAAGGTGTATATACAACTACAGAAATCTGTAATTATTGATACATGTTCAATTACCTGAAAGTTCCTAAATGCAATGTAACATATACCGTACAGTTAAAAGGAAGTCACGCTTGATCAAGGTCCGCGTCACTTTCCTTTTTTAACCAGACATAACGTCTGAGAAAGGAAAGAAATTATAATAATAATGGGTTGGAGACGCGTGTTGCGTAGGCTGCCCAAGAAACAGAAAATGATAATGTACTCACCAACGAACTGTGGTAAAACTTTCAAAGGACAGAGTTGTATCAAATGTAGCTTAACGCTGTTATGAAGTTATATAAAAATAACACATCGAGAGTAGGGACTGGCAGTGGTTGAAGAACTCGAAGTGAACAAGCTTCTGCTGCAGGGATGTGGGCTGTCACCTACCCAGTTTATTCTGTATCTAGAAGTAATCCTGCAGGCTTGGCATAGAAAATGGCAGGTTACTGGAGTGACAGTAGAGGATAGCAAAATAGTTAGCATGTATTTTGCAAATGACCAGATTGTACTAGCAAAGGATGGAGATGATCTGAGCTACGTTTTCATTAAGCTTAAAGAGGAATACAATAGGCTGGCCTGAAGATGGACATGAATAAGTGTGAGTACTTGGCCTTTGAAACGATAAAAGTAAATAACTTGGAGGTAGATGGAAAGTAATACTTCTAGACGTGGAAACGGCAAAAAAATTCTTTGGGGCAATATTTAATAAACAGAGCGCAAGTAAGAATGAAATCGCTGGTAGGATTAGCAAAGAACGAGCTGTAAGAAGAGCAATGAACTCTGGTCCGTGGAACAAAAGGATAAGAACAACGAAGTTCAGACTGTAGTTTTGTACGGGGCAGAAAGCCTACGACTTTAGCAAAGGAAAATAAGGATAAATTGCTCACCGCTGAGGTGGATTACTTAAAACGAAACTCAAACTGTACTGGGATGTATAGGATTAAAAAATGACGTAATCTGACAAATGGTGAAAATGGATAAGGATATCTGTGGCAACATGGAACGAAAACAGCTTATGTGATCTAGCCATGTGAGTGGGATGAATGAAGAAAGAATATCAAATAGGATACTACTATGGATACCACCCCAGCGGAAGAGATGTGGTCGCCCACGACATAACTGAAAAGATTATGTAAAGGAAGCAGCGGAAGCAAGGGATATGAACGCTGCGGAAAGTCAAGACAGAAGAAGATGGTGACTGGTGATGGAGAAGCTGTGCCAACCGTAGATAACACGCAAGAAGAAGAAGGGTACACAGATGTGATGACAGACAATTTATATCTAACAAGGACACGATCAGACGCAATATCTTTTGATACCCATGCAATTATCAGCCGTCATAAAGGTGCTGTTAATGTTTATATAGACAGAGCTGACAGTTTAATGTAATACTGTTAAAACCGTAACGACAGCACTAATATTGGAGAATTTGCAGAAATTAGTTGAACAGTCTTTCACATAGCGCACAAGTACACTACTGGCCATTAAAATTGCTACACCAAGAAGAAATGCAGATGATAAATGGGTATTCATTGGACAAATATATTATACAGGGTGATTCAAAAAGAATACCACAACTTTAAAAATGTGTATTTAATGAAAGAAACATAATATAACCTACTGTTGTACATCATTACAAAGAGTATTTAAAAAGGTTTTCTTTCACTCAAAAACAAGTTCAGAGATGTTCAATATGGCCCCCTCCAGACACTCGAGCAATATCAATCCGATACTCCAACTCGTTCCACACTCTCTGTAGCATATCAGGTGTAACAGTTTGGATAGCTGCTGTCATTTCTCGTTTAAAATCATCAATGGTGGCTGGGAGAGGTGGCCGAAACACCATATCCTTAACATACCACCATAAGAAAAAATCGCAGGGGGTAAGATCAGGGCTTCTTGGAGGCCACCTTTGCTCAAACACACATTCTCTGTAAACTGTTTATACAAACGTTTAATACACCAACTATCAGGGCCACCAACTATCAGGAGGTTTAACACCATACTTCGTTCGAAATGCACGCTGAACAACTGTCGTCGATTCACTTCTGCCGTACTCAATAACACAAAAAGCTTTCTGTTGAGTGGTCGCCATCTTAGCATCAACTGACGCTGACGCCTAGTCAACAGCGCCTCAAGCGAACAAATGTACAACTAAATGAAACTTTATAGCTCCCTTAATTCGCCGACAGATAGTGCTTAGCTCTGCCTTTTGTCGTTGCAGAGTTTTAAATTCCTAAAGTTGTGGTATTCTTTTTGAATCACCCTGTACTAGAACTGACATGTGATTACATTTTCACGCAGCTTGGGCGCATAGATCCTGAGAAATCAGTACCAATAACAACCACCTCTGGCCGTAACAACGGCCTTCATACGCCTGGGCATTGAGTCAAACAGAGCTTGTATGGCGTGTACAGATGCAGCTGCCCAGGCAGCTTCAACACGATACCACAGTTCATCAAGAGTAGTGACTGGCGTATTGTGAAAAGCCAGTTGCTCGGCCACCATTGACCTGACGTTTTCAATTGGTGAGAGATCTGGAGAATGTGCTGGCCAGGGCAGCAGTCGAACATTATCTGTATCCAGAAAGGCCCGTACAGGACCTGCAACATGCGGTCGTGCATTATCCTGCTCAAATGTGGGGTTTCACAGGCATCGAATGAAGGGTAGAGCCACGGGTCGTAACACATCTGAAATGTAACGTCCACTATTTAAAGTGCCGTCAATGCGAACAAGAGGTGACCGAGACGTGTAACCAATGGCACCCCATACCATCACGCCGGGTGATACGCCAGTATGGCGATGACGAATACACGCTTCCAATGTGCGTTCACCACGATGTCGCCAAACACAGATGCGACCATCATGATGCTGTACACAGAACCTGGATTCATCCGAAAAAATGACGTTTTGCCATTCGTGCACCCGGGGTTCGTCGTTGAGTACACCGTCACAGGTGCTCCTGTCTGTAATGCAGCGTCAAGGGTAACCGCAGCCACGATCTCCGAGCTGATAGTCCATGCTGCTGCAAACGTCGTCGAACTGTTCGTGCAGATGGTTGTTGTCTTGCAAACGTCCCCATCTGTCGACTCAGGGATCGAGACGTGGCTGCACGATCCGTTACAGCCATTCGGATAAGATGCCTGTCATCTCGACTGCTAGTGATACGAGGCCGTTGGGATCGAACACGGCGTTCCGTATTACCCTCCTGAACCCACCGATTCCATATTCTGCTAACAGTCATTGGATCTGGACCAAAGCGAGCAGCAATGTCCCGATACGATAAACCGCAATCGCGATAGGCTACAATCCGACCTTTATCAAAGTCGGGAACGTGATGGTACGCATTTCTCCTCCTTGCACGAAGTATCACAACAACGTTTCACCAGGCAACGCCGGTCAACTGCTGTATATGTATGAGAAATCGGTTGGAAACTTTCCTCATGTCAATACGTTGTAGGTGTTGCCACCGGCGCCAACCTTGTGTGAATTCTCTGAAAAGCTAATCATTTGCATATCACAGCATCTTCTTCCTGTCGGTTAAATTTCGCGTCTGTAGCACGTCACCTTCGTGGTGTAGCAATTTTATTGGCCAGTAGTGTAAATGTACTCCACGAGATGTTAACGCGATTCGTATGAATAGCTCCTGTTAGCGTTGATACCGGCACGCGGAACAATTTAAAATCGACCTTACTACACTCATGAGATTCGTACTGGACAAATATGAACGAAGGGTGATTCTGGAGTAATCCGATTTTTTGTGAATTATATCATTCTCAATGATGAGGACATAATTAGGTATTTCTTTTAAGGCTAATAAAATAAGGCTATGGACATCGTCTTTTACTGCAGAGGATCCTTGTCATCGCTATCTACTTTGTGTGGCAGTTATTACAGACCTGTCGCTGCCAGCAGGCATACTGTTTCATTAGTTTTCTGGGCGTGAACCGTTTGAATGTTGTCTCCCTTCGAATCGTCCAACTGCGTTTAAATTAAATTAAATGAAATGTAGAATATGGAGGAAAAAGGGGAGCTTACAGTCTTGTCCTTCGTCTTTATTTGCAGAAAACACAACCTCACCACACACTCCTATGCATTTCGGAGAAGGTAAGTGGGAAGAAAGGCTGTCGGTATCACTGGCAGGAAAGGGAAGCGTTACACCATAAAGCATCACTGGGTCATTTATCAGACATTATAGAGACATTCATCACATAACGGGTCTTACATAACTGAACTTGCATTGCACTCAGAACAGATGTCCATCGTTATCAGCAGTATTAGGTGTGACCCCACGGGCATGAACACACTCTTACAGTCATTGTAGCATGGTGGTAAACCATCTCTGAATACCGTCTTAAGGAACTCCGTACCATGACTGAGACACATGCTGCATCAGTCCGTGACTTGTTATAAAAGTGTACGTCTTCCCATCACAACCCAGACATGTTCTGTGAGCTATACATTGGAGGGCTGGACAGGTGAGTCAAGGATCCATACATTCCTCAAGCCTTGCAATGTGGGGGTCTTGCATTACCTAGCTGGAAAATGTCACTTGGTACCAACGTCGTAAAATGTATGTCAACAGGGTTTACTATTTTTGCAACATTCAACAAGAACCAAATCAATTCTGTTGTCGTATCCAATAACTTCTCAGACCATAGTTAAAGGATCTGCAGAAATATCGGTCTCAGCAGTTACATCTTCCTGCGCCCTTCCACTAGGTCCTCTACGACTCATTGGCGCTGACTAGATCGCCAGAATTAGAAGCTAGGTGCGTCACCGAACACAACAGAACGCTTGACATTGTCCCAGTTATTCTAGATGTGTACCATGCAAGTCACTCTTGCCTGTTTAATGGTGCCTGCAGTAAGTAACTAATGACAAGTAGAGATCAGAACCCAGCTTACAATAATGTTTTCCCTACTTTTCATGGTGATTCTCTGTCTGTAGTTCTACCTGGATTTCAGTTATCAATCTATACAACAGAGCCAGTTGAACAATCCTACCATCTTCTCACGGCGTATTCCTTCTGGAAGGATCCGCATCTGCTCCTTTTGCCACACTGTTGTCCTCAGTCCACGACGCCATCACTCGTTCTGTAGTCATCGCACTGCTGTCAACTGTCTGTGCGATCTGTCAGTTTGATGCCCCAATGCCCTTAGGGTCAATGATTCAGGCTTTCTGGAAGAACCAAAGGTGACACACAGCTGCTCGTACACGGCCTTTGGCGATACTGTGTTGCGACCCCCACGTCTAGAATTTCTTATGTGTCCTACACGGTAACACCCATCAGTAATGGATTCTCCCAGGTGGTATTTATTTGTCAGTTCAACAACAATTCGCAAAAACAGAGAGATTGTCTTTCTTGACTACTGGTGTAAATTCAGTAGCCGGCCGCTGGTGGCCGAGCGGTTCTGGCGCTACAGTCTGGAACCGGGCGACCGCTACGGTCGCAGGTTCGAATCCTGCCTCGGGCATGGATGTGTGTGTTGTCCTTAGGTTAGTTAGGTTTAAGTAGTTCTAAGTTCTAGGGGACTTATGACCTCAGAAGTTGAGTCCCATAGTGCTCAGAGCCATTTGAACCATTTTTTTTTTTTTTTGTAAATTCAGTACAGATGAGCTTTACTAAGAACTAATGGTTGACAAATCAATAAACTATTTAGTCGCTGTCTACGTTCGAACGCGTCAACGCTGATATGTTCCGCAGAATGAAACACGGATGTCACAGTCACTGAAATCTACATCTACATCTACATCCATAATCCGCAAGCCACCTGACGATGTGTGGCGGAGGGTACTTTGAGTACCTCTATCGGTTTTCCCTTTTTTCCAGTTCGTGGAAAGAATGATTGTCGGTGTGCCTCTGTGTGGGCTCTAATCCCTCTGATTTTATCCTCATGGTCTCTTCACGAGATATACGTAGGAGGGAGCAATACACCGCTTGACTCCTCGGAAAAGGTATGTTCTCGAAACTTCAACAAAAGCCCGTACCGAGCTACTGAGTTTCTCTCCTGCAGAGTCTTCCACTGCAGTTTATCTATAATCTCCGTAACGCTTTCGCGATTACTAAATGATCCTGTAACGAAGCACACTGCTCTCCGTTGGATCTACTCTGTCTCTTCTATCAACCCTATCTGGTACGGATCCCACACTGCTGAGCAGTATTCAAGCAGTGGGCGAACACATGTACTGTAACCTACTTCCTTTGTTTTCGGATTGCATTTCCTTAGGATTCTTCCAATGAATCTCAGTCTGGCATCTGCTTTACCGACGATCAACTTCATATGATCATTCCATTTTAAATCACTCCTAATGCCCACTCCAGATAATTTATGGAATTAACTGCTTCAAGTTGCTGACCTGCTATACTGTAGCTAAATGATACAGGGTCTTTCTTTCTATGTATTCGCAGCACATTACACTTGTCTACATTGAGATTCAATTGCCATTCCCTGCACCATGCGTCAATTCGTTGCAGATCGTCCTACATTTTAGTACAATTTTCCATTGTTACAACCTCTCGATACACTACAGCATCATCCCCAGGAAGCCTAAGTGAACTTCCGATTTTATCCACAAGGAATATATATACATTGTGAATAGCAACTGTGATAATAATTCCGTGTCCAATTAGCATTGGTCCCTAATGTCCGGTTGCTCATAAAATGACGGTCATCACAGAGCACAGTTAGCAGTCTAGCTTCCAGTCCCAGGGGGAGATTAAGTTGGAATAAGCGAATTTCCTTGGTGAAGTCTGGCGACCAGTAATGGCTGTGGTGTAGCATCCTCGTGGTCTGGCTGTTGCAGGAACTGCGAGGTGTATTTTCTGGAGATGACTGTGCATCGGAACTGCTTGCAGTGGCCCAGGGAACTGAACTGGTTGAGAGCGGCTGTGCGGTGCCCTAAATACTCTCCTGGCGGAGTTAGTTATGCTCGATGCCTGAAGAGCACGTAATTGTCGGAGGCAAAGTAGTGCTCCTGATTGTGGGCTGTTATCCGGGAAGCGTGCACCTCTCGACTCGAGGCTGGCGTGCCTCGTGGGTAAGCTAGGGCCGCACGTTTTCGTGCTGCCGTCAGATCTACTTCGAAACAGACCGACGTGTCTTAGACACAATCTAGCTCCTTGTAGTGAGTACCCCGCGCTCGAAGTGCAGTTGAAATCGGGACCTGCCGAAGGATTGTTCCCTTTTGAGCTGGGGCGCAGGCAACTTGTCGAACATCGGTGTAACGCAGGCAGCTGTCGTCGCAGGCGAACGTCCTGGATGAGGTAGTCTCAGTAACGTGACAAAAAGGAATTAATGACATTTGCTAGTAGTGGGCATTGATTTAAATCAATGGGGAAAGTTGAAAATTTGTGCCATCCAGACACAGACGTCAACACAACTGTGCGGACGACCCTAGAACGCCTCCTGTCACATTCAAATTGTCCACTTATCCACTGACTATTGATGCAGAATCCCTTACTCATTATGCTTATTATTCACGTGATTTCGCTGATTCCCGTACTAGTTCGAGCATGGTGTGCATCCGCAATGAAGTGGTCATTGGCTGTCTTCGCCTTAATTATGTATGCGGTGTCTGTTCATTCGGACATGTCCGTTCTTCGTCTGTAGGGATAGATTTTTCCTCAACTGAAAATACGGTCGCGTAGTAATAGAGCTTTAAGCATCAAATTGTATAAATCCTTTGTGAGATGTTGCGGCCATATTTTTAACTCGCTCATAAACTGATATTAGTCTTGACCAGTGTATTTATTAATTTTGTACTGCCTTACGTGTTACGGCTCAGAATATCTATAACGCTTTCTTAGGTAAAACGAAAGCGAATTGACCGAACATGAATACAAAGTATCTCGTCTACATTACTTGATGACATTTGAGTGCTGAAGCTTTATAATATCCGACATATCCCATAGGCATGTGTGTGGTGCGCAAATAGAATAGCTAATTTACAGGATAAAATTAAAACCATGTGGTCAGTTGTTAAGGAAGTGTCTGGTCAGCAGCACAAGGTCGACGACTTAAAGTCTGTTCGTAGTAAAAATATTTCTGTTACTGGTAATTCAGATATATGTACAATATTTAACAATCATTTTCTGAACATTTCTGGTGAATTAAATAAACATTTAGTTTCTACAGGGAACCATACAACTCTCTAGGAAAATGCCTTTCCGAGACTGATGTCTGAAACACTCCTCTGTGATACTCCGACAAGGGGGAAATTGAGTCAATAATTAAATCACTGAAGACTATGGACTCTTATGAGTATGATGGAGTGCCTAGCATAATATTAAAGTACTGTGCGGTACATGTTAGCTCTGTACTTAGCCATATTTGTAGTTTTCCTTTAGGAATGGTCAGTTTCCTGAACGATAAGTACTCAGTGGTAAAGCCGCTTAATAAAAGGGGACGAAGGGATAATGTAGAAATTTTAGACCTATTTCTACGCCATCAGTGTTTGCTAAAGTAATTGAAAAGTCTTTGTATGAAAGGATAATTGATCATTTTATATCATATAATTTACTATCAAATGTACAATTCAGCTTTAGAAGTCGTTTAAAAACTGAAAATGCTGTAATATCTTTTCTCTGTGAGGTACTGGATGGATTAAGCAAAATATTTTGAACGCTAGGCATATTTTTTGATTTAGCTAAGGCGTTTGATTATGTTGAACACAAAATATTGCTCCAGAAGTCTGCCCATTACGAAACACAGGGGGTAACTCACAGTTGGTTCACCTCTTACTTCAGCAACAGACAACAAGACGTCATCACATGGCTGTGATGAGGGGTCTGAGTGGGGTACAGTCAAGTAGGGTCGCCCCAGGGATCAGTGTTGGGGCCACTTCCGTTCCCTATTTATACAAATTACATGCCCTCTAGTATTACGAGTAACTCTAAAATATTTCTGTTTGCTGATGACACTAGCTTGGTAGTAAAGGATGTTGTGTGCAACATTGGCTCGGTTTCAAATAGTGTAGTTCATGACATAACTTCATGGCTCGTAGGAAATAAACTAACGCTAAATCACAGTAAGACTCAGTTTTTACAGTTTCTAATACATAATTCAACAAAACCTGACGTTTTAATTTCACAGAATGGGCATATGATTAGTGATACTGAAAAGTTCAAATTTCTCGGTGTTCAGATCGGTATTAAACTGTCGTTGAAAGCTGGTGTTCGGGATCCTGTTCAAAGACTTGACGCTGCCATTTTTACTATTCGAACGGTATCTGAAGTGAGTGACCGTTCGACGCCAAAATTAGTCTACTTTTCTTATTTTCATTCGCTTATGTCGCATGGCATTATATTCTCCGGCAACTCTTCCCATTCTAAAAGGACATTTTTGGCTCACAAACGGGCGGTTCGGGCAATAAGCGGTGTAAGTCCATCAGCCTCTTGTCGACCCCTGTTCACGAGTCCGGGTATTTTGATATTGGCCTCTCAATAAATGGATTCCTTACTGTCATTTCTTGTTAACAATATCATGTTATTCCCAGGAATAAGCAGCTTTCACTCAATTAATACTCGGCAGAAATCAAACCTGCACGGCCCCTCCCGCCGGAGGTTCGAGTCCTCCCTCGGGCATGGGTGTGTGTGTTGTTCTTACCGTAAGTTAGTTTAAGTTAGGTTAAGTAGTGTGTAGGCTTATGGACCAATGTCCTCCGCAGTTTGGTCCCTTAGAAACTCACACAAATTTCAACGTTTTTTCAAACCTGCATTTGGATCGGACTTCCTTAACTCTTGTGCAGAAAGGTGTACAGTGTAGTGCTGCATCCATTTTCAAAAAACCACCACTCGAATTCAAGAATCGTAGCAGTAATCCACGCGCTTTCAAATCGAAACTGAAGAGTTTCCTAATGGGTCACTTCTACTCTGTCGAGGAGTTCCTTGAAAAATTACGCTGATTCTCATGTTATATTGTTGACTGCGTTTAATGAAACTTACGGCTTGACTTTTTTGGGTTCATAAACGGTTATTCTTATCTGTTATTACTTTTATGTTGTAATTTCATGTGCTGACACGTTCCATGACCTTGGACATTTGCTCTCCACTTTGGTCCTACGGAATTTGACGTGCAAATAAAGAAGTAAATAAAAAGTACCGGGTCTTCAGTCTGGTACCGTTCGAACAAAGTGTTCATGGTGTAATGCTCCCAATTTATGTAAGTGCTTTGGATCGGATGGAAATTTCAACTACTGTCGTTATCAAGAGAATTACTGTGTTGGGCAAAGCGAGGACTGTTCGTGATAAACCTTCATTATCCAATACCGGAAAACAGGTGGTGGGAACCAAGATGGAGATTTGAAGGCGAGCTGGCAGATTGTTATAAACCTGAGACTTTTCCTAGACGTTTACTTCCACATGGGGAGGGCTTAGTGACCCTTTCCGCAGTCGCTATAATAAAAAAGGACAGAATTATTCGGTTGATACAAAATCCATCAGATTTCACAGGAAGGGAAATTACAAATCCAATGAACGCAGTCTTGAGTCGATTGCGTCCATATTGGATGAACTGAAAAACTTAGTACGCACAATTCCCCCATAAAATCGGTTGCTCGAGATTCTGTTCCCGGCTAGGTGTTGCTAAAGTACAAGACCAAAAATCAAGATAAATATAAGTTCGATACCTTCCAAGCATTTTGTTGAAAAATGTTACAATACTGTTGGATCGTTGAAGGAAAAAGAGTACTTGAGTTCAAATTATCTTAGCAGCTATGCTGGCGCAGAGGAGCTCTCGGTGAGCTCTAGTGATATCACCTCAGGATGGCCAACTTAATGCACTGAATGTCGCCCCAGGCGCATTGCATAACAACCAGTAGAAGAGGTCAGCGCTGCCTCCCCTTTAGGTTGCCTGCAGGGAATACATTCTTTACGGCTGGAGACACACCATTTAGGTAATAAAAGTAACGGAGACGAGCTACCAGTCCTATCTGATGCAGGCCGTTTGGTTTGGGATCCTTTTCGAAAATTCGTGTGGCAGTCCGCCGCTGTGTTTGCGCACTGCGTGTTCTGGCCTCCATTACCTTGGAGTCAGAGGTGAGCAGAGTAATCGCGGTACGGATCCGGTTGCGTCGCGAGAGGATGTGCACAGACGTCGTTATTGCTGAAACACGTGCACACAGTCTCCTCTTCGAGCCGACTGCACAGCATACGTCGATGATACTGTGGCAAGAGTTGCCGCCCCGCCACCCTTTACATTCAAATGTCATTCACTGCCATGGACATTAATACCTCACATTCTTCGCCTAGAGGTCTTTCCCCCCTTTTTTTGTTCCAATTATATCTACATCTTTTCCTCGACACAGATTCCGCAAGTCACCGTACGGTACATGAGGGAGTCTACCACTGCCAGTCATTTCCTTTCCTGATCCCCTCGAAAATAGAGCGACGGTAAAACGACTGTCGACAAGCCTCTGAACGAGCCCTAATTTCTGCCACCTTATCTTCGTGGCCCCTACGTAAAACGTACTTTGGCGGCAGGAGAATCGTTCTGCAATCGGCTTCAATAGTCGGTTCTCTAAATTTTGTCAACAGTGACTGGCGAAAGCAGATTCCCATTTTTGCTCCCGAAGCATCTCCGTAATACTTGCGGGTTGATCGGACCTACCGGTCACAAATGTAACAGCCCGCCTTCAACCTTCCCCCATGTCGTCCTCTAATCCGACCTGGTGGAGATCGCAAACACTCGTGCAGTACTCAAGAATGGGTTGGGTTCAAATGGCTCTGAGCACTATGGGACTTAACTTCTCAGGTCATCAGTCCCCTAGAACTTAGAACTACTTAAACCTAACTAACCTAAGGACATCACACACATCCATGCCCGAGGCAGGATTCGAACCTGCGACCGTTGTGGTCGCGCGGTTCCAGACTGTAGTGCCTAGAACCGCTCGGCCACTTCGGCCGGCGAATGGGTCGCACTACTGCTCTATACGCCGTCTCCTTTATACATGAGCTACATTTTCTCAAAATTCTCTCTATAAAACGATCTCGACCGTTCACGTCCTGCGGTACCAACGTCACGTTCTCATCCCGTTTCTTATAGCTTTGCGACATTACGCCTAGATATCTGATCGACGTGACAGCGTTAAGCGGTACACTACTAACGCTGCTGCAGTCTTGTTTTTCCACTCATCCGAATTAACTTACATCTCTCCACATTTAGTGGAAGTTGCCACTCATCGCACCAACTACAAATACACCACAGCATCATCTGCAAACAGACATGAAGTGCTTTCACTCTGTCCGTCAGATCATTTATTTTTATACTGTAGAAGAGCGGTCCTATCACAGATCCCTGCGGCACACCTGCCGAAACACTTGTTTCTGGTAAACACTCGTCGTCGACAATAACCTACTAGATTCTGTTGCTTCGAGCCACTCACATGTCTGGGAACCTAATCCTTATGCTCGGACTTTCGTCGACAGTCTGCAGTGGATTAACGCGTGTAACGCTTTCCGGAAATTTAGGGAAATGAAATCTGCCTGTTGCCGTTGGCAGGATACCACGTGAGAAAAGGGCAAGATCACTTTCTCACGACAGATGCCTTCTAAATTCGTATTGATTTGTGGACAGAAGCTTTTTTATCTCAAGGAAATTTATTATATTTGAACTAAGAACGTATTCAAGATTTCTGCAGCAAACCGATGTTAAGGAAATTGTTCTGCAACTACACAAGTCCGTTCTTTCGCCCTTCTTTACATAGAGAAGACACCTGCGCTTCATTCCAGTGTCTTGGTACTTGGTGTCGGGCGAGTGATTCGTGATAAGTGCAAGCTAAGTAAGGGGCCAATGCCGCAAAGTACTCTTCGTAAAACCACATTGAGATTTTAACTGTAACTGGCATTTATTTGTTTTCAACTCTTCCAGATGCTTCTTTACGCCAAAGATGACTGCATCTGTCTTTTTCGTGTGGAAGCCTTTGTGACACTCAAACGACCGTATTCTTGTACGACCCTACTGCCTGAATGATTTCTTAAACATGCAATTCAAAACTTCAACTTTCCCTTTGCTGTCTGCTACTGCAACCCCCAGACTGGTAGAAAACTTCGACCCACTTAGTGATTTTATGTACGACCAAAATTTTCTGTCGTTCTCGACAAGATCTTTCGCTTAGTTATGACACTGAAAATTGTTGTATGCTTCGCGCATCGAACTTCCTACTGCTCCGTTACTCGCGCGAAAATTCGAGACATGGTCACTCGCGCGGATGACAGGTGTCATCCACAAAGCAAGTAGTCTATTTGTATACTTTGAACGATCTTTATGCCTGATTTTATACTTTCTTATTAAATGTAAATATAATACATTTAACATTCGTACACAGTATAATATATTCGAGGGTTTGAAAGAGTTCAAACATTCGAAGAACAATATCTTCAGCTGAATTACTGACATTATATGGTCCCTCTGGTTGCTTACCGACGTACGGTTCTAAATTCAAAGTGTAAGCTGTTTTACATCAACCAAAGCGAACACTTTTAACCCATACTTTGCTGGTTTGCTAGGGTTATATTGTCTGAATGGAATGGGCAGTTTGCCGGCCGCGGTGGCCGTGCGGTTCTAGGCGCTGCAGTCCGGAACTGCTACGGTCGCAGGTTCGAATCCTGCCTCGGGCATGGTTGTGTGTGATGTCCTTAGGTTAGTTAGGTTTAAGTAGTTCTAAGTTCTAGGGGACTTATGACCTAAGATGTTCAGTCCCGTAGTGCTCAGAACCATTTCAACCATTTTTTTGAATGGGCAGTTTCCTCTAAATACCAAAAGCTGTTCGTCAACAGTAAGATATTCTCTACGTGAAAAATATTTATGGCAATTGTTCGTGAACAGTTCGAGTACCTCTTCGATAGGAGCCAACTTGTCAGTCTCTCTGCGAACAACTCTATCACGGATATTATCAAACCTAACACATCTCAACAGAAACCTGAATCGGTTTCCACTTATCCATAAATAACATGATTCAAGTCAGTTTCCCTTTGAGTTATCCCACAGTTTCGATATACTCTTCCTAGAACATCTCAAAGATCCACACAGATATAACAAACCAATGAAAGCTCTGATCTCTATCGCATCTGTTTCTTTAGCATCCCTTTCCCTAGAGTAGTTACCATGAACTTCAGTGATGGATGTATTTGTGCATGTTGCTATAATGCTTATTATGTTTTCATCCAAGAACAAATTCAGAATTTCTATTTTTGTCTATTTTATACGAGCTTGATTTTTTGGTCCAGGCAAATGCGTAATAATATTACAAGATATGCTTCTAACAATGGTAGGATATTTATTTTTCCTCCGTTTAGTTATTCCATCTTTCCCTTGATGAAATACATCCTCTTGAGTTATTTCTTCCTGTGACTCATATTCATCATTCCCTGGCACTTCTTGTTCTGTTCCTGAATCAAGATGCTGTGAGCATCTTCATAACTGAACCATTCCAACCATACATTAGGATCTCTACTAAACTCTGTCCGAGGATTTGTTGCTTTTGTCATTTCTTCCACAATCTGAAAATAAAGAGAATACTAGGTAAAACGGAAGGTAACTGCAGTCAGTTTCAATAAGTGCAAATTTACGAACATGAAAGATCGATTGAATCCAGGAAAGCAATAAAGTAACACCGACTTACTTTGTTTCAGATTGTGGCAGCAGAGCTCGCGCGGATGACCGGTGTCCTCCAGACTATAATAATGTTTCATAAACAATGTATCTTTCTTAACTGAAAGCCAGCAATGATTGGAGCTAACTGCTGGAGAGTTAACTGAAAGGTGCTGAAAATGGCCCGGTCTCAATCCAGCCCTGTCAGACAAAATTGAGCGAGAAAGTCATGTGGATGAAGAGTGTCATCGGCGCGAGCGACGGAGGGCTACAGAATCGTGAATTTCTATTATGTTTTGCCTGTAGACATCTGCGTGTTCATTAGAACCGATAGTTCGCAGCTCGTGGTCGTGCGGTGGCGTTCTCGCTTCCCACGCCCGGGTTCCCGGGTTCGATTCCCGGCGGGGTCAGGGATTTTCTCTGCCTCGTGATGACTGGGTGTTGTGTGATGTCCTTAGGTTAGTTAGGTTTAAGTAGTTCTAAGTTCTAGGGGACTGATGACCATAGATGTTAAGTCCCATGGTGCTCAGAGCCATTTGAACCATTAGAACCGATAGTGCAACCATCTCTGTTTCCTCACCATTTTCCGAATTTTATAATGAAGCGACGGTGGATCTTTCCGATCCTTCATCTACTAATTTGACACATACGTCTCGAAAGAGAGATTTACAGTTAGTTTAAACTTTGCCCATAATTCCTGTAGGTCCGTCATACTGGAGCTAAATGATGTCCATTCATTGTCTTAGTGGGAGGCTAACAACTGCTATTTGATTTTTCTAGCATTAACACTCACCTAGCCTCCTTTGTTTGGATTCATTAACTTTAGAAATCGTCGTCGCTATAACGATATCGTAATAAGCAAACCTTGTGTCCATACTAACACTGTTGGTAAGATCAGGCCTGTTTCTACAAAGTCTCAAACATTCCCATTGCGTTTCGGTTGTTTAAGTTTGCAGAATACGTGCCCAAAAGTACTTCCCAACCCTTAATGAATTCATGGGCGCCCCTGTCTCTACTCGGTAGATTAAAGTCGCTCAGCATGACTACTAAGCGACACTACTGAGCAGTGCTCCGGCTAGCGCTTGTGCCGTTGACAGGTTGGCATCGTGTATTCGGATTGTGACCTCTCGTTTTGTTAGTGCGTCCACTGGCGCCACTACGTTTGCTCGCTTTGTCTGTCCGTCAGTGGCAGCAGCAGCAGCTGTGTGTCAGGCAGTTCTCTTCGGTCGGGACAGCAGTGAGGTCCGACATGGCCAGTACTCGCCGATTTTTTTTTCTTTCTTTATTGTGTTTCAATTCCCCATCGGGGCGCGCTGGCAGCAGCATATGTGCTGCTCTTCATCCGAAAGACATAGAACAAACAATAGAAGACATTAAAAAATAACAAAGGAGAGAATATGGTGAACATAGATATAAAAAAGGGGGGAACATCATGGAAGGCAATAGACAAAAAACGGGGTGATCGTAAAATGCAGATAAACTGTTAAAACTGTTTAAAAGTAGCACACCCAAAAAGCCACACACTGCGACAATGAAAAGAACACAAGGCACAGTATGACTGGAGCATGAAAGGTATCGACAGATGGTGTAGCACATAACAAACACTGACGGCAAACCTCAAGGCAGTACACAATTAAAATCACACCTCTTGATGCACAGGAGAAACAGCACTAAACACAACACTGATGTGGCACACTGACGATGATCAAAACAGATAATCTGCCAGGTGCAAGGAGATGAGGGAGACTGGAAGAAGGGAGGGAGAGGAAGAGATGGGGGAGATGAGCGGGGGGCGCGCTGAAGAGGGGCCAGGTAGGGAGGGATGTGGGAAGGAAAGAGGCAAGTATGGGGTGCAGGGTCTCAGGGGAGGGAGGGGAAGGAGGAAAATCCGCTCTGGGAGAAGGAGGGAAGAGGAAAAAAGGGGGGCCCTGGGGAGGGGGGGGGGGGAACAAGGCCAGGTTATAGTTGGAAGGAAGGGTAGATGTCATGGCGAAGTTCGTCATCCGAGAGGGGGAGGCGTTGGAAATTGCCCTGATGAAGGAGATGGAGGATGTGGAGGTGGAGAGAGGGAGGGATACAACGATAGAGGCGCGGCAACGGGCGGAGGGTGGAGAGGAAGGAGGAAACCAGAGGGGGGGGGGGGATCAAGCCTGCAGACAATGTAAAGGATGCGGAGATGTTGGAGGAACAGGAGGAGGTGGGGGAAGGGGATCAGTTCATACAGGAGCCGTGCGGATATGGAAGGCAAGGCGGAGCGTATGGCATTCAAGGATTTGGAGGGCCTTGTAAAAGCGGGTGGGGGCGGAGATCCAGGCAACACTGGCATAACAGAGGATAGGACGGATGAGGGATTTGTAGGTGTGGAGGATGGTAGAAGGATGCAATCCCCATGTCCGGCCAGACAGGAGTTTCAGAAGGCGGAGGCGGGAATGGGCTTGTACTCGCCGAGGGAGCTGGCGATATATGCACTGTCCGATGGAAGGATGTGGTCGCGGGAGTGCGCGACCACGTCGAGGTCCGGATTCAGCGAGTTGAATGGGTCGTTATATTCGAGTAGTGCAACTTTCATTTGTGTGTGCGTGTGTGTGTGTGTCCGTCCGTCAAAGTGGCCTCACGCCATTAAGCTGTCAGTCTGCGGTTTTATACTCCGACGTTTACCCTGCGTGATTTGATTGGCAACGACCGACGGTTGCTCGTTCGGTCGGTCGCCTCAGTGGACGACGCGTATCTGGTTCAAAAAATGGTTCAAATGGCTCTGAGCACTATGGAACTCAACATCTTAGGTCGTAAGTCCCCTAGAACTTAGAACTACTTAAACCTAACTAACCTAAGGACATCACACAACACCCAGTCATCACGAGGCAGGATTCGAACCTGCGACCGTAGCAGCCCCGCGGTTCCGGACTGCAGCGCCAGAACCGCACGACCACCGCGGCCGGCTGCGTATCTGGTCTTTCGACCGTTTCTGTGTTCTTTGCGTTCATGTCTACGTGCAATTCGTCTTGTTGCTGTATAGTGACTGTTCTATCATTGTTTGAGTTGTTTGTGGAATTGTCTTTTGCGGTTCCATGTGCATCTAGTCAGATTTTGAATAGGCAGTTTGGTTTTAACCCTGTCTGCGTACTAGGATGTGGTGGACCCAACTTGTGTAATTAAATGCTTGTCATTTGACGATGTTAACTGTTATTCTATCGTGGTATTGGTTGTCGCTTCTTAGGTGGATTTTGCGAGTGTGCTCGTCGGCGTTTAAGCTGACCCTAGTTCGAGCTGCCATCCTGTTAGGTGAGCATAACTCCTGGCTGCCTGTCTCACCGCCTACGCAGCTGTACGGACTTTTCTCAGGTCGATCCTTGGAGCACTGTCTGTGGATCACCCCCTTCTTTATTTGGTCTGATTGTCTCAATTGTTTAAAACTAATATTCTGTTTAAATTATTCCTATTGCTTGTGGCCTTGAATTCTTTCTTAATAAGGCCTTCAGCCGCCAGTGTAGCTTGTGTTACTCGATTTTTTTAAATGACTGTTTAAAAAATTATTTTGGTATTTTTAACGCGTAAGTGTCTTCCTCATTTGTAATTCGGGGCTTCAGCCAATGATTGTTCTGAAGTATTGCTTGTGGACTTCAGCCGACAAATAATTTTGAATTCTTTCTTAATTAGACCTTCAGCCGTCAGTGTAGCTTGTGTTACACTCAGTTTTTTTTAAAGCGGTTGTTTTTAAAAAATTATTTCCTTAAACAAAGTGTATGTATTTACTATGCAACCAACGGTAACTGATTAGGCCCCGTTCTCACCTTTTCCTGCTTTCCCTAAGTCCACGTTTCAACTACTTTAGAATGATTCTACAACTGTTATCTCCGGGAATCAGCTGGCTGGTAATATCTGAAAATTGATATGAGTTTGCATAGACCTGTTACTCGTGTCCAAATAATTTCATAATCACACTTAGTTTTGACACCCTCCAGTGGCTGGCTGAGTTTTGACTCGTTACTTGTTTTTTGTCTGTATAAATTCACAGTCACGTGTAGGACTGGCAATTACTACGGACCTTCCAACATTGAGGATTGGCGGTGTCCCATTTCGCATTTCATTTGTGTTTGTGATCCGATATACATGGAAGTTAATTGACTTTCTGCATCTCCGTAACATGTTCGTGGTCTTCCCCTGTCTCTACTCCTGGAGCACTTTGTGAGTGAAACATCTGCTGTAGACTTAGTTCTCTGATGCTGTTAGGCTCAAGGACGCAGGAAGATCTTTCAGGTAAACTGTTATTTATCTAGACATAGTGGGAGGAAGTTAGGGTGACAGTTCTGATAGTCACCATAAATAGTATTCCATTTCGTTGATGTGATTCTACTGATACTAACGCACCTACTCAACATCTAATATTCAACTCCTGAGTTGCCGACTCAGTGACGAACCGCTTTCAGTTAGCATTAAATTTGTGTCTGAAAGGACGAGGCAACTCTGTGTCCAGAAGAACGAAAACTCGCGTTTTGCGTTTCAGCGTTGTCGTCTTGAAAACAAATATGATATTGGCTGCAAAAGACCGCCTGCGTTACAATATTGCATTCTCGTTATTGAATCCAGAAAAACTCGATGCAGACGTGCAAGAAACAGCCACCCACACACAAGGAGGTGAGAAGGCAGCTGAAGGAGTACGTATGGTGGGAGTTTCACGTGGAGACCTGACCAGACCAGACCAGACCACACTGTGTAAGGACGCCCCACTCTGCTGCGCTGTGACTGGAACCACAGGGCTGCAACTCCAGGTGGGAGCAGGGCACAGCTGGACACGGCTGCGTGGCTGGCTGGAGTCTGTCATCGCAGGCTACTTACGCCACTGCTAGCGGGAAAGGAACTGCTTGTTCGGTCCTGTTCCTCATGAATCGGCTTCCCATGGTACCTTAACATCTGAGAGACTGCTGCGATTGAGAACCTCGAATTGCATTTCAAAGTGCATGCAAACTGTGACAACCGTTCATATATCATGCTTTCACTGATGAAACTTTCATTAAAATCTGAATGTTAGTAGCTCCGCGACATAGAGTACGGTGTGGGGGCGTTTCTTCTGACGATCTTTGTAGCAGTATTTGACGGACAAAATTACACTCACGTGGTCAATTGACGAGAACGTAGGAACATTACTGTGCTGTCAGTAGGCGTCACATCTCCGTGGCAATTTGAAGGGCGTGGCTAGTAACGTTGCAGCGCGGGGGCGCTGCTACCAGGAGCCAAGTAGAGAGCCCGAGAGAGTGGCCAATCGGCCCGTAGCCGCCATGTTTTTGCCAGATTGCGCGCGGGACGTGCAATTAGGTAGCGACGCAAGCAGAAAGCCAGCCACTTCACGAGTAAAATAAGGCATGTGTTTGACGCATGAGACCAAAGCAGATCCTCTAGCTTAATACTCGATACATGATTAAAACAAATGGCATTCGTCTATATTCATAGAGGCCTAATATATTTGAGAACAAATGGAAGTACCGTGAAGCAGTGTGCATTTCTGCCGAATTTCAACAGCTGTATTTTATGATGCTGTATAAACAATGACAACTGACTAATAAGAAAAAGAAGAAGTTTCACTTAATGTATCTCAGAGTACATTATGCTATTTCAGATTTTTCCGTGCGGATATTCATCGCTGAAATTAGTAAAGTCTTGTCTCTTTCCGTCCCCACATAATGCATTTTAAGTGTGCGTCCATCTTATAACATTTCCTTGTGCTGGCAAAACACGTCATTCTGTACACACTTTTAGGAGCTCTATGCCACAAAAAATCGGAAAAATATCAGTACTTAGGTACTCTACCGAAACAGCAGAAAGTAATTCAAAATAGGTAACTGTATATCCACACGATAATTATAAGTCACAGGAATGTGAATAGCCAAGACTACAGAACCAAGTGCGAGTCGCCAGTCGCCGACCGGTGTGGCCAAGCGGTTCTAGACGCTTCAGTCTGGAACCGCGCGTCCCCTACGGTCCTGATTCGAATCCTGCTTCGGGTATGGATGTGTGTGATGTCCTTAGGTTAGTTATGTTTAAGTAGTTCTAAGTTCAAGGGGACTGATGACCTCAGATATTAAGTCACATACTGCTCAGAGCCATTTGTACCATTTTTTGAGTCGCCAGTCGGAAGTACGTAGAGTTAGGGTTCCGTATACATGTTAAAACACATTTTGTAGCATGAATTGCCACTCAAGTACCATTAAAAGTATAGGAAATAACGTTTAAAAACAACCTGGATTGAGCAGGATTCGAACTCACGACCATTTAAGAAAACAGCCTGTGAACCTTGCAAGTTAAACAAAATGTTACTAACGGCATATCACAGGAGAAAATTATTTACTTCACACAGAAAGGAACAATTTGTTGGTTTCCATAACTCGCCTTTAAGATTCCCGCCTTCTCGGTTGAATTTCACTGCCCACTGATTACGTCTTTCTTCATTTCTTTGGAGAACGAGCATCATATATCCATCTTCACTTAGGTTCAAATGGTTCAAGTGGCTCTGAGCACTATGGTACTTAACTTCTGAGGTCACCACTCCCCTAGAACTTAGAACTACTTAAACCTAACTAACCTAAGGACATTACACACATCCATGCCCGAGGCAGGATTCGAACCTGCGACCGTAGCGGTCGGGCGGTTCCAGACTGTACCGCCCAGAACCTCTCGGCCACTCCGGCGGGCTTCACTTCGGTTTTTGCACTCAACAGCAGAGCAACCCGGCATTCCTCTTGACTGTCCTTGAGGCCTTTGTAATTCATATTATTAGTGACACTCAGGAAATCACTTTAAATAAAAATTTTGCCTCTAAAATAGCTGTGAATTTCTAAAAGTATCGTCATAGATCCGACCAACAGAGTGACTGTAACGTAATTGACGTAAATATAACAGACAGAGAACATGCAAAACTCCTTCAATACCTACCGGATTACTACCTGTACACAACTGTACAATGGAATTGGCGTTCGAAGCGTTGAAAAGAACCAATAGTACAGAATCATACACAGTATCTATTTATACTCGTACCAAGTCAACGTCAGTTTGGTAAAAACATGGCGTCCTCGGATCTTAGCCAGTCAGCGACGCTACCACCATTGGCCACTCTCTCCCTCTATAATAGGCTCTCTAGACCGAAGCTAAATGTACCGTCCGGAGCCAACGTGGCAATCTGCTGTGTAGTACAGTTACGACGTCAGGTACCACAGGGAGAACACTATTGACCACCAGAATGCAGAAACGGCCGGTCAAGCAGAAAGCATCGATAGATGCACTTGGATGGACCTTGACGCCTACGAAGAAGAACGTGTTGGTTGATGGAATCAAGTACGGCGTGTTCGACATTGTTTCAGTGAAGCAGGCTGTGCTGTTGGCTTATTGGAACGTGAGAACTGGTGTTAGACTTGAGCTTTGTGTGTGTGTGTGTGTGTGTGTACCTTTTTTTTGTTATGGTTTTAGGGCGCAAAACTGCTAAGGTCATTAGCGCCCGGACTGTGACTTAGGAAACAGGAAAAAAACGAAAACGGAAACTAGCAGCAATGGGAACGAAAGCCATAAAATTGGAGAAACTAAAAGCAAAAGGAAGGCTTAAAAAATCACTACAGAAGGGGGTTGGTTGTCGCAAAAAAAACTTCAAATGTCTGACGACATTTCAGTGGCACGAATGAACTCTAGAACGCGATCGGCCGATCGCGTGTCATCTGCTAAAATTGACGATATATCAGGCGACAGCTGTAGTAGGGCGCGTAACGGACTAAAATAGGGGCACTCAATTAAAAGGTGTCTTACCGTCCACAACTGAGAGCAGTGGGGACAGAGTGGGGGAGGATCGCCGCTTAAAAGGTGTCTATGGCTAAAAAGACAGTGCCCTATCCGGAGTCTAGTTAAAATTACCTCCTCCCGACGACACGTTCGGGAGGAAGAGGTCCAAGCACAGGGAAGAGCTTTCACGTCCCGCAATTTATTTTGGGGAAGTGTCGACCACTGCGCGTGCCATAAATGAACAACACGACGACATAAAACGCTCCGTAGATCGGCGACGGGAATCGATGGAATAGCTGGCCGAAGAAGAGAGACTGCAGCCTTGGCTGCAATATCGGCCGCCTCATTTCCGCAGATACCAACGTGTCCCGGGAGCCAGAGGAACGCCACCGAGACGCCCCGCAGGTGGAGCAAGCGCAGACAGTCCTGAATCCGGTGGACCAGAGGGTGCACAGGGTAAAGAGCTTTGAGACTGAGGAGAGAGCTGAGAGAATCGGAGCAGATAACGTACTGTATCCGCTGATGGCGGCGGATGTAGTGGACAGCCTGGAGAACAGCGTAAAGCTCCGCAGTATAGACCGAACACTGGTCGGGAAGCCGAAAGTGATTTGGGGTGTCGCCAACAACATAGGCACTCCCTACACCTAACGATGTTTTCGAGCCATCGGTGTAAATAAATGTGGCTTTCGTCATTTGTGCACATAGAGTGTGTGTACCTGTTATGCATGCAGCTCTGTCCAGACACTGTCACCGGCTGTGTGAGCCGGCCTGTGGGACGGGCGGTGTCGTATTTACAGGTTAGCAGGAGGCAAAATGATATACTGGCTGGATATATGCAGCCGCTCTGTGTGTATTTGTCTATATTAATTTACAGTGTCAGTTGTTCATGGGACTGACTTTGAGCAGAAGCCTTAAACTGGGTTGTAGATTCACACGGCGGTGTTCAGGGCATTTAATAGGCTTTGTCTTAGCGTTGCGTGTGAATCTGAGTAATAGACTGTTCGATAATGTCAGACGTAGTGGTAATTCTGATTAATTCGCAGTGTGTAATTCTGCAGGACCGCGGGCTGCATTAATCGATATTGAACTTCCCGTGTATTCAATTAGCTAATTTTGTTTGATTCTCTGCTTTCATCTGCGTTCACTGTAATAGTGTAAATTTATTTTCTCCTTTTATTTTATTAATTTCTGAGTATTGCATATTTTGTACAGTGGAATTCTGTTTGGCTTCTGTTTTTTTAAAAGCGTAAATTCATTATCTGCTTTTAACATTTTTGATTATTACTGATTTTACGCTCTGCGGTTGCGCGATTACCATGAATTTAAATCACTCGCTACTGTGTCCTGCATTTGGTTTGTATCGAGGAAACGTTATCCTAACAATAAACTCTTGTTGTTGTTTTTGCTATCCAGACGATTGATTCGAAACTGAAAACACTTTTAATGACATTTTAGAAACTGAGATTTTTTGTGATTAGTAAATATGATTAGTAAATAAGAGGTATGTTTACTTACTACCCAACCCCGTACTGCCACTACCACTAACACTGTTAGAAAGAACCTGCATAGTCGTGCGGTATAAAGTGGTGTTATAAAGTGGTTCAAATGGCTCTGAGCACTAAGGGACTTAACATCCATGGTCATCAGTCCCCTAGAACTTAGAACTACTTAAACCTAACTAACCTAAGGACAGCACACAACACCCAGTCATCACGAGGCAGAGAAAATCCCTGACCCCGCCGCGAATCGAACCCGGGAGTGGGAAGCGAGAACGCTACCGCACGACCCCGAGCTGCGGACTATAAAGTGGTGTTTACATGCGTCACCAAGTTGTTCGACATATCTCCACTTTTCGTAGCATCTGCGTTGGCTAGACTTACATACTAGCTCACGCGACAACCTTTGCGATCTTCCTCCGGTTTTCTGACAAGTCGAGGAGCGTACCCTGTGAGAGGCACAGAGACGCGGCAGCGGTGCTGTAGCATCTCTTTCGGCTTTTCAGTGACGCAGTGCCAGCCTTACGGTCAGTCAAGGTTTCCAAGAGATCAGTAAGCAGGCAAATACGTCGCCGGCTACTTACTGGTGCCGTAATTCAGGAAACAAATGCGAAAAAAGACCACAAAGGAAATAAATTCGCTGACTTTGTTTCTGGCAGTTCCTTGCTTAAGCTAACATTTCAGCTTCATATAAACGTTATTTCACAATAAATAATCAATAAAAAATTAACAAATATTACAATAAGAGATGAGAATCATCCAGTACTTCGTTGAAGCCAGCGTAAAATCTTCCAGCTCATTGTTGTGCAAGTAGCGTAATGTCGATAGCGTACGCGGAATGTGCAGAATATAATCTGTTTTAAAACATACTACAGGGATGAATCTATCTGAATAAAAATAGGACAATATAATATAAACAGAAAAGGTTTGCCATAATTACAATACCGTCATCGGCAGGAAGTAATAAACGCCCTACGCCACGATTATGGTTGTGGTGAAATTATTACTGCAATCCTTTGTATGCTGTTAGACCGGTTGACTCGTAATCAGAAAGCATCCGGACTTGGCTGTTCTTCTGCATGGCAGAATACGTCGCTCTTCTGTAATGGCGTGTATTGACTGCAGCGTCTCTGTATTCTGTCAGCACTTCCTTCAGACCAACTTGTGGGGCTTCCTCAGGCTGGAGCAGTCAGCTGAGAAGTCTGTACGTTGTCCGTTCCCTAAATACGCAGCAGATTTCAGTCATCTAGATCCTGGTCAATCATTTTGCCAAACCTCATAGTAGATGTAAAAGGGGCGATCAGAAAGTTTCTCTTTGAGATCGTTGCTGCAGAGTGTATGCAACTTAGCGCGACTTCGATGCGGGTATACGAGCACCGACATACAGGCAAGCGATTAGTGTGGTATTCGCGTGTTTCCGGCATGAGTGCGGTTAATTTGGAAACGTGAACCAAGGCGATGTTATTACCAAATGCGTCCAGACAGAACCAACGCGCTGTTATTCTTTTCTTGGCTGCCGAAAGAGCAACACGAGCAGATATCCATCGAAGAATGAAGAATATGTATGGGGCTGCACGTCCGTCGAAAACCACCGTTGTACAATAGTGCACCACTATGCTGTCGGCCACTGTGGGAGTCGACACCGACACAAACAAGTAAGGAGGGAAGTTGCGGTGGCCAGTAGCAGGAAACCAAACCATCTGTACAAAACTCTTGAAGATTTACACACTGAAGAGCAAAAGAAACTGGTACACCTGCCTGATATCATGTAGAGCCCCGCCGAGAACGTAGAAGTGCCGCAACACGACGTGGCATGGACTCGAATAATGTCTGGAGCAGTGCTGGAGGGAACTGACGCCGTGAATCCCGCAGGCTGCCCATAAATCCGCAGGAGTACGAGGGGGTGGAGACCTCTTCTGAACAGCACGTTGCAAGGCATCCCAGATATTCTCAATAACGTTCATGTCTGGAGAGTTTGATAACCATCGGAATCGTTTAAACTCAAAAGATTGGTCCTGAAGCCACTGTGTAGCAATTCTGGGCGTGTGGGATGTCGCGTTGTCCTGCTGGAATTGCCCAAGTCTGTCGGGATGCACAATCAACATGAAGGGATGCAGGTGATCAGACATGATGCTTACGTCCGTGTCACTTGTCAGAGTCGTATCTAGACACAACAGGGGTCCCATAACACTCCAACTGTACACGTTCCACACCATTACAGAGCCTCCACCAGCTTGAACAGTCCCCTACTGAAGTGCAGGTTCCATGGATTCATGAGGTTGTTTCCATACCAGTACATGTCCATCCGCTCGATACAATTTGAAATGAGATTCGTCCGACCACGCAACATGGTTGCAGTCATCAACAGTCCAATGTCTGTATTGAAGGACCCTGGTGAGGCATAAAACTTTGTGTCGTGCAGTCAGCAAGGGTACATGAGTGGGCTGTCGGTTGCGAAAGCCCATATCGATGACGTATCGTTGAATGCTTTGCACGCTAACTCTTGTTGATGGTCCAGCACTGAAATCTGCAGCAATCTACGGAAGGATCGCACTTCAGTACTCCTCAGTCGTAGTGCAAATTCTTGTCGAAGACTACTGTATGGAATACAAACAAATTCTTCTTTTTTAAAAATTTTCTGTCTTCAGTTTATAAATTTATTTTTATTGGGACCTGTAAGAATATATGCAAATATTTTTCCATTTTGTTCGCCCAATATCCCAACATATGTAAACTTCTTTTTATCATTTACAACAAAAGCATAAATTTTATATACTCAATTTGTGGCAAAATCTATCCACTTTCTTTTAAAACCATTTTTTATTTCTTCTTCTACTTCTCTTATTTTTTATTCCTTCTCCAAAAGATTGTGTATATCCAAGTATTCTACTTTTCTTTGTTGCATGCTTAAGTTTTCAAATCCTTGTTATGTCTTTTTAGTAGATTGTAAATATACTTCATATTTTGCTTCAATTTATCGAATAGGGAATGGAGAAATTTTACTGGTTATATTTATTCTTTTTCTAGACCCAAAGGGTAAAACAGTATTTGTTTTTATCAGTCCAAACTGTTCGATGTTTATTTCCTTTGATATTGTAGAGAACACGCTATTAAATTTAGAAAAACCTGTCTCCCCCGATTTTAAAAAGCATGCTTGTTTTAGAGAAATTACACTCTCTGGCTCTTCGAACATTTCTAAGCAATTAATAGGCAAAAGGTAAAACTAAAAGCAGATAACACAAATTTAAATTTTTTCTTTCCTCTTTATTATCTGTTTTAATTTTTATTTTCATGCATGTTCATTTTTTCGTGTTTGTTTCCCCAATAGACATATTGCAACAGATTAGTGTAAATAAGGCAGCAACTGTTTTAGAGAGTATCTGTTAATTTTTGCCACATTTTAGCGAGTGGAACAGAATAAAATGGAGCTTTCTTAAAATATTTCCTGGTGATGATGATGTTTGGTTTGTGGGGCGCTCAACAGCGTGGTCATCAGCGCCCGTACAACTACCCAATCTTTGCTCAGTCCAATTGCGCCACTTTCCTGGATGATGATGAAATGATGAGGACAACACAAACACCCAGTCATCTCGAGGCAGGTGAAAATCCCTGACCCCGCCGGGAATCGAACCCGGGACCCCGTGCTCGGGAAGCGAGAACGCTACCGCGAGACCACGAGCGGCGGACAAAATATTTCCT